>NC_077234.1:68175247-68847747 GCF_027887165.1 Monodelphis domestica
CTGTCCATTCCCAGGAAGGAAGGTAATATGATATAGGCTGTATTTATATTATCATATAATACATATTTCCTTATTTGTCATGTTGTAAAAGAAAACACATATTGCTTTTACAAGAGAAAAATTCATGGAGCAAATAAAGAATAGTATGTTTCAATTTGAATTTGGGCTCCATCTGCTCCTTCAATGGCTATGGATTTTTTGTTGTTGGTGGTGGTGGTCATGAACATCTTGGAGTTGTCCTGTATCCTTGCCTTGTTGTTAATAGTTGTCATTTATAGTTGATCATCATATACTATTGTTGTTACTATGTATAACCTTCTCCTGGTTCCCCTCACTTAACTTTGCATCACTTCATATAGGTCTTTCCACATTTTTCTGTAATAATCTTGTTTGCCATTTCCTTTGGCATGAAAGTTTTCCATTAAAAGCATATAGGACATGTGCTGAAAGGAATGACGAACTGGAGGATATCTATGTGAACTAGAAACACCTCCAGGAATTGATGTAAAATGAAAGAAGCAGAGCCAGGAGAACATTGTTCACAGAGACTGATACAGTATGGGTCAATCAAATGTAATAGACTTTTCTACTAGCAGTAATGCAATGACCCAGGAAAATCCAGAGGAACTTAGGAGAAAGAACACTATCCACATCCAAAAAAAGAAAAACATATGATCAATCACATGGTTCAATAAAGATATGATTATGGTATTGTTCTTAAAAGATCACTCTATTGCAAATATGAATAATATGTAAATATGTTTTGAATACATGTATAACCCAGTGGAATTGCTTGTCAGCTCTTGGAGTGGATTGGGAAGAGGGTTGGGAAAAATCATAAATCATGTAAGCATGGGAAAATATTCTAAATAAATAAATATATTATTAAAGCATATAGGACAACTTGTTCAACCACTGACAATTTATGGACATCCCTTTAGTTCCTAATTCTTTGCCATCACAAAAAGAACTATTATAAATATTTTTGCACAGGTAGATTCCCCACTATCTTTTATATCTTTGGGATATGGACCTAGTTGGTATTGTTAGGTCAAAGGGTAGCACAGTTTAATGTCCCTTTGGGCATAGTTTAAGATTGCTCTCCATAATGGTTGTATTAATTCACAGGTCCACCTACGGTATATTAATATCCCAATTTTTCCACATCCCCCTCCAACCATTATTATTTTTCTTTTTTGTCATGTTACCTATTCTGATGGGTGTGAGGTACTGCTTCTGGGTTGTTTTAATTGGCATTTCTCTAATCAATAGTGATATGGAGCATTTTTAATTTTACTAAAGATAATTCTAATTTATTCATCTGAGAATTAGTCATTCATATCCTTTGACCATTTGTCAATTGGTAAATGCTTTGTATTATTATAAATTTGACTCAGTTTCTTATATATTTAAGAAATGAAGCCTTTTTTCAGAGCTTTACATTATGACCTGTCCATCTTGGCCAAAGCATAGTTTATAGTTTCTTTGAGGTCACAGGACAGTGATCCAAGTGGGGAAACATTCTTTTAGAAAAGATAATATTTTCATATGTCTCTTATTTAGTAGATTAAAAATTTGAAGGATTTGCATGATTATTTTCTTTGTTTCTACTTCTCCATGCCCATTTCCCTCTCTATTTCTGTCTCTGTCTCTCCTTCTTACATCCCTATATAGAAAATGCTTGATAAAAGAGAAAGAGCGACCTGCAAAGAAGGTGGGAAAGCATAAAATTTGACTGGATCCCAAACATGAGAAAATATATAAGAGAGAATTGATTGACTAAGTCACTAGTAAAGGCAATGATAATGCAAAAAGAAAATCATTCTATAAAGAGGGGTAGGCTTGGGATGATATGGATCATTCAACTGAAAATTATGAGGAGTAGAGATGTTCAATAATAGTAATAATAGCTTATTTGGGGGAGCACTTTAAGGTTTTCTAAACTGTTTTTTACATATTATTTTATTTTGTGTTCATAACCACTCTGTAATGTCAATGCTATATAAAACAAAAAGAAAAAGAAATGAAGCAGGTAGTAATTATGACTTGTTCAAGGTTACAGAAAAGATCATACTCTGTTTGAGTCATGATTCACACTTGGGTCTTCCTATTTTCAGGTCCAACACTCTATCCACAACAGCATCTAGTGGATACTGGAGGTAAAAGGAGGAGAGAAATTGGAGGAATACATTGGAAAGGAAGAAGAAAAGGTTGTCATTTAATTTCTGGTTCAATAGAAACAAAGTAAAATGGTAGAAATGCCTAACTACAAACCTGTAAGATTCTAAGAGACCACATAATGTAATCCTTCAATGTTTCAATGAGTTTATTTAAATTTCAATGAAGAAAGCTTAATAAATCTTCTATTCATGACCTTTGCAAGGGATCAACTATCTCAGATAGGTCAAGCAACATATACATAATGCAATTATATCACCTGATTTAGAGCTGGAGACTGTTTAATACTTTACTTTGTAGATGAAGAAACCGAGGACCAGGGAGGTTCACTGATTTTTCCAAAGTCTAAGACTTAAGAAGTAGCAGATGTGGGATTTGAACCTGCAACTTGTCTGTGCTGGAAATCAAATAAAACTATTCCTTTTATGTTAAATCATTCCACTAGCCTGGTTTTTGTTGCTAAGAAACTAGTATCCACATTCAAATGAACTGATCTGCTTGTCTCTAAAATGGAAAACTGCCCTTTTTAGGATATATAGGCTGTTTCATTTTATCACAGGAAGAAATGTTAAGGTAGGTTAATATCTTAAGAAATTATTTATCCCTACAAGTCTCTAGTGTCTTAAACTATAGTCCATAAGGGATTAGAAGACATTAATCTGAAAGAAACAGCTTCAGCTCACTTGCTCCATACTAGTTTAAAACACAGACTACAAGAAATCTCCTGGCCATTCTAAATAGATGTACTTTGTTGGGAAATTGAAAATGCTCTCCTTACACCAAGGACTGTCTCCCCATTCTGCTCTATTTTCCAACTAAAGGTCTGAATTGAGGTTCTTTGGTGACAGGGCAGTGATCTCTCTATTACCCTGTTTCCTTGCAACAAAGGCAAGCCCAGAAGAAGGTAAGAACATTGCAAAGTATGTGAGGGGGCCAGAGCAACCTAAGCAGTACTACAAAACAAAACAAAACAAAACAAAAAAACAAAAACAAGTAGTATTTTTTCCTTTGGGAGAGAGACAGAGACAGAGAGAGAGAGATAGAAAGAGAGACAGAGAGAAAGAGAGAGAAAGAGAGAGTGAAAGTAAGGCAAGAAAGATGCTGGAGATCCAACCAATCAGTGGGTCTAACTTTTTATCACTTTATAGTCTCATCATTGTCTTTCATTCATTATATATTCAATTTCTGAAGAAGCAAATGGCAAAACACTTCAATGATATTTGCCAAAAAAACAAAACAAAACAAAACAAAACACCCATGGACAGCATTAGCATGCTATGATATACAGAGACATTGAAGAGTTGGACAGGACTGTACCACTGAGAAACAATAACAATATTCCATTCCACCTAAATGACAGCTATTCCTCCAAATCCAACAGTTCTACTGCCTTTGTGCATATGAAAAATGACTCCCTTCCATACTATACTTAGACTCTATTCCTACAACTCTAAATTAAACTACACCTCTCCAAATACTTGATCTTCCTTTGAAGTTCATCTTAGTTGGAATCTCCTTCATGAAGTCTTTTCCATTCATTCCAATACTTGAGGTCCTTGGTGCATACTTGGTGCCTTTCCTCCCACCTTAAATTCACTTATCACTCATCAGTGTACAAAAGATAACCCTTTTTTTTTTTTGGAATATGCTCCTTGACAAAAAGTACTGCTTTGATTTTGTCTTTGTGTCTCTAGTACCTTGAACATAAAAAGTCATATTAAATATTTAGTTCAATTGAATGAAAATGAACAGTAGAACAAAGCAGAAACACCTTCCCCTGCCTCCAAAATAAGGATCAGTGTCCACAGTTCCACAGAACAACATCTGAGAAAAAACAATAAGAAAGATAATATAAATAATATAAAAAGAGAGTATCATCTCAACTCTTCATCCTTATACATTGGTATGATCTATGAGATGAATTGATTTGTCTTAGTTAATAGAGGTTTTAAAAGGCCCTAAAAAGTACACTCTAAATGTCTCATACTCACCTGTGTTCTGAATCCCTAGCCTGAAAAATATCCAGGAGAACTGAAACACAGAGAAAATGCAAATGGCTTTTGAATGAACGGAATATGGACTAAGGTATGGGTAGAATGGAGGGGAAGGTGAACACGATTCAGGAATAATCTGTATTAGTCAGTCAGTCATCAGGCCCTTTCTATGCATCTAATACAAAATTAACTCACTTTATAACTGGTTCCATAGCATCTCCTGATTCTCCCCTTTGTCTTCCCAAACCTCAAGATTTAGTGTTACTCCACATTTTATAGAATCACAGATTGACAGAATATCAAAATTGTAATGCATCTTAAAGGCATCATAAGCTGAAAAATAGCCACCCAACTTTTGCTTGAAGTCCTCCAGTGAGCAGAAACTCACTGTTTCCTGAGGCAATCCATTTTTACATAGCTCACATTTCCTTTATCTGTAATACCCTATGAAATGATTCCTTCTATTCATCCATCAAAATATATTTAAAACCCTTAACATCTAATTCCTTAGAATTAATACTGTGTATTGGCTCCAAGGTAGAAGCCTCGTAAGGGCTAGGTAATGGGGGTTAAGTGACTTGCTCAGGGTCACACAGCTAGTAAGTATCTGAGGTCACATTTGAACCCAGGACCTCCCATCTTTAGCCCTGGATCTTGATTTACTGACACATCTAGCTGCTTTCCATCAGAACATTATTGACTAGTCTTAAAACTCACTATTTAAGGAACTCTAGGTCTATCTCATTGTACCATTGCCTACTTTACATCTCTTCAACTTTTTTTCAATACCCACATACTCTGGTGAATCTGTAATCTTACCACTGTGGATATATATCCCAATGACATATTGAGAAACTTCTTATTCCTGTCCATTATTATGTGAAGCTAGTGTTCATGTCTTCTTATAAATTCCCTTGGTCTAGATAAGGGGTGGGAATCATGATCTATTGAACATACTGTGGGAATTCTTTGCTTTCTCTTTCTTGACATCTGGAAAGTATGAAGATGCCAATGGAAAACAAAAGTTGTCCATCTGTTGGTCACTTATTCTCACCATATGATCAATCCACATTCTTTTTATTCATATATTTCTTTGATGACACTCTACTTGGTAAGTTATATATCAAGAATTTTCTTGACATAGCCAGAGAATAAAATATGATTGCTCTTGGGAAACCTGTCACTGTTGTCACCTTGTGAACACTTTGTGATGATAGCTTTCTTTTCAGACATTCACTCACAAACTCTTTAAAATATACTCTAGAATTTTGAAGTGTGTAACCTGTAGTGGTATCTTGATGAGATCAGGAGATCCTTAATAAAGATTCTTTAAATTTTTTTCAAATGAGCAAAAGAACCAAAGAAGTAGAAACTACAGAGCTGAGACTGTATGTGTTAATAGGATTCTTTTTTAACATGGTACTTCAAAAAGAGAAAAGAGATCTGGATGGTAGGGATCCCACTGTCAAAATAGATTCCAGATTCCTAATATCTCAGTGATTTAGGCTATAAATGAAGTCAGAGGGAAAATTTAGGACTAGTAGGGAGGTGGGGAGGGAGCCAGTTGAATAGATAGTTCCCTTCTGCCTAGTATTGTGGCTGAGAAAAGCAAATAAACTAAAAACCTTGGAAAGACTTACACAAAGTAATTCAAAGTAAAGTGATCAGAACCAGGAGAATGTTGTACACAGTAACAGAAATACTTTACAATGATCAACTATGAATGATTTAAATATTATTGGTAATGCCAGGATCCAGGACAACTCCAAGGAACTCATGATATAAAAAGTCTTAAAAGGAATTAGTGTTTTCTAAATGAAGACTGAAGCATCCCATTCTTCACTTTTTTCTGGAATATGTGATATATCTTCTTCCACAACATGATGAATAAGGAAATATATATTTTATGATAACACATGTATAATCTATATCATGTTAACCTGATATCTTGGGGAGGAGAAAAGGGTGGAAGGGAAAGAGAGAGAATATGGATCACAAAATGTCAGAAAACAATTATTAAAATTGTATCTATGTGTAATCTGTAAAAAAAGTATAAAAAATAAATATATATCCCCCCCAAAAAAGAGCAAATAACCCACAAGGCACACATTAATACAGTTTTGATTATCACATGATACTTTAGACCTTTTAAATGGACTCATCACACATTATTTCATATTCCAATTAATGATATTTGTATTTGATTTCCCTATTAGATTGTCACCTTTGAGTGCTCAAGATTCATGCCTTGTATAAACTGTGTGTGGCTGACAGATGCTAATAATGATGCATTAGTTTTCTAATAATGTAGTATGTTCAATGTATATGTGTTAATTGGAGGAAAGAATTTCTGGGGGAACTAAAGCAAGCTATTGCTTTATATGGCAATAAGGCTTTCAAGAAATCTTGACACCTCACACCTATTAGGAATAGAAAGCTATTGGGCTTCCAGCTGGGTGGCAAAGTTCAGGCACATTGAGTCATCTGTGACAATCTTGGTGCACCATCTTGAATGTCTATGTTAGTGTCTGTTCCCTCTGCCATCAAATTGTTATATGTCTTTGGGAAAAGTCATTTTCCCTCCTTGGACCTCAGATTTTACATCTATAAAATGAAGGATGGTATGTTAGATGAACTATGAGGTCATTTAAATCAGTGATGCTATAAATCTATGATTATAAAATGAAGAGGATAGGCTAGATTTTCCCTAAAGACACTCTCAGCACTAAAGCTGATCCTGTATTCCATTGTTTCTCCTTAGCAATAGTACAACCGACTTGGCTTTATTACTGCTACATACAAGATCAATGTTGCTTTCATTTTCTCTCCTTTTCATTTTGTTTCTTTGTTTCAGTAAATACAAAAATAATTAACCTAGATGAACAAAGGAGCATGGTCTTTGGAGAAAAATAACTTTAGTGGCTAATACAAGAGCCAGCTGGTATTTTGACAACATGTTTCAGATTACAGGCCAAAATACTTACAATAGTACACCACACAGTTGGAAATGATTGTGCAAGGGCCATTGAACAAGGAATTTTCCCAATATATCAAAATCATAGGAACACCTGTTACCAAGTTGTTGCCTTGATCTATGGTAAGCAGTATTTGAGTGACTTTATAATGTCTAATTTGCTACCTATGGCTTGGTGGGATGATTGACAATTTTATTTTATGTTAGGCAAAGGGACAAATGTGGGGGATTTATTTTTCTATTTAGAGAACATTGCCAACTTTTTCAGTGAAGAAAGCTGCTCATTGATGAGTATTCCCAGAGGAAATATCCAGAACAGAGAAAGTGTTAAAACTGCTAAAGAAAATAGAAAATGCAATGATTTCCCCCCCAAAATTAGTATATTATATATATAGGCCTTTAAGATATTATGGATGAAATATTAAGAACTATTAATTGGACAAATAAAGAATTCCATGGAACTTGAACAATAAAGCAGGAATCCAAATTAAGTGCAAATAAGAAAGTTTCCAGTGTGATACCTCAATATGATATTTTGATTTGTCAGTGGATCTCCCATTTTAGTGATGGGTACATTTCATCAGCAGAGATCACAACCCAAACCCACCTTCTCAAACTTGGCAGTCATTTTCTATGTTCTTCCCCAAAGGATTTATCCAATGTACCAGAGCCTACCAGCTTTCTGCCCACAATGCTATCTGAACGAGGAAAGCAAAGAAAAAATATGTATATATGTGTGCGTGTTAAAAGTAATAGCTATAGACCTTCAATGTGTCAACACTTTTTAATCTAGTCCTGTGTTAACAACAACAACAATCTTTAATCTCTCAGTTATATTTATTTCCTGACTTACTCCACCATTTTACTCTTCCCTCACCCAAAGCTGTTCATACCTTTAATCTTGCCTTTAAGTTCACTCACAAATATGATATCTCCAAGTTCAAGAATTCTGAAAACTCCTTATCGGACTGTTATCTGTTAACTTTCTACCTCTCCATCTCCCTTCCCTTACCAAACCTTACTTTTAGTTCACTCTGTCAATTCCAGTCCCTTGATGCCAGACTAGTAGGTTTTTTTTTTTCATTTTTAACCCTTATCTTGAACCCTTGGTAAACTAGTTTAACTCTACACTGTCTTCTTTTCTCAAGGCTTTAACCCATTTGTTAAATCATCAATTGTTCCCTTCCAAGCCTCAGCCTTAGATCATTCCAATCATCCATCACCTTTACTTCTATACAGGTGGTGGAGAAAATCTATGGAGGTGAAGAAAATCATTCAACCATTCTGATTGGATTCATTAAAAATTCATGTTACACAATCTCAAAGAGGCTCTCACTGCTGCTAGACAATTCTGCTATGCTTCTCTTTATCAACTCATTATCCCACTCTCTATATTAGCTTTCCTAAATCTTTTCATCCTTCCTCTAATCTCCCAAAGATTTCTCTCCCCCAATCCTCTCAGCTGAAAATCTTGCTTCATATTTTAAAGAAAAACTGAGTTCATGTGTTCATGAGTTCATCTGACCTCAGAACACTAACTGTATGATTCTGAGAGAGTCATTGAACCCTATGTGCCTCAGTTTCCTACTCTGTAAAATGTGCTATGTAAGGAAATGACAAACCATACCAATATCTTTGCTAAGAAAATCCGAAAAGGGATCATAAATTGATCCCTTTGATTGATTTGATTGATTTAGCATGACTAAAAAAACAACTAAATAACAAAAATATGATTTTAAATTTCTACATATGGGAACAAACATTGCCAAATGCTCATATGTGAATAATATTAAAAACTATAACATAGTTAGGGAATCTGGGGCTTTGTTCTAGATTGATAACCTCACTCTTGGAAGATCTTGATAGTATTTTACTTGTGATACATTCTCCCTTGCCAAACTAAATAGCATCTGTCTCTCATGATTGTTTTGCCTTCTCAATTGCAAAATAAGCTGGAAGAGGAAAAGGCAAACCACTCTAATATCTTTGATATGAAGATACAAAAATGTGATCGAGAAGAGTCATATATGACTAAAACAAATGAATGCCACCCACAAAAAAACATTTTTTTTGCTGTCTTCCTCATTAGATTACACAGTCGAGAACACAGACTGTCTTTTGACTGTTTTTATATCCTCATCTCTTAGCACAGTGCCTGGCACATAATAGGAATTTCAAAAACTTTTGTTGACTGACTGAACAATTAATAAATACTTCAAAATATTTAAATATATATTGTGCTCAAAGGAATAATAAACTGGAGGAATTCCATGTGAACTAGAATGACCTCCAGGAATTGATGCAGAGTGAAAGGAGTAGAACCAGGAGAACATTATACACAGAGACTGATACACTGTGGTAAAATTGAATATAATGGACTTCTCTACTAGTAGCAATGCAATGATCCAGAACTATTTAGAGGGACATATGAGAAAGAACACTAACCACATCCTGAGGAAGAACTGTGGGAAAAGAAACACAGAAGATAAACAACTCCTTGATCACATTGCTTGATGGGGCTATGACTGGGAAAGTAGACTCTAAATAATCACCGTAGTGCAAATATTATTAATATGGAAATGGGTCTTGATCGATGACACATGTTAAACCCAGTGGAATTGTGCGTCAGATATGGGAAGGGGTTGGGGAGAGGGGAGGGAAGGACATGAGTCTTGTAACCATGGAAAAATATTCTAAATCATCTAATTAAATAAAACTTTAAAAATTTTTTAAAAATACTTAAATACAATGTCAGATTTTCCAGGTATGTACTTAGAAGTATGTTTTACTGTGTATATATATATGTGTGTATGTGTATGTATGTTTATGCTCTTTTAAACATTGTTTTAAGGGTATGAATTAGTAAATTCCTTTTGGAGATATTAAATGTTCATTTGGCAATAAAATTGGAGGGATTTATGAGGTCCAATGATTAGAGGGAAGAGGAATGGGAACTAGAGTTCTAAATAACATAGAAGAACGTACTTTAAAAATATCAAAAACATATACTGAATACTGTATAAACAACCAATAGCATTAGATCAAATAGTTAATATATTTAGCATTATTTTAGTAAATATATATTTTTCATAACAAAGGAAACATGGCAGAATGGAAGGGGAGCTGTCTTTATAATCAGGGAGACCTTTATTCAAATCCTTCATCTGAATTTAAAGAACCTATGTCCTTATCAGGTAGCTAAACTATCAGTGCCTCAGGGCCAGCTCTAAGACTTTAAGTTGGCAAACAGGCAAATTTCTATATGAGTAAAGATAACTCTTTCCTATATATTCTATATTTCCTATATATCCTATATATTCCTATATATATATATATATATATATGACATATATTAGCTATTCTTAAAGTTTGTTCTGGGGATCCTTGAGGGTTTAAGAGATCCTTTTAAGGAGTCTGTGAGAATAAAATGATATTCCTAATAAAATGAAGATGTTTTGTTTTCTAATATGATGCATATTACTAGATATAACCTATATGAGCAAAAATTTTTGAGACTCCTCAGTAATTTTCAAGAGCTTTGGTAAAGGATCTTGAGACCAAAATGTTGGAGTCTTACACTTGGAGGACTGTGATAGCATTTTACTTTGGGTGCATTTTCCCCTGCCCACCTAAATAGCACCTATCTCTCAGGATTATTGTGCCTCAGGACCTCATCTAGAAAAGGAAATAGCAAATAATTCCAGCATCTTTGCCAAGAAAACTCCAAAACTGGGTCAAGAAAAGTAAGACATGACTGAAACAAATGGATGATAACAACAAACATATTTGTTTGTATCCTATACTAGTGAAATCACAACTCTGGCCTCACTCCACATCCCTCCCTCCCTCACTCCCTCCTTCATCCCTCCCCCAAAAGAGGTGGTTAATATCAAAGATTCTCAGGGTTGGAAAGCAGGAATGTGCTGGAATGAGCTTGAACCAGCTAAAAGGAATCGTTTAAATTTTTAATCTTAGCATTTACATGTTGAAAATTGGCAAAAGCTACAAACCAGGGCTCAATGTAATGTTTTGATTGCCTCCTCTTAAGAAATTGATTAAGAAAATGTTAATAAAGCAGATTAAACTTCAAAATGTATTGTGTGTATTTTCCCTGCTGTACCTCTCCTTGCTAAGAGCCTTTTGTTCAACATTTATCAGTCTACCACTACTTGCAAGAGGTTTTAGAAGACTTTGAATCCACTCTTTTTCTGACCAAGCATCTTTCCCACAAAATGTGACAAATGGTGATCCATCCTCTACTTGATGACCTCTCTTAAAGGAGAACTTGCTATATCTGAAGAAATTAATTTCTACTTGTATGGGTTTAGTAGTTAAGAAGATTTCAGACTCATTGCCTCATATATTTAGAGTTAGAAACAATTATAGAGATCATCTAGTAGAATTTCCTAATTTATTAATGAAAATATGAAGTGATTGCCTGAGATCACCTAGAAAACGGGTAGCCATGACAGGATAGGATCATCCTATCAGCCTCAAATCTGCCTCATTACTAATACTTCTCATAGTTTTATTGCTCTTTAATGCACATACGGCATACTGATATATCCATTCCCTTTCTTTGTATTTATACAACTAAAACAACTGTCAAATATATTAATTCTTTAACAAACTGTATTTGAAAACAGAAGAGAAGAAATAAAATAAAAATCTTCTTTTTCTGAGCTGTCCTTGGTGCAATAAATTCTCAGGTTCTCAAGGTCACATTTATGGGAATATCATTGTTACCCTCTTTCTTACATAGTTGTACTCAAATTCTTTTCAATGGTTTAGAAAACCCCACAATTTATAGGTTGTTTCTACATGATGCCAGTGAATCTAGGCATACTGTGTTATTTGCCCTAATATATCTTTTCCTCCTCTTTATTGATTGTCTACATGACCTGTAATGAAACAGAGAGATGAGACATAGTTTCACTGGAGCACTTGTCTTCACAAATAGTTTAAATTAGGTCCATTAGCAGGAATGCCCTGGGAGCAGTCAGTTTTAGGTCAATGGCTTTTAAATCTTGGATCCTAAATAAACAGAACTTCCCCCCAAAAAATGTAGGGAGGGGTGGGCTATGACTGGAAGAGGGATGGAAATTGTTGAAGGGAGAGGGGAAAACATTTCATTCAGCAGCAGAATTGAATTTCAGAAGAGCCCTGGAGAGATGTTCATTTGTCTACTCTAGAACAATATTATACAATAGATTACTTTGGATATTATTTTGTCTTTTTGGATAATATTTTGTCTTCACATGTTTACTATATGCTAGCTAGCTGGTAAGTAAATACACCCATTTGGGTGACTACCAAAGAGGTGGGTGATTTAAAAGAGAAAGAAAGATGACACTGGGGGGAAAGTGATGTAAGAGACTACTGAGCATGGGGAAGGAATAATAGCCAGCCCATTTATCCTGCTCATGGTGTTTCTATTTTGTATAAATCTTTGTGAATACATGTTATCTTCCCCAATAGAATGTAAGTTCCTTGAGGACAAGGACTGTTTTACTTTTGTCTTTATATCTCGAACACCTAATACCTTGTCTGGCACACAGAAGGTTCTTTAAATGTTTTTTAACTTTTCTTTTTTCAGGTCATATGACACTTTATATTCTATCTTCTCTCCCTTTCTCTCATCCCACCTGAGACAACAGGTTATATGACATAGATTGTATATGTGCTATCATTCAATACATAATTCCATGTTCATCATGTGAAAGAAGACATATAGCTAATACTAAAGAAAAATTAATGAAGGAAATAAAGGGAAGAATGTAAACTTTTTTTCTGTATTTGGATTCCATCAGTTCCTTCCTTTGGCAGTGGATAGACTTTTTCATAATGAGTGCCTTTGGGGTTTCCTTAGATTCTTACATTGTTTATAATATTTAAGTCATTCATGGCTGATGGTTGTACATTATTGCTATATGTAGAGGGTTCTTAAAAATATACATTGTATATTCGGAGGCCCAGAGTTCATTTTCATAGAACTTTGCTCACTGGTAGTGATTGATTAATCAATACTTTATATCTAGAGGAGTTGTAGAGGTTCCAAGAGCTTTATAGAGAGCATAGATATTGGTCTTTTGGTTTCTAGCTTTCAGAGAGAAGAAAAATGGTTCCAGATGCTCTTCAAGTAGAAGTCAGTAGAGGAAGAGAAAGATTATTGAAAGAAAATATTAGGTAGAAGGGTTAATGCCCCAATCATTTTCCTATCTTTACCTTTATAATAGAGACTTTGTGGAATTTTTCTTGGACGAGATCTGAGATACTAAGCTCTTTCTTATTTAAACTGAGAAATCTTGTCCTAGTGAGGACCTCCCTATAATACTTTGTACTTCTCATCTGTGTAAGGTCTCTGATTTCTCTTTGGTGTTGGTTCAGATAAATTGATTTATTTGCTGTTATTCACTATATGTGGTTTATGCAACTGGCATTTGGTAGAAAGCCAATCAAGTCTCAGATATATAACTTTCTTGGCAAGTGATAGCAATCAGAAACTCAGTTTGAACTTCAAATGTATTTCTCTTAGACTAACAATATGTAGGAAGTAGATGGATATTACTCTGTTGCAGAACCTTCTCTTTGAGGAGAGCAGTCTTCAGACTTATGACCCCAATCTTTTCCTCCCTCTTGACAAGTACTAAAGTCCCCCTTGGAGAGAGTGGGCAGAGTTGATTAGTGATATCTTTTCACGTATCCCTAAACAGATCAAATTTAAACAGAACTACATTTATTCTTATAACCAACAACAGCAATATATACATTCATGTCCCTCACCCCCCTCCCCCCATGCCCAGACCCTAGTGTTGATTCCTTTGCTGCAATGGAACTCCCTTTGAGGAAATCCAACTGAGGGCATTTCATTTAAAGGGACAGAGTAAAAACCCCATTTACATGCACATAATCTACCGCAAAGGAGTCTGGTGAAGGTGAAATTTAAACAGTGTAAAAGAAAGTATAATCAATTAGGACTACCTTCCTGGTTTGACCAATTCATGCAGCCCTTGCTAAGGGTACCAGATGGCCTGTTAGTCTGGAATTGACCTGCTCAGTCTGGTAGACTGCCCTCTTCATGAATAAAAAATTGAGTTGCTTAGCTCTTGACCAAGAGTAAAGCTGAGAACTGAACTCTCTGGATTTTACCTTCCTTGATGCTTGGGGAAATTAGCGCTTGAGTGAATGGGGATTGTGGTCTGAAAAGAGTGTAGTGGCAATCCACTATTTTGCTACTGATTAAGTGCTTTCCTCACATAACTTTTGTAGAATGAATTCAAAGTAATACAGGGTAAAAGAGGAGAGGCAATGTCAGGAGGAGTGAATGAACTGAGTGACTTAGTTGGAGAAGAGAAAAAGAGATTCTGTCATAGATGTACAACCTAGAATCAGTTTCTCAGGAGAGGAACTGAGAGGGTGCTTGGCAATCAGCTGTCTTAGAATTTAAACAGAAGTAAAAGGTGGTTTGGCTGATACTTTCTGGAGCTGTTTGATTCCCCTTATGTTTAGAAAGATAAAAAACAGAGCCAAGACCTTCTATTTCAGCTTCCTCATTTTATAGGTAAGTAACTTCCTCCCAAACCACATAGTTGTGGTAAATTTCCTAGGTAAGTTTTCTGAATCTCAGTCTACTATCTTTATTTGTCATTAAACTATTTATTGCTAGTGTCCCTTTCCTCCTTCCTCCCATTTCATTTTGCTTTTATTTCAAGCTCTGATTTAAGAGCATTCATAATTCAGTTACTAATATTAATTTATTTTACTTCAGATGGAAGCTTTTATCATAATTCAGAATTTCCATTATGCAAAAACACATCATCTATACTGATTGGCCAACTATCCCTTTCTTATAGTCTTAGAAAATTATATGGGGCTCTGAAAGTTTCAAGTCACGAAACCATAGTCACTCAGGCAGTGTGTCTAACACACAAGACAAGACTTAAGCTTCTATTTTCTTAAGTCTCAGACCAACTTAATGCTCATTATTTCTTTCTGATTCTCAGCAACATAGGAACATAGATGGAGAAACAATAATTATTTATGCTTAACAAAATCTATTAAATTTCCGTCAATATTCTGTCAGGGCAGAATAATGGCACATTTTCAAGAATTGCAGAAGTAAATGTCTATAGGCTAGGGATTTTCAGCAACTCAGCTTTGAGAAGTATTGTCAAAAGTTTGAAATTCAAAAAACACCATTTCTTATTGGAATAGAGGAAATCACGAACAACATTTGGGAAATATAATTTCTTAAAGACAAAGGAAAGAGGGAAAAAGAAAGACTTAAGCATGAAAGGACCAGTGAGGAAGAAGCAGCTAAGGAGTGCAGGGAAATGGTGCTAAACTGGAGTCAGGAAGACTTGATTTCAAAGTACTACCTCAAATACTTACTAGTTGTGACCCTGAGTGAATCATTTAACTTCTCTGTGTCTCAATTTCTTCATTTGTAAAGTTAGAAAAATAACAGTACCACCCAGTACATATCAAATAAGATAATCATTTTTAGATCATGTGAACAAGATGGAGGACTCCTTTTTTTTTTTTAGTATCTCAAATCACTTGAAAACAAATTATGCAAGAAAAATAAACTTCAACTGCCTCCATGGTTTAGGACACTCTGAATTCAAAAGAAGGTAAAAAATAAAGATCCCAAATACAAGAACTAACACTTGCGACCCTGAACTCACTCAGCAACCTTTCCTCATATCCTAAGCTACTAGCAGTGACGTTGTAGTAGCAGATTCAAGGACCTGGCAAGTAGCTTTGCAATAAAACCCACTCCTATAGTCTAATCACTCCTCACTCTTTCTAGTGCCATAGAGATCCTGGCTCTAGACTGTAGACTTTTGTATAGGCCACAATAGGTAGCCAGTGCCTGAAATCTCATAGTATCAGTGCTGCGAAGTTCTGAATTGCTTGTACGGGTGGACAATTCTATAGCACCAGTATGACAGCACTTTGAACTATCAGTATCAAGTCAGAGAACTAAGAAACAGAGTGAGTGGTACAGGACGTCAGGACAGGACACTCTGAGTAACAGAGTAATGGAGAAAACATTAACTATAGAAGGAAATACAATCACCAGATCTTATAAAAATGTCCAGGCATCTTTGAATAAAGAAAGAAAAAGACATAACACCATGAGATAGAGGTGAAGGCAGAAGTCTGGCACAAATAAGAGTGAAGAGGAATGAGGCATCATGAACAGTACCTGGTTATACCATATCTACAGGTGAATGATTTTTTTTTAATGGGACTCTATTGTACCAGGGGGAAGTATATGTACAGGTATGGGGGAGGATAATCAAGATATTAAGAGTATAGTGACAAATGTGTAATACACCAAGTTAAAATTAAGGTTTAACTTTGAGGAAAAGATGACTCCCGTGGTTTCAGAAGATGAAACTCCAATAGGACAATGGGTGTGAAAGGAGTGAATTATTGAAAATGGAGGGAAATGGATTTACTGTGAGGTGGGGGCAGGAATTCTGCTGATGACTGGTCTCATAGGTGAGGATAAATGGACTGTGAAAGGAAATGGGAATCTTGCCTTGAATGGAGTTCTGGGGGATTTAGAGTTTGACAAGTTACCTCTGGAATGGAGAGTTGGAAAAAAAACACAATTCAAAATATGTACTCCAATTTGAAGTGGTGATATAGTGCCATGGTGACAAATCTATGGCATGTGTGCCACAGGGGGATGCTCCCTTCCTCCTCTACACTGTACCTGAAGACATTTCTCACATCACCCACCCCTCTGCCCAGCAGCACAATGGGAGTACTTCCTCTCTCCTCTGAGGATTGCAATTTGGATACTCAGTCTCTAAAAGGTTTGCTATCATCGATATAGGGTCATCTTTCATATGAAGGACAGCATTATGAATTATTTTGAAAGAAATTGCCAAAATCATGGAATCCTGAGATATGGAGTTGGGGGTCAATTCAACCCATTCATTTTCAGATGAGGAAGGTGAGATTTAGAGAAAGTCACACAGCTTTTAAGTGGTGGAGACAATACTACAAACCCAAGTCCTTTAAATGTGTTTTTGGAATTAATTATATTCTACCACACTACTTCAAAGATGTCATACTACTCTTCCTCAGATTAGTCCTTTTAATCTTGTGTGAAGTTACCTTTTATACAATTGTGGCAATAAATGAAAACTGGAAAGGATAGGTTCTAAATGACAGATAAGCCCAAGCAGCAAATAATCTAAAAATTAGCTGTGCTTTTTCCTCTGAGATGAATAAAGAATTTTTTCCTCTCATTCCCTCATGCCTGCATCAAGTAGAAGCTTCCTCAGCATGATGGGCCAAATGGGAGGAGGGGAGACCATGAAGGGGTTGCTAATTTTTTTTTTATCTAATCAGTGATTGATGGATGATACAAGGAAAACAGTGGAGATTTGCCTACTGACATTCAGGTAGGTCCCTACTTATTTAATAACTCCAGACAATAAGTTGCAATTACTTCCCTCCTTTCTAATTTCAAATTCCTTCATAAAATATTTACAGTGGGCAACAATCCAGCTATTTATGGTCCTGTCTAGACTACTGGAAGAAAAAATAGCAGACAATTCCAAGGTCTATGCTATGCTTTTTTGTCTTGGTGGTCAAATGAGATCAGTACTCCTTTGATTGCTTTGACCATTCAGAAATCAGCTGTCAATCAAGACTGCTTTCCAAAATGGAAGTCACTAGGCCATAGATGACTTAGTGTAACAGAAGACCTTTCATTCTCTGCATCTACTGCTAGTGTCAATAGGGGTCACTGGCATAAAGTGAGAGAAATAACTATGAAAGTTCCCTGAATAAGGAGAATGAAACTGTTATTTGCAGACAAAATGCCCTAATTACCTCTGTTAGAGGGGGACTTGGAAGTCAACTATCTTTGGACAGGCATTATTAGTTAAAATTCACTCATTACTCAGAAATTATCTATGCTTTATTGAGATTGCAATGAATAAAACACCTGCAGATAAGCACAAAATGCTAGAGGGGTAGGGGTGGGCAATGAGGGTCTCTGGTGGAGGATACTGACTTTCATTAAGAGATGATTGGACTAAAATATCTTGTAATCTTTCAGTGAAGTCAAGCTAAAAAACAGGAAGAAAATAGGTGGCACAGTAAACTGGCCTCTAAATAATGAAAGTGGACTATTTTATAATACTTTTCTAACAAAGTACTTTCACATTCATTCTATGAATTAATCTTTGCCAAAGTCCTATGCTATAGGTGCCACAAGTATTATCATTATTATTGATTCAAAGAGGGAAGTAGCAAATACTGCAAGTTTTAATATTCCTATTTAAAAGATGAGGAAACTGAGGCTAAAAACTAAGCTCACGACCATGTAGATAATAAATGTTGGATGGCCAAACTTCTTCTAACTCAATCATCCATGAGCTACTTTACTGAGGACACATTAAAGAAAAGTATATTTTTCCATTTATTTAAATTTCTTCAGTGGTCATTGAAATGTTGATATTCTTTGATGAAAGGTGTGATATAATGGAAAGAGTGTGGCAAATATATATGTAGGATTGATTGAAATGCATATTCCACCTCTGGAATTTGCTAGCTGTGTGAGCTTAGGAAGATCACTTAAATTCTGTAAAAGGGACACAATAACACCTGTAGTTCTTATCCTATTAGATAGTGAAGTTAGAAAAATAAAATAACATATGTAAAGTGCTTCATAAATCTTTAAACTATTATAATCAACAATGTGGCTACCTTCACTGGTGCGGATTGTAGACTCATCTGACTATTTCATCCATTGATGTTTATTTCCTGCCTGCCTGCCTGCCTGTCTGCCTGCCTACCTACCTGCCTCCCTCTCTCCCTCCTTTCCTTCCTTCCTTCCTTCCTTCCTTCCTTCCTTCCTTCCTTCCTTCCTTCCTTCCTTCCTTCCTTCCTTCCTTCCTTCCTTCCTTCCTTCCTTCCTTCCTTCCTTCCCTTTCTTCCATTTCTTTCTTCCCTTTCTTCCATTTCTTTCTTCCCTTTCTTCCATTTCTTTCTTTCTTTCTTCCTTTCTTCCTTCCTTTCTTTCTTTCTTTCTTTCTTTCTTTCTTTCTTTCTTTCTTTCTTTCTTTCTTTCTTTCTTTCTTTCTTTCTTTCTTTCTTTCTTTCTTTCTTTCTTTCTTTCTTTCTTTCTTTCTTTCTTTCTTTCTTTCTTTCTTTCTTTCTTTCTTTCTTTCTTTCTTTTCCCTCTCTTACACATGCAGAAATTTGGTGATCACTTATGGGCCCAATTTCACTGCCATTTATCTCACAAGTCTTAATTTACTCCATACCTATCTGTCCCAGTTCACCCTTAGGCAATGGCAGCTCCCACTCCTAGAGTTATACTATATTCCACCAGATAGTACAGACATTCTACTGACCTCATTCATACTGCAACTCAGAACCCCCAAGTTCAAGCAATGCACCAGCATTACTCTTCCAGTATCAGGGAATATAGGCATATACTATGACATCTGATTCCAGTGTTTTCCCATAAATTCTCAACAGATAATTCACACAAAGCTGCAGAAGACCTCTCTTTGACTGGGTCCATTTTTTTCTAGTAGTGTATCATCTTATTGGTTATTGAATAGATACATAACTGAGAAAATCCAAGTTGATAATAGTAGTTGCTATTGATATATAGTACCTTAAGTTTTTGAGAATTTTGTTTATACATGATCTTCATTTTATCCTAAGGCAACCCACTTCAATTTATGGCTGCACTAATTTTTAGGAAGTTTTGACCCATGTTGCACCTAAAGTTTCTGCTATTCAAAGTTCTAACTTACACTAATAAAGTCTATCTAATCATACGATGCTTACTTTGGGCAAGCAAAATCCCTGTCCTCCAAGACAACATTTCAAAAACTTAAATGCATATGCCATATCTCCCTGTTTTCTCTTCTCCAGTTAAATATTTCAGACTTATTATACTAATTGTCATATATCTTTGTCTTAAGGTCCTTCACCATCTTGGGTGTCATCCATTGGATATTTTCTAGTTTTTTAATGTCCTTTATAAAATTTGGTTATAAGAAGAGAATAAACTGCTCCAGATATGATCCAATCAGGACAGCATATAGCAGAATTATAATCTCCCTTGTGCTTGAGATCATGTGTGTTTAAATCCTGCCTAGGTTCACACTACCTTTTGTACCATATATTTGATTTATACTTAGCTCATAGTCAGTCCATTAAAATTATCAAATTTTATAATATCTTCCCCCAAAGACTTTTCTGGACATATTACACCTATGTTTGCAAAATTAAGTTGATTTTTTAAAAATCCAAATGTAAGATATTGCATTTATTCTTTTCAAATCTAATTTCATTACTCTTGTGCTGAAAGCAATGATGAAATAGAGGATTTCTATGTGAACTGGAAAGACCTTCACGAATTGATGCAGAGCAAAAGGAGCAGAACCAGGAGAACATTGTACACAGAGACTGATACATTATGGCACAGTGAAATACAATGGACTTTTCTTCTAGCAGCAATGCAAAGACCTAGGACAATCCAGAGGAACTTAGGAGAAAGAATGCTCTCCAATCCTGAGAAAGAACTGTGAGAACAGAAACATTGAAAAAAAACCATATGATCAATCATTTGGTTCAATGAGGATATGATTGGGATATTGGCTATAAAAGATCACTCTATTGCAAATATGCATAATACGTAAATAAGTTTTGCACAATGATACATGTATAACTCAGTGGAATTGCTTGTCACCTCCAGAAGGGGTGAGGGAAGAGGGGTGAGAAAAATCATGAATCATGTAACCATGGAAAATATTCTAAATAAAAAAAAACAAAAGAAAATATTTCATTTCCTTTTAGTCTTTAAATATCTTTTTGGAACTTGAATCTGTCCACCCTTTCTCCAAGTCCACTGTTCTTACCAATAAGAAAGATTGTGAAAGTACTACTTAAGAAAACTCATGTTCTAAATTGTGTATCTTATAAAATTATCACAGCATTAGACAATAGAAGAATAGGAAGAAGAGGGGGGAATGGGGGATTAACAGGAATATAATGTTTTGTTTAGTTTTTATTCATTGAAGATAACATGGTTCTAACTTGTTCCTGCCTGTCCTTATATTCATCCTTTTATATTGACAAAGTTATCATAATACCATTCCTCTCTCATGGATTTTGAAGTATCAGAACCTTAAATTTCACTATGCTTTGGGTTTAGTATTGGTTGTGGGATATTTTTCTTCTATATCTTACCCTTTGATCCTCTTTTTAAAAACATGTAACTTTTAAAAGAGGTAGAGAAAAAAAAGAACCTATTTTATCTTTATGTAAGATGCCATTAGGGCAACTTAATAGCACACTGGGCCTAGAGTTAAGAAGACTTGAGTTCAAATGTGATCTTAGACACTTACTAGCTGTGTATCCTTGGGCAAGTCACTTAACACTGTTTCAGTTTCCTCTTTTATAAAATGAGCTGGAGAAGGAAATGGAAAACTGCTCCAGTAGCTTTGCCCTGAAAACCATCAGGCACAACTGACAATGATTAGAAAACAACACCTGATAAGAGATATATTTTGTCTGTAAATTACTTGCCATTACTACCGAAAATAATAGTGCAGGGAACATTTTTCCTATTAACACTCAAAACATCTATGGATCCTTAAACACTCTTGTGAGTCAAGGGTACCTGCTTTCCTCATCAAGAAATTCAAGCTTGTTCCTGTGTGCACCAGCTAATTCCTTCCCTAAATATTTGCAATTATGTAGGAAATTATAATAATAATTTACCTTTACATAGAACTTTTCCTTTTACAAAGCACTTAACACATTATCTCTTATGATCTTTGTAATAGTCCCATGAGGAAAATTAGGGCGATTATCATCATGTTATCAGCATTTTAGAGATGGTGAAACTGAGGCTCAGAGAAATTTTAATGGCTTGCTTAGGAATCCATAGAATCAGTCATTATGTTCTCTATTTTTTTTTTAATCCAGACAACCCTGGCAGAACTAGGACTAAGAAAGCCAAATCTTATATAGCTTCCCTTTTGCAGTTTACTATTGTATTTGTTCAAACCAGACCATCCTGAAAAGTCACAATGAGCTTTGGTTTTTAATCTTATTTTCATAGATTTTTTTGTTATGTTTTATTTCTGAACATATCATTTCATCTCTGGTAATAAAGATTTAAAAAGAGAAAAAAGTAGTTTAATAAGACTAAGGAAAGTACATGATCCCCATCCCATAAGCCCCCACTTTTTCAAAGGAAGCAAGATAATTCATTTTCTCAACTCTTAGATCATTATTATTAACATCAAATTCTGATCCAAAAATATAAGATCAAATAGCTGAACCTTACTGAAATAATCCAAATTAGAGAGATAATTCTTAAAAGTCCACTTTGAAAAAGGGATAGATACAGCAGATGCCACTTCATTCATAGTGATTTGTGAGAGGGTTTCCAAAGTCGTCTACCCATAATTTATCTCCATCTGTCAAAGCTCATGCCAAAGGCACCATCTAAAAATGTTCATAAAAACACTTGGTGAATGAATCCATATTGGAGCAGGAAGCTGAGCATAGTATTTTAGATTTAAAGACTCAAATATACCTCTCAACATTGAAATATGACAAGTAATAAGAACTAAAGGAACCAAATCAAGTGGATGATTTTAAACTGCTAAAATCACTTGTCCATTCCCCACCAGTAGAGATTTGTTTTCTGTATGTTAATAGCTAAGACTTGAAAGAAGTAAAGAGATAGTAAACCAACCAAACACCATCAATATCAACAACAACAAAAATTAGTGGAAATTTTGGGGGAAAACAGCACTAAGTATAGACTAAATTCTAAATTGGAAAGAAACTAAATTATGTGCAAAGAAAGAACCAAATCAATGATAAAGAAAATGCAGACTATATTTTCAACAGAATTGATGCATTTAAATACTGCAAAAATTTTTGAGAAGCCAAGAAGACTTGGTCTTTACCTAAATCCCAGACAAATAAGAGCATAGCACAATTCCAGTTCTAATATATTTTCATTTTATCTTTATTCAAATGTTCATATAGAGATGCGAGAGCTATTATTGTGCTAATCTAGTACCCTTTCCCAAGCTCCTAAGTACTCTGGTTATAGGCTCTATAGAAATACTTGGACAAATAGATTTCCTGTGTAAGAAAATTCAGAGGCAAATGATATAACCATACTATGAGCATGAATAGTCTAATTAAAATTAATACACTGTATCAAAATCACCCCAAAAGGCTCTTTATTTCTATACCTACTTTTATAATTTCAAATAATTGCTAACTGAAGTAATAAATGCATTCATTTCCAAATTCATTTGGCAAGACAGAAAACTTAAAATTAAAATGATACAGACTTTCAAATAAACAGTTTGATTACTGTCTCCCTGCTTATGGTTAATTCAGATTCTAGTCAGGGGCAGTTAATTTTGTGCCCTGGAAGAAGAATTAAGCTCAAGAATGATATTGCTATCGCTTAGTAATATTAGCTGTGTGGTTTTTTAAAAATCTCAAATCAGTACCTTCCACTTCACCCAAATATTTGAAAAAAGCTTGTTCAATATATAAACACTGGGGAGGGTATTTGGGAGGGAGGAGCATAATTGTATCAATCAATCAAGCTTCTTGAGGTTATCTCCTTTTATCTGCAGCACCCAGCATTAATAAATGCTTATTGAATTAAAACAATTCTTACTTCCTGAAAGAAGATGGATTTTAATGTGTTTAAATATTCAGATTTTAAAGATAACATTTGTATATTGCACAAAGATTAGGGAATGATGAACATATTATTACTTTCTTGACTGTTGCTTTTGAGGAACAAATATAGGCATAAATATATCTTGGTAGCAAATCTGAAAAAAATCTATAAATCTATTTAGACACATATAAGTGCACATATGCATGTTTATTTGTATCTGTGTGTATATGCAGATATACATGTGTATAGATTTTGTACTGTCTTTTCATGTTCCTTTGGGACCATGGACTATTGATCCAAAACTGATTTGGAATTAATACAGAGAAGCACCCTTTGTTTTATGAGCAAAGGCTTAGATGATTCATCATATAGATAAAGCTAGAGGATTAAAAGAGTGTTACTTCCCCACCTGCCCCCCAGGGAAGACATTCGCTAGGGACTAAATGACTTAGGTGGATCATAAATGAAAATGTATAAAATATTTCATTTCAAGGCACTTGATTTGACTATAATCTGGCTTTGTAATGTCAAAATAAGGGCTCTGTTGGCTCTTAATATTTTGCTAGTGGGCAGGAATCAATAGGATGGAGACATTAGTCTCCATGGGACATTTATAAGGGAGTAGAAAGTACACTCATTGGGAACCTGGAGATCAAAGTTCTGAGGTCAACTCTGGGCATTAACCTTGTAGGGAGGGTTCCTAGAATTGGAAGGAACATTAAGGGATTGTTTAATCCAAGCCTTTATTTAATAGATGAAAAGACTAAGGAATGGACTCAGGCCCACATTCATGAAGGAAGCAAGTAGAAAATCCAAGATTCATATCCAAACTCTTCTGATTCAAAATCCAAAGTTCCTATCACTTGACAAATAACTCGATGACTTTAGGGTCTACATTTTATTCCTCTAGTCCTTAATTTCCTCATTTGTAAAGTGAGAATATTGGACCAGATGGCCTCTAGACTCACTTCAATAATTTTTTCATGACATTATCATGTTTCCTAAATTAATTATTCCTTACTTTGAATCAAACATCTCATATCTTTTCAACCAAAATTCATTTTTAGTTGCCTTTAGATAGACTTCAATTAATAAATGTATTCTGAAATGTTATTGTTCAATACATAATTACTATTGGACCCAAGTGAGTTGGGCAACTCACCTTTTTTTTTAAAGGAACCTCTACCTCTGGACCCACATGCATAGACCAATGTAAGTCCCTAAAGAACCTGGGATCAAAGTTGGCTCCTACACCTACATCCTGTAGATCTAGGAAGAATCCCTTGAAATGTAGGTTTGGTTCATATATAGGGTCTCCTTAAAAAAAAACAGTAAAAATATGATAAATGTCCCATGTGGATTGGTTATGGGTCAGCTTTTTATTTCATTTGTATGAAAGAAATGCTTAAAACTCAAAAAGACTGGTAAGTGCACTGTGACATAAAGCAATAGTTTATAACTACTATTATCACCTTCTGGGATCTTGACAATTGAAACAAAACATGAAATAATTAGATCACTGAATAGTCATTTATACTGCCTGAACAATTCCCATAGGATCCTTATCATTGCATTAGGAAGGTCAGGATTTGGGTCAATGTCAGTAGCTTTCTTTTACTCTAAGTAATTTATGGAGAAAAAAAAAAATCTTCAGTGCAGCTGACACCAGCTAAGAGACCTAGGAATGACCAATCTTGTATTCAAGAAGTTGCTTCCAATATCCATGTCAACACCAAAAGAAAGAATCACAAACTAAAAGAGTCAACTAGGGTCTCTGATATTCAGGCTACGGTGCATGTACATAGCATATGTTATAGCTGCTATTTACAATTACCAACTGCTAGGGTTGAGGACACCCCAGTTTTTCATGGACAATTCCAAAGATAATTCCTTGCCACATATTCCAGAGGGGAAAAATGGAGTACCAGAGAGTAGCATTATTCCTTTAAGTCAAGCATTCATTGGATTCACCTCATATTTGCTTGGAAAGGTCAACTGTTAAATTTTCAGTGTGGATCTTTACCTTAGAAATTGGCAAATTCTGCTAAGTGAGGCTAATCATAGCTAAATGGTACAATGGATAAAGTAATGAGGTACCTGGAGACACAAAACACTCATATTCCTTAGTTCAAATCTGGCATCAGATATTCCCTAACTGTATGATCTTGGACAAATAGTTTAACCCTGTTTGCCTCAGTTTCCCAATGTATAAAATGAGCTGGAGAAGAAAATGGCAAACTACTCCAGTATTTTTGCCAAGAAAACCCAAATGGGTCATAAAAGAGTAAAATAGTACTGAAAAGACGAAATAATAGCAACCTAATAGAGGCTTGATTTATTGTTTAGTTAACTGTCTAGACTTCAGAAAATGTTTGAGAAAATGTTATAAGGCAAAGTCAACTAAATCATGTCATACATTTTCTGAAAACTAATTGTTAAACATTTACCAGCACACCTCTATTTTGAGGTGTATTGAGTAGATAGTTCTCCTTGCCTTAGTAGCCAAAAAGGGTATTGTTTTATAAATACCAAAGGCACTACATTTTTGAGCATTGAGACAAAAGAGACATAGTCAATGTAGCCAGGGGAATTATATCACTGGAAGGGTCCCAGATCCAGGTATCTTTTATTGGGTGAATGTTGGACAGAGCATATGGGGAGGGAGTTTCTCTGATTATACCACCACACTGTTAATATTTCCTTACTCTCTTGTTCATTTACATTTCTTGTTTGACTTAGAAGACTTCAAAGATTGGCCAATAGAGATAACTCTCCCTGGATGCTTTTCCTAGAGCCTTTATACAGATTTCTATTTGAGATTAGGCACAATTTCTAAATCAAAAGAGGCATGAGTTGCCCTTAGAAATTATGGGTGCCCCTTTCTTGGAAGTCTTGAAACAGAAGAAGGATGACAATTTGTCCAGGATATTAGAGTGGATATTCCTTTCATATATAAATGGGACTAGATTATTACTAAGAGCTCTTCTAACCATAGAGTTCTAGAATTACAGGAAATCCAATAATTTAAAGCTGGAACAAGCCTTAAAGATAATTTAATCTTATCCCTTAATTTTAAAGAAGAGGGAACTGGTCCAAAAAAGAAATGAAATAACAAGCAAAATGATAGGGAATTGGAGGAACAGTAGCTCACACTCATATACTTACAAAACACATGTGTCACTTTAGGGTTTACAAAGGTCTTCTATCTTTATTCATACAAATAAAATAGGTAGTATGATTGTCACCATGAAAAAAAAAAACAACTAAATAAATATATTTTGTGTGAGTATAGGTTCTTTTTCTCTTTCATGCGTTATTGTTGTTATTGTGTACAACATTCTCCTTGTTCTACTCACTTCATTTTGCATCATTTTATATGAGTCTTTCAAAGTTTTTCTTGTTATCCTGTTTGTCATTTCCTCTGGTATAATAGCACAAATTTTTCAGCCACTCCCCAATTGATGGACATCTTTTCAGTTTCTAGTTCTTTGCCACCACAAAAAGAGCTGCTATTAATACTTTTGTACAGGTAGCTTCTTTTCCCATATCTTTTATCTCTTTGGTATACAGACTTAGTAGTAATATGACTGGATTAAAGGGTATTATGCAGAGTTTGATGGCCCTTTGGGCATGCTTCCAGATTGTTCTTCAGACTGGTCGTATCAATTCACAGCTCTACCAGCAATGTAACAGTATTCTGATTTTTCCATATCCCTTCCAACATTTACCCTTTTCCTTTTTTATTCATGTTAGCCAGTCTGATGGAAGTGAGATGGTACCTCTGTGTCATTTTAATTCACATTTCTCTAATCAGTATTAATTTGGAGCATTTATTCTTATGATTAAAGACAATTTTCATTTATTTATCAGAGAACTGACTGCTCATATCCTTTGACCATTGTCAATTGTGCAATGTTTTTTATTCTTATAAATTTTACTTAGTTCTATATATATTTGAGAAAATAATTCTTTTGTCAGAGTTTTCTGTTATGGCAGGTATTCATCTTGGGTCACCCTCCATGGTTCATAGTTTCACTGAGGTATAAGAACCCCTCAACCATGACAAGATATTGATCCAGGTGGGAAAATATTACTTTAAAGGAGACAATATTTTCATGTCTCATATTTAGAAGATTAGAAGCTAGAAGGACGTGATTGCCAATTCTATAATTTGTTTTATGGTTTTCTCTCTGTCTCTGTGTCTCTCTATCTGTCCCCTTCTCTCTTTCTGTCTCTGTCTCTGTCTCTCACACACACATTCAGTGCTTAACATAATGTCTCTCACATTGTTTGAGAAGAGGAAAGGAAGGGAATATGCATTTATATAGCACCAACTAAATGTCAGGAATTTTGCTAAGTGCTTTACAAGTATCATCTCATTTGATCCTCACAACAACAGAAAGGTAGGTACTTAATACCTATTTATTGTCTGACCAACTGACATTAACTCTTTCTCCATACACCTAGCTTTTAACTGTAAATTCAAAAAATACTTTCTTTCTTTAAAAAATGTTTATTGATATATTTTATGGTGCCTAATTTTCTCCTCTATATTCTTCTCTCATAATTCATTCTTAATCTTCTAAACTACATTTCCATTTAAAGGCAAATTTTATTGTTTAAAAAATCAAGTACAGCCTTTTTTATTAGACTTGGCAGCCATTCAGAATTCTTTGATCTTACCCAGTACTGTGGCAGAACATTGAAAGAAAGAGATGACAACTGAGGCCACAGAGACAGGGTGTGTGCATAAATGGGTGTAGCTTGAAAGGATGGTGAGTGTATAGAGGAGTGGGGGAAGGGGTCTCTGAGAGGAGAACAAAAAGAGGCTATTCTAATGCAACAGAGACACAAAGAACAATATTGCTCCTCTTTGCCATGCTTTTTACAAGAAGAATTTTAATTGATAGTAAGTTAATTATTTATATGAATATACGTATAATTATATATATATGCATATATATATATAAGTTTTATCCAGGGATATACTGGTCATAGTTTAATAAACAGCTCTCAAAATGTATGCAAATACACTTTTATGTTTAATCTGCATAAAAATATTATCTCCATTATTTTATTATTCTTAATGATAATAATTTTAATTATTATTTCAAGCAACAAATACACTGATGATTTGGAAATTTTACTATTTTCCAAGATATAAATGTTCACAATGAAAATTGAATAATTCACTCTTGAGAACTGGTAAGGTCTGGGTCTAGCATACCTGTGGTTTGCAGAATTGGTCACATATCCCCTTTTGAAATAGTCAATATCATCTTTTAGTTTTAAAATCATTTTTCCATAAGTGGAAAAAAAGATAGTATTTCATATTAAAAGCCATTCTTTATGTCATTTAAAAGATTTATTAAGCACTTGTGTTATGGTAGTCACTGTGGACAAAAAAAGAAAAATATAGTTTCTCATCCATCCCTTATGATTTGTCTTTCATGTTTACCTTTTTATATTTTTCTTGAGCTTTGTGTTTGCAAGCCAAATTTTCTCTTCAGTTGTGGTCTTTTCTTCAAAAATACTGCAAGCTCCTCTATTTCAACAAATGTTTATTTTTCCCACTAAATAATTATACTCAATTTTGCTGGGTATGTTTTTCTTGGTTGTGATATTAATTCCTTTGTCTTCTAGGATTTCATGTTCTAATATCTCCTTTAATATGAAAGCTGCTATACTGGGTTTGATTGTGACTTTGGCTCCATGACATTTGGATTTTTTCTTTCTGGTTGCTAACAATATTTTATCCTTGACCTTGGAGTTTTGGACTTGGGCAATAATATTTCTGGAAGGTTTCATTTTGGTATCTTTTCCATGAAGTAATTGGTAGATTCTTTCAATTTCTATTTTCCCCTACAGATCTAGATATTGGGATAGTTTTCCTTTATAATTTCTTTAAATATGAATCCCATGATCTTTTTTTCACTAAGGGTTTTTTAATGAGTTTCTTTCTTCAGTGCATTTTTATGCCTTTTTAACCATTTGGCCAATTCTGTCTTTTAAGTTGTTATTTTCTTGAGTATTTCTTTTCTTTTAATAATTATCTTTATTATTTTCATTTCTTTTTCAAAATTTTTAATTACCACTCTTAAAAAATTATTGAAGAATTATTGTTGGACTTGTGTCAAATTGGTATATTTCTTCGAAGCTTTGCTTGTAGCTATTTCCACATTTTTGTCTTCTATTGAATTGCTGTCTCGGTATTCCCTGCCATTATAGTAGCATTTTAAAAGTCCAATTCTTTCTTTTTTCTTTTTGATTGTTTTTATTCCTAAAAAAATTTAGCTTTTTTATTGATATTGGAATTTATGTTAAAACTGGGCTCTATTTTCCTGGGTATGGAAAGGTACTATCCCAAACCTCATGATTTTTCCTTGAGCATGCCTGAAATCTAGCTCTCAGGGTCTGTAATTTTTTTAGTGCTTCCACATTGGAATGATCCAGGGAGAGATATGGTCACTTTTATCCTTATCTGTGCTTTGGTATTTATGCCAGATATATTTCCCTGAAGGCACAAGTATTAGTGCTCCTCTCTGCTTTGGAACACTGACCAGGACCCCTGCTCCTTTATGACTGAGTATTCATTGCCTTGGGACCGAGACCAGGAATTATATCCCAAACTATATATGGGCAATAGAGGTGCCAAACACTTCTTAGTCCTGAAGCCAGTACCAGTAAATGGTCCCCTATCACTTCTTTCTGACCAGTTGTCCAAACCCCCTATCATGTCTGGGTTGAGAGCTCCCAGGACTGACTGCTGCTGCTGCTGCCATTACTACTGCCTCCTAAGCCAAACACTAGCACTACAACTGCTTGTGCTCCAGGCTTACCCATACCTCAGTTTCACACACTGTTCTTGCCAACTCCCTCAGTTTTACTAGACAGGGAAAAAAAAAGTCCACTTTCACCCTTTATGGACTCCGCTGTTCCAGAATTTGATTAGGGTTGCTATTTTCAAGTTTTGTGGAGGGGAATGTTAAGAGAGTTTTGCTGAGTTGCTGCCTCTACTGCTTCTTCTTGGCTCCATCTTCGAGAGCCTGACAACTTACATTTCTCAGTTTTCAAGGTCTCAGTGACTTCCGGTGATGATATTATGCTTTCCCCACAGGTTTATTCCCTGCCAATCACTGCTCCCATGTAGGCTCTCCTCTGAAACATGGTTCCTACTTCTCTCATTGGGCAGGTTGTCTTTGTTGCACACTACTTTAATGAGTATGGCATGTTTCTTGTATGCTGATGAGAACTCGTGATATATATGGTTGTGAAGCTTTCATCAGCTTTCAACTTCTGTCTTCACCTGAAGTCCTTAGCTAGTTTGTTGTGGTTATTGTTCAGTTGTTTCAGTTGTGTCTGACTTTCCATGACCCCATTTTGGGTTTTCTTGGCAAAGACACTGAAGTGGTTTGCTGTTTTTTTCTCCAGATCAACTTACAGATGAGGATCCTAAGGAAAACAGGGTTTAAAAAAACTATTTTAGAAATGAAATATCATTTGCCATGTAGCAGAAATAGGGGCTGGGGGTGGTGTTGGGATTAATTTGAAAATATCTCAACCTTCCAGGCTTTAAAAAATGTTTCCCTTAAGGAATAGTTTCTCTGTTTCTTTCTGAGTATTGACTAGAACAGGCTTTCATTTCCAGTAAGAAATTCTTAGCCTCCTGTGACAAGCCATTTAGAACACAGAGCAGAGTCCTTCTAATGTAACTGGTGCCCCATGGCTTATTTTTTCACTATGCTTAACTATTTGTGCCTAGTGGCTAGATATTTCATTTAGTGCACATTTTCACCCTTTGTTTTCAAAATTAATATTCCAGAAAAAAACTGTCAGGATTTTTGTGGGGTGTAGTCTCTCTTTTTTTTTGTCATGTCAATTTTCCTCTTTTTTCCCCATCCAGATGAAGTGGGGAGAGTTGCTTATAAACAAAATGAAACCCAAGGGACAAAGTCACTATCTTTCCTCTGCCTAGTCACATTCCTGGATTTTCATCCATACATATATACCACTACCTAAAAAAGACTTTGAACCTCCCTTAAACTTGCAATGCTAGTGATAAAGGATTTAATGAGGCTAGGGACTCCCTAGGGGAAAGATAGGAAGATCTGGTCTAAATGAAGAGCTTTTATTCTGGCCATAAGAGATGCCATCGTTCTTCAAGAAACACTTAGAAAAAAACTGAACTTCAATAACATATACCCAACTGCCATCTGGTGCCAAATTCCCATAAAGCCCTTCAACCTAACTTTGTGAGAATGCTTTTGCTTTATGGTATAATGGTAAAATTGTTTGACTTGAATTCAGGACAGACCTAGGTTCAAATCCTGTCTTTGATACATTTGCTGGGTGACAAAGTAACTTAGTTTTATTAGACTCAATTTCATTATCTCCAAAATGGAGTTAATAAATATGGATTTGTCTCAAGATTATATTTTACTATTTTTTTTCTGAGCCTCAGTTTCTTTATATGTAGAATAAGCATAATAATATAGATTTTTTTCTTATACTGACAGAATCTTTATCCATTTTTTCATGCCACGGACCTCTAGGGAAAGCTAGTGAAACCAACAGAGTCCTTCTAAGGAAAATGTGTTTAGTTACACAAAATAAAATTCATGAGATTACAAAGGAAGTCTAACATATTGAAATATAGTTATCAAAATATCAAATAAATAAGTTAACAGATCTCAGATTAAGAATTCCTTCATTAAAGGGTTATTTTGAGGCATAAATAATATGTACATAAAGTTATTTGGAAACTTTAAATGTTTTCTATTATTATCATTGTTTTTTTCTCCTTCATTGAGTCTACCATGCTCATAGCTATCTTCCAACATCAAATTACTGCAAATCTATCATATATATTGTTGTCATGTGTTCAGCTATTTGAATATATGATCTATATTCTCTAAAATGTTTCCTGCAAAAGTATGAGTATGTATGTGGGAGGGGTAAACTTGAAGTATATTTCAGGAGTTTTCTGAAATCAACTCCAAGTGGCTAGTGAGAATGGACTGTCAAATTTTCATTGTGAGCATTTCAGATATTTGAAAAGGCTACAAAATCAGGACAGGATTTATTGATTTGTTTATTGTCTAGACTTCTAAAGTAATTGAGAAAATCTTAATAATATTGTGAATTTTAGATTTTCTCCATTTTGCTTAGTTTTAGAATTCTAACAACCAGGAATGTCTACACCCCTACTTAAGGATTAAGTGTTGAGGACGATGGCCTATGACCAACATGTGCTAGCAAGTCAAATCAAAAACAACTGACAGACCCCCTGGGCAATCCTAAGTTAAGATTAAGTTACCATTGGTACATTTGAGTCACAGGAAGTAATGTAAAGAACTGCCTTTATATTTCAGGTCACTTTCTCTCTCTTGCTCTCTCACTCTCACTCTCTCTCAGAGACGATTCTTTCAGTGTTGGGAGCTCCTGGCCACTGTGTTCTTAGCATGCTTGGTGAGAGGTTTAAGCTGATTCCTTTTTTTCCTTTACCTCCTAAAGCACTATACTCCTAGGAGGCCCCTTATCTTGGAGGAGACCTCATGTCTGGAAGCCAAGCTAGATTGATAAGGCTCCTTGGTCTAGGCCACTGAACTCCTATCTGGCTTGCCAGAGCAGTCCAATTCCTTTTCCTCTCTCTCTTCTTCTTAATTTCTTCATACTATTGTAATTAAACCACCATAAAAATCCCAAACTGACTTGAATATTTTATTGGTATTAAATTTTAATCTCTGGTGACCACTAGTATAATATATTCAGTCAACAATCCTAATTTTTACTTAACAAATATAGATTAAACTTCAAAGTATGTTGTTCAGCATATCCCCACATTCACACAAAGAGGGCTTATTGTTAAACACCTACCAGAATTTCCTAGAATATACTCCCCAAAAATTAGAAAATAGAAAAAAAATGAAATAAATAAACTCATTCTTTGAATTTAAAGAGACCATTATATTGAGAATGCACTGAGGTTCACTTCTGAAAGATTCTGTGACTTTAGGTTATTGCATCATATTCAGTAGAGTTCCTTGGTATTTCTCAATGTCCTCTCCCCTACTACAATTCATTGGTATGGCAAATAGTATTCTCATTATTTTTGGTTCTGCCTGTTCCCCTGGGGCTTAGCCAAGTCCCTGAATATAATGAACATGTAATAAAGTCTATTACCTTCCAATGTGTTTCTTTCATTGGATTTTTCATGAAAGAGTTGGTGTTGGGTTGTGCTCTTTCTTCTCCTTTCCCTTCTCCTCCCAAATCTGGACAACTAGAGCAAGGGCATTCAACTAGACAAGCGTGATCCTAGGATGCTTTCAGTTATTTCCACATTTACTTCCATCTTTTTTTAAAAAAAGATTGTCTGTCTTGTAATCAATACTGAAATTTTCTCACAATCACACAGATAGAAAGTGTGTGAGGCCAGATTTGAACCTAGCACTTCTTTAGGTCAAGAGAATATTACAAAAATTACAAAATGTAAAATGAATAATTTTGATTACATCAAATTAAAAAGGGTTTGTACAAACAAAACCAATGCAACCAAAATTAGAAGGGATGCAACAAACTGGAAAAAAATCATTATGACAAAAACCTCTGAAAAAGGTCTAATTTCTCAGATTTATAAAGAGATGAATCAATTGTACAAAAAAAACAAGCCATTCACCAGTTGATAAATGGGCAAGGGACATGAATAGACAGTTTTCAGATAAAGAAATCAAAACTATCAATAAACACATGAAAAAATGTTCTAAATCTTTTATAAGTAGAGAAATACAAATCAAAACAACTCTGAAGTACCACCTCACACCTAGAAAATTGACTAATATGAAAGCAAAGGAAAGCAATAAATATTGGAGTGGATATAGCAAAATTGCGTCACTAATGCATAGTGTGAATTGATCCAACCATTCTGGAAGGCAATTTGGAATTATGTCCAAAGGGCTATAAATGACTTTCTGTCCTTTGATTCAGCCATACCACAGCTGAATTTGTACCCCAAAGGGATAATAAGGAAAAATACGTGCACAAGAATATTTATAGCCTCACCCTTTGTGGTGGCAAATGATTGGAAAATGAGGGGATGGCCTTTGATTGGGGAATGGCTGAACAAATTGTGGTATCTGTTGGTGATAGAATATTATTGTGCTGAAAGAAATAATGAACTGGAGGAACTCCATGTGAACTGGAATGACTTCCAGGAATTGATGCAGAATGAAAGGAGAAGAACCAGGAGAACATTGTATATGGAGACTGATACACTGTGGCATAATTGAATGTAAAGGACTTCTCTACTAGCATGAATGCAACGATCCAGGACAATTCTGAGTTACTTATGAGAAAGAATGCTATCTACATCAAGAAATATGGAAGTAGAAATACAGAAGGAAAACATTTACTTGATCACATGGTTCAATAGGGATATGATTGGGGACATAGACTCTAAAAGATCACTTTATTGCAAATATTAATAATATGGAGATAGGTTTTGATCAATGATACATGTAAAACCCAGTAAAATTGCTCATTGGCTATGGGAGAGGGGAGCGAGGAGGGGAGGGAAAGAACATGAATCATGTAACTATGGAAAAATATTCTAAATTAATTAATTAAACAAATAATATATTTTAATAAATAAAATAAGTAGGGTAACAATTCCTTTCTCATGAGGAAACCTATGAGGAGAGTGAGAGCACAGCATAGAACATTTGGGTAGTCATAGAAAGAATATTGTAGTAGGAATACAATACAGAAGGAGGAAATGTATCTAGAAAATCACTGGAATTTGTAAAACTAATTGACATTCACTATAACTGACAATATATTCAACATTTTTCTGCCATAGTCCTTTACTTCCCTTTACTTCTATATTGAAAGAGGTGGGGAGTTGTGAAATATATTCCAAGATCTGTTCTCTAGGTCTAGGACTGATCATTACATTTATTCAAAGGTCCATCTTTTAGGGTATTTTTGTTTTTATTTTATTATAGTCATATTCTCTGTTGTTACTTGATTTCTACCTTCTTTGTTCTTTAAAAGAATGTAATCTCTCTGAAGGTAAGGGCTCCTTTATGCTTGCCTTCATTAGTCTTTTGCTTGATGCATAGGAAGTATTTAATAAACTGGTTGAACATAAGTGAATTGAATACACTATTTAAGAACACTGGCCGAAATGTAAAATTGAATAAGATACGATTTTAGGATTCAAGAAGTTTATAGACAGGAAGTATTTAAGAGCTGATATACATACATATGCATATATACATGTATATGTATGTGTGAAAAACATATTATGATTTTTACATACATTTTATAACTTGGAAATAATACAGAACTACTAAAGTAGTGAAGAAGAACCAAGTCCTTAATCAGGAAGGAGAGATATCCTGTAATCAGCCACTCACAGAGCTCAGCACCAAAAACTATTCAGGGTCAACATCCTGGGGATCTGGGGACATATCCCTGGGAAAATGCACCAGGTAGAATCCACCTTACTAGATGATTTCTCCAGAGAACAATAGAACTCGGGGAACTTATATACCTTTTGGGGAACTAAGGACAGGAAAGTAGGATTGATTGGCATTACCATGGTTACAGAGAAATGGAAAACCCAAGACAGGATTATGAGGGAGAAGCTAATGCTTTACAATGGATAGGAAAGGGAAGGGTCCAGCTGAGGGCTGGGCTACCTGGGAGAGGACTTTGATACAATAAGAGAAACTATTAGGACAAAAGGGTACTTAACATTTGATTTAGGGCTACCTAAATGTCTATCTTTCTGTCTGAAATGAGCAAGTCTGGGACTATCCATAGGGTGAGTTCTCAGGGGACAGGGAAAGACTCAGGGTCTCCAGATTTCAAGATGACACTACTAACACATTTATTGAATGCATACATAAATTATTTCTACTAATATATCCATATATTAAAATATATGCATATCTTATACATAGATATATGTGTGTAGTAAGTACTATGTTTTGTTAGAGTGGTATAACATTTATTTTCAGAGAAAGTAGAAATCTTATTTTTTTTCTTGATTGAGGACTGTTATAATTAAAGGATACTCAGACATGAAATCAAAGCATTTAGAACTCAAATGGAATTTAAAAATTTATTTAATCCAACCATCTAATTTTATAGAAAAGGACAATGATGTCTAGGTAGATTATATGTCAATCTTATAGTCATATAGGTATTAAATAGTAGAGCCAAGATTAGATCTCAAGTGCTCTGCTTTCAAATCTAGTTCTTTCTCACTGCCCAAGCTACAGAATACTTTTATAAGATCTGAAGAGTAAACCTTGTCTCTGTCACTTATTAGCTGTTTGTCATCAGGCAAGTCACTCAAAGTCTTTAAGCCTCAGTTTCCAGTTATAAAATTGGGCTAATAAAGTCTCACTGATATATCTCAGATGTTTGTTCCAAGGATCAAATGAGGTAATGCATATGCAAGCCCTTTATGATTCATAAAGTATCATATGCTTATGAACTTGTTATTATGACTAGCAGCTTCAAAATTTAACTCACTTCTCATATCTTTTAATGATGTTTCATTATAAGTCCAAGTCTAGGAATGTTTTCTCCATTCATTAAAATACTATTAGCTTGATTATAAAACATTGTTATGAACTCATATTAATATCAATGAAAAAGAAAGGGGAAAAGTTAGCACAAGATAAACAATTCAAACTTGAGGCAGTGAGGTAGCATAGGTAATAGAGTCATAGGTTTGGATTCAGGAAGATGTGGGTTCAAATCTCATATCAGACAATGATTACCCGCGCAAACGGTAAGTCACTGAACTTCTTGACAATTTAGTTTCCTCATCTTTAAAATGTGGGAGTTAGATTTATAATCTGTTGTGGCCCTTCCAGTTATTAAACTATGATCCTATGAATTTTACCCTATGAATACTATTTGATTGACAATCTTTCTTTTTTTTTTTGCAAATCCCTGTTCTTGAAGTTATTATATCTCACCATAAACAAGTCTTTCATGTATATGACTACTCCATGAAATTCATTGTTTTCTGCTGTGCAAACAAGACTGCTGATTTTCTCTTTAATATTTTACTGATGACATGAAATCTTTCTAAGCATCTATAACAAATTCTATGTTCTTTGCCTTACTAGGTAAATTAATTGGTGCTGCAGTAAATGTAGGTAAATGAAGAATTACTTTCAACCACTGGTTCTCTGACTGAAAGCCCTGAATGACTTTGAAATGGTTTTTCATGAATTTAACTGGGCAGGAGAGAGAGTGAAGTAATGTTGCATATTTCTCGCCTAATAAATGTATGTAAGGGGAAACTTACTTGAATGTATAATTCTTCAGATGAATTAAGTATGGTAATTAAGGTGATATTAATATTGGCATTAAAATTAACTTATAAAATCCATTGAAGCCGTTGATCATTTAACCCTAAGTTGAGACAATAAATTCATTTGGAGCTTTTATAATCCCCCCTTAAAATAGAAGTATATATAGAGTAGAAATTAAAGTTGTATATTTAAGTAAATTGTTTCATTCAGGCTCTTTCTCCTTCCAAAAAGTTGGGGAGTGGTTACATAGCATAGTGGAGATTATTCTGGCTTCAACATTCAAAGGCATTGATTCAAATTCCATCACTGGCACTTGAGTAATATTGAAACATTTACTGTACCTCAGAGTCTGCATCTGTAAAAATGAAATGATTGGGTCTGATTTTTCTTTAGGTTCTTTACTGGCTCTAAAATTCTCTGAGCATTTTCTAGCTCTGAGTCTTAAAAAATGTATTTCCAAGTTGGATAGAATTTAATGAAAATTCATATTTAAACTTTTTTATCATCTGATTTAAAGTTTTAAATAAAGGTATTGATTAGAGGACAATTTATACCTCAAAATGTTTATATCAGTAAAGCAGAGAAAGATTGATCAATGAATTGGGGACACAAAAAAAGTAGAGTGCAAATATCAATAATATGGAAATAGGTCTTGATCAATGACACATCAAAACCCAGAAGAATTGTGCATTGGCTACAGGAAGGGGGTGGGAGGAGGGATGGAAAAGAACATGAGTTATATAACCATGGACAAATTTTCCTAACTAATCAATTAAGTAATATAAAGAAAAAAACTAGAAAAACAATTAAAAAAACCCAAATTAAATGCCAAATTAGCAAGGTTGCAAATCAAAGGAAAGATTAATAAAATTGAATGTAAGAAAATTATTGAACTAATAAAACAATTAGTTTATTTTATTTTAAAAATCATTAAAATAAATTAACCATTGATTAATTGCTCAAAAAGAATGGAGAAAATCAAAATACAATTATTAAAAATGAAAGGGCAAGATTACAAAAAATAAAGGGGTAATTAAAGCAATTATTACCAGGTTTTTTTGCCCAATTATGTGCCAATAAATCTAATAATCTAAATTAAATAGATGAATATTTAAAGAAATATAAATTGCCAAGGTTAACAGGAAAGGAAAAAAATATTTCAACAATCCCATTTTAGAAAAATGAATTGAACAAGCCATCAATGAACTCCCTAAGAAAAAAGCCCCAGAACTAGATGGATTTACAAGTGAATACTACCTAATATTTAGAGAACAATTGATTCCAATACTATATAAATTATTCATAAATAGAACTGAGGAAGAAATTCTGCAAAATTCCTTTTATGACACAAATATGGTGCTGAACCCTAAAGCAGGAAGAACAAAAATTGAGAAAGAAAACTATAGAGCAATATTCCTAGTGAATATTTATGCAAAAAATTTAAACAAAATACTAGCAAGAAGATTACAACAGCATATCCCAGGTATCATATATTATGACCAGGTGGGTTTTACAATTATCAAGAATGAAAAGATGGTTCAATATTAGGAAAACTATCAACAAAAATGACCATATCAATAAGAAAACCAAGAGAAAAATATGATTATTTCAAAAGAAGTAGAAAAAGCTTTCAACACAGTGTAACATTCATTTTTATTAAAAACAATAGAGAACATTGGAATAAATGGAACATTTTTCAAAATGAAAAATAGCATCTATCTAAAACCATCAGCAAACATTACATGTAATGAGAATAAACTAGAAGCCTTCCCAATAAGATCAGGACATTATCATCACTACTATTCAATATTATACTAGAAATGTACTAGCTATAGCAATAAGAGAAGAATAAGAAATTGAAAGAATTAGAATAGGCAATGAGGAAATAAAGCTAGCAGTCTTTGCCGATGATATGCTGCTATATACCTAGAAAATCCTAGAGAATCAACCAAAATAATGAATCAAAACAATTAACAACTTTAGCAAAGTTGTAGTAAAAATAAACTCATAAAACTGCATATCTCTATACTATAATAAAGTTCCATAGCAAGAGATAGAAAAAAGGAATCTCATTTAAAATAGCTGTAGGTAATACAAACTATCTGGTAGTTTACCTGTTAAGGCAAACCCAGGCATTATATGATCATAACTACAAAGTACTTTTCATATAAATAAAATCAGATCTAAACAGATGGAAAAACATTAACTGTTTATTAGTTAGCCAAACAAATTTAATAAAAATGACAATTCTGACTAAATTAATTTACCTTTTCATTGCCATAACAAGCTACCCAAAATTTATCTCATAAAGCTAGAAAAAATTATAAAAAAAATTCATCTGGGTGAAAAAAAGACTTAGATAATCAAGGGATTAATGGGAAAAAATATGAAGGGATATTGATTAGCTGTACCAGATTTCAAACTCTATTTTAAAGTAGCAACCATCCAGAAGAATCTGGTACTGGCTAACCAAATAAAGCAGAGTACAAATGGAATAGAAAAGGCACTCAATATACAATGGTAAATGAGCATAGTAACCTAGTATTTGACAATCCTAAAGATGCATCCATTTAGAAGTTCACTGTTTGGCAAAAGATGCTTTGAAAATTAGAAAACAGTATGTTAGCAATAAGACATAGACCCAAACATTATACCATATACCAAAGTAAAGTCAAAATGAAAAGTGATTTATGAATAAAGGGTTATAACATAAACATATTAGGGGGAAACATAAACATATTGGGGTGTATGGGGTGCTCAGGGAGGGTAGTATCTCTGGTATGGAGGGCTTGTCGTGCCCTCCTAGGGCAGCTCTCCAGCCTCAGACCCTCACCTGACACCCAGCTCTCACTTGTGGCTCCCAGTAGCTGCTAGCATGCGGCAGCGGCCACACCCCGAGCAACGGCTTCGACAGGCCGGCTAAACCTTGTGAGGGTAGCCATCGGGTCGTCATGGACCCCTGGTGAACCAGGGCTTTGCTCACCCAGCATGTGAAGACTGCTTCGGCGGAACAGGCGGAAGAAACCAACAAGAAGGTTCAACGGCTAAGATGGCGATGCAGCAAAGCACTGTGGAGTGCTTAGGGCGTGTTGGAGCACAAAGGACAACACCGCCATCCAATGCAGCTGAGGAAGTCTCCAGATGTAACAACTTTTCGTGTCACTGGACCCAGGCTTCCAACGCCGAGAGAGTTGGACTGTCTCTGTGCACCGAGTTTTCCACTTAAATCTTCATGCACAGGTGTCTTTGTGCACAAAAACGCACAAAGACAATCGTCATCCTCGGTTCGAGAGACAACCAACAACAACATTAGGGGAGCACAAAATACTTTAACTGTCAGATGTATGGATAAGGAAAGAATTGAGGTCAAAACAAAACATAAAGAACATTATGAGATGTAAAATAGATAACTTTGACTACATTAAATTAAAAGGCTTCTTTACAAACAAGATCAATGCAACCAAAATTAAAAGGTAAACAACAAACTGGAAAAAATCTGCATAGCAAGTATTTTTGAGAAAGGCTTTATTTCTCAAATATATTGAGAACAGAGTCAAACTTAAAAGATTACAAGGCATTTCCCAACTGACAAATGATCAAAGGATATCAACAGGTTATTCTCAGATACAGAAATTAAAACTATCTTTAGTCATATGAAAAATTGCTCCAAAATCATTATTGAATAGAAAACTGCCAATTAAAACAAGTCTGAGGTTTCATCTCACATCCATCAGACTGGCTATCATAAGAAAAAAGGAAAATGATAAATGCCAAAAGAGATGTGAAAAATACATATGTACAGACTTATATATAGCCCGAATACATCATTGGTAGAGCTAAGAACTAATATAACCATTTTGAAGAACAATCTAGAAGTATGCCCAAAAGATCATAAAACTATGAATACCTTTTGACCTAGCAAATCCACTATTAGGTCACAAAGAGATTAAAAAGAGGGAAAAAGAGACTACCTGTACAAAAAAATATTTATAGAAGCTCATTTCATTGCTGGGAAAGAACTAGAAACTTAAGGGATGTCCATCAATTGGGGAATATCTGCACAAATTATGTCATATGATTGTAATGGAATTTTATCATGTCAAAGGATATAACAAAGAATATAATCACAAAAAAATCCTGAAAAGATTTATATGAAGTCATGCAAAGTGAAGTGAGCATACCCAGGAGAACATTATATATAGTAAAAATAAAAATGTACAATGATTTAGTCATGAAAGACTGTTATTTTCAACAAGTCAAGAATGCAAGACAACTCTAAAAGACACATGACAAAAAAAAGGATATCCATTGCCATAGAAGGAAAACAGTGTGTAAATACAAATTGTAATATACCATTTCTTATTTCCTCCATGAATTTTCTCCAATGTAAGCAAGAACTGTCTTCTTTCACAACATTATGAACATGGAAATCTGTATTACATGACAATATATCCAATGTCATTTTACCTTCTTCAGGAAGGGGTTGGATAGAAGGGAGAAAATTAACATAGATTGAAAAATATTAGAAAATAAATATTTAAGAAATTGTATTGTAATCTGGAAAAAATAAAATTTAAGGGGAAAAAAGAAAAGAAAGTATTGCATTACCCTTATTACACAATCCCAGGCTCTCTTATTCACCCCCTCAACCCTTATCCAGAACTCTAAAACATCTATGAAAAAAATATTGAGGAGGGGGCTTTTATATAGAAAACTTGAATAATCTTACACCCGGAGATTCAATACATTGACCCACTTTATCCCTGATGATCCTTTCATCTACAAAGTGTTCCGTGATAAAAGTAAGGTTTCAGATCTAAAAATAAGTGAGTTTTCATGTAACTTGTCCCAGACAATTTGTAAGCCTCTTGAAAAATGGAGCAGCATATTTTGCCTTTTTCTTCTCTCTTTTTAAAAAAAAAATTCTCTATAGGGCCCAGGACAATGTTTGGGGACAAAATAGGTTTTTAAATATATCTTTGGTGCTACTTTTTGGTTCATAGTATTCTAACTATTCATGCTTAAATAATATAGATTTATTATAAATATCAATACAATTAATTATACTAGTTCTACAACTATAGACAGTAAAACTGATTTCAATGCATTCAATATTTAAGTTTAACATCATTCTCTCTATGTCTCTATAAGTATTCTCTATTCATTTTTATAAATTTTCCTTTTTTATAGTCATAATTCATATTTCTTTCCTCTTCCCTTTTTGAATTATCTCATAAAATTCCATATTTTTCAAATTTTCCTTATACTTGCCTATCTTGATTGCATAATAGTATTAAATTAAATAAATTAAACACAATTTATTTAATTCTTCCTCTGTTGATGGATGTAAGTTGCTTCCTATTGTTTCCATACAGTTAAAAATAATGTTACTATGAAAATATTTGAAAAAATAACCTTTTGATAACATTTTGCCAGAAATGGATAACATATGTTAAATGATGTGATTATTTTTAGTATACATTTTTAAATGGCTGATTACTTTCTAAAAATAGTTATGAGTTTTAATTTCACTTGTGATATATGACTACACCTGTTTCTCCACAGCCTTACCAGCATTAGGTTTCATTATTTTTAATTGTTCCTGTCAATTTGATAGATGAAAGGTATTACCCCTGGATTTTTTTTTTCATTTGAGTCTTGGATTATTAGTACAAACATATATTGACCATATCTCCTCCAGGAGTCATCAAAGAGATCAGGAAACTGGAAATGTATTGGTCAGACAGAAACCTCTCATTAATTTTAAGTAATTTCCCCCTGAATTTTAAAATGGGGAGAGGATGATGTTGCATACAAAATAACCCCTTCCATCATAAGAGATTTCATCTAAAGGGGAAGTCATGTGACAGCTGGAAAGCAAAAGCTTTGGAGGGTTGATGCCAAGTGGATGGCTGATGCCAACTGGTTAGGAGAGCAAGCCATTCCCTGATCCCCAGCATTTCTCTTGTCACCTCTGCTTTTCCAAAAGGCTGAGCTTTATGCCTTCCTTATCCCTCTAAAGGTGTATCCTTGCTTCTTAAAAACTTGTTTACCGGACTTCCGGGTTAACATGGCTACAATCTAGTTGCGAATCGCTTCCTCTCCCCAGCACCGAAGGAAATAGACTACCTCAAAAGAGCATAAAAATCACCTTGGGAAGAACAGAGGGACTCTCCAGTACCCCCACAGAAATGAAGGTACGTGGGGCTTGAACATTTCCACACTATAAGGAGGAGGAAAAGCTTGCACAAAAATGTGAACTGAGCCGCCCCTCCCCACCCACCCTCCCACCCCCACCAAACCAGAGTAAGCTATCAGAGCGCTCACTGGGACAGCGAATGAGTGAGGAGTGTCTCTGTCTGGGGGAGCACACCAGGGTCCTTGGGATCTAAAGACTGCAAGGAAATGACCTCTCAGGTCGGTTTCACGGGAAAATCCTGCGCTGAGCAAAGGGACGGCCGCCTTGAGAGGCTGCGCTGAGCAAAGGGGCAGCCGCACTGAGAGGCTGTGCTGAGTAAAGGGGTGGCCGCTCTGAGCACAGGGGCCTGCACTCTAAGAAACCTTGGAGGCTGGGAAGAACTAGTCTGAGGCAACCTAAATTCACAGAAAACAAGCCCATATCACCCAGACCCCAGACCAAAAAGGAAAGGGGAATAAAACCATCAAAGGGATGGCTCACATGGCCCAAAATCAAGCCTCCAGGAAGAAAGGGAAAAAGGTGACTATTGAAAACTTTTATGGTGGGAGTACCCAAGGAAAAGAAGAGAAAGAGGATGAAACCCAAACAAAATCAAAACATGCCTCACAAAATGGAAATAATCCACAAGCTCTGGAAGAACTCAAATTGGAGCTTACCCAAAAGATGGAAACCTTCTGGAAAGAAAAATGGGAGAAAGAGATCAGCAGTCTGATAGACAAGACTTCACAATTGGAGAAAGAGATGGAAGCATCTAATAGAAAGGCAGACAAAGCTGAAAAGCAAAACCAGTCCCTAACGACCAGAATTAAGCAATAAGAAGACAGTGAGTATGCAAAACAGCAAGAATTAATAAAGCAAAGCCAAAAAATTAATGAATTAGAAGAAAACACAAAATATCTCACTGAAAAGGTCACAAACCTGGAAAACAGAGGAAGAAGAGACAACGTGAGAATTATTGGTCTGCCCGAAAAACCAGAGATAAACAAAAACCTCGATGCTATACTACAGGAGATTATAGAAGAAAATTGCCCATATGTTCTGAAGCAAGGGGGCAAAATAGAAATAGAAAGGGTTCATAGAACACCCTCTATACTAAATCCCCAAAAGACAACACCCAGGAATGTAATCACCAAATTCAAGAGCTTCCAAGAAAAGGAGAAAATCCTACAAGAAGCCAAGAAGAGGAGCTTCAGATATAGGGGGGCTCCCATAAGGATCACACATGACTTAGCGGCTAACACACTAAGAGACCACAAAGCATGGAACACAATATTTAGAAAGGCAAGAGGGCTGGGTCTCCAACCAAGAATCAACTACCCAGCAAAACTGACTATATACTTCCAGGGGAAGATATGGGCATTCAACAAAACAGATTTCCAAGCATTTGCTAAGAAAAGACCAGAACTTAGTGGAAAATTTGATATCCAATCACAGAAAGCAAGAGAAACATGAAAAGGTAAATATGAAAGGGAAAAGGAGATAAATCATATCTTTTTCTTTAAGTCAAACTCTCTTCTATAAGGATTACATTTACATCAAATTATATATATTAATATGTGGGGAAAATGTATTGTGTAACTCTCAAAAATTGTATGCACCATAAGAGTAGTTGGAAGAATCTTGCATAGGGAAAGATTGGGGCATCAAGAAGATTTGGTGAAAGGGGGAGGCAAAGAAAGGAAAAGGGAAGAGGGGAAGTGTTGACAATACTAAGACTTACTTCAAGAAATAGGGTGGGGGGACTAAATAGAATAACCTTTCCCATACAAAGATCCACGTGGGAAGGGGAGGGGAAGATCTCTCATATGAGAAGGAGAAAAGAGAGCGTGAAGTGGTATTACTTAAACCTTACTCTCAGTGAAATCAACTCTGAGAGGGAAGAACATCTAGATCCAGTGGGATCCTAAATTCTATCTTATCCAACAGGGTAAGAAAAAAAGGGAAATTTAGGAGGGGGAGGGGGAAGGAGTATAAAAAGGGAGGGAAGGAGAGGGGGGGAGGGGAAGGGAGCATAAAAATGAAAGGTCTAGAAAGGGAAGCATACCAAGGGAGGGGACTAGAGGGGACTGACCTAAAGTAAATCACTGGTTCAATAGGATATAGCTAGGGAAGAAAGGTCAGAACTAGGGGAAGATACCAAAGTGCCAGGGAATCCACAAGTGACAATCATAACTTTGAACATGAATGGAATGAACTCACCCATAAAATGTAGACAAATAGCAGATTGGATTAGAACCCAAAACCCTACCATATGTTGTCTTCAAGAAACACATATGAAGTGGGTTGACACTCACAAGGTTAGAATTAAAGGATGGAGTAAGACCTTTTGGGCCTCAACTGATAGAAAGAAGGCAGGAGTTGCAATCATGATATCAGACAAAGCCAAAGCACAAATAGACCTGATCAAAAGGGATAGGGAAGGTAAATATATTCTGTTAAAAGGGAATACAGACAATGAGGAAATATCACTAATCAACATGTATGCACCAAATGGAATAGCATCCAAATTTCTAATGGAGAAACTAGGAGAATTGAAGGAGAAAATAGACAGCAAAACCATATTAGTGGGAGACTTGAACCAAACACTATCAAATTTAGATAAATCACAACCAAAAAATAAATAAGAAAGAGGTAAAAGAGGTGAATGAAATCTTAGAAAAATTAGAGTAAATAGACATACGGAGAAAAATAAATAGGGACAAAAAGGAATACACCTTCTTCTCAGCACCACATGGCACATTCACAAAATAGATCATACACTAGGTCACAGAAACATGGCACTCAAATGCAGAAAAGCAGAAATAATAAATGCAACCTTTTCAGACCATAAGTCAATAAAAATATTGATCAGTATGGGTACATGGAGAGCCAAATCAAAAATTAATTGGAAATTAAATAATATGATACTTCAAAATTGGTTAATTAGAGAAGAAATCATAGAAACAATTAATAATTTTGTTGAGGAAAATGACAACAGTGAGACATCCTTTCAAACCTTATGGGATGCAGCCAAGGCAGTACTAAGAGGAAAATTCATATCCCTGAGTACATATATTAACAAATTAGGGAGGGCAGAGATCCATGAACTGGAAATGCACATCAAAAAACTTAAAAATGAACAAATTAATCCCCACCAGAAGAAAACCAAACTAGAGATCCTAAAAATTAAGGGAGAAATTCATAAAATCGAAAGTGATAGAACTATTGCACTAATAAAAAGACTAGAAGCTGGTACTTTGAAAAAACAGACAAAATAGACAAAGTACTGGTCAATCTAATTTAAAAAAAAGGAAAGAAGAAAGGCAAATTAACAGCATCAAGGATGAAAAGGGGGACCTCACCTCCAATGAAGAGGGAATTAAGGCAATCATTAAAAGCTACTTTGCCCAAATATATGGCAATAAATATACCAACCTAGGTGATATGGATGAATATTTACAAAAATATAAATTGCCTAGACTAACAGAAGAAGAAATAGATTTATTAAATAATCCCATATCAGAAACAGAAATCCAACAGGCCATCAACGAACTTCCTAAGAAAAAATCCCCAGGGCCTGATAGATTCACCAGTGAATTCTATCAAACATTCAAAGAACAGCTAACCCCAATACTATACAAACTATTTGACATAATAAGCAAAGAGGGAGTTCTACCAAATTCCTTTCATGACACAAACATGGTTCTGATCCCAAAGCCAGGCAGGCCAAAAACAGAGAAAGAAAATTATAGACCTCCCTAATGAATATAGATGCAAAATTATAGACCTCCCTAATGAATATAGATGCAAAAATCTTAAATAGGATATTAGCAAAAAACTACAGCAAGTGATCAGAAGGGTCATTAACCATGATCAAATAGGCTTTATACCAGGGATGCAGGGCTGGTTCAATATTAGGAAAACCATCCATATAATTGACCACATCAACAAGCAAACCAACAAAAATCACATGATTATTTCAATAGATGCAGAAAAAGCCTTTGATAAAATACAACACCCATTCCTATTAAAAACACTAGAAAGCAAAGGAATAGAAGGGTTGGTCCTAAAAATAATAAACAGTATATATCTAAAACCATCAACTAATATCATCTGCAATGGGGATAAACTAGATGCATTCCCAATAAGATCAGAAGTGAAACAAGGATGCCCATTATCACCTCTATTATTTGACATTGTACCAGAAACACTAGCAGTAGCAATTAGAGAAGAAAAAGGAATTGAAGGCATTAAAATAGGCAAGGAGGAGACCAAGTTATCACTCTTTGCGGATGACATAATGGTCTACTTAAAGAATTCTAGAGATTCAACCAAAAAACTAATCGAAATAATCAACAACTTTAGCAAAGTTGCAGGATACAAAATAAACCTACATAAGTCATCAGCATTTCTATATATTTCCAACACAGCTCAGCAGCAAGAACTAGAAAGAGAAATGTCATTCAAAATCACCTTAGACAAAATAAAATACTTAGGAATCTATCTCCCGAAACAAATGCAGGAACTATATGAACACAACTACAAAACACTCTCCGCACAACTAAAACTAGACTTGAACAATTGGAAGAACATTAACTGCTCATGGGTAGGATGAGCCAATATAATAAAAATGACTATCCTACCCAAACTCATTTGTCTATTTAGTGCCATACCCATTGAACTTCCAAAATTTTTTTTTACTGATTTAGAGAAAACCATAACAAAGTTCATTTGGAAGAACAAAGGATCAAGGATATCCAGGGAAACAATGAAAAAAAAAATACAAAGGAAGGGGGCCTTGCAGTCCCAGATCTCAGACTATATTATAAAGCAGTGGTCATCAAAACAATTTGGTACTGGCTAAGAGACAGAAAGGAGGATCAGTGGAATAGACTCAGGGTAAATGACCTCAGCAGGACAGTATACGACAAACCCAGAGAATCCAGCTTTTGGGGTAAAAATACACTATTTCATAAAAACTGCTGGGAAAATTGAAGGACAGTGTGGGAAAGATTTGGTTTAGATCAACACCTCACAACCCACACCAAGATAAATTCAAAATGGGTCATTGACTTGAACATAAAGAAGGAAACTATAAGAAAATTAGGCGAACACAGAATAGTATACATGTCAGACCTTTGGGAAGGGAAAGATTTTAAAACCAAGCAAGACTTAGAAAGAGTCACAAAATGCAAAATAAATAATTTGGAATACATCAAATTAAAAAGTTTTTGTACAAACAAAACCAATGTAACTAAAATCAGAAGGAAAGCAACAAATTGGGAAGCAATCTTCATAAAAACCTCTCACAAAGGTTTAATTACTCAAATTAAAAAGAGCTAAATCAATTGTACAAAAAATCAAGCCATTCTCCAATTGATAAATGGGCAAGGGACATGAACAGGCAGTTCTCAGCCAAATAAATCAAAACTATTAATAAGCACATGAAAAAGTGCTCTACATCTCTTATAATCAGAGAGATGCAAATCAAAGCAACTCTGAGGTATCACCTCACACTTAGCAGATTGGCTAACATGACAGCTATGGAAAGTAATGAATGCTGGAGGGGATACAGCAAAGTAGGGACACTAATTCATTGCTGGTGGAGTTGTGAATTGATCCAACCATTCTGGAGGGCAATTTGGAACTATGCCCAAAGTGTGATAAAAGACTGTCTGCCCTTTGATCCAGCCATAGCACTGCTGGGTTTGTACCCCAAAGAGATAATAAGGAAAAAAAAAAAACTTGTACAAGAATATTCATAGCTGCACTCTTTGTGGTGGCAAAAAATTGGAAACTGAGGGGATGCCCTTCAATTGGGGAATGGCTGAACAAACTGTGGTATATGTTGGTGATGGAATACTATTGTGCTCAAAGGAATAATAAAGTGGAGGAATTCCATGGAGTCTGGAACAACCTGTAGGAAGTGATGCAGAGCGAAAGGAGCAGAACCAGGAGAACATTGTACACAGAGACTGATACATTGTGGTACAATTGAACATAATGGACTTCTCCATTAGGGTTAATGCAATGTCTCTGAACAATCTGCAGGGATCTAAAAAACACTATCCACAAGCAGAGGATAAACTGTGAGAGTAAAAACACGGATGAAAAGCAACTGCTTGACTACAGGGGTGGAGGGGATATGACTGAGGAGAGACTCTAAATGAATACTCCAGAGCAAATACCAACAACACAGAAATGGGTTCGAGTCAAGAACACATGTGATACCCAGTGGAATCATGCACCGGCTATGGGAGAGGTGGTGGGAGGTAAAGAAAATGATTTTTGTTTCCAATGAATAATGTTTGGAAATGACCAAATAAAATAATGTTTAACCAAAAAAAAAACTTGTTTACTGTTTAGGAGGTTGTTGAGTCATCAAATTGTCATCAAGGCTTCTGGATAATTATATTGCTGAATTGTGTGTATCATTGTTGTAATACAGATAAAGAAAGGTGATTGGAGGGGAATGCCAGGAAGCGAAAGGCAGTATAAAACTACAGTATGGTGCCAGACCACAATCTCCAACAGTGATTTCAAAGTGCCAGGGGAGCAACTAATTTCTTCTTACAATTTCCCGGGGTAGAGAAGAAAGACTTTTAACAGAATTCATGAGTCAGCAATGATTGCAATAGGCACTGAGGCAGAACCTCTGCCATTTTCCCTGTCTTGATGTGAGCAAAGCAATACACACCAAGAGGAGGCAATTTAGAAGTGGCTCAAGAGGAAGTTAAAGGTGAAAGGATGAGCAGCCCTGCCTGCCTTTATATCCCCTCTACAACCATCACAACCACAAGTTAAAATAATAATTGTCTACATTGTAATTGTCAATTCCCATTTCTAATTTTGTTTTTATGCATTATGGACTTGGTTTTATCTTAAGACATTTTTAAACTTTCTCATATGTCTTAGATGTTAAGTTTGTAAATACAATTTTATTTAAACATTATTTTAAAAAGGCTTTAAAATGATAAATAGTATTGATTTGAAACCAAAAGCAACTGCTATGTATATATTGGAGATAATTTAGAATCTTTTCAAATAAAATGAAGAGTCCCTTGACATCACTTTTTTTTTACATCATACTATAAATGCTTGCTATACCAATAAGACCAAAAAAAGAGAAACTGAAGGAATAAAAATATGTAAAGAAAAAACAAAATTATAACTTTTTGAAATGACTTCAGCAGACCAATAATGAAACATCTCATCCACCAGGCAGCATGAATGCATTTAGCATATAGAAGATGTGTGTTTGTATACAAATTACAGAACAAACTAAATAGCAAATACAGATAGTTAAGTAAAACATACTCACTGACTAGATAGAGAGAGAATACACGTGAAAAAGGAATGTTTTTCTTCAAAGAGTCTGAGGTAAGATAGAAAGGAAACATTTTTAATAATTAAAATTACACATCTGTATACTTATCCTCTGTATTATATCAATATTATAAAATATACACTTTAATGTAATTGCATTTTTATTATCTTAATTAGATCTAATGTTCAAAATACATGTCCTGTTATCTATAACTTTATTTGCAGTTATTTAAAGAAAAATATAGTTTTTCTTTTAGCTATGATTATTTTTAAATGATAGGCTTTGGATAATTTATTTTGTTTTTCTTGTGAATGTAATTTTCTTTAATAATTAGCTCTTTTAACTTTATAAATAGGACATGAAAATACAAATTATTTTGTGATATCTTGCATATAATGTTTTATTACATTCATGTATTATTTTAAAATTATACACATATATATTTATGTATATATTACACATATATTTACTGCCTGCAAGTAATGGTTAATATCTGTATGTTCAATGTTAGTTCATCTGAAGTACCTTCTTGTCTAATTGTAATTATTGGATTTGATGGTGATACCAAAGGAAAGGAGGAAAATGGTATTTTCTTATTTTATCATTAATTTTACTGGGAATGCTTATAATTTAATTGCTACATAATATATATTTTACAAGTGGGAGGTATTTTTACTGTGATTAGTAAATAACCCTTCATTAATTTACTTTTTAGTGATTTTATTATAAAGATGTTAGATTTTATCAATGGCTATTTCTATATCAATTGAAATAATCTAATGTGAGGCATTTTGATTTTTGTTTAAATGCTACATTAAATGCTATATAGTTTTAAAAATCCAAACCTACATAATAAACCTTGTACAAATCATATTTCACTTAGTTTAACAAAGTTATTATAAACTTTATTTCATATAATGAATGATTTATTTAATAGATTACTGTAGTCTATCTAGTAGCTAACATACCATATAGTATTTTGCATCAATATTCATTATAGAAATTAATATATTATTTTGTATTTGGTGATATTTTTTCTACATCTAAAAATCAAAACAATAATTGCATTATAAAAAGTGAGGAGAGATGCTTAGGTATCGATATGAAATCCATTGTTATTCACTGAGCCACTCAAGTCAGTGTGACCCCATTTGGTGGGAAAAGTATTACCTTCAAGAACAACACAATCAACCATAGAAAATATATTTTGTTTTTTGTTTTTAGAGCCATTTTTTAATAGCTAAGTGAAATAGACACTTTCTTCTGTGCTCTCTCCATAGTATTTGAGTCACTTAAAAATACTTTTAAGTAAATTAAAATAGGTCAAGAGGTAAAATCTTTTTTTAAGTGAATACAATCCTCTGTTAAAATTAATTTCCTATTTCTCTGTATTTACAAACAATCTATGTAATATACTTATTACAAACTTGTTTTAGATGGATTCGAAAAATTCACCATTAAATATCTAGACCATTGGCTAGTATTTTGTTTTTGTTTTTGTTCTTCTTTTTTCAATATAATTCTTTGATGACTTGTCTAATTTGGAATCATTGTGGTATAGTAGTAAATGTACTGGCTGTGGAATCTGATGACCTTGGTTCATATCCTGCCCTGATATTTAATAGCTATAATTTCATTTTACTTCTCTTGGTCCTTAAACTATCAAATGACCAGGACCTCTGATATTCCTTCCACTATTAGATTTATATTCTATTCTTTGTGTGACATTTATATTATTGAATATATCAATAACTTGTGTCATCAATTTTGATGCATTTTATACATAATCATAATATACATTATTTTTTGCTATTCAATCATTTTTTTCAGTCAAATCTGACTTTTCATAACCCCATTTGGGGTGTTCTTGGCAAAGATACTGGAGTGGTTTGGCATTTCCTTCTCCAGTTCATTTTACAGATGAGGAAACCAAGGCAAACAGGTTTAAGTGACTTGCCCAGGGTCATTCAGCTAATCTGAGGTCATATTTGAACTAGAGTCTTCCTGATGCCAGACCCAATGGTTTATCTACCGAGTCAATAACCTTGCTGCTTCTATAATATACTTCATTTTCTCTAATTTTTACAGTCATTTGTAATAATAAACTCAATTCCTTTTTATGTCATGATCTCTCCTTTACATTTGTATTTTTTTCAATTTGTTACCTGTTTCTGCTTTGTATCTATTGTTTACTAGTGACTTACCATTTTTAGTGCTCTCTCCCTCAAAAAGACAGCTCCCAATGTATGTGTTAATTTGATTTTTCTTCCATTTTCTGTTATATTTATATCTGGTATTGCATTTTTAATCTCAAATTTTTGCTACTCTGGTCTATCATTTTGTTTCTTTTTAATATGTCTTTAGGTATAAGCTTAATTTACTCATTTTCTTTTTGATTTTCATTAAGAGAGACATTTAGTATGGTAGGTTTGTTCCTCAAAAAACAATTTAGCTACACACAATCCATTTTAATATGTAGTATTATTGTCATTTTCTTTTAAATTTTGTGGTGTGTTTTTTGTTTTTGTTAGTACATTTTATTTAATATATTGTATTAGTTATAATTATTTTACATGGATATATAAATAATATAAATATAAGTATATTGATTAATTGTATAATATATAGTTATACATATTAGCTAAGATCCATTTAATTCAGTTCGAATTTTATTACACTGGCATTTGTAAATATAACATGGCTATGAATTCTGCTATTTTTTAATTTATATTGAGCTGCTTTATGATCTAGTATAGGTAACCATTTTAAAAATGAACATTCTTCATGTACCTGAAAAGACGATTTTTGCCTATAGTTCTCCCTTTTAGTTATCTTCATAGAGCTATTATTTCAAAAGTAGAAAATAAATACTTCAAATCTGTTATTTATTTATCATTATTCCCTTTTTTAAATGAACAGAATGTTATATGTCAAGGGTCATAGATTTTGAGAAAGTGACTCCACAGAGAGTATATATGAATTATCACATATATAAAAGTCATCTGAGTTTTTACATTTCTTTTAGCTCCAAAGCTAAACTCCTATGACATCTCTTGACAGAGGAAAATTTCTTTCTTCACTTTTTTGTTGTATTTTGAATTTTTTTCTTTTCTTTCTCTTCCTCTGCTTCTCTTCATCTTGTTCTTTATATCCTTCTCCCTTGCTTTCTCTCTTCCACCTTCCATTTTTCCCTTCCTCTCTTCTTTCCCCCTGTCTTCTCTCTCTTCTTCCTCTTCCTCTTTCAGCTTCATCTCTCTATTTCTTTTTATTTAAATTAAGTATATTATAGGGAAATTATAATAGCAGGTATCTCTGATTAAGGTCTGATTTCTCAAATATATAGAAAATGGAGTCAAATTTAAAAGAATACACACCATCCCCCAATTGACAAATGGTCCAAAGGGCATGAACAGGCAATTAAAAAAAGAAATTAAAATTATCTTCCGTTATATAAAAAATCACTATTCATTAGAGAAATTCAAATTATAACAATTCTGAGGTACCACCCCAACAAAACTATCAGACTGGCTAATCTTACAAAAACATGAAAATGTTAACTATTGGAGGACATGTGGTGAAATTGGGACACTAATACATTCTTGGTGGAGCTGTGAAATGATACAACTATTCTGGAGAATAATCTGGAAGCATGCCCAACAGGACATAAAATTGTGCATACCACTTGATCCAGCAATGTCACTACTGGGTCTATATCTCAAAGAGATCAAATATAGGGGGAAAAGAACCTTCCTTTATATAACATCTCTTTTAGTGGTGGCTAAGAGCTAGAAACTAAAGGGGTAAACGTCATTGGAGAAAGGCTGAAAATTTGTGGTATATTATTATAATGAAATACTACTGTGCCATAAAAATGCAACCATAAAAAAATCTTGGAAAGACTTCTATGAAAGTGATGCAAAGTGAAATGAGCAGAACTAAGAGAATATTAACAGGAATCATGCTTGATAATCAAGTGTGAATGACAACTATTACTAGCAATGTAAGGATCTAGGAAAACTCTAAGGGACTCATGACAAAGTAGGATGTCCATCTCTGTACATGGCACAGATGGAGTGTGAATGCAGATTGAAGCATGTCATTCTTCATTCAATTTCCTTCATTAATTTTTCTTTAATGTAACTGATAAGTGTCTTCTTTTGTAACCTCATGAATATGGAATTATGCCTTTAACTTATTATTTGCTCTCTTGGGGAGAAGAAGGAGTGGGGATAGAGAGAGAGAACTCAGATTGCAAAATGTCAGAAAATGATTATTAAAAATGTATCTACATCAAATTTGGGGAAAATATTTAAAAAATAAAAATGGGGGAAACATAAAACAAAGATAGTAATATCAACTGCCTTCCAGGGCTGTGGCTGTTGTGAGGATCAAATTAGCTAACATACGTAAAGCATTTTGCAAACCTTAAAACATAGTATAAATGGTAATCATCATTATTAAAATGTGCCTACCAATCATCATATTTCCTTTTCATTTAAATTCCTAAAGAAGTAAGGAAAGTTTAATAATAGAGAGTATGAACCTAACTAGGCTCAGAGGTTTTCATCTGAAAAATTCTTTATACCATAGAGAATGATCAACTTGTCCCTTATTTGATGAGAAGAGAAAATCTAACTACGAACTTGATGCAAACAGAACACTTCACTGCCAACCTAAAATCTCCTTCTTTCCTCCCTTTAACAAAAAAAGGGATCATTCCTAGTCTGTCCTTGTTCATTCTCAGTTTCTCTATGCCAGGCAGGAGTTTATGCTGTGATTACTATGGAGAGACTTTAACATTTTGTATTCCATTCAAGTCTACCTTTGAAACTTCTTCAGACTGCCCTACTTGAGATTACTCAGCTAACAGCTTGCTATATTCATCTGCTTGGCACCCTGGTAGACTAAAATGAGAGCTGCTTTTAGAAATGGAAAAATTGCATTCCAAATCTGGTTCTGTTACCTCAGTTAGGCAAGTCAGGCCACTTTTCCTCCCAGTTTCAGTATTTTCATGCAGTCAATAGATAAATAACTACCAATTATGTGTGAACCTTCATCTATAAAATGAAAACAATTTGCAATATTTACTCACTGTTGTTATGAGTCAAGTTAGATAGCATATAGAATCATTTTTAAAAATTAGTTATCAGTTCTGAATGAACTATTTTCAACAAGTCAGGGATCCAGGACAACTTCGAAAGGCTCATGGCCAAAAAAGGCTATCCATCACCACAAAAGGAGCAGACAGAGTCCAAATGCAGATTGAAATGTACTATTCTTCAATTTCTTTCCTCCATGAATTTTTTCTAGTGTAAGCAATATGTCTCTTGTTCCATAACATGATGAACAAGAACATATTTATCATATGATAATGTGTGTATGACCTGTATCATATTGCCTGTCTTCTTGGGGAGTGGGAGAAATAGAAATGAAAAAGAATTTATTGGTTTCTTGTTGAATAGGAGAGTTTTAAAAAGAAGTGAAGTTAATGATAATCATACTAAAAAAGAAAAAAAAACTTTGATGAATCATTTAAGAATATAAAACAAAGAGCAAAAGAAAATGCAGAATAGGACCCAGACAATGTTGGAACTACCATGTTAAATTTGAAATATATATATATATATATATATATATATAATTTATATATACTCAAGTGTGTGTGTGTGTGTGTGTGTGTGTGTGTGTGTGTGTGTGTGTGTGTGTGTGTGTACAAATGGTATCTTGGAACTTGTCATTTATTCATTCCAGAAAACAGGTCAAGTACCAAAAAGATGAAGTTTCCAATGAATTTATCCCATTAGAAATAATATAAATTGAATTAATCTCTTCCAGATACTCATAAAACTCAGATTTTATAAGTCACTGTGCACATTAATGAAATTATATTATACTAAATAAACAATAATATATAGACATAAATAACAACAACAGATAAAATAAGAATAATGTTAACTTAAGTTTACCTGTGTGTAAGCTTCACAAGAAAATTATTCAATGATGTTTGTCTTTGTCCATTTCAAAATTACTCTAAAGTGGGAAATGGTCTGGTTATTTAATAAATTTACTATTCTGCTTATTAAAGCTTTATCAGGGTGTTTATTTTAACAAAGTTTTGTACTTCCATCCATTTTGCACATATTTCTTGATTAATAAAGTGGGAACCTCTTCCTTTGTTTCCCCCTTATCTGAAGAAAACCCACCCCCACCACTAGTTGAACTTACACATGATCCTTTGTTTCAAATGGAATATGCTTCCTGAGATCATGAAACCAACAAGTTCCAGCAAGCACATTGAGTGCCAAGCAAACATACAATACTGTGACAATTTTTGCCTGTTAAAATGTGCCAAATACCAATTTTGATGAGTTCCAAAACCATCAAGTACCAAGATTTTACTTAATATATGTTTTAAAAATTCTTATATAATAGATTTGTGATTTTACATATGGTCCTTTTCCCATTCTTTGAATGTGGAAATGTTTAGGAATCTTGTTTGTTAATGCTTGTTAAATTCATAATAATAAAAGGGAACTTTAAAAAGTTATTATTATTGTTGTCTGTATATTTCCTCTTCACCTGACATACTCCAGAAAACAGCTCTTCTAGAATGTAGAACCTATAGTTAGACGCTACAAAACAGAAACAAGAAGTGAGAGCAATAATGATATAAAAGTGCCAGAACTCTAATGGATCTAACATTAATAATATAAGACACATTTGTTCATGACTTTATGGCAATAATTACTAAATTCAATATTTTTGATGAGTAGGTTAAGTTTAGATTAAATTAATTAAGTTCCATGCATACAATGGTACAGTTACTACTGGCCTATCTAGTCTGTATCTTTTAGGTATTAACAAATCAACTTATTCAGTTTCTCTGGGCTCTCAGGACATCTTAAAGCAATTTTCAAACTTTCTGGATGGAATTTTTTTCAGGTGCTCAGATAGGCTGGCCATAATAAACATGACTTTCTCCAAACTCTTCATTATTCATTAATTAAAATTGAACAATCAAGATCATCCATCCTATTTCATCTCATGTTCATAAAAGCCAGGCTGTTTCTCCTATTACTATTGATGCCATGGCTTACAGGTCCAGATACATAACACAGAAGGTCTTCCAGCTCTTCTTGCTCTGTGAATCTGGAAATCTCTCAGAGGCTTCTGGGTTTATCTTGACTCACCTAAATCAAGATAAATTTAAGAAAAGATATGTTAATTCCAGTGTGAAACACACATGCCAGTCACTCATGGAGTCCCTCCTATTCTACTTCAGCCTTGGAGAAACAAAAAAAATCACTACCCCTAATGTCCAAAGTGATGAGTAGCTTTGATGATCTCATTGTATGAAAGTGACTCTGAAACTTCTTATATGAATTTTGACCTGGAATTTCAATCCAACATTGTCTATATTTTATAGTTTATCTTGCAGCCTAACTTGTATTTGATCCTTTGCTTTGAAAATTTAGTGAATGCTTTTGGTCAAAAGCATTAAAAACTGTACTGATAGCAAAGTGAATGTCATCAAATAACTTAGATTATTTTTTTACAGTTTTCTGATGCCCCACAAAAAGTAACCCATTGACCTCCTAAGCCTAAATGAAATACTCTTGAGATTGCTTTAACAGGGCACAATAAATTAGAATGGTCCATTGTTTCAGTCATACTTTGCTGCCGCAAGGATAATTTGAGTTAAGATGACTTTAGCTAACTTCCCAGGCATGATTTTGTTAGTAGGAGAGACTAACCTGGCATTAAAAACTCCTAAACACCTGACAATTAGGGCCACATATATAGCTACAACAAGGAGTCAGGTTACTTCTCAGAATGGTACACAGTACACAAGGAATAATAAAAGCAATTGATTTAAATGCCTGTAAAATTAATGTATTGTGTAGGAAGAATTAGCATAAAGCATGCTGACATTTATAGAATTGTTTCCAAAATACACTGAAGGAATTTTCGTTGTTAGAGAAAAACAGTGATTTGGAATTGCTTCCTCATGTGACTCATAAAAAGATTTATACTGTAGTTCTTTTCCTTCACCCCACCCCCACACTTTTCCATTAAACCACATTTTGGTTCATGTAAATTAGACTTTATTTCTTAAATATTTCTAATCTCTGTATTTCCTTTGTGAAATCAGCTACTGCATTCTTAGGTAGCTTTAATGACATGGCCGGTTGACTTCCACTCAGAAATTGGCAGAGTAAGTACATACCACAAAGTATATCCATCTTCTCAAGGCACATCTCCTGACTTGAAATTGGAACATAAACTTTCCATCAAGACTGCATGAACTTACAAACCTTTTTTAATCAGGCTTGTGTCATCATAGTTTAATCTGGGGTTAGTTAAATTCATACTCTGAGATTCAATATCCATAAAATTCCCAAGTCATAAAATAATGACAAATTACAAAAAATGGTCAGTCACTAGGATTATTATTGAATCCTTTGCTATCTGGTTTATTTTTAATTAAAAAAAGATTTCTATTTTTATATCACCTTAGTTTCCCAGTCTCTTTTCACCACCCATTGAGACATTCCCTAGAACAAAGAATATAAAAGAAAGAGGGAGGAAAAGAAGTATTTCAGCTAAACTAAGCAAGGCATCAAGAAAGCTTAAGCCTCTAAACAGTATTCCACACACAAAGTCCTTCACTTCTGCAAAAATGGAAAGGGGGTACATTCTCATTGTCTTCTTTGTGACAACTGAGGTAATAGTATTATATAGTCTTTCTTTTTTTCTTTCCCTTTCCCTTCTTTATCTTTTCCTTCCTTTTCCTTTCCTTCTCTTCCCTTTCCCTTTCTTTCAATTTTCTTCATTCACATTGTTGTACTTATTGTGTATATCTATTTTCCAGTCTTGCTTATTTCACTTGCATTGAACTACCTTATATTTAACTACTTTGTATATATTCAAAATTATGTACTCTCTCTATGGGACTCAAACCCAATTACATAATGCTTCTCTGATTAATGGAAAAGAATTCATCATTCCACCATTCCTTTATGAAAGACAATGTTGGTGACATCTTGGTAAAGGTGGAATACTGGTTCTTTTGTCTTCCAGCTTTGATTGAAGGTAGATGTACTTCCAAACTCTCTTCAATGACTTGACCCTGGCCAGTGATAAAGACTTCAGAAAAAAGTCTATGTAGAAAAGCCAGTGCCTGCCTGGATTATGTCTCCATTTAAGGTTTATCCCAGGGAGAGACTTCTGGGAGTTTCATCTTCAGTAATATTAGAACTCTTGTGATTGAGCTGAAATATCTAACCCCCAGTAGGAGAGCTCATTCTCTCTGGTTATTATCTTATATATTTTAGTGTTTATAACTTCTCTGATTTTTGGTTTCTGTCAACATAGATAAATGGGTTTATTTGTAATTCTATTTGTGATGGTTTTCATGTTCTTTTTCCCCCATTAAAAGGATAATAACTAGGAGTGAGACACAAACGTAAAATTATTCCTTCTAAGCTAGCAATATTTCATTGACTAGATAGATATTATTTTTTGTTCCTCAAACAAGAATCTCTATCTCCCATCTCTAGGCATTTTTACTGGCTGTCTCATGACCAAAATGTTTTCCCTCCACATCTATTGGCTTCCCTGGCTTCCTTTAAATACCAGTATTCAGAAGAAAGATTTCTCAGTTCTCTTTATATTACTTTTTCCTCTTCTGTTAATTATTTTCAATTTATTCTGTTTATAGCTTGTTTGTACATAGTTGGTCACATTCTGTCTCCCCAATCATACTGTCATATTTTGGAGATGAAGGATTGTCTTTTACTTTGCTTTGTGTCCCTAGAGCTTAGCACAATTCCTGACATTAAAAAAAAAATTGTAGTGACTGACTAACTAGCCTGGTGTACCCTGCCTGAGGAGAACAGAACAAGGAGCTCCTGGCTTCAATCTCTTGCTTCCCTCTTGGCAAGAATCAAAGCTCCCTTTGGAGAAACATGAACAATAAAGTCCCTACATATACAGTACAGTGATCCCTCACCTTTCATATGCGTTATGTTCCAGAGATCCCTCACAATAGGAGAACATCCACTAAGTAGCAGAGTTCACTGCCAGGAGCATTAGAAGGCACAGAACATTTGGGTGCCATAGAGTTTGAAAACTTTTATGAAAACTTCAGAAAAACACAACACCACAGAGCAACACTATGTACAGTGTACAGACATCAATGTGAAGTGGACAAAGAGAGAAGCCATGATAAGTGAACCATAATATAGCAAGGGACAACTATCTATTCATAACTTCCTGTGAGCCATATATAGGCAAATCTATCAGGACACATTTTATTATTCTGGGAACAATAGAAATCTTCCTTATATTGATTTAGTCTACATATATTTTGCCTGTACTTATTGCCCTCCTACCCCCATTAGAACATAATATCCTGGTGAGTAGGATTGTTTTATTCTTTGTTCTTGTACTGAAAGAGAAAACTACCTCCAAAAGGAGATAGTTTAATGGAAAGGACCTAGAGGGATTAGAAATTGGAGAAAAAAAAAACCCAACTAGGAACCTCCAAGGGCCAGTGAAGCACAACCCTTGCAATTATAAAAATAAACAAACAAACAAAAAACAAGTTTATTGAGGGTAGGAAATGGTAGATAAGGTCCTAAATCTATATAGCTATAGCTCCTCTCACCAATCTATGCTCCCCCTCATGGGGTTTGCTCTTCTGGTCTTCTCAAGCCCTTCTTATTCACTCCCTGCTTTTATCTAGACCCCCAAAAGCTATCTGACTATCTATACAGTACAGATTGTCTTTAAAAGGCTGAGCATGCAGGACTCACAGATGTACTGAGTCCTTACCCAAAGCTTGGGTTGGCTTCCTAGGTAAACCCAAAGTCCCAGGTGACAAAACCCTTGTGTACCTTAACCAAGTTATTTCTAATAGATTGACACTCTGTACTTCAGAGAAAGGCAGGTCTTCTCCAAGGCAGTTCTCCAACCCAGGAATTCCTAATCTTTCCACAAGATTAGTCTTTTCCCAGGGGATGCCAGAGCAAAGATCCTCCTTACCAGTTCAGAGGAAAGTCAGATCAGGAGAGATTTTTAAACCCCCAAAACTCCTAAGGTCCTTCTCTTCTTCCAGAATCTTCTCCCAGGGTTTGTGTCTAAATTCTCCTCTTTTCCTCTTAAAGACAATATGTGCATTTTTCTCTATTCCTTATCACTTATCCTTACATATCTCCAGTGCCTAACAATGCCTGGTACATAGCAGGCCATTAATAAACCCTTGTACAAGTAATCTAAGACTATAAATTGCAAAGGATGCACTGACCTACATTGGTAAAGGGTGTTTCCTCCCTGGAAGTTCTCACTCTGTAGACATAAAATCACAGATCTGGACAAAACAATAACAACAGAGGCAGTAGCAGCTTTTAATTTTTTTTAATTGCTCAGTGATACTGAGAGATTGTGTGTATGCCATCTGGCTGAATATGAATAGCACTTGGTTTACAATGCCAGGGGAAGAAAAAGAAAAAAAAAGCTGCTGGAAGCATTATTATTACTGACCCTTATTCAAGCCCCCTCCTCCATTTCAAAAACTATGCTCTTGGTGACTTTGTCTTTGAGATGAGGTCAAGACTCCAGTTCTATTTGCAGTCATCGAAATCCCAGGCAGCCTCCTGTGACAGATAGTAGTCCATCCTTTATGTCCTGACTGCATTCCAGCTTGAGTGAACGTAGCCCATCTTCTTAAATTGTCTTTTCAATTCAGAGAGCATAAGGGCCTCTATGGGTTTCAAGTGAAAATAGTCACCTTCAGTTTTAAGTGAGAGCAGCTCTTTTCCCCTGATTCCCGATTAGCAGGCAAATCTCTCTGTGCTGCTTTTTATTTTGTTTTGATCTTTAGAATTTTGAAGAAATAAGAATGCCAAACACCTCACGTCTTATCCAGTGAACAGGAAAATCTTGTAGGCGAACTCACTGTAAGGCATGGCACCCAATAATCACCCCATAAAAATGAGAAATATCTACCGATGCCAAATTTTCAGTGGTGCAATAAATATAGCAAATGCATAAAATAAGTTATTCAGCAAGTTCTATGGCCATATACAAGGAGATATCATAACAAGGTTCTTTATTCACTTCTATTTATGAATATGAGCTTTACAGAGCCAGTCCTAGGAATTCTGAAATGTAACTAAAGTAGCTCACAAATCATCCTGTTGCTACATCTCTTCTAGAGAATCAAAGTAACAGAGCATTTCCACAGCTCAGAGATTTGCCACCAACTTATTAACTGAATATGTTTTATAAACCAAAAAAGTCCTACTTCTATGCCAGGCTTGATTCTTGAAGGCTAAATCTATGTAAAAGCCAGTCTGCAGTAATCCACCAGCAGAAATGCTGCAGTGGACAATGGACCATATATCTGTTTGAGAACTAAACAAATAGAAAATAGAAAAGCCCATCACCAGGAGATGAAGCACTCAAGAAGATGAATTTTTTTGGCTATAATGAATTTCGAGGCTCAAAACAGATTTTAATCTACCTAGAGAAAAAATTTACTCCTATTGATAAATTCAGGTATCTGTCAAAAACTAGGAATATTTCCAGAAATCTCAGATAGCCTGCAATAGTTTATAATCTATATGTATATATTAGAACTCAAAATGGGAGATGACAAAATGAACAAAAAATGGAACAGAGTCTTCTTTTGGGAAGAGTTTAATAATAAAAATGTTCTTAAGAAAAAAATCAGTCTTTGAAATGGAATAACATTTTAATGTGAATATTATACTCACCAATGGTAATGGCTTGAAAGCCAATCTGATAATATAACAAGGCGATTAGGCAATACATATTGAACCACTGCTCATAGAAGCAAAATGAATTAAACACAGCACATGAATAAAGAATTTATTTAGGGGGAATCTAGGTGGCTCATTGGTTAGAGAGTCAGGCCTAGAGACAGGAATTCCGAGATTCATATCTGGTCTCTGATATTTTCTAGTTTTGTGACCCTGGGCAAGTCACTTAACCCTCCAATGGCTAGCCCTTACTGATCTGCTTTAGAACCAATAAATATAATTATTTCTAAGACTGAAATAAGGGTATATTGGGAAATAAAGTTTAAAAAAAAGAATTTATCAAATATTGAGAAGTATTACTTTTCCTGTGCTTGATGGGCTAATACTTTCTTGTGTGCTTAATTGATCTTATGCCCTTTGGATGTAAAACAAGATTATAGCTTTGAGGTCAGAACGTTACAAATAAATAGTTTCTGTGGGAATTTGTTTTGCCTGATTTGAAGAATTGTATTTTCTGAATGATCTTTACCATTATTCCTCTCCATCAGTGACAAACACTTGGAATTTGACTGCAGGCATAGCAAATTTAAAGGCCAATTGAACTCAAATTCCAAAATGCTAATGATGTGGCAAATGGAATTTTTAAAGAACCCAAATTTTCCATTTGAGGACTAAAATAGAGACGCTAAGGTAATTTTTTTCTTTCTGTATGTGAGGAATAAATTCAGTAATTGAATCCAAAGAACACTTAGAAAGAACATTTTATGCTAGGCACTGTGCTAGGCAAGGGGCACCCAAAGACAGAAAAAAAAAACAATCCCCACCAACAAGAAGCCTACATTCTGTTGTGAGCAAAGCATGGGTACAAATACGTCAATATATAGAAATAAGTAAATTCAAGATATATATATATATATACATATATATATGTATATAGTAATTAGGGAAAGAGTTAAGTCAAGTCAGCAAAGATTTATCAAGCACTTACTATGTTGTGCTGGGCACTGTGCTATATATCATTATCTTCGGGATCAGCAGCAGCATCATTACTAGAATTTATGTAGTGCTTCAAGGTTTGTAAAAAAAATTTTAGGCATATTATCATTTACACAATGTTGAATTGCCCCCAGTTATTATTTTATTTGATCCTTCCTACAACCCTAAGAGATAGATGAAATTATTTATTTTTGTTTATTTATTTTGGAAAATATTTTTCCATGTTTGCATGATTCATTTTCTTTCCCTCCCCTCTTCCCTTTCCTCTCCCAGGGCTGACAAGCAATTCCAATGGGTTATACAAATGTTCACTTGATAGGTAGGTGGAATTCTAATCTGCATTGTCTAGATGAGGACACTGAAGCACTCAGAGGGTAAGAAGCTTGCTGTAGCTTGCACAGGGTCACACAGCTATTAAATTTCTGAAACCAGATCTGAACTCAAGAAATCATCATCATCACCATCGTTGCTAGCAGAGCTGTTGGGAGGCCCAGGAGATAGAGTGCTGGGCCTGGAGTCAAGAAGACTCATCTTTGTGAGTTCAAGCACAGCCTCAGACACTTATTAGCTGTGTCATTCTGGGCAAGTTGTCTCAATTTCTTCATCAGTGAAAGAAGTTGGAGACCGAAATGGCAAATCACTCCAATATCTTAGGCAAGAAAACTTAATGGTCACAAAGGTCACAATTAAAAGACCTGCCTAAAAATGCTAAAATTTGTATGTGCCAAGCATTGTCAATTTTTATCTTGTTTGAGCCTCACAATAGTGCTGGGAGGTAAGTGCTGCTGTTATCCCATTTTACAGATCTGCAAACCGAAATTAATGACTTGCCCAGGGTTGTACAACTGCAAAATGTTGGAGATCAGATTTGAACTCAGGTCTTCCTGAGTCCAGGGCCAGAGTTCTATGTACTTTATCACTTACCTGTCCTTGTGACATGTTACCTGAGCCTTGAAGGATTCCAGGAGTTGCATTAAAATAGAATGAAACTATCCTTGGATAAATTAATGAATATAGGAAAGAATTCAAATGAAGAATAAGATAGAGCAAATGTGACCCTTTGTCCTTTTAATTTCCTAGGCCCTGAAGAACATAGACTATATAAATATAATATTTACTTATTCTATCCAAGGAGGAAATGGTGGTTTAATCAGGGGAGTTCCCTGATCAAGTTGTTGAGCTATTTGGAAGATGAGCTTTTAATTATGTAATATAAAACTGACCAATGAGTCCAGTACTGGTGAGTACACATGGGTTATCTCAGATGCAATTCTCATTTGAAAAGACCAAGGACTCTACTTCTGGAAAGTCATGATGATATATGGTGGAATTGCCTTGGAGAGACATTAAAGAATTTTGATATACCAGTACACTTACTATATGGAATAGAGAGTTTGTTTGTGTGTGTGTGGTTTTTTTTTTTTTAAGTTGGCTCCAGAGTTGAAGTTGGAAGTGGGTTCAAAAGTTACTAGGCAATGATTAAAACCTTGGTCTACTTCTGGGCAATATCTTCCTAACAGTCGGATTTTTCCAGTTTGCTTATACTTCACAGCCTCAACCTCCACATTCTCTCTGATCCATTGACATTGACCTCCTTTTTTCCTCCTCAAACAAGATACTCTTTCTTAGCTAGAGACATGTTCAGTGGCCGCTGCCCAAGCCTAGAATTCTTCTTATCTCTGCATCTTGCTTCCCAACTAAAATCTCACTTTTTATAAGAAATATTTTTCCAATTCCTTTTAATTCTAGTGTCTAACCTCTGTTTATTATTTCTTTTATCTTTCATAGAACTACTTTGTACATAGATGTTTATATTTTGTTTCTCTTATTAAATTGTGATCTCCTTGAGGGCAGGGGCTATTTTTTTTTCTTTCTTAGTATATCACAAGTCCTAGCATATTCTTATTCTGAGATATTTTGATTCTAAAGCAAATCTCTGTTCTAATAATTTTTAAACTTCTTGAATAATAATTTTAATAAGTCATAGTATCACTACATTATTTTATTATAATATTTCTATTATAACTCATAGACATAATTAATGTTTGTGATTAATTTCAAGCTTTCAAAGTCATTATTTCACTTGATGGTCATGAGATGCTTGTGAAATAAATAAGATAGGTAGAATTATTCCTCTTTTATAGTTAAAAAAAAGTGAGGCTTAAATGGATTATTAAGTATTCAATCATACAACTAAAAAGTGTCAGAGACAAAATTTAAACCCAGGTCTTCCAATTGAAAATCAATTCTTTTTCTATTTTATTATGCTTCACTGGCAGACACACACTCACACACACATACATACACCACATACACAGAGAAATATATAGAGAGAGACAAAGAGACAGAGAGAGAGAAAGCAGTGATCCTCTTCGAACATTTTCTATACTTCATTTCTTTAGCTGTACAAAATATACTCCAAGTAATATCTAACCCTTTCATATAGTTATGACAACTGCAGTAATTTATCTTGTTTTTGAATACATGGAAAGGACAAGCAGTAATTATAGTCACTTAGCAGAATTATTACTTAAAAGGCTCTTGACCCCACATACAAAACTTTTAAACTGCCCCTATGCCCTCTGTATCCTATAGTTCTGTGTTTCTAGAAGGGTCTTCTTCAAACAGTCCTGTTCTTGTCATACCCCTCTTCCTTTTCCCATATCTGAAATATAGTTCTCTAAGTCTTGTAGGAGCTGCTTGGTCAACATGTGCCTTATAACTACATAACGATAAAAATTTTCCAAAGATGTTGATTATAACACATCTTGAGAGGAAGATTCATTTTCTGGATTAATACTTTTCATATTCCAAACTGAATTAATTATATTTACCCTGATTCCAATCAGTGTGGCTTTTTACAAAATTTTTACAAGAGATTCAATTTCACTTATGGTGTTGGCTGATATGGAATGGATCCTGGGTCTTGTTTTATTTCCCTTTCCTGTATCTGTGCAATATACAAACATATATGGGGCCAACTCATTGGATGAGGGGAGTCACTCATCAGTTAGCCATATTCAAACTGAACAATCTATGGATTAACATATGTTTTTACCTTTCAAACAATTATTACCATACTGTCTAGATAGATGGAGCTGTAATTTAAATTCTTGTGATTTTTCCACACATATCAGAAAAAAAAATGTATTGAATTCCTAATGAGATCCCATGTATAGGAGCAATGTACCGATGACTTCTTAGCATCCTATTCGGCTGTAAAATTCTGATTTTACTGTGAGACCTTCTGACAGTATAAAAAATTCAATTGTAAAAGCAACTGTTTTTAAAATTATCTGATCAAGACTTATTTATGTGACCCTTACTTCACAGTCATTCCCTACCCTTTCTTCTTTCTCCTTTCTCCCTTTCACCCTCTTCTTCATCTTTTCTTCCTTCTTCTTCCTCCTACTCCGCCTTTTACTCTCCCTCATCCACCTCTTCCTCCTCCTCTTCCTCTTCCTTCTCCTCATCCTTTCTTCTTTCTTCTACAAAGTGATTTAAATGGAAAAATGTGAACAATAATTTGTGGGAGAGTATTATATGCATGTGTGTATACATATATGTATATATGCATATATATTTATGTGTATGTCTGTACACATACACACTGTATGCCTCCCTTATTCATGGTTTCTGTGCTTTTGGTTATCCACAATCAACTCAAAGTGCTGGAGGTAAGTCCATAATGTGGATTTGTTCTTCCCCCTTCCCCCTAGTAGTTTCTTCTGCTTCCATTTCCACTTTTTTTGTTTGTAGGTGGTGGTGGGACGCCATGGAGTGCCCCAGCTTAGGGGCAGAAGTAGAGAGAGAGTACATATATGAAGATCAATAGGTATTCACTTGAATCCAAATTTTTAGCCATCCAAGGTAGGTCTAAGAATGTATCCCCTGTGGATACAGGACCCTACTGTATGTGTGTATACAAACATGTGTATGTATATATATATATATATATATATATATATATATAAATACACATATACATATATTCGTACATTGACACATGTACACATTTACATATATAATATATTTGCACATATATCTCTCAAGGAAATAGAAATATACTTTGGCAATGGCAAATGTTATTTAAATATGAGAGGTTGTTTGAGGATAATTACATGCTATAAGACTGCTAGAAAGTATAAATTGAAATATTTCATTAGGAAAAGTAGATTAGGGTTTGCAGAGTAGCAGAATCTCCATGTTGGAAGTGAACTCTTCTGAGTCTTTCTAGTCAGAACCTTTATCAGAATAAGAATCCATTCTTCATCATTCCTGGGAAGTGGTCATTCAGGCTTTGCTTTGGAGACTATGAGTGAGGACGAACCCGGTGCCTTTTGCTGCAGCTCTAATTGGAAACTCCATTTTTTTGTAATCAAGCTGAAATGAGGTCCTCCAATTTACACTTATTGTTTCTAGTTATCCTCTGTTCTACCAAATTCTGTTGAAAACATAACTTGTTATGGTCCTTATGGTGACTGTCCCTCTCAATTAATTCAGTAAGTAAATATGTAAGCACTAGTGTAAGGAAATATGAATTGTAGATGTAGAAATAGAAACTTCTTGTCCAAAGCTACCTATGAAGTAAAGGTAGATACTCCCCCTGCACCTATAGATGAGCACCAGACTTGGGCAGTATTATAATAAAGCAACTCTAAGGTGGCATCAACAATCTAATAAGGAGACAACTCTAAAGTGGTGTGGACATACTTAATGAGACAACCATAAGGAAGTGTGGATAACATTTAATCTGTTGCCCCCATTAGAACCCTATAAGTATGGATCTCCCAAACCTCCTCTCAAGTATTCTTCCAAATGCTATGGATCCATTAGTGCTTTCCTCTCTGATTCATTGTTATCTAAGTGACCCTACAAACCTCTTTACCTCCCCTTATGTGGGTGCCACAAGATCCTTTTTTAGGATACTTGAGAGTGGTCAAAGTTATTTGGTATTTTAAAGAACATTTCCTACATAGATACCCCAGTCTTTTTCTCCAAAAAAAACCACAGGTGAAATCAAAGGCAGTGGTAAATTTGCTACAATGGAGACTGTTGCTTAGTAATTATTTAATATGATATATGCAAATGAGGTACAATTTGAATTGATTATTTTGAATCTCAATGCAAGTATAAGTTGGCATAGGCTCATAATACACATGAATTTTCTTCTCAGGATGTAGGCTGCATTTGAATGTGAAGTGTATGAATTTATAGTACAAAAATTTGCATAGCAGTTTAAATACCATAATAACTATTATTTCTCAATATTTTCATTTTATAAATTAAAATATAATAAGCTTTTTAAAACACATTTAAAATATTATTTAACTTGAGGGGAAGAGTAATCATTTGGCCTTTTAAACAATTAAAATTTGTCATTTAAATTTGAACTTAAATTTGGTCATCTTAAACTTTTTTGTTTATATTTAAAAAATGAAATAATATATATTTCTGTTGAATAAACCCTTAGTCCACTTGAAGAGGAGCATCCAGTTGAATAGGTGAAAATAATACAAGTAAAGGCATTAACCTTTTAAATTCCTATAAGCAAATAGCTTAAATTCAGAAAATATAATTCATAAAGTTTATCACTGTTATTTCTTTAGTACAGTTATTGATGAAAGACCATGGTGTTTAATTTGTATGAATATTTTAGCTATAGATAGCATGAATTTGAATATTGTAAAATGACATATTTAGTGTCTACAGGTTGAATATGGTAGCGAATTTTTTTCCAAAGAAAATTAGCTGCTTTCAATGAGCAAAAATAACTTTTTGAAAACATTTCTGTGACATCTGAAGGATTAGTTTTTTTGCATTAGGTTAATATAAAATTGAAAATATTTAATAAGAAGTTTATGTCATCTGATCTGATAGATATGACCAAAATGCATGAAAAAAATCTCATGATGAATCATTTAACCAGTTCCATTTTCACATATAATAACAAAAAAGAGAATCATCTCAAGACCTTTATAATCAATTAATTGAAAATTTAACATCTTCCATGTTGCTTAGCAACAGTGAAACAACAGTTGTAGTTAAAGCTGCTCAATTGATTCCATTTATATGATATATTGATGAAAATTATTTTAGGTAATATGTGTTCCTTTGGAAAGCTATTGTTGGCTCTGTCATATCAAGGGGGGGAAATCCATATCAATGTTTGTTTATCCTTCAACTCAAAGAGAACCAATGACTTCATGATGGTGATGTCTTCAGGGTTTATGTAAATGGAATTTTCTAATGAAATTGTATTATATGAGAAAATTATTTTAGACTACTATACAGAAGGATCACTTCTGGGACAAACAACAAAACTATAAGCAGGAGTTAATAATTTAAAACTTTCATGTTAGACACATTGAATGATCCATTGTCACTTGTGTTGAGAAATATGAGATGACTTTTTTTAATTGCTAAAAGAGTAATATGTTCTTTGTTGCTACAGATGAAGAAGAATGGTTGATAGATTTGTCTTGTTATAGTATGTTAAAAAAGTATTTGAGTTTGAAAATATGATCATAATTTGGCTTACGCTAAATACAATTCTCTCTTTTTAAAGTCCTCTTTTTAAAAACTAATATCAATTTTACAATAATTCATATACTAATTATGTGAAATAAAGCTTCATCTTCTAATTGATGTAAAGACATAATATTATTCCAATGGTTGAAAAAGAGTTGGGAATAGTGACATCATAAATGATGCTATTTTCTGAGAAGATGTATGCAGAAAAATAAACCTGCCAATAGAATTAATAATATTATTATTTTATAAAATATGAATATAAAATATAGAGAATTTTAGCACTAAGCATATATGAGGGCTATATTATTTTGTGTGCTTTAATTTGTTCTTTTAAAAATATAGTAAATTCTTCAATAGATTCAAATAACATATTGCTAATAAAATTATTTGTGGATTTTTTTATGAAAAAATATTTTAAATGAAAGAGGAAATCACTGCCTAATGTTTGGAAACCACTGGACTATATTACACCAAGATGGTCTTTCTTTTCAAGTTCAGTGTCCTGACAATCTATACCTATTTGAATACATTGGCAAGATGCTAGGTCAACAATTTCTTACCAGCCCTACTTAGATGTTCTCAGTCTTTGGAGAGAAGTCAGTTTTTCCTTTATTTTAAGCTATGGTTCAGAAATCTAAATCCTCTCCTCAGAGAGTCTTTTTGATCAGCTTCTTCCTTCACAAAATTGTCATCAATAAACAATAGCAAGGGGGGGAAATCCTCTCCATTCCCTCCTCCAGTTCCATAAAGCTGTCCTTCATGGCAAGAGTACTCTCCTTTCTCTCATGTTTCCTGGAATTGCTAGCTCCCATCAAGGCTCAGTTCAGGTACTACTTCATTCAAAAACTTTTTACTAATAACCGAACAGTGCCTTTTTGGGGTATTTGTGTGTATAACCTCTGTTTATAGGTGAATATGTCTCCTCATAGAATGCAAGTATCCTAAGGACAGAAACAATCTAATGTTTTTTATTTGTATAACCCAGAACAGTGCTTAGTATATAGCATGGGCATTTAAAAATATTGATCGAATAATTGGTTAGTTGTGTTTATGTTCATTTTCCTGCCTTAGACTTCATAATAGTCAATGAATGTAACCTACACTAAATACATTCCTCCTTCCCCTTCTGATTTTAGAAATACTTTCTTTCTACTTTGTTCCTCTTAATTTTCTGAAAAATAAACTATATTTGGTAATTTTGCTATATAAGGACCTTCAGCCTGAGATGGGATTTTTGTCAGCATATTCCTTGCAACAAAATTCCCCTCCAAGAAAATAATTGAGGAACCCCATGGAGTTTATTGGACCTCTAGTATTCCTTAATGACTACTAAGAGAAAAATTATCTACGGGTCTTGGATGCTTTGCTAATAGGCATATATGTGAGGTTCTGTAGAATATCAAGTAGAATAATTCCAAGATAAACAAATACTCTGAGAGAAAAGGAAGGAGGACATCCCTTGGGTTTTCCCCAAATGACAAGATGAGTAGAAGTGGCTTTTAGGTTTATTTCATTTCCCAGTACTGATGACCATAATATTTGTGCATGAAAAATGTATGCTAATGGAAGCTAGCCAAATGTTCTTCTCTAATAACAAAATGACTGCCCTTGTGATTAATATAAAAAAATTAATATGGCATCAGGTTTTACAATGAAAACATGCTCCATTGCTAATTTCCTTTCCTGTCTCACTTTCCTTATTTGTGAATTTAAGATAAAATTTAAATATATATGAGAACATAAAGCATCACACTTAGCAAAAGTTAATATCAATAGGCATGATGAAAAAAATTAGATATTTACTTTCTAACCTCACCAATTATTAGCTGGGTAACTTTAGGCAAGACATGGCTTAATTTTGTGCCTCTGTTTCCTCATCTGTAAAACGAAAGGTTTAGACTTGATAATCTCTAAGATCTCTTTTAGCTCTACCATTTTATAATTTGCTTTTGGTTATTTTTCCCAGACTTATGATGCTTTAAAAGTGATCTATCCACCTCCTCCACTGCAATCCTCCCTTGAACTCAAGAAATATTCTCATGAGATCACTGGCCAAGTTTAGGTAATTATAGATAGAACATCTCAAGCAGACATTGAATATAATTATTATTATTATATCAGTTCAAATGAAGTAACCTGTAGAAACTGAAGACCTGAAAAAAAGTTGTTGATACTTAAAAGACAAACTCCTATTTAGGGGGTTAAGTTTTATTGTGTCTATCAAAGGGAAATGAGACAGTACACAGAGAAGGAATGATTCCAAATACTAAGCAAGAGTCTGTATTCAGTTGCAGAATAGGGCAAAAGTTCATGGAAGTGGCACTTGATATCTTCCTGACATATTGTTCTGTTTATCATTTATTTTCCCTTGAAAAATTTCAAAGATCATGATCTACAGTGATAAATAGGATGAAAGAATTGAATTTAAAATGACCTCTCTCCATTCAATTATTCTTAATGGGATTCTTCCTACAGCATTATGGAAAGTGAACCTCCCCATCCCCCCAAACAATCTTAAAATTCTAATTAGAAAAACTATTTGGTGTCTGATCCACCATTAAATAGAATTTTAGGATTTTGGAGCTGGAAGGGGTTTTAGAGATCATCTAATAAGTTAAGGCTTCTTAACCTCTTTTGGGTGTCAAGGATGCCTTTGGCAGTTTGGAAAAGCCTAATGGTATTTTCTGAGACTAATGCTTTTTCTTAAAAAAAGGAACAAATCTATAAATTTCAGTTAAAAGATCGGTGAAAATGAAGATGATTGTTCCCCTTATTTCTATTCCTAAGCCCCGTAGGTTGGGTTTATTGACCCCAGGTGAGGAACCCTCATTTATAAACTACAAATCTCTCCTTTTCAATAGTGTTACTTTAAGAACAACAACAACAAAAAAAGACTTTAGATCCAGATGAGAAAACTGAGGCACAGACTGCCCAAAGTATTACCCTTCACGTTGCAGAACCAGAACAAGAAATCTGAATTTCTGACTTTCCAGAGAAGGCTCTTTTGGCTTTGAGACTGAAAGGCTTATAAAACGCTTCATTTTTGGTGGACTACTTGCTACTTTGGGGAAGTTGTGATCTCATGGTTGGGGGTTTTCTCTTCATTCGTTGTGACCACTTCTTGAAACATGTGGCCTGAAAGGAAGAATCCTGCTGTATAAACTTCCTGTGTCTTGCAGATGATCAGAATTGACTCTGGGAAGAAAGAGTTTAGACAGCTTTATATCTACGCTGTTTTGTTTTTAAATAGAATGGTCTCATCAGCAGTGATTTCCACAAGGAAAAATATCCTGGTTTCTTGCCCTCCCTTCCCCAACTCCCCTCACCCCCAGCATTTTTATGGCCTCACTTTACTTTGTATGTAGATGGGTGGCCTGGCATTTGTCTCTGCTGCTGAGAGAGAGAGGAAGGGAGAGCCATTCTGCTGCTGTCTGAATGCAGCTTCATAATTCACCTCTTACCTGTCACCCCCTCCGCCTTTGCCGCTCAATCCTGGGGATTCCACAAATCACTGATTACTCGCACCTACTACCTTGTTGATTTCCAAAGGGTTCAAATGAGATGAAAGCTGCTGATGAAGGCCAGTCCCTCCCGGGACAGCTGGAGAACAAGAGGGGCTCCTTGCTGGTCTCCTCTCACATCGAACTCATCTTACACGACCACTCATTTCTTTTGAACGGTGGCTCAGAGACTAATCCCATGCCCAAGTGGTTAGTCCCTCCAGCTCTCACATCTGCATGAGGCTTCGAGCAACGGGGTGGTCATGGACACTCATTCCTTCTGATTTGAGAGGAATAATCCAAGCTATCTCCAAATGGGGCTGAGAGAAGAGCTGGCCACTGGCAGTCTCTGCTGGAGTTTCACAGCCTCCAGGAAAAGCAAAGATAGGCGGGAGACCTTATCCAAATGAACCAGATGTGGGGAAAGTGTTTATTAAAGGCATTGTCTATACAGATGAATTTGTCTTTTATCTTCCATCACGCTGACCCTGCTGGTGAGGATTGCCATGTGTCTGGGTTTGTCGGAGGATAGCAATGAAAGGTTCCTATTTTCTCATTTTGCAGGGCTTACTTATAGTTCCAGAAGTCACAGGAAACCAAGAATCACAATGGTCTAGTTAATCTTAAATGCAATTCAAAGAGTCCAGTGAAATGGCATGAATGGATCTTTTTGTTCAGTCCAATTATGTATATTGGCAATATTCTAAATTAGGTCATTTTGGGAAAGATCATTCCCAGTACCTATCACTAAAGTCATACTCTGAGGCTTCACCATGCTATCAAATTGACTATGGGGTTCTAGACAGAAATATCAAGGTAGGATAAGCTCTCATGAGCATTATCAAGCTGAAACTGTTTTAAAATAGGGCTGTCAATGAACTGTACCAAAGACCAAGGACTGATATTATATTACATTATATATATTATAATTTTTATAATATATTAATATTTAAGACAAGAGGGTCTCGTCGCCAAGCTGACATAAGAGACTGCATTTTTCTAACAACCATAATTTCCCCCCTTAGTTCATTTTCTTATATATTTTTGCCTCTTAAATGTTTTTAATTGATTAATTAAGAAAAAATTTTCCATGGTTACATGATTCATGTTCTGTCCCTCCCCTCCTCCCACCTCCCTCCCCTAGTCAACATGTAATTCCATTGGGTTTTACATGTATAATTGATCAAAACCTCTTTCCATATTATTGATATTTGCACTAGGGTGATCATTTAGAGTCTACATCCCTAATTATATTCCCATTGACAGGTGTGATCAAGCAGTTATTTTTCTTCTGTGTTGTTACTCCCACAGTTCTTTCTCTGGATGTAGATAGTGTTCTTTCTCATAAGACCCTCAGAATTGTCCTGGATCATTGCATTGCTACTAGTAGAGAAGTTCATTACGTTCGATTATACCACAGTGTATCAGTCTCTGTGTACAATGTTTTCCTGGTTCTGCTCCTTTCACTCTGCATCCATTCCTGGAGGTTGTTCCAGTCTCCATGGAATTCCTCCACTTTATTATTCCTTTTAGCACAATAGTATTCCATCACCAACATATACCACAATTTGTTCAGCCATTCCCCAATTGATGAGCATCCCCTCATTTTCCAATTTTTGGCCACCACAAAGAGCGCAGCTATGAATATTTTTGTACATGTTTTTTTTTCCTTATTATCTCTTTGGGGTACAAACCCAGCTTTGCTATGGCTGGATCAAAGGACAGACAGTCTTTTATCACCCTTTGGACATAGTTCCAAATTGCCTTCCAGAATGGTTGGATCAATTCAGAACTCCACCAACAATGCATTAATGTCCCAATTTTACCAATCCCCTCCAACATTCACTACTCTCCTTTGCTGTTATTTTACAACAACCGCAATTCATGAAGAATATCTACAAAGTGAGAAGAAGGTACAGGTTATAACCATATCCATGACTTATGGAAATGAAAATGAAGAAGATAGTGACAATGATGATGGTGATGATGGCAATGACCTGTTCATGAAATTCTAGCAGGTAGGTACTAATCCCTTTTATATAGTGAAGAAAACTGATGTTCAGAGAAAATCAGCGAATTGCTTCTAATTTTGTGATTTTGTTGTGTTACTCCAACTCTGGAGTATATGTATAAGAACATGTATGAATCATTTTAAATTTTGCTAACAATCTTTCATCCACATCATCTAATTTGTTCCTTTCATGATACTTGATATGAGGGGTTAGATAGGTATAAGTATCTCAGTTTGGAAGGTTGAAGAAATTGGGGTTCAAAAAACTTATTTATTTCATTTTTGTCATGCAAAACACACTTCTATATTGGTCATTGTTGTAAGAGCACACTCATACAGAACCAAAACTGCCAAATAAAACCATAAATACACTGATGTGAAAGACAACTCCAACAGTTCTCTTTCTGGATCAGTAACTTTAAATGACTAGCCTGAGGTCACAAAATCTAGGAAACATCAGACACACACACACAAAAAATGGAGGCGGAGATATTGTAAGTGGGAAGAATGTTCACTTAGCAGTAAAGGAATTTTATATCTTGTTCTAGCTAGTGATAATTTCCTATGTAACCTGGGACAAGCATTTTTTTCCCCTTCTGCTCTGACCTTCCTTTTAAAGATTTTTTTAGACTGGTATTATCTCAGTCTAGATGAAAATTCCAGGTCTTTCACAGGTCACTTCCAGTATGATCTGTATTAAAATGCTGACCTATTCTCTTTCTGATGTGAGAAGTTTGTCTCTAAGCAAATGTTCTCTTATACAAATGTTCACTCTTGTGCAGTCTTCAGATCAGCTTAGCCAAGTGTAGCTTTGAACTTCCAAATTCAAGAATCCACCAGACTCAATGTCCTTGTCATTTGGGATTCCAAGAGCGTTCCATGAATGCAGTCAGTTTCTTAATAAATAAAACGAAGGGTTGAACCTGATTCTATAATTAGGCTACAATAAATGATAAATGGCAATCCACTGTCTAAAAGAGATCTTGACCTCCTTTAAGTGCCTGATTTTCTGTGTCTCTGGTAGATTTGCTTATTTAAAATTAAATATCAGATACTTTTTATTTTGGTTCTTTAAAAGATTCCATGGAAGGTGTTCCAATACATACTTAGCTTTTCAATTCATACTGCATGATGGAAATATTTAGGTAGGAGCAATTGAGTCAAGTCAGGCTAGTAGTTCCTGATTTTTTATAACAAATACTGTACTAATAGGATAATTTAATTTGCTATTTTCATACTAATCGACCCTAGTAGAGAAGAATTACCATTTTACTAGGATTCATTTCTAAAGCTGAAATCTGTATGAAGTTTACACCAATGTCTAGGAAAAGGGAAAAAAAAAAACATTAGCATGGAAGAGGACAAAAGGCCAATCAATTCATTGTTTTTAGTACTTCTTGAGAAGTACTTTCTTTGATCAGCATAACTTTCCCCCAAATGAATGGAATATTCATACAAGTTCCCTATTTTTAAAATGTCTTTTTAGGTAGGGGCAAGTTAAAAACAGAAAAATGTAAAATTGGAAATGGAGCTCTCCAAAGTGAGTGACTTTTTTCTTGTTTGTTTTTGTTTTGAAACTGGCTTTCTGAATCACCGGGATTATAAGTACAGTGATCATAGGACAGCTAGGTAGTTCTGGGATAGTCAGATCCTGGGTTCAAATCTTAGCATGGACACTTCCTAGTTAGGTTGCCCTGGACAAATCACTTAACTTCAGTTGCCTAGTTCTAACTTTTCTGTCTTAGAATGAATACCTAGTATTCTAAAATAGATTTATACTTAGATTCTAAATAATAAATACTTAGATTCTAAAATAGAAGTTAAGGATTAATAAAAAAAAATAAAAAATAGAAGCACAATGGCCATTTACTTCCCATCTTCCCTACTAATCATCACAAAAGCCTTGGTCTGCTCTGTTTCTAATTGGAGCTGTTTTAGTCCTTAATAAGTAAGCTAGTGATGTTCCCTCCCAAATTCCTAAGTGTCAACCATATTAAGGCCAGGATTTTTAGTTCTACTTTTATAGCTCAAGTATCCACCATGCTCAGCCTCCCCAATAGCAGGGATTATATAGTGATGGTCCATCATACAAGGTTGCAATTGAATATTAATGCAATGGATCAGAAGAATAGCAATTAACAATCTCCTCCAAAGCATCCTGTAAAGTCTTTGTAAAACTTAAACTCCAAGAGGTGACTTGCTCAGTTAAGACACAGGGTCACTAGACACTAGGAGTCCGGTTTTTATTGTTGTTGTTTTTTGCTCTGGATTCAGGTACAAATTCAATTCAGTCTATTATATCAGGCTATTTCACTGTAGGCTCTAGTCATGTTAAACTTCAAACATTATGATCTGGGCACTATAAATTCTCGGAGAATTCTGGAAAGTACACCTAGGGACAAAGAATGGCATCCACACCACTTAACTTTATTTTTATATACCCTGTAGGACTTGGATTAGAATTTCAAAAGCAAAGATAAATTCCTATCTGGTCTCTACTTTCCTGAGAGATAAGCTAAGAGGGCAGCATCCCAGTTGTCTGCCATTTTCAGAGGGCTGACTCTAGCTGTTTACATACCAGTATAGGTTTCTTCCTTGCAAACCTATCGGTATACTTTCTCTGTTGAAAATGACAGACCTAGCTCAAATCTGCTCTTTGAAGAAGCTGTTAAGTTGGTTAACTTTAAAATGAATTGTCCTCAAGGCTTCCTAAGGGAAGTTCCTGGAATCAGTCTAATTTCAAGTGCTCATTCCTGGCTGGGGCTTATTATTACTAGAAGTCAATGTGCTGACAGGCAGAGACAAAGAGGTCAAGGAACAGGGTCATTTTTAAAGCAGAAATTTGATTTATATGCTATAAAGCACTCTATTATTATGAGATAGGAATAGAAGTTCAGGGAAGGAACAAGGGCCTAAAATGTCTCTGATTTCTGAAAATGCAAGAAGGTATTAGAGAAAATTTATGCCATGGCATTTCTAATTATAATAGCTAAGATTTCTTTGACAATTCACATATATTAACTCATTTGATTCTGACAATAATCCTGTGAGGTAGATGTGATTATTAACTCCATTTTTCAGATGAGGAAACTGAGACAGGGTCAAAGAGCTGGTTCACAAATGAGTCAAGGTTTGAAATTCTGCACTTTTAAATTCCATGTCAGACCTCTAAACCACAGGACCAAACTGACACTTCTCTACTATAGGAAAACAGAGATTACATGTTAGGGACAAATTAAAGCAAGTACTCAAAGCCTGGGCTATTCTATAAGAGTATAAGAAAGAAAGAAAGAAAGAAAGAAAGAAAGAAAGAAAGAAAGAAAGAAAGAAAGAAAGAAAGAAAGAAAGAGAGAAAGAGAGAGAGAGAGAAAGAAGGAAAGAAAGAGAGAGAAATAGAGAAAGAGAAAGAAAGAAAGTCAGGAAGGAAGGGAGGAAGGAAGGAAGGAAGGAACGAAGGAACGAAGGAAGGAACGAAGGAAGGAAGGAAGGAAGGAAGAAAGGTAGGAAGGAAGGAAGGAAGGAAGGAAGAAAAAGAAAAGAAGAAAAGACAGTGTTGGATGAGTGATCTGGGTCAGAGGCCAGAGATCAGGAGTAGAGTTGCTGGGGCCTAAAGCTGGAGCTGGGAATGGGGCTGGGTGAGTGATCTGTATTGAAAAGGTCCGGAGTGGATGGCTGGAGGCAGGAGTGGGCAGCAGTAGCAGGAGTAAGAGTAGAAGCAAGTCACTGGAATTAGCAACAGGAGTGGGCTGAATCAGTAGAAGTGGCTTTGCAAGGGTGGGTGGATGTGGTGGGGTGGGTGAAAAGCCTTGGCAGGAGAAATGTGGCTTACAAAATTATCTAGGCTATCTTAAAAAAATAATTGAGAAGTTCTTGTCCAACCAGTGGTTGCCCAAAACTATAAAAATTAAATTAGAATCTCTAATAATAAAAATATTGTATTTTATGAGGTTTATTAAGGATCATCAGAAATCAAGGAATAAAGAGGATACAAAATAAAACCACATGCCCATGGCTGGTTAGTCATTTTAGCCATCTCCACCTTACCACTGTCAATGCTGATGCTACATCATGCCAGAAGAGAGGACATGGTAGGCGTTACTGCCAGTTAAATACCAATAACATGATCTTGCCAATATGGAGACACAGGAGAGATTATAGGGAATTCTGGGAAATACCAACGACTTCTGGGGAATGAAGTCTAATGTTCAAAACCTCCATTTATACATCTTACAAACATAGGTATATGCTACACCTATGTACACACAGATTTCCATGGTATTTTACAGGATTGACTGGTGACCAATTAATTCTTTCAAAAGATCAGACCTGCTGTTTGCATAAAGCCAGTTGCCCTGTTGGTGGTCAAGGTGTTTTATGCTCATTTCTTTTTTCTTTTTCCTTTTTTTTAAGATAAAGAGAAAGGGAAACACAAAAAGGATCATTTGTTATGCTTATGGTCAAATGTTAGGAAATGATAGATTCTCAAGAATGGCAATCAGTTTCTACTAATGACACAAAATGATAAAAAAAAATACATTAAATTAGAAGGATTCACCATGCCACATACCTAGGTTGCTCTCATTGAGACTGGAGTGAAATTCAAAGAATTGGGAGAGGCAAGCAAGTTTCCTTCCCTGGAGCAAAAACCCAAGTTCTTCTTCAGCTTATCCATCTGCAATGAGTTCACTGTGTTTCACATTGGTGATGAATTATCCTCCGTTTCCTCAGTCTAATCCTTTTCATTTATTTATATTTTATGGAGGAAACATAAAAGGCTTCTTAGAAAAATCCAACTGCTTTTGATAAACCTTGTCATGTGCAAATAATGGAGCCTTGTCAAGGCAGTGCTTTTCGGGAAATTTATACCTTCTAATAATAATTAAAAGGGGGAAAAAAGAAAATCAGAAACAAATAAGGAGAATATTGAATTGGATTCAAAGCATGTTTGTGGCTTTGAATCAGTGGCAATAAAGCATTTTCTATAAAAAAATCTTTAAACATAGTAGTGTAACTAAAATCTATTTTAGGCTTGAATTTGGGATTTTTTCAAATGTGAAACTATGACTTCTATTGCTAAGAACTGGAGGGGGAAAAAAAGGATAACATTTAGCTCTCAGTGAAGCATTATATTAATTTTGGATCAGACACAATGAGAAAGATCTGGATAAGTCAGTGAACCATTGTTCAGTAAAGGACCTTTATATAAGCCAGCAAAGAATGTTTTAAAATAAAATTGAAATTAACCATCAAATGGAAGTTACCAGTGGTTTATTAAAAAAAAAAGTTATTTAAAAAAGACACAACACATATTCTCATCTAAATGCTTTTTTAGAAATCACACTTCTATGTTTTAGATATATAGATTTATTTTTAATTACTGAACACAATATTAAAATATTAAAAAAGGAAAATGGATGCCTAGATGAAGGTAATGTCTTGAGAGAAAATATTGAACTCTTTGAATATTGAACAACTTCAATCTACTAAGTATATATCTTAAATGCATGAGTATGTATACACATTATCTCAATTATTAGTATGTAAGCTCTTTGAGAAAAAAGGTTACTATTTCATTTTCTTTGTATCTACTACAAAGGCCCTTTAGACTGAATGCTTTGTTTGATGTCCCTGGGCATGAAGAAAGATAAGAAAGAAAGAAAGAAAGAAAGAAAGAAAGAAAGAAAGAAAGAAAGAAAGAAAGAAAGAAAGAAAGAAAGAAAGAAAGAAAGAAAGAAAGAAAGAAAGAAAGAAAGAAAGAAAGAAAGAAAGAAAGAAAGAAAGAAAGAAAGAAAGAAAGAAAGAAAGAAAGAAAGAAAGAAATTTTTTTTTGGAGAATGAATGAGAAAGGAAGGAAGTAAAAGAAAGAAAGAAATACATTTAGGAGTGAAGGGATTCTGTTTGAACTTTTATGTCAAAGAAAAACCTATCACAAAACTGAGAGAAGATCAAAAGAATTGGTTGGGTTGTACTGACAAAAGTTAAGTGTATTCATATTTTCCATAGTTCATTTATTAATTTAATAAGCATTTTGAAGGACCTTCCCACTTGTAGTCAATAATCCTATGGTGCTGTAAATGCATAAGGACAAATAATATGTTAAAATTTTAGAGAAAGGAGTGATTCCTATTTACTGGAGAGTGTGGTGGAATTAACATAGGAAAAATAAATCTTTGAGTTGAACCTAATCAAATAAAGAGAAATTTAATATTGACTCAGTAATGATCAGAGATTTGAAGTTTACATAGCATCTTCCTCCACTCTACCTTGTGTGGTAGTTAGTATACATTTGATTTTCAAAAAAATTCTATTAGATGGGAGAGATATAACTAGAGAGCAACTTGTGTGGGAAAAAATCTTACGTTTTTGGTGGACTACAAGCCAGCCCAACATGAGTCAGTAACTTAAGGTGGAGGTCCAAATAATTAATTTGACCTTTTTACAGCATACATTGTATCCAGATAGGAAGGCGACAGTGCTTCTGCATTTAGATTATGAACTCCTTGAGGTCAGGGGCTGTTTTTGCCTTTCATTCAATCTTTACTACTTAGTCCAGTGCCTGGCACATGAGGAGTTTTTAATAGATATTAGTTGAGCACATATGGACTATTGTGCTTAGTCATAGATGTTTCCCTCTCAGAGACATTAAAAACCTGGAAAAAGTACAGAGAAGAACAAACAAGATGAAGAAGCTGTGAAAATGAGCTACAGTTGAAGAAAGAGTCAAGTTTGACATATGAAAAATTTCTTAAACATAAGAGTTTTGCATGAGTGTGATAAACTACCTTTGGAAGCCATAAATGTGGCCATCACTGGAGCTCTTTAGGCAAAGACTAGATGATCCCTTGCAAAGAAATGTTGTAGAAATATTCTTATTCCGGTATAAATTGGAATATGTGCCCTGTGAGGTTCACTCCAGTTCTCTGTAATGCTGCTAAAACAAGTCACCCACATGTTTCTTGGTTCAGACTATGGAGTTGAAGTAGAAGAACAGAATGGTTGAAGTAGAACGGAATGGTTTCTTTGCAATCATGGTATGAACCAGATGAAGGACATGATCTATTGATTCTCCTTTAGGAAGGAAGACCTGGGTTCACCTTTCACTTTAGATACTTATTGGCTAATTACCTTCCCTAGTTTTCTTTTCTGTAAAATAAGAATTAGAACAAAAGTCCTTTAAGGTCTCTTTCAACTTGGAAAATGATGCATCTGAAGAATTGAGCTTTAAGGCAAATAATGGAGCCAGAACAGAGACAGGTGATGTAGTACAAATCTAAAACCCCAAAATCCTCAACATTTTCATTAAAGAATATATGTAAGGAGAAGCCATTTTTAATCAGGATTTTGTGAGAATGGAAAAGATTTTCTTGGATCATGGCTAGTGGGTTAAGATACAGTCTGATATGACTCAACTAGAGTATGTGTGTATTTGTACATGTGTGTGATATATATGGTGTGTGTGGGGGGGTGTAGGGAGGAGATGTGAGTAGAGGTACAAGGAACAGGAAAAGTGCCTACATAGACAAAAATCTCATATGACATGTATTTTGGATGGAGGCTTGTTCATCAAATTTAACCTATCAATCCATGGCCAGGAACAAGAAATGCATTAATATTAATTCCAGGTCAAGAGAGCAATTTTTCATCAGAAAGAGGATCAGAGGAATAGTCAATATCCTCCAGCTTATAAATGTCTAAGCTTAAGCTATTTAAGAACCAATGAAAAATGTGAACTCTAAGCCTTTTTCATCTATTATTGTACTCTCTTCTTCCTCCATTGAATGCTATCCTATGTTATTTAAAAACATAAAATGAAACAAATGGATTTTTAAATGTGTTACTATAAAATAGAAAGGGATAGAGTGGTAGTAAAGGAAAGTCCACAATCTTAGCCTTATAGATAATAATACACTATGCAAAGAACTCCCTTAAGTTAAAAGAAATTATGGTACCTTGAAATGATGAAGGGGTAGCCCCAGTGATCCAAAACTCTTGTTTGCTTGTTAAGATAAAGGTTGTAAGGATACTGGATGGCACCACAGTCATCCTCCAAGCCTTGGACATCTCTACTATATATATCAAAGTCCTTGTAAATAAACAGTCTTTGATTACAATCAAACCCTTTAAGTATGCACAGTTTATACATAACAGGAAGAATTCGACAATTTTTCTCTATCAATCTGAGGTCTTATTAACTTTTCATCTCATTTTAAGATTGAGCTGAAAACATGTTTGTTTTAATTTTCTCTTTTTAATTATGTTGTTGGACTGTGAAGTTTGGAGGCATCTATTATAAAAATTATTCCTCCTGGAATATTTAGAGGAAAAGCTGATATTGTCGACTATTAAACTTATTTCTCTATGGGGAAACCCAAAGAATACATTTTAGCTTTGAAATACAATTGCCCTGATAATTTGTGACAATATGATCTCAGGAAAAAAATAATTGCCAATGAGAGAGACACATATAAATCTTGCTGGAAATGAGCAATGTTTATAAAACGGCAGTGAGGAGTTGTTGTTGCTTAGTTGTTTCAGTTATGTCCTAGTCTTCATGATGTGTTTGAGGTTTTCTTGTAGAGATACTTGAGTGGTTTTCCATTTCCTTTTCCAGCTCACTTTACAGATGAGGAAACTTTGACAAACAGGGTCACACAACTAGTAAGTGTCTGAGGCCAGATATGAAATCATGAAGATGAGTCTCCCTCACTCTGTCAGTCTCTCCATCCATGATACCATCTAGCTGTCCAAATGATAGTGTAGTATAATGGGAAGATCCCTGGTGTTTGGATGTTATTGCTGCCACCACTTAGCTATGACCATAGTTAATTAGTTTTTCTTCCCTAGATTTAAATTTCCTTACTTTAAAAAAGGGGAGGGATAAGGAAAAATTGTGAAATTAGATGATTTACAAGTTTGCTGACCCTATGCCTTTGTTCTTAGTTAATTCACATCTTGGAGTCTCAGTTTGCCCATCTATAAAATGAAGAGATTGGTTCAGCTTTAGATAAAGGATCTTACCCCCTTGTGAATTTTCTTCTCCTTCTAACATTCCAGAATTAGTGATAATACTCTCTCTAACCATAATACTCCTAACTCTAAATTTTCTCGGTTCACATTAAACCTAAAAGTATATAGTTTTTAAAAGTCAAATCTTACAATTTCATACAAATACTCTAAAAGGTTGGAGCTCCACCCCTCACATCTTGACTATGAAACTCTTCTTCAGTAGAACTCCTTAATTCTTTCTATAGTTGAGTTCTCAGTGTACCCCATTCCTCACCTCCCCATAAATATATACCCCCACTATATACAAATGATTTATTAGACCCAGTTGCTCTGAATTATTTTGAAGGCAGAACATTCCCACATTCCTTTGATTTACCAAATCTTCAAAGCATATCAAAATTCATTGGAAAACACATCCCATCAATTTCCCAATGAACAAAGGCAGTTCTGGGTCCCTTTATTTGGTTATTCTAATGCCTCAAAGAAACAACAACAAAACATAAGGATATTAATTCCTATTTCAGTTGTGTTTTGGAGGATGAATTTCATGATATTCCATGACAAAGGTCCAAGATTCTCTTGTCTGATTTTCTTTTTTTTTCCCCATTCTATACCAAATAGGCTATTGATGCTGAGCACTTCCAGTGCAGATATTCCCTATATCATCAACAAATCTATAGCTTAACAAATTAACTAAGGACAATAATAAGGAATAAATCTAATAATTGTCAGAGTTAGGTCTTCACCTAAAGTCCCTCCTGTCACTAAAGTTTTTTCCTCCATACCTTTCTCCCTGTTCCATAATAATTGACATATAGATTACAATTCAAGATTGTACATTCACTTTCTCAATGGAGCCTCAAAACAACTCCTTGAGAGTACATTAATTCCCATTTTACAGATGAGGAAATTAAAGCTCAACGGATTTAGATGATTTGTTCATTGACACACAGTAAGACATTTCTGAAGCAAGATTTTATTGTAGGTTTTAAATCCAGCAATTTATCTACTATGATCCATTGCTTCTCAATAAACTATTGGCTCACAAAATTAGACTTTAAGACTAAATATTAGCATTAAGCAGATGCCACTTGGGGGTGAGAAGAGCCCCATTCTAGGCAAATTCTTACCTGAACACTTTGGAAATAGAGATTCTGGGCAGATAAGCATTCACCAACATTTTGCAAACCTCTCAATGAACCCAAGCCAACTCTTGTCTGAATTTTCAGCAAACCTGGGCTGAGTTTTGAGGAATCCAAAGCAATTTTATGGTTGCAGATGGAAACCAGGCCCAACTCAGCAGTTCAAATGAACCAGAAATTTAAAGGAACTCTCTGGGGGTATGAAGCCAAGCAAACCAAAACAAAGTAATGATTCCCAGGGAATGCTAGAGAGTCCACGTGCACAGCTTGGCAGGGACCTGGCATAGATCTATGTCCTTTTATTTCAATTTGATCAGTAGAGAAATTAAGAGAGGTCTTCCTAGTAAAATTGTTTCTTTCAGATGTAGAAGGCCTACAGGCTTTTCATCTTCTTCAAGTAAATGATTAAAACACAGACATAAATAAATAAATAAATATATATATATATATATTCACACATATGTGTGTGCATGTATGTATTTGTGTATAAATATAAAAACATAAATGCATTTAATTGATTTAATTTTAAATCTTAATTTCATAAATATATAATTTAATATAATTATATACTAAATATAATTATATCATAAAATAATATATAATATAAAATTATATAATGTGTTAATATAATTTTATGAAATAACATTTATATAATAATTATTTAAAATATAAAATAGTTTATATATATTCAAACACACTCTTAGAAAGGCAGATATAGACAATATTGTGGGAAGATAAGCAATTATCAGTCAGGCCTGAATAATTATGGCTACAGGACTTAAGGTCTGGCTCCACTTGGAGAATTCTGGTTGACCACCAGCTTTCACATGACCTTGGTCTAATTCCTTGCATGCCTAATGTAGCTGAACACACAGCCTTCCTGTTTAAGGAACACCTGGTTTCCAGGCTACCATAGAAAAAAAAACCCAACACTTTTACTTTTGACTTTTGAAGTTCATTGGGGTGAGGAAGGGTGTTATGGAGAGGTTTACAGGGATTTCAGTCCTAGGGTTTGTGGAAAGATTTCAGGAAATCTCTAAACTTGGATTGAAAAAAAAATATTGTCATTTTCAGGAATCTTTGGTTTCTTCTGTCATCCTCTATATTTTATTTTATGCACTTAGAAATATAAAACCTAAAAAGAGTCTATAGGCTTCACCAGACTGCCAAGGAGGCAGATGATACAAAAATAAAAGATCAAGAATACCTGGTTTATAGAGTAGATTAATTTCTACTGAGTATGTAATTTTTCACTCCTAGATGCCTTCCCCACCCTGGTTTGTATTAATAATTTTTTACCTCATGCTTTAGGCTAGTCGTTTCAAAACCTACATGAAATAGTTTTAGAGTGAGGAGAGGTCTGGGATTGGATCCCACTTCATGGGCTTATGAATTGTATAACCATCGTTAATTATATAACTTGACTTCTCAAAGCCTCAGTTTAGGCATCTGCAAAATGGTGGTGAGAAATTTTACTTCTCAGGGTCCCTGTAATATTCATAGGAAATGATACCTACAAAGTGCTTTGAAAACTCCAAATGATCTAAAAATGCCAACTAGTGACATGAATTAAATAGGGAAAATGAAATTCCATTTCAGAAATGCCTCTGCATGCCGTGATACACTCACCCTTACATACAACATTTTTAAAAAATCATTTATTTGAAAAGTGAGGATTGAATTCCCCACAAGTGAAATAGTCACAAACATCAACGTCAAGGTGGTACCCAGTGGAAAAGTGCCTGGAGAAGTGGATGTTTGTTACCAAGCACCTTCCACCTTTAACTAGGCAATTACTGTGATTGGTACTTTCTTTCCAACAGGGGCACTCAGAGCTCTGATTAATTTGTTCTAGGACAGTCGACTATCCCAGAAAGTCTTGAACCAAGTCTTCCTACCTTCCTAACTAAAGCCTAGCTCTCTATCCACTGTGACAGGCTGTTTATTTATTAATAAGGAAATGATTACATGGTATGAGTTCTGGGGCATCAGAAAGAATTCCTTGATTGACCTCCATCTACCAAAAAATTCCACCACTGCCTGGGTTCAATGATGCCTAAAATTCTAACATTTCAAGTTTCAGGACTTTGGCTTCTGATCTTGCCCCTTGACAAAATGCAAATAACTCTTAAAGGAGACACTCAGGTGTTATCAGTCAATCAGTCAGTAATTACTTAGTATGAATTAGCTTATTAGTTTTTTCTTTAGATTTTGATGAGGCAGGAGGGGCAGTGGGAAGGGGGAGATCCCTGGAAGCTTAAGAATGGGAGCTGAGAAGCTGTTGAACAGGAAAATGACCTAGAAATGGGAATCTGGGAGCATTAAACCAAAGAGCTTACTTGAGTGACTGCTATTTTTTTTTTCTTTCAGAGAGGGGCTTGTTTGTCACTTTGAGGTCTTAGGAAGGCTCTTTGATAAGTTAACCGTTACAAGGACAGTAGGAACAGAGCTTTAGCCCGAGGGCTGCACCAAGAGAAGGGAAGTTGTCTTTAGAATTTAGGGCATGTAGATTGCAGCACTGTGGAGTATGGCTTTATTTATGATCTCCTTTTACAGAACAGTAGCTTTGGGGTATTTCTAGTATCTTTAAAAACTATTGGTGTAGCTCAGAGAATAGACATTGAGCTGGAGCTTTGTTTATGTGCACCTCCATTCTGCATTTTATCCAACTGCCCCTTGGGAAACTTCCTTTGGTATTCAGAAGGATGACAGAAGTTTAAATAAATACAGCCAGATCCCAGACAATTTGCACTTTAGTAAAGCTGAGTGGATGAATAAAAAATTAACTTGAGATTCTTTTTTTTCCCATTCTGGCACAAAGCAACCATTGATTTTTCCCTCTCTCTTTATAGCTATAGTTGAATAAAAAGTAGCAGAGGTAAGCATAGACCTAATTCTGTTTCCAGATTATCTTATGTATTTCTATTTGTCTCTGGGAAATGGAGAAAGTGAGATTCTTAAGGACAATAGAAAAAAAAAAAAACAGCCCCTTTTCTTATCTGGCAGTTGGTGAAGCAGTAAATAGGATGCTAGACTTGGAGTCAGGAAGACCTGAGTTCAAATCTATCCTCAAACACTAGTTTGGATCCTGAGTAAATCATTTAAAATCTGTTTGCCTTGGTTCTCTTATCTGTAAAATGAGATAACAATACAACTTACCTTCCCATGATGTTGTAAAGATCAATGTGATAATACATGTAAAGTGCTTAGTAGAATGCCTGGCCCATAGTAGGTTCTTCCTAAATGTTTATTATTATTGTTGTTGTTGTCATCATCCTTGTTTCTTTAAGAAAAATGAGGTTTTATTGATTTTTTATTTTATTTTTTATAGTGTGGTAATTTCCAATTACAACCCACCCCATCATAAAACACTCCCTATTTTTTTGTATAGAAATAGTCAAATAACATAAAATGGCACATTAATATCTGACTGTATATGTGGCACTCTATATCCATATGGAATCCACATCTTTTTCAAAAGCATTGAGTTATATTTCATCAGCATTTCTCTAGATAGTGTGTGCTTTAAGCAGAATAATGTCTTTTTATTGCTGTGTTGTTTTGTATTATTGGGGTCATTGCATATATGGTTTTCTTGGTTCTTCCATGAGTCCCTACAAATGTTCCCAAGTTTCTCTGATTCATCATACTTGTCATTTCTTATGGTATAGTCACATTCCATCATACTTATGTTCCCCTATTTACTCAGACATTTCCTAAATAATAGACATTCTCTTTATTCTGGCATTTTTCTGCCATATCTCACCCTGCTGGGACAAATTATAAGGTGTCATTTTCTCTGTTTTTGACCTCTTTAGGGCTATTTGCTCAGTAATCATTCCTTCTCTTAACCTTAAACTCCTACATCCTTCCCTCAACCACTGAATTCTTTCCTGGAGTATGAAGAGGAGAATTTCTAAATTTGATCTTCTCAAAAGTGACTGATAATGGTTTATCTCTGGGTGGTGAACATGAATTAATTGAGATCCAAGAGGAGAAGCAAAAGTCTTTATAGGCATGAATCCAAGTCCATGATATCAACCAGCAATATAGCAACAAACAAGTTAGTACCAAATTGCTGAACGATGCAGAATGGAGGGGTTTATGATAGCGATATAATAATGCTAGATAATTTCCACCAGAAATTGTGAAAACACTATTTTCTAAAGAATTCAAACTTGTTGATGGATGTGAATCTTTCAGTTAAATTAGAGGTGCTGTGCCACAAAAACTTCAGGGTACTAAAGTTTAGTATCAATGATATTCCTAAAGTCAACAGACCAAAATTACATACTCAATATGTTTCCAAAACTAAATGATAACCAATCCTGAAGTAAACAGTAAGTGGCATTGGTGAGCAAGCAAGCAGAGCTATTAGTCCTTTACTTACTCCCAATCTTTGTGTAGGTCAGAACTTCTTTGGGACTCACTCCTCCATTTAGAGTATGATTTCCCTTCCATCAAGTCTCTTGCATCCCTCCCCTTTAGAAGATTGGTTTCATTTTCAAGCAGCTAGATATCACAGTGGACAGACCATTTGAATTGGAATCCAAAAAACCCAAGTTCCATTCTAACTTCAAACACATCCAAGTTCTGCAAAGTCACTACTTGCCTCAGTCTCCTCTACTTCAAAATGAGCATAATAAAAATACTTAATGCCCAAGAATTATTGTAAGGATTAAATGAGATAATATTGGTAAAACTTTTAGCGCACTTATAGGTGCTAAATAAATGCTTATGTTTCTCCTTCCTTTGGAACCACAGTCTTGGGACAATGGAAATTAGGATGACTCCTCAATTTAACTATTCACCTACCACTATGAGTTCTTATAATCTTTCAGATTCCCTCAGTGATCATATTCTTCCTGCCTTAAGAAATTATTAAAGTAATCAGCAAATACTCATTTTATCTTTGAATATGAGCTAAACAGTAATTTACATCTCCTTCCCTTTAAGGTTCCCAACATTCTTCTTTGTGTCTTAACAAAGAGCAGATTAATTAAGCCATAAGTTAGACATAAAACTTCTAAACATCTTCAGTTTAATCAGTAACTATGAAGGATGAGGAAACTTCCTTTGTTATCCTCAGATATTTGAAGTCAGAAGACAGCTGAATAAGCAAACAAATGAAAAAAGAGTTCTTTACTGTGGGCTAGAACAAAGGTCCTCACAGAAGTGTAACCATTCTCTCTGCTCAGGTCATTCCACCATTTTTTCTCTTCTAGACTCTAATCACCTAAACCCCCAGCTGATTATTTCCATTCTCCATTGCAAGATGCAAGATATGAACCCTATATCCTCTCAGCATGGTCTTTTGGGACATCGCTAGTCATTAACTTTAAGTTCCCCTATTGTTAATTGTGTCCTTTCTTTCAAGGTTACCTCTCCCTAAATTCCACTGTATTCTCCCCAAACCACTGAGAATCAGAAACAACTTCATACAAAATAATCTTTCCCTTCCTTTTTCATTACTTTGAATTCCACTGAATTCCAGTTCTTATTATGTATTACATGAAACTCTAGATAACTCTAAGAATTAAATAAATAAACTATAATGGACATAGATCATCATCACAGACAAAATTATTGTTATCATCCACTCTATATAAGTCACATAATAAAATTAACGTAATAACACACTTCTTAAATTTTATTTTAGTGCCTTTTTGCCCCAAATTTCTAAAGCTTATGCCAATGGATTCATATTCTGTCTGATCATGATATCCTTAAAGATCTTCTAATAAGGACCAATTATTGTATGAAAATTGACCTAACTCCATTTGGGGATGTTGCTTGGCTATGGTAGGATGAATATTTTGGCCATTGGTACTCCTGGAGACTATTTTTCTTTCTGTTCTAGGTCTTTATTTTTATACCAGTAGAAGATAAGACAAACACAGATAATTATAAAAGATAGTTCTTTAGAGAATTATAATACAAATTGCTATGCAAATCCTGGAAAGATGAAGTTTAAGGGAAGAAAGGTCATGATGCTGGGGGGAATGTGAGTGGAGAAAAGAAATTCCATATCATTTAAACTGACTTTTTAAAGGATGGATGGCATCTCAACTGAGAGGAGGGAACACATTTCAAGAATAGGGAACAATAGAGACGTGCAAACACAAGGATTACTAGGAGAGCCATTTTAGCTCTCAAATCTTTAGAATTCTTCCCAAAGAAGTAGGTTGAGGGTAGTTTCTCATACATCTTTATTGGAACTTTATAATTTTGCCTTTAAATTTACATTTTTTTTGGTGAGTTGTTCTTTTTATTTACATTGTTGTAGGCATTGGATATATATTATTTTCTTGGCTTTCCTTTCTTCATATGCCTCAGTAAATATACATTGGTCTATGCTTCTCTGTATTTATCATACACACAATTTCTTACATCATAATATTAAGTATTCATGTACTGCAATTTATTGATCATTTCCCAATCATATATATATACATATATCAAAAGCATCTATTTTATTTATAATTTTTAACTATTTCAAAAAGTGTTGAAATAAATATTTTGGAGTGTATAAAGATTTTTTTCATATCAGTGTCTTCCTTAAGGTCTAAACCCAATAATGGAGTCCATGGTTCAAAAGATATAGACATTTTAGTAATTTTATGTAATTTGAAATTGCTTTCTAAATGATTGTTCCATTTCACAGCTTTAGCAACAACCTATTAATGTGCATATCTATGGTACCACCGACATTGACTGCTGTCATTTAAAAACAATTTTCAGGATATTTAAATATTAGGTGTATATTTACTTCATTTTTCTTATTATTAGTGATTTTTATACATTTTCATGTGTAAAGAATACTTTGCAATTCTTTTAGAACTGTTTGTTCCTATCTATTGACCATGTATTTTTTTTCAGAATGGATATGTTGAATACCAAACTTTTATTAGAGAAATTTGACACAAATATTTGCTTCCCATTGACCCACTTTTCTTCTTATGCTAGATTTATGTGGTCAGTGCAAAAAACATTTCATTTTCAAATAGCTAAGGTTTTTAATTTATTTATATTTATCTCTATCACTTACATAGTGAAGAATGCATATCTTAACTGTAGCGGTGAGAAAGATATTGCACTTTTTCTTTCTAATTTTAAAAACAATATAATCTTTAAAACTAAGGGCACATACCCATTTAGAATGTATTGTGGAGAGGGATATAAAGTGTTTAATCTCTGTCGGGCTGCCTTCTAGTTTTTCCAGCAGTATTTTAAAAAATAAAATATGGAGTTCTTCCCTAGGTAAATCATGTTTTCTACTTTATCAGATGCTGGGTTATTGAATTCTATTGTTTATGAACCTCCATTGTCTCCTTGGTTCCATTGATCTATCTCCCTATTCTTTAACTGATACCAGATGATTTTGATGACTACTGCATTATAATATAATTTAAAGTCTGGAAATGCTATTCCCCTCTGTCCTTACTTCTTTTCTTAATTTCCCTTGATATTCTAGATCTTTTGCTTTTCCAGATGAACTTTGTTATTATTTTATCAAGCTTTGTAAAGTATACCTTTGGTAATGTGATTCATATAGCATTACAACAGTAATTTAATTTTGGTAGTACTGTCACTTTTATTATATTGACTAATCCTAGGGGAAAAAATTACTGTATATTCCTCTATCTGTTAGGGTTTTTTAAAAAATAAGGTATACTTTTTAATTGAATCTTCACAAGTTTCTTTTTGCTTTGGGAAGTTGAGGATCAACTCAGATTTTTTAAAATATATTTTGTAGTTATTTAAAATGGGAATTCACTTTTTATTATTGCTTCTTGTATTTTGTTACTATTGTAGAGAAATGCAATTTATTTTTGAGGATTTATTTTATAGCCTGCAACTTTTCTATTTAATCATTTCAATGAGTATCTTTGCTAATTCCCTGAGGTTTTCAGACTAAATGATCATATCATCATTAATCAGAGAGAGTTTTATCTCCTCTTTGCCTATCTTTATTCCTTTAATTGTTTTCTATTGTCATATTGTTATTGTTAGTATTTTCAGAACCATATCAAATAATAAAGGGAAGAGTGGGCATCCTTGCTTCACTCTTGTACTTATTGGACAAAGGTCTGAATCTGTTCCCATTGCATATGACACTTACTTTTGGTTTTAGATGGATGATTTTCATGATATTAAAATAAAATTCCACCATACAGGCTCCATATGATGGGTTTTACTATAAAATGTTATATTTTGCTAAGGACTTATTCTGCATCTATTAAGATGATACTGTAGTTTTAGATATTTTGGATTTAATGCAATTAATTCAGTTGATTGTTTTCCAGAAGGTAAACTATCCTTGCATCACAAGATAAATCATTGCAGTCTGTTTGATAAGGTTTTACTTAAATGTTTTGAGTTGATTCCATTAGGAATATTGGTAAATATTTTTCTTTGCATGTTTCATCTTTCCCTGGATAATATATTAGGAGAAAAATTGTTTCATGAAAGGATTCCGGTAAGATTCTTTCTCAGTCATTGAGGATAATTTGTATAATTACTAACCATTCTTTAAAAGAATTTGGAAAGATTTCTTTTATGACTACATTAGAGTGGTAAATTTTTTTCTTGGAAAGTTCTTTTATAGCTAGATCTTTTTCCTCTTCTAAAATGAGGTTATCTAAGATCTCTGGTTTTCTAATAATTGGGCTATCTTGTATTTTCAAGGTTTTCTATTTCTTTTGTGTTTACATTTTGATTAGTAAATAGTTTGTACACATCTGATTTTTTAATTTCTTGGTTTTTTTCCTGTGATTTCCCCTTGCTTATTTGTTTTTATTGAATCATTTTTTAAATTACTTTTAAACATTAAATTATTAAATTGTTTGTTAATTTTATTAGTAAGAATGAAATTTATTTTTATTCATCTAAAATGATCATTTTTTTGTTTTCAATTTATACCTTTCCCCTCAGATTTTTATACCTTCTCTTTCATGCTTGTTAGATTCACTTATTTGTTTATTTTCTCATTTTGTAAAATACATATTCAGTTAATTCATCTTCTCTTTGCTTTGTTCTGTTCATTTAGAATCTTAAGGATGTGATTTCTATCCCTTTAGGATCACTTTCCCTGTGTTCCAGAAATCTTTATACAGTTTCATCATTGTCATTTTCTTTTACATATTTGTTGGTTGTTCCTATAATTTGTTCTTTGATTCACCCATTATTTAAAATTTTATTATTAATTCCCAATATGATTGTGGTCCCCAAACCAATTTCTATTCTTATTGCAGCATGGTCTATAAAGGATGTATGAACTTTTTCTAACTTTTTACATGCTTAAAATTTCTCTGTGCCTTAATATATGGTCATTTAAAATAAAAATTCCATGTGGTACAGAAAGAAATATGTAAATTATTTTGATCTCCCTTTTAAAAGATACCATATATCTTTTAATTATAGATTTTTAAGTTCCATATTTTCCTTTTTATCTTTCTTTTAGATTTATTTAAAACTGAGAGAATTTGAAATCTATTGCTACTTTTTAGTTACTGTCTGTCTTTTTGAAACTCAAATAATATTTTCTTTTTTTCATATTTACATTTCTATTTTTTTTAATTTTTTCCATTTTACATGATTCATTTTCTTTCACTCCCCTCTTCCCTCCACCCCCATCCCCGAGTCAACAAGCAGTTCCACTGGATTATACAAATGGTATCCCTTGATACCTATTTCCATATTATTCATTTTTGTAAAAGAACAAGCTTTTAAAAGCAAAACCCCAAATCATATACCCATATAAATAAGGGATATCATATGTTTTTCTTCTGTGTTTCTACTCCCACAGTTCTTTCTCTCAATTTGGATGACATTCTTTCTCATAAATCCCATGGGATTGTCCTGGATCCTTGCATTGCTCCTAGCATTAGAGCCCATTACATTGGATAGTTCCACAATTTTTCCCTTTCTGTGTATAATGTTCTCTTGATTTTGCTCATTTCACTCTGCATCAGTTCATTAAGTTTCTTCCAATTCATGTAGAAATTAAGCAGTTCATAATTCCTTATACCACAATAGTATGCAATCACCATCATATACTATAGTTTGTTCAGCCATTCCCCAATCAAGGGATATTCACTCATTTTCCAATTTTTTTGCCACCACAAAAAGCATGGCTATAAATATTTTTGTACAAATATTTTTTTCACTATTATCTCTTTGGGGTACAAACCCAGTAGTGGTATTGCTGGATCAAAGGGTATGCATTCTTTTAATGCCCTTTGATTATAATTCCAAATTGCCTTCCATAATGATTGGATTAATTCACAACTCCACCAGAATGCATTAGTGTCCCAGTTTTGCTACAACCTCTCAACTCTTCTAACATTTATTTTTTTCTTTGCTGTCATATTGGCCAATCTGTATGAAGTGGTACCTCAGAGTTGTTTTGATTTGGATTTCTTTAATTAGAAGGGATTTAGAACACTTTTTCCATCAAATATTTTCTTATGGATTTGGATGCTAAGTTATTTGCAAGTATATAAATCCAATGCTGATACTGGCTTGTTGCCTATGATTCATTTCTGCTCAATGTTGCTTTCTTGTTTGTCCTTTATTATTTTTTAGCATGTTTGATTTTCCTTTGTCTGATTGCATGAATTTTTTTTATTCATTTAATGAACAGAAACTTTCCCCCTATGTCCTTGGTTTTGTTTTGTTTCTTTTAAAATTTTTTGATTATTTATTATATGTAATAGATGATAGGATTTTGTTTTTATTCAATGTCACTCTTTTTGTTTTATTAGATTGTTTGATCCATTCACACTTAAAGTTATGAGTTAGATTTATATTTTCCTCATTCTTTACATTTTTTCAAGTTATGACATTTTCCCCTCTCTTCTACTATAAGTACAGAATAATGTTCTTTCAAATACTTTAGTCTTTTTATTTTTAAGGTAGCTCTGGCACAACAGTTCTCTTCTCCATCTCACACCTCCCCACCACATTCCATCTTCTTATTTGTTACTCCTTTTCATTTAAGTTTTTTATTTATTTGTTCCTCTCTCCTGCATTCATCTAGTTACATAATCCCACTTTCCACCCTTCAATTATTTAGATTCCCTCTTTTCTTTGGCTCCTTTAAGATGGCCCTGTTATTTAATTTTTAAAAATGATATATTTTATACCCCTTTCCAAAAAGAATTTTTCTCACTTCCTTCACTATTCAGCTTTTTCTTTTTTCTTCTGTTTACTCAAGGTATTAATTCTCTCACTTATGACCCTTATAACATTATCTCTCTCTCTTTTCACTATATTCATTATACAATCAAAGCTTCCAAAGTATCTATTCTAGGTACTACCCTTTGGTGCTTTTGGCTACTACTTTGTAGGGATTACCCTATGAATTCCCCTTTTCCTTGCACCTTGCACTTAGATCAATACCAATTATTTCAAGTGTCAGAGACACTGCCTCATGAGAGAGCCTCATTTTCCTCCCTACCATTTATCTACACCCTAGTTAGTTGACCTTTCTCCCCATACATTTGCCTAGAAATATCCTTTCTGTGCCCATACTCTCCCACTCCTCCAGGTATCAGTTGTCACTAGGGGTTCTAACTCCCATATCCCCAGAATAAATAGACTTTCCAAGCACTGAGGCTCCTCCCAGCCCTTCTCTAGGATAAGATTTTTATCTCAATTCATAGAAACATTTACCAGTGGAACAACCTTTCACTCCCAAAATAAGGCCCCTTCTCCACTCTGCCTTCAACCATTCTTCCCCCCTCCACAATCCTTCATTTGTAGGATTTTCTCTTTCTAAGACGATAGAGTTCACCTTTTCCTCCTTGTTAGCTCTTGATTTGACCCCAGAGGATCACCCACTCTCTACTTTTCCCCTTGCTAATTGCCCATCCTTTCACATACTCTTCTATATTGTAATGTAGTACCACAAAAGAAGCATTCACCTGTAGACAGTGTTTCCAGGTTCTCTCCAATGTTCCCAGTTTATCTCTTCATTCTTCTCACAAATTTCTGCACTCTGTCTCCTTGTGTATGTTAAGAAAGAAGATCTTTCTGTTTGTATTTATTCACTGCCCTTACACTTGATTTTAGGTTACTTGACATGCAAATAATCTTAAGTTCTAGCTCAGATTTGCAAGATGGTTCTACCCACTTCTGCTTCCTGAGCCCCAGTGCTCTCTGGAATATGTTATTCCATTCCTTTTCTAGTGCTTGTCGAATAGTCCTCCATTAATTGAGTGTCCCTTCAAGTGTATTTGAAGTTCTTTGTTCTAATGGGTTGGAGAACTACTTGTTTTTTAATTGAACTGTTAAATATAACCACTATGTGCCTTGGAATTTGCAACTCTGTTTCTTTGTGGTTATTGTTTTGTTTGTTTTTGTTTTGTTTTATTTAGTTTTTGTTTTGTTTCCTTTTGATGATCTCTGAATTCTTTCAATTGGATTTTCATTTTCTATGTTTATGAAAGTTTTATTCTATCATTTCTTTTACTATAGATTTAAAGTTTTTGTCCTTGAATGATCTCCTGGGAAACCTATGATCTTTAAGTTGTCTCTAGGTACTCTATCCTCAAGATTCATATATTTTGCTTGTATAGTGAGCATATTGGCTTATGAAGTTGCTTTTTATTCTTCTAGGTTGTCATTCAACATGTGTATACATTAGAAATTTATTATTCACTCTTGTTTCTTTGTATATGCTTTCCATTAAAGATGCAAGTTTTCCCTTTTGTTCATTTTTTTTTGTGCTAAATTAATAAATTCCCCTTTTGTCATCCTAATTTTTTTTCACACCACTCTAGAACAACATATTGTGTTTCTATCTTCTCCTCAAATTTCACAGGGTCCTCTGTCTCATCAAGTATTGAATAATTTTTCTTCATTATTTAGCACTATTAATTCCTGTATATCTGAACTCTTACTAGATCTTGAGGTCACATATTTTTCTATTGTTACTCTTTTATCTACAGATTTATCTATTTATGTTAAAGGATTTGATATTTCTTCTTTCTGAAATCTTTGATAGTTTCTCTCTCTGTCTCTGTCTCTGTCTCTGTCTCTGTCTCTCTCTCCCCCTCTCTTTCTACCCCTTCAACTTTTTTCTTTTATTGCCATCAACCTGGAAAAAATACAGAATTACAAAAGAAGTTACATAGAACATGCCTTTAATCATGACAAGGGAAACAATGCCTTTATGGACACCACACAGAACCATGCTCTGGGACTCTGGGAACACTGTCTCTGGGGAAAATACCATGAATGGAAATTTTCATTACGGAAATTTTCTATTGAACTGAAGAACTTGGGAGTCTTATATACACTTTGGGGAATATAGGAAAAGGGCAACTGTTTGGCTTACATGGAGGCTAGGAAAAGAGGAGTCTATCCAGATGCTAGACTATTTGGGAAAGGTCCAACTATAATAAGAGAAACTAAATGCCATCCCACAAAAAAGGTACTTAAGGTTTGATTCCAACCACCACTCCTATCCAGAGTGTTCAAAAGGTGCTTGAAGGTCACCTTTTCAGTCTAGAAAGAGTCATTTAGGGAGTTTCTTGAAGGCAAGGTTCCATGGGACAAAGGTAAATTTGAGGTTTCATAAAAAACAAAAACAAAAACAAAAAAACCTTGTCACTCACTTCTTGAATCTTTGCCTTTTAATTGTGTTTCTCTTGGGGGTTGGACTCGAAGTATCTCAGCCTTCTCCTATAGTGGGCAATTCATAGTTTGCTTGCCTTGGTTTCTGACCCAAGTGACTTTTGGATAGTAAGAACTAGTCTCACCTAGATACTGTACTTTTTCTCTCAAGCCTGATAGAGTAAGTGGTACACATTTCCCCACGTGCATTCTTGTCCTGCCATGGTGAACTGTCTCTGTTCCTTAGTTGTCTGGTCCTGTCCCAGCACTTCAGAGCTTTGCCTTACTGTTGTTTCCAGATTCCTACTCCTGGTAAGCTTTTATTCTTTAAGGACTGTGACCAACGAGGTCACAGAAAATAGGTTAGATTATTTACTTTTCAAAAAATAATGAATTTAAAAGAGTTCTTTGTCTAGTTTCCTTCAAATAGAAAGTTATCACAGATTTAAAACATAATTGAGTATACACATGCACAAATGGGTTCCCTAAATATTTCCTGTAACACACTGATTTCATAAAGTTTAGTATAGTCCATTTGGCCTTTCCCATCCCTGATGTTTCTTCTGGACTTTTTGGACTTCAACATCATGTTTGTTTCAGTCTCACTCTAGAAATTTCCTTAGTGCAGTGGGATTCATCATCCTTGAACACTGGAATCCTCTAGCCTTCTCACCTTGAAACATTTCTGTCTTCCTGATCACTTTATTTCTTTTGTTAGTTTCTCTCAGTGCCTCCATTTTGCAAAGAGGCACATTGGAGTCAATCTTCTGACTTTCTAGATTTTAAAATCCATACCTCCTCATGAATACTTTCTCTCCCATTTTTTGTATTTCCTTCCTCAAACAAAACATAACCAGTTTTATTTTTGCTTGAATTTGTGTCCCCAGTGAATATACTAGTGAAAATTAATAAATGGTTCTTCCCTTGCCTTGTCCTCATATGTTTCTTTCTTCTTCCCTCTACACAGAAAAATCAGATATTCTCTATAGTTCAAGATTCTGGGTTTCCTAATTAAATATGGACTTGCCTGGAAATCTTAGCTAGAGTTGATCATTCAAAAGTAAGTAAATAAGACATTATACAATTTTATTACTAGAGGGGACATAAAAGGTGATTTGGTCCTATCACCTAGTTTTTTAATGAATCAGGGAAACTATGGCCCATGGAGGTAAAATGAATTTTTCAAAGTCATATTGCTGTGGAAATGGCCTTCACCAGCCCCATTTCCCTCTAGGTCTAACATCTAGACTTGCTTGGTTACAGTTTCCTTTATTTCTACCCCAAATCCAGTTCTAATCCTGGTTGCTCAGGGACTTCAGTTTCTATTTCTATGCCATTTTCCCTCAGTGTCTGGCTCTTCAGCACCTGCTCTCAGGTCTTCTCTGATTTCAATCATATGTCAATTTAAATGTATTAGTCTTTGATGATCATTTGTTCCTACCTTATTTGGATAACCAACTCAGATCCTAGTCCCTGTTTAGACTTTGAATGAGTTAATGGATTCTCCCATCCTTTTCTTCTTTTCGAATCATCTTCTTTCACTTCAAGAATTCATTAACCCCCTGTGGCTGATTGTCCCTGGGAAATTGGACACCTGGTCACGCTCCCATATTTCAATGTCCAACTTTCACTTGACCTTGAAAGGCTGCCTGGAATATTGGTTATGGCCTTCCTTTTTGTATTGTAACCATTGACATTCTATTTACATTAACCAATTAATAATAAAGGTAAGACTAAAACCCAGGTGAACTGATCTCTAGTTTACTGTTCTTTATATACATTAGACAAAGCTGTTTCCCATGAAAGATGAGAAGACTTGAGACGATTTAATCTGGAAGAACAGGATAGAAATGCTTTTTAATAACTGTGTGCTACTCAGTCTATTCACAGCTCTTCTACAGAGTAGGTGGACAGCTGTTTTCCATCTCCACTGAACAAGGAGGTAGAGGAAATAGGCTTAGGCTGCAACATGAGGGATTTAGATTAGATATAAAAATTTCCTGACAGTGAGCATTATTAAGCTTGGGAATAGGTCACTGGGATTGGGGGGAAGAGTTGGGTTATAGACTCTTCATATCTTTCTATATTTTTAAGAATGGAATTCATCTGCCCAGGCTAAGTTGTAGTCTTCTGCCTCAAGGCAGTAGGTAAACGACTAACTTAATGTTATATATTAATATAGATAGATAGTATTATAGAGAATGGAGGTTCTAATATAATGCAATAATTTTCATCTATAAATCTGGAAATTATTTTTGATAATATAATCCTGAATATTTTACTTATATCAGTACACACGCTGATCCATCCACTCATTCAGTAAATATATTAATAGCCTATCTTGTGTTTTTAAACACTGGGTAAAATACTAGATAAATAAGATCTAATCACTGAGCCTGAGAAACACTTCCGAAAAATGTTTAAATTGGAAAGACCAGGGCAAGCCTATGCTCAATTCTTTTCAAAACTTTCCCCTATCCTCAACATTATCAGGCTTGAAAAAAAAAACCAAGATCTCTTGCAAGGTAGACATTTTAGTCACTATGGATATATCACTATGGTTTGACTGAAATAATCAAAGGTCATACTTTATTTTCAAAGATTTTACTTAGTCACAGACTTGAGATGAATGTTTCTTAGCCTTCCACCATGAGCTGCTTTTCTCCTTTGATTATTTAATTTACTTTTTCTCCCTAAGGCTTGCTTATGCCAGTTGCTTCTTGCCAACCTATGGAAAAAACCTTAGTTCAAATCAAAACCACACCCTTTGGCAGCTAGCTGATAGACTTATCTTCTGTATTTCATTCTCAAACATCACTACCCCTTTTTATCCTTTATTCCCACAGGAGTTAGCTAAGGTCAGTTTCTATTAAATTCTATTAGCCTGTTATTCCCTTTTAGGGTCACATATTTATTTGGAGTCAATCAGGTTGTATGAAAGAAGATATAAACTTAACCTAATTCCTGCCAAAAACATAGTCCAGATTTCCAAGCTATTCTTAGTAAATAAAGAGTCATCCTACAGTTTAGGCTTTTAGGTTTACTGAATGCAAGTCCGCTATTTGTTGTTGTTGTTGTTGTTTTTTTGCTCTGTGGTCTTTTTATCCATTATGACATATTACCTTTGGTCTTGTGTGACTGGCACCAAATAATTTTGATAATTGTTGTTTTAAAATATAATTTAAGATCATTTCTATATTTTCCATTTTCCCAAGAAATTCTTAACATTTTATTTCTACAGATGAATTAAAAAATTATTTTGTCAAATTCTATAAAGTAATTCCTTGGTAATTTGATTAGAATGACACTAAATGCATGAATTAAGTTAGTATTATTATACTGGTGTGCCTGAACCATGAACAATGAATATCTATCCAATTATTTTTCTTCTTTTATTACTTTTATCCTCCTTTATTTCTGCAAAATAGTATTTTGTAGTTATATTCACCAAAGTCCTGAGGGCGCTTGGGTAGTTTAAATTAGACACGTTTAAATGAGACACTTTGTTAATTTTTATTGTGTTCAAGAGAATTTAATTTTTTCTTGTTTTTCTATTTTGATTAGAGACATATTAGAAACCCAATGGTTTTTGTAAATTTGTTTTATATCTTTCTATTTTACTGAAATTATTGATTCCATTATTTTTATTAAGCTGGGAAATTTCTAAATAAATTGTCATGCTGTTTGCAAATACAATTTTTTTCTTTATGCTTATCTTCTCTCCCCCATCTATCTAGAAGATCTAAATTTTATCAAGTAATAGTGGTTCCAGTAGAAATTCTTTACTTTATCTTTAACCTTATTGGAAAGATTTCTTTTGTTATGCAAAAACAAATGAGGATCATTCTTTAATTTAGATAGAAACACGATATACCTAAGGAAAGATCCTTTTTCTTCATTTTTTTCAGGTTTCCACTATTCTCTCTTTGATTTTGATAGTGTCTATATGTGTTGGAGAGGTAGTATGTCATTTTGTTGATTTCCCACTGTGTTGGTTCATCTTCAGTTTACTGTTCTCTTCCATATCTATTTTGTTGTTATAATTTTTAGAGATATCAAATGATTCATAAGGACTGCTTTGGCTTCCAGTTTTATTTTTGTAATCGTCTATGCCTCCAGTTTTGTTTTGCTTTTTTCACAAGAGTTCCTTTCCGTCATTTTATTTAGGAAGTCTTCTATTCACCAGCCTTACAGCCCTTTTGTCCCATTCATCTTCTTTCCAACATTGTACCTATAATTAATGCCAACAAATCATTTTCTAAAGTCTTATCATGGGTCTCTATTAAACTACAATATTTTTAAAATCCTATCAAGGGTTTTTCTATGTTTGCTCATTTTTTTTTTTGGTTACTTCACTATAGAAAGCTTTCTATTCTATTTCCCTTACACTCCCACCTAATACACACATGCATACACACACACACTGATTATTCTGAACATTTTTTGCTTTTATAATTATTGAAGTTTCTATCAAGTTATGCCTCATTGCAGGGTCTAAGTAAGACTGAGGAGTCACCTGCAGCAGCTTCGAAGGACTCTTCATTCTTGGTCTTAGTACGATAGCTCTATGGAAAGGTTGGCTGGAATTTTTCAGGTATATGGCAATAAACTTGAGAATATACATTACAAGTTAGTTCAAACACCACAGTCAGACAATAATGGCTACTAAATAAACACAATACAGTGATTGTTGGACCAGACACCAAATTTTAATTAAAGAGGACCTAACCTTAATGGAATTAATTTAAAAAAATGATTAGCCACCATCTTTCTAAATTATATGATTTCTTTTTCAGAATAAGAACCTTAATGAGTCAGTAGGCTTTCACTCTAACCTTCCCATATTCCCAACCACAGCTAAATTGACTCTGTCTATTTATTTGGTCCTTTCTTTTGACTTATTTTTCCCTATATAGAAGTTTAACTGTAATTCTTTCCATTTATCTCATTTGTTTGTTGTTCTTATGATTCTCCTGCCTCCAAATTCTCATTGTTCTGAAAAGATTCTTAAAAGAATATGGTTTTAGCTGAAACTATTCATGTTGATATTTTTACTAGTAGTTTATTTTCATTGATTATTATGTCATCTATGAGGAAGATCCACTTACAGCTGTCAGAATAGTCATTTATAAAAAGCATCAAAATCACATGATCACCTGAATGTCAAGAGCCATTTTTAAAAGGAACAGTCGGATGTCCTGTAAGAGAGAATGACTTCAATCATTAGGAGATCTGCAATTTCCTGCGATGTTTAGCAATTTCATAGAAATGGAGTTTTGTTGGATGACAAGCCAGTGTTTTTTTTAACTTCAGGTTTAAATAAAGTTAGTTGAATTATTTCAAGACAAAATTACCCACTGTGAAATACAAAAGGGATTTTTGATAGAAGAATGGACTGAAATATCTTTGATATGTCTCTTATCCTTAATAAACATATTCTGAGGCTGCCACCAGAAGCTGTCAGAACAGAAGGCTCTGGGTGTTGACACATCAAGTAGTGATGTTGACCTACATAAAAGAACTCTTCCTTCAAACACTTTCCAAAGGAATGCTTTCTGAAAGGAGTCAAGCGAGAAGAGACTAGGAGCAGGAAAGTACGCCAAAGACTGGAGGCAGACTGCTGCAGAGGGGAAAGAGTCAAGGAGCGAGGAGACCCAGATCTCATCCCAGTTCTGCCATCAATTAGCTACATGAACTTCAGGAAGTCACTTAAATTTTCTGGAAATGTGGTGTTTTGTTTTCTATATAAAATTCAGAGATTGAAATAGATAATATCTTTAGGCCCTTTCCAAATCTAGAATTTTATGATTCTATTTTTCCTTAAAACTTTGAATGAAAACCAATACAAATAAGATAACTCATTTGTGAAGAGAGTTGCTGCCTATAGAATATAATTTAAGAGGTAAGCTCCCAAACATTTCCTACATAATAACCTCGTAATAGCCACATTGTTTAAACCTTTAAAAACTGAAGACTAATATTAAATTTAATAATTACTCAGTCTTTAATATGTTTTTTTGGCAGTAGCCTACTCTGCACATCTTACCCAGTCATCTACTTTGGCCATCTTCTTGCCACCACCAGCTCTGCTGCTGAACTTCCTTGGCTACCGCCTCTAGAAATTATTCTTAGAAAGTTTATAAGGCTTTTGAACTCTCATCTAATCATAAGCTATTCTGAGTGGTAAATAAGCACAAATCCACATTCTCTGCTATATGGAGGTCAACTCCAAACCATATCATCCAGACATTTCTTCAAATCCCACTCAGCAGTCTATCCCACTTACCTCTCTTCCTTTTATTCTATCCTGTTGCTCACATTGCACTCCTTCCCCCATCTGGCTCTGGGAACCATATCCATCACTTCTGAAAAGGCAATGTCAATTGTCTATGGTCTCCAAACCATCCTCATCCATTTTCAGACCAAAATATCCTTTTCTGGCAACCACTTCCCTATTTGGTTAGTTTCTTCTTATTAGAATGTAATTCTTGAGATCAGAATTTTCTCCTTTGTTTGTCTTCATGTTTTTACCACGTAACATCCAGTACATTCTAAATGATTAATACTTTTCATTTATTCTTTTGTTCATTAATTCACTCATTTATTTATTCACCTAGAGAGAATCTATGAAAAAGCAATATGCATTAGATTAATTTTGATAGAGAAAAAGAAAAGGCTAAAAATGTAGTCTATTAAACAAACCTAATGGAATACCACAGTGGAGATCTTAGACATTCAAGACCCAATAGGAGAACCCTAGAAGCCTATAGAGAGAGAACAGAAGTCAACAAGAAGTATATAGCCTGATGGAAATAATCCATGGTCAAGTTAGATAGGAATTAGAAGTCTGACCATGCAACCTTAAACTAATCCCTTATCTAAACTGGAAGACAGTAACCTCATCAATAAAATATATAAGAATATTAACCTTTCCCCAACTGATAAATGGTCAAAAATATGAACAGGCAGTTTTTGGATGAAGAAATTAAAGCTACATGCTCTATAGTATTACTGAATAGAGAAATGCAGATCAAAGCAACTCCGAGATACCATCTCATGCCTGTTAGATTGACTAAAATGATAAAAACAAAAAAATGGCAATTTTTGGAGGGGATATAAAAATGGGAAAAAATGTAAAAATCCTTCCTTCCTTTTTGTGCAAGATCCCAGATAGAACATAAAGTGCCCAATGTAAAAAAGTGATCCAGCCCTTATGGATGTACTACAGAATGCATTAAGCAGGGTAAGGTGTAAAAAGCTAGGAAAAATAGAAAGAGGCCAAATTTCAAGGATACTTAAATGTCAGAGGAGTTTATGTGTAATCTTAGGCACCAAAGCAAGCTTTAGAGTTTACTGTAGTGGTTTGGGGACTGACATGATCAGGCTTGAACTTTGGTAAAATCACTTTATCGGCTCTGTGGAGAAAGGAGACAGACTATATCAGTGTAAGATATTGAAACATCCAAGAAATAGATGATGAGGTCCTGAACTATGGTGGTGACCATGGCTAGAGAGCAGGATATAAATGCAAGAAATGCTATGGGCACAGAAATGCAAGAAATGGCAGTTGAGTGGATATAGAAAGTAAATGAGAAGGTTCTTCTCTGGGACTTGGCAAAAAAATCCTGATCCCTCTTCCACATAAGAACATTGGCTATATTTATCATATATTCCCCGAGTCTTCTCTTCTCCATGCTAAATATCCCCAGTTTTTAAAAAAATATTCATTTTTAAAATATCTGAGAACATTTAGTAGTCTAGTTTTTCTCTTTTGTATTGCTTCCAGTTTATTGCTGTATTTCCTAAAATGATTAATTGAGAAAAGAATGCCCTGCACAATTTCTATATGTCATGACTATGCATATGAATATTATCTCTTTATTCTTGGGTGTTATACCTCTCATAATTCAGCTCAAGATCACGTTAGCTCTTTTGACTACCATATCAAAATGCTGGTCTGCAATGTAGTTCACAAAAATTCCAAAATCTATTGTGGAATGTCTAGTACCTACCACAAACCTAGCAAAACAAGACCTAGTGGTCAGAATTACACATTGAAAACTTGCTGTCTTCCATAAATAAACAGTAAATCTTTGTGGTATGAATTCAGACCTCACAATATGCTTGAGAATTCCAAATCAATTGTAATTGAACTGTGCCATTATAAAGGACGGAAACATTGCCCATAATTTCCCCAATATAAGCTGTACCAATAACAATATAGCACAGCAATTTTAATATGCATTGCCTAAAAATATTCAGAATCTTTAAGCTACATGATATAAAAACCATTCTAAATAAGAGATCTAGAAGAAAAAAATAAAATTCTCATGCAAATACTATCAGATACATATCCTCTGACTCCCAAATTACTATTATAATTGTCTCAAAAATGCTTTTATAGTGCCTATAGTATATGATTGTACACTCTAATGCTTGATAAGTTATAAAAATTATTTTATCTACTTGTGTATTCATAGAACTTTAATTGTGAAATTTGTGATATAGTGATGTTAATGAAATTTCTATTTGAATAACAAAAAAATAATGATGATGTTGATGATAAAAGTAATAATTGGGGAAAGAATGAGACTAATGTTTAGAAAATGTAGATTGCATTCCTAGCCCTCCCACTAACTATGTGATTTTTGGAAAATCACTTCCTGTCTCTGAATCTCAGGCTTTTTGTTTATTTTTCCCCCCTCTCACGAAGAACAGGGTTAAACTAGCTGATCTCCAAGGTCCCTTCTACCTCTGGCATGATACTGTTCAATAAATTCCACCCACATGTATGTGTGTGTAAAGAGGAATAGATGATTGGTTTCTATATAAGCACTTTTTTCACAAATTCATGGGTTGATTCTAGAGATAATTCAGGCTTTTCCAGTTCATGTTCCACTATTATGATTCCTTTAGCCTTTCCTTGTTTGCCATTTTGTTTTGTTTTGTTTTGTGGCATTTTATTCACATCAATAGAGCTGCTATGATTTCCTTTTAATATCCTTCTTATAATCAACCCAGTCCTACAGGCACTGGATATTGTGGGAATGACCTCATGTTCTTATGGGCTATAAAAAGAAGCAGAGGGTCTGTTCTCCACCACCCACTTCCTGACACCACGTTTGCTGAGAATGGACAGGCACCCACACTCACAGACAAGGACCAAAGCTGAGATCCTATGCATGCCTGGCGACAATAACCAACAGTGTTTACTTTGTAGATGTGTATGCCACAGGGGGATATCACTGTTAAAAGCATTACTCGTGAGGGCTTTTTTTTTTTCTTTAGAGGTGAGAAGATCTACATCTGTTAAAGAAAAAGCAAATGAAAACCCTCAAACTGTTCTTGATTCAGCTACCTCATAACCGTGGCACTTCTTCATCACATTTTCCAGGTGAAATGATGATGTGTTATAAAGCATTAATGGCAAGGCAGTCTAATGGAATTTCAAGTCATTTACTTATTACTTTTCATTTATATCAAACATAGTAAACTGAGTCTCAAAATGAAGCCCAAGGGGTTTGACAATTCCTACTGCATAGGACTTAGAGAATGGACAGGTTGCTAACTACAACTGTGGAAGACAAGTAAGATCACAGATTTACTGAAGTCTCTGATTGGGTTATTTTTAAAGCTGAGTGAATTTATAGCCAAACTCTTCATTACATTAAAGTTCTATATGTTGCATAAATCCAAATTCTCTGTCTCCATTCATTTATTCATATAACATATAAGAAAAAAGCATACTTTCTTGGGGGTTATTTCCCCATTCTTCAAATATTTCAATAGGATCAAATATCTAGAGCTGAAAGTGACTAAGGGAGAAGCTCTAGGTCACTGAAGTAAAATAAGGAGAAATTGCCTTAGACAAATTAAAAAAAACAACAACCTAGAAAGAGGTTTTACTCCACTTCCAAGAATGCCTTTTGTCTGTATGGCTTACTGACACTTGGATACATTATTCTCTTGTGTTTTATTATATGATTATTAGTTTTTAAAAATATAAACTCATCCCATTTGTATCTCTAAACCAAACCCAGTGGCTGTATAGATTAGGAAGTCAATCAGTAAAAGTTAGAAGATCAGGAGAAAGAAGGAGAGAAAGCAAAAGCACAATACCTTTTCCAGCTTTTCCCTGATGAAATGAGACTGCAAATCCATGTGGCCCTCTAGATTATTCAATATATTGCTACAGTGAGGACTATAAAATAGTAAACTCCAGACAAAAGGCCATTTTGGTTCTAGGATGTAAATACATATGAACAGGTGATTTCCCATTGGCCCAACTGAATGCTGTTGGTTTGAAAGAAATATATTCATAAGCATTCCATTGGGATGAATACAGCTTTCTCTTAAGAGATTAGGGTCCAGGTCCACAGGCATGAAAAAAAAATTATAGTATGTTAATTCATTAGTATCACTTGTCTAGCTTCTTCCTTTCTTGGTTCTTCTCACTCTAGATATCAATTCTGTGTCACATTGCCCAAAGACATATTCTCAGCTCAGCTCTCCACAGAAAATGAGAACTACCACACTTTAAGCTGAAAAGGGTCTCTATGTATTAGTTCTGGGTATATTTTAATTTAAATAGTGGATTCTTTAAAAAAAACTCTCTAAAATCTCTGAATAATAAAAAGCTAAAGATAAAATCCCTGGTGCCATTTTAGATATTTATTGATTGGATAAAAGTAGGAGATGGTAGAGGCAAGAGATTTCCATTAAATGATAGAGGTCACTTCATACATGTAAGGTCTGCCTGTAAAGAAATACTAGTGGTAGAGGCAGCTGGATAGCACAATGGATAGAGAGTCTGACCTGGGGAAGGGTTCATCTAGCCTCAGATACTTCCTAGCTGTGTGACCTTGGGCAAGTCACTTAACCTCAATTCCCAAACCTTTACCATTTATCTGCCTCAGAATCAATATTCTAAGACAGAAGGTGAGGGTTTAAAAAAATGCCAGTGATAAAGTGAAAAGTGCCCCAGCTCTTAGCTGGGCTCAAGTTCAACTTTTTCTCTTTACTGGTATTTTGGACACTCCTTTAATTTTTCTCAAGCTCATCTGCTTGATCTATAAATTGAGAATAATAATACTTGCTTTATCTCTCTTAAAGGTTTTTTGTTGGGGTCGAATTTGTGTGAAAGGTTATATAAATGTCAGCATCTAATAGAAGTTCCTCATTTTTGCAAACAGATTTCTGAGGTTCATATAGATCTGAAATATTACATCTTTAAAAAAATTTTAACAATCAAGATGCCTTACCACCTCCCTTAAAAAAGTACTTGATGAAACAGAGCTGTATCCCCATTGTTAAGTGGTAGGAATAAGTCTCAGGTTAAGGGAAGTTTCCAGTTTCTCCTCTCTTTATAACATATGTCCATATTGCCATACACAAAACAAAAAGAAAAAAAATTGCACTGAGTTCGAAGACTTCGGATAAAATCCCAGTTCTACTATTTATTTGACCTTGAATACTTGCCTCTATTTCACTAAACCTCAGTTTTGTCATTTATGAAATGGGAATATGAATGATATTTAACAGGAAGGAATCCTCATGGCATCATTGGAGTAACAGGACCTGCTTGAAGAGTCAGAACTACTGGCCAAATCAAGGCAAAATCTTCCAAATGTCCTTACTATTACCTAAAGCTTTTAGGGAGAGCTGTGGATACTCTGAAAAATGGGAGGCATATTAGGAAATGAGCCAGAGATAATTCATGTTAATAAAAAAGTTCATCTGGGTAAAAGTATGAATGGTTCATATGTTGCCTTGATAAAGACATTTTTCCAAATCAATGAGATCAGAGATCTATTAAAGTATTAAAATCTAAAAAATATATAAGCCAATAAATATAAATTCTATCTTTAACAAAGAAAAGAAAGAAAGAAAGAAAGAAAGAAAGAAAGAAAGAAAGAAAGAAAGAAAGAAAGAAAGAAAGGAAGGAAGGAAGGAAGGAAGGAAGGAAGGAAGGAAGGAAGGAAGGAAGGAAGGAAGGAAGGAAGGAAGGAAGGAAGGAAGGAAGGAAGGAAGGAAAGAAGGAAGGAAGAAAGAAAATTCCGATTTGTAGACCAATTTATAGCTGAAGAAGGACAATTCACTCATCCAGAATACTATACAATGGGAATGAGGAAGGGGAATCTATACTGCCCTATCAGAAGAGAGACATTTAGGATTTCTTTTACCTTCAAATAAAACACAGAAGCATTCTTTTTCATAAAATTAATCAGCAGGCATGGTTGGCCTAAGAAGTGATATTCCAGACCTACTAAACAATGGGTTCAATGTCTGACTGCAAAAATATTTAGCCTATTGTGTGAAATCGCCCCGGTGAAGTTCAGACAAGTTGTTTTTTCCAAGCACGCTGACATTTTCAAGCTCATGTATTTGTAGTTTTGAGACAAACCAGGACCTTGTATGTTCCATTTCGTTTACAGCACTCACATGTGCTTTGGTAGTTCATCATATTGAACCCAGACTACTAGGGAGCCCTGGCATGTGTCTAGTATTTGTCCCAGGCTTTCCATCTCATAGTTTTAGCAAAATGCTCCCTTTGGAAAAGTCATAGTGTGTAGTATGAAACTGTCCAGCTCTTGTTCAGGATAGCCACTGACTCTAGCCTGGGAAGTTCAGACCTCAGGAAATGTGCTCGTCATTGTCAGATTCTGAAATGTCACAAGATGCCCTTGCTCCAAGTCTGCAACTCCTGGTCAACATCAGATGTGAGATACAGTCATCTGAAGGAGAATTTGACACTATGAAAATAAGGAACAAAATTGTGATATTATTATCAAAACACAGCAGGGCAAAATACACACAGACACAGACAGGAGACTATTTGAGCATTGGAGATAAATAAGTTGATGGGATTTGTATCATGTAAAGGACCTTGGCAACTTTCTGAAGCCACTAAAAGCCAATCAACTTTTGCTGATAGGGAAGTTGCCTAATTTATCAGAAGAATAACAAAAGCTTCTATCCCTGTTTTTTCCTTATTCATTTTTCTTTTAGCTTAGAGATTTGCATGAATCTGACCATAATATAGGAAAATGGACATATGGTCTAGCCATGCCACATCTGGTTGTTTCAATACTGTTATTGCCCATGTCCATCACATCTGATAATGATGGTGGATTGGAAGAAATGAATTCAGAGTCAAAGAATGTGAGTTCTAAATCTAGCTTTCCTCCCTACCAACTGTGTAACTTAGGCAAATAACCAGTCACCAGCCTGTTTGCTCTTCAGAAAAACAAAATGAAATAAAATAAAAGTGTGATTAGGTGAGATAATCTCTTATATCCTTTCTAGCCCCCAAATTCTATAATCCTAGTAGTATGAATCACTACCATATAGTGAAGCCTGAGACTTTTGAAAGGCTCATAAAAAGGGAGGAGAGCCTTCTATCCAGGGATGTGCTGGTAAATGTTTGCTAACTGGTTCTCCAAGAAGAATGTAGAACAAAACACACATTACATTTAATCTGCATTATTGACATTTTCTAAATCACTTTTAAAAGTCAAAATGATGAAAAAAAAGTAAATTAACCCTTTAATTTGTATAATATGTTGATTTTTGAGACATAAATGCTCACCTTGAAAAAATACAATCAGTGCTTCAGAGCAGGGTGTAGGAAACAGCACTTACAAATCCCTGGTTCTAACCCAGTCAAGAATTTTTTTCCCCTCTATTCACAGATAATAAGGATGGAACATTTCTGAAATGTTGGTTTTGAGGTCTAGAAATTCAGTATATACCTTTAATCCAGAGCAGTCTACCAGATCAAAAATAAATGACAGACCAATTGTGTCAGATTCTAATTCTGATCTCCCTCCCTCTCAATCTGGGCTCAACAAAAGAATCTGAATCAAAATGAAAGGAAACAAAAACCCACCAAGTTTAGCTTATTAAGTAGAAGACAGAAAACCATTTTTTTCCTATTTTATCTCTGTGTCAGAGAAAACACAATTGAAATGTTTCCAAAATGAAAATATGATTTAGAATGATAACACATTGACCCTTTCAAGCAGCATAAAAGTTTCAAATGTAGGTCCAAAGAATTTTTAAAAAATATGTAAGGTAAGACAATTGCTTTATTTTAGTTCATTTTCTATTTTTATTTATCTTTCTTGTAATTAGCCACTGCTTACTTCAACTATAAGAAAGAAAGTAGGTCTTTCAAAGAGCAAGAAATTCATCAAGATTATGTTAGAGAAAATCTGTAAATTTTAATATTAATTCTTTCAGAAGAATTAATCAATAAATTGGATATGGGAGGTTAAAGAAAAGAATTCCATTCATGAGTATAGTGTAGGAGGAAGCAAATCAGAACTCTTGAGTTTCTCTTCCAATCCTCCTATAGACTATGTAAATTGATCTCTATACTTGCATCATTAAACTGACCTTTAAGAAACCAGAAAAGGTGCATGTTATCAAACTGGATTGGTACGGACACTTTCTAATAAAAAGGATTTGGAATATCACATTAATTTCATTTCATTTGAGATCATAAAAATGTGAGCATCACAGGCAGTATTTTCATAAAAAATAAAAATAAAATAACTGAATTTATTAGTTGAAGAAATGACAAAGAAATGAGAAAGTTGTGTGGTAGCTAGGTAGCACAGTGGATAGACTGCTGGCCCTGGAGTCACAAGACTTATCTTTCCAAGTCCAAATTCAGTCTCAGACACTTATTAGCTATGTGGCCTTGGGTAAGTCACTTAACCCTCTTTGCCTTAGTTTTTCATTTTCAAAGTCAGCTGGCGAAGGAAATGGCATATTATTCTAGTATCTTTGCCAAGAAAACTCCAAATGGGATTATGAAAAGTCAGATAGAACTGAAATGACTGAAAAGCAAAAAAAAAATTATACTCCTGGTTTCTCGTTTGTACTAAATATTTACAACAAAGTAAATAAGACAGTGAGGTAGAAGGAAGCAATATAACCCAGCTCTCGAGACTAGCATAGACTCAGTCCTCAATCACCACACTATTCAGCTCTGAGGTATAGTGGCAATACCTCTGTTATTTTTATCTTGATTTCTAGGGGAGAAAGGATCTGAAATTTATATCTCAAAAGGGAAACACAGTCTCAAAACATTCTAATTCTAATACCTCAGGGACTTATCCTCAAGTAAAGTGCAGGATCTCATTATAGTTACATTGATCTCTAAAAATAAGTAATTTTTTTAAAAAAGAGCTATTATGATGACAGGGAATGCCCAAGATATAAACCCAAAGAGAATAACTCGAAAATACCTGTAAGCAAAACATTAAAGAAAAACAAAGCTTGCCCACAAGGTTAATTGGGATTCCTAGAAGAAATGTTGCAAGTTTAAAGAAATAAACTAAAGTTAAAGAATGTTATAAATGAAATGAGAGAAATAGACAAAAGAATTATAAATGAAATGAGGGCTATAGAGAAGAGTCTAAGGAATAGGGTGAACAGTTTAACAGAAGAGGGAAAAAATCTTACTTAATAAGCATATTCCTTGATTAATAAAATAGAAAAAAACAGAAGTTAATTATATCATGAGATAAGAAATGTTAGAAGACAAACTAAAACAATGGAAAAACAGGATAAAATATAACATTTCTCATATCAAAAGCAATTGTCTTAGAAAAAAGATCAGATGATTTAAGAATTATTAGACTTTCTGAAAGCCAAACCCTCCCCCAAAGACCCCAGAGATAATATTACAAGTAATCCTGAGAAAAACTGTGCAGACATAGTAGAGCAAGAAGAAAATAGGAAAACAGAAATTATCCATTGATGACTTCATGAAAGAAAAAAATAAAACATCATAGCCTAAATCAAAACCTTCCAAGCCAAAGAAAAATAAATGCTATAACCTGGATAAAGGCAGAATTCTAGTACTGAGAAACCATATTCAGAGTTATAAACTTCAAAAATAATAAGCCTAAAAAACAAGGGGAATAGAAAATAAAGAGTTCTTGAGAGTAAAATGAAAGAGAGAGAGAGAGACAGAGAGAGAGAGAGAGACAGAGAGAGAGAGAGACAGAGAGAGAGAGAGAGAGAGAGAGAGAGAGAGAGAGAGAGAGAGAGAGAGAGAGAGAGAGAGAGAGAGAGAGAGAGAGAGAGGAAGTCTTGTGGGAAATAGTAACTGAGACCCTTTTGTTATTACCAGTATTTTATTTTTTTTTTAAATATATTTTATTTGATCATTTCCAAGCATTATTCGTTAAAGACATAGATCATTTTCTTCTCCTCCCCCCCACCCCCCATAGCCGACGCGCAAGTCTACTGGGCATTAGATGTTTTCTTGATTTGAACCCATTGCTCTGTTGACAGTATTTGCATTAGAGTGTTCATTTAAAGTCTATCCTCTGTCATGTCCCCTCAACCTCCGTATTCAGGCAGTTGCTTTTTCTTGGTGTTTCCACTCCCATAGTTTATCCTTTGCTTATGAATGGTGTTTTTTTTCTCCTGGATCCCTGAAAGTTGTTCAGGGACATTACACCGCCCCTAATGGAGAAGTCCATTACGTTCGATTATACCACAGTGTATTAGTCTCTGTGTACAATGTTCTCCTGGTTCTGCTCCTCTCGCTCTGCATCACTTTCTGGAGGTTGTTCCAGTCTCCATGGAACTTCTCCACTTTATTATTCCTTTGAGCACAATAGTATTCCATCACCAACATATACCACAGTTTGTTCAGCCATTCCCCAATTGATGGGCATCCCCTCGTTTTCCAGTTTTGGGCCACCACAAAGAGCGCAGCTATGAATATTTTTGTACAAGTCTTTGTGTCCATTATCTCTTTTATTACCAGTATTTTAAAGGGGTGAATTGCACAAAATTACATAAATTTACCCAACTGTCATCATGTTTACATAGTATAATTTGCAAAGAAGCTAAGATTATTGATTCTTTTGGTCATTTTCTCTCTGCTTTCTCCCTCCACCTTGTCTGCCTGCTCCAATATGGCAGTGAGAAGAAAAATTAGGAAAAATATTTTGGTGCTTGAAACTTAGCTTTGTTTTGGTTTACGATGTTCAGTAAATAATTCAAAGGTTAATAATCATATTTAGATGAATTTCAAGAATTTTTATACAGTGCTTAAATTCCATTCTGTACCCCTTTTTATTTGTAGTTTCTAAAAATTAATGATTGATGATGATGATAATGATGACAATTCACTCAGAGTATAACTTGCCTTCAATATCAGAGGTGGCAATGAAAAAATTATGGGGAAGCCCTTTAAGAGTAGAAATTATTTTTTCTATCTACCCCTTTTTTCTTGCTAAAAGTCTAGAGAGGTAGGAAATGCCCAATTGTGAAGAACTTTAAAAGCTAAGTGATGGAGTCCATATATAATCCTAGATATAAACAGGGAAGAATTAGTGTTTATGTATGGAAGGGTATAGTAGTCCTGATCAGATCTGTACTTTTGGAAAAAAAGGACACTTTCATAGTCATGTTAAAAATGAATTGGAATAGAATGAGATTTATATCAGAAAATCAAATTAGAAGCTTATTGCAATAGAACAGGCAATAACAAAGTATTATACTACAAAATATTCCAGATCAATACAAAACAATGAAAAAATAATTTCATAATTTTATTTCCAAACCCAGGATAGATTACATATAAGGCATTGAAAATCTACAATTAATGCAAATGTCAGATAACTAAAATTGAATTATGTGGCAAAAATAATGCCAGTTTCTCTAATGATTTTTAAGAAAAAGTAAACAACCTTAAAATAGAGTTGCAAAGTACTCTTTTGGAGTTTAATAACCTGAGTCCCACTATCAAAAATAATAAAACATAGAAATTTTAAAAAGTATTTGAAATATGTAAGTTGACAAATAATTCCAGAACCTACATAATGCTGTCATGTCATCTTTTACTATCATAAGTACCACTGAAATAAAAGTGGATCTATCTATAAATATTCCAAATTAAAAGCATGAAATACTATCACAGAAACAGTGGTTTGAGAAAATGATTGGAAACTTATGAAAGAAAAAATGAAAATCACACCAATATCTAGCTGGCTAGCACAGTAGATAACCTGAATAGTAAATCATCTGATCAAAAGCTATGAAGAAGAAATATGAGGAAAGGATAGAAGGAGACAAAAGTATATCAGAAATTCTTGATTCATTTTTAAAAGTCTCTCCTAAGCTATATTCAACAATGGTTATTAACTTTCTTTACCAATGTCATAATTGACTGAAAGTCATAGTGAATAGAAGAGCCCCTAGTGTTCATTGCTGATTATGGGAAGAAATTCAATTCATTAATAGAGCAAAATGATGCCTCTTTAAATAATTTCCAACAAAGTATCTCTTATTCATACACCCAAATCATTCCTGGACACTTGAAAAACATTCAATAGGAATAACCCTGTTCAATGACTCTTTGATCATGAAACCAAATATTTAACAGGGTTATGTATAATTGGACAAGGATTTGACACTGTGTTGGACAAGCACCAAAAGTCTAAGCTGAAGAGAGGTTCTCTATGGATGATGAGATCATCTAGATGCTCCTTTTTGTAGAAAATACTGCAGTAGATGGATCAAATCTTGAAGCAGTGGAGAACCTTATAGAAGGGACCTAAAAACAGTCAGTAATGTTTATCATAATCATCCAATAGATTTTTGTTCTATATATCTAGGATATGATACCTATTTATATGTCAATGATAGACAGTTGATCTGGATGATTTGGCCCTAGAATTAAATAGGAAAAAGAGAGTGGGTTGAACTGCTCTGTTCAACCCACTCTCTGCATATTAATATCATGTGAGAAATAAAATAAGGAGCTTTATGGTCATGAAAGAAGCTCACTATTTCCTTGGACAACACACTGGATTACTTCCATCTGGAAAAGGCATGCCTTATATAGATTCTAAAGGTCTCTGGAAGCTCCTGTTTGAATATGAGATTGTCTTGATTATATCAAGTTGAAGTAGTATCAGGATAGCCTCAATAAAATCTAAAATTTTGCAAAAAATATTCCAACAATATTTATAGGGAAACAAACAATGAATGTAATATTGTATTGTAAAATGTATTGAATATAAAATTGGGCATCTCCTTTATGGATATACTTTGGGAAAACAGAAACACAAATAACAAGATGAAAAGTTGTTTAAAAGTCATATTATGCATCAATTACATGTGCCCACATGGATGGGATTATAGATTCCAATAAGTACATATATTTTGTTATTTTTATCCCTATTATCTCCTCTCATATTTTTGATCAAATCCATATAGAAATAATCCAAGGAGAAGTTACTATACTGCTACAATTCCTTTATTATTTTTTAATGTCTAAGTATTTTCCCATGGTTACATGATCTATGAATTTTCCCTCCCCTTTCCCCATCCTTCCTCCCAGAGCTGACAAGTAATTCCACTGGGTTATACATGTATTATCACTCAATATCTATTTCCATATCAATCATTTTTGTAATAATCTTTTAAAAACCAAAACCCCACATCCAATATCCATATAAATAAGTGAAAAATCAAATGTTTTCCTTGTGTTTCTGTCCCCACAGTTCTCTTGATGTGGATAGCATTCCTTTTCATACGTACCTTGGGACTGTCTTGTACCATTGCATTGCTCTCAGTAGCAAAGTTTATTACATATGTTCATCCCACAATGTTTCAGTCTCTGTGTATAATGTTCTCTTTGCTCCATTTATTTCGCTCCACATTAGTTGGTGGAGGTCTTTCCAGCTTGTATGGAAATCAAGCAGTTCATCATTCCTTATAGCACAATAGTATTCCATCACCATCATACACCACCATTTGTTCAGCCATTCTTCAATCAAGGGACATCCCTCATTTTCCAATTTATGCCTCCACAAAGAGAGCAACTATTAATATTTTTGTACAAGTATTTTCCCTTATTATTTCTTTGGGGTACAAACTCAGAAGTGCTATGGCTACAGCAAAGGGCAGGCAGTCTTTGAAAGCCCTTTGGAACATAACTCCAAATGATTTGATTCCTTTATTTTTAATTAGCTGTTCATTGTTGTGAAGGAGAATAAAATGACTTTTTAAAAATTGAATAAGAATAATATCTAAGATCATTCTTTCTTGAATCAGTTGAAAATATCTTTGAAATGACTCCAGTGGAATACAGGATAACATGCTATGATTTTAATTTCTTCTGATTGAATTATGATTATGAATATATGAATATGATTAAATTCTTCTGATCCTTTACAGCCATGTAGTTGGGAGAATTACTCAATAAGATGACATATATAGAAAATATTCAACAAATTTAATGGCTCTATGTGTCTGGTTTATTTGAACAATTTTCTCTTCCATAATGATCTAGTTACAGTAAATTTTCTTAGTAAAATTCTCATTTTTGACAAGATTGCATTCATCTTTCTATATTAACTTGGTATACTATGCCTTAGTATCCTGTGTAAGCTCTGATCTTTCTGTTATACCTTAGTATCCTGTATTTCATTGACATTGTACCACTATTTATTTGGACACTTCTTAGATCTGTTATCCATTTTTCTATTGCAAAAGTATATGTTAAGTCCTATATTGCATAGGAGTTAATTTTTTCTATAAGTGTTTTACCTGTTAAACTTTGACTTCAGGATACTAGTCTTAACATACTTTGTTTTTGTTTTTTCTTGATAGCCTTAAGAATGTCAATATTACACACATAAAATTATTTCTTTGTCATTTTTATTGCCTGTATATATCACTGTCATTTATTGAGAAGTGCCAACACAAAGGCTAAAAAATGTTAATAAGCATTTAGGTGCCTATAATATTTAAGGCATTATGTTAATCCCTTTACACAAAAAATATGTCAAAAGGCATAAACTGCGATCAAGGAGTTCACAATATAATGAGGGAGACAACAAAACAAAATTTATACAAGACAAATGGGAAATATATAAGAAATGAAAGACCCTAGAATTAAGAAGGTTTGGTAAAGACTGCTATAACTCTTCCAAGTCAATGGCAGTCATATTTGAAAGACTCAATGAACAGAAATCAAGTTCTTTCTGTAGCTAATAGACTAATTAATCATAGTAATTCTAATAGATATTGGATAGGTTATTAGATGACCCTGAAAATATCTGTGTAGGTACAAGAGAGATATGATGCTTTACAAGGAATAGCTGAGATGTGATTCCAGGAAGTGAGAAGATACAACATAGTGCCACCTGTAGACATCAACAAGACATGTATATATACCCTACATTTTTTCCTATATAGTCTGCTTTTCACAGTGATTGTGTGTGCATTTGTAAGACAGTTAGGTCAAAATTTTAACGAGAATTTAAAAAGAGAAATTTATTAAAAGCCGTTTCTATGAACTAAGTATGTCCTCTGGCTAACTGGCTAAATTAAATTCATTGGTGGGGATTCACAAGCTCTGGTTTAGGAATGATTTTAATTTCAAAGTAACCTAGCTTAGCTAATGGTGTGTGTGTGTGTGTGTGTGTGTGTGTGTGTATGAAACTCAACCACTATTATTATAATCAATAAACTATAAATACAACAATGTCTTGTATCCCTAAAGTTTTTAGTAAATTGTGTAACATTAAATATTTAGATTTGACCTGAGAGAGAAAATAATTTAAGACATCCTATATCTCCCCTTCTCATATTTTCTTTAGCAATATCCTTGTTATGTATGCAGATACTTTCTTATAAATATTTTGTAAAGATGAAGAAATAGAATGCTAGCTATTGGTGTTCCTTTGATCACTTTTTTTTGCAAAATGGTTTGTTTCTTTTTTTGGCATCTTCTTGAAAGAATGTATTAAATGATCCCTTGATATCTTCAAGATTATACTTCCTCCAGCATAGATTTCCTCTGTGTGTACTTGTTCTCTACTAGCTTATCCTTCCAGCCTTATCATCTTTTAAAGTTCCCTTTATTCTTCCTTATAGGGCACATTGGGGACTGAGGTTTTAGAATCCAACAATAGTGATTCCACCATCACCAGTGATGGAAATTGATCATTATTGAATTGCAAAAAAAAATCCTTTCTAATTCCCCTTTCTCTTTGCCACCACCACTTATCATTTGTTCTATGAATGCCCTTGAGAAGATATGGCTTTTACAAGCATTCACATTAAGGCTTTCTTTGGGAAAAAAAGCAACAAATAAAAATAAGACAAACAAACAAAAATACCTCAGTCTCTCCTGTTGTGCATTGTTTTATAAGGCAATGTTGCTTTTAATCTTTCTCCTTTCTCTTTAGTTTAAAAAATAAAAATGAATTATTTCTGAATCATTGTTGAATATAATTATAGAACATAGTAATAACTTAAATGGAAATAGCACTTTTAGGTTTACAAATAGTTCTCTTCACAATACAAAATACAAAAGTGGCTGACACACTTAATAGAGTGATGGACTCAGAGTTAAGAAAATCTTTGATTGAATCCTTCCTTGATCCCTTCCTAAGCTCTATGATGCTGGACAAATGATTTGATCTCTCTAAACCTTGGTTTTCTCATGAGTAAAATGTGGATAGTAAGGTACCTATTATCTTTTTTTTCCCACTTGAATAAGTTTATTTAGTCAATTTAGAACATTATTCCTTGGTTACAATAATCACATTATTTCCCTCCCTCCCCTCAAGCTCAATTTCATTGGGTATTGTTTCCTTGATCAGAACCAATTTCCATGTTGTTGTTTGCACTAGGATATTCATTCAGAGTCTACATCACTGACCATATCCCTCTGACCCATGTATTCAAGCAGTTGTTTTTCTTCAGTGTTTTTACTCCCTCAGTGTTTCCTTTGGATATGGATAGTGGTTTTTCTCCTAGGTTCCTCCGAGTTGTTCAGGGTCACTACGTTGCCACTAATGGAGAAGTCCATTACATTGGATTGTACCACAGTGAATCAGTCTCTGTGTACAATGTTTTCCTGGTTCTGCTCCTTTTCCTCTGTATCACTTTGTGGAGATTGTTCCAGTTCCCATGGAATTCCTTCACTTTATTATTCCTTTGAGCACAATATTATTCCATCACCAACATATACCACAATTTGTTTAGCCATTCCCCAATTGAAGGGCATCCCCTCATTTTCCAATTTTTTACCACCACAAAGAGTGCAGCTATGAATATTTTTGTACATGTTTTTTTCCTTATTATCTCTTTGGGGTACAAACCCAACTTTGCTATGGCTGGATCAAAGAGCAGACAGTCTTTTATCGCACTGTGGGCATAGTTCCAAATTGCCCTCCAGAATGGTTAGCTCAATTCACAATTCCACCAGCAATGAATTACTGTCCCAACTTTGCTACATCCCCTCCAGCATTCATTACTTTCCTTTGCTATCATGTTAGCCAATCTGTTAGGTGTGAGGTGATACCTTAGAGTTGTTTTGATTTGCATTTCTCTGATTATAAGAGATTTAGAGCACCTTTTCATGTGCTTATTAATAGTTTTGATTTCTTTAACTGAAAATTGCCTTTTCATGTCCCTTGCCCATTTTTCAATTGGAGAATGGCTTGATTTTTTGTACAATTGATTTAGCTCTTTATAAATCTGAGTAATTAGACCTTTGTCAGAAGTTTTTGTAATGAAGATTTTTTCCCAATTTGTTGCTTCCCTTCTAATTTTGGATGCACTAGTTTTGTTTGTACACAAACTTTTTAAATTAGATGTAATCAAAATTATTGATTTTACATTTTGTGTTTTTTTTTCTAGCTCTTGCTTGGTTTTAAAGTCTTTCCTTTCCCAAAGATCTGACAAGTATACTATTCTGTGTTCCCCTAATTTGCTTATAGTATCCTTCTTTATATTCAGATCATTCACCCATTCTGAGTTTACCTTGGTGTAGGGTGTGAGATGTTGATCCAAACCTAATCTCTCCCATACTGTCTTCCAATTTTCCCAGCAGTTTTTATCAAAAAGTGGGTTTTAATCCCCAAAACTAGGAACTTTGTGTTTATCATAGATTGTCTTGCTGAGTTCATTTACCCCAAGTCTATTCCACTGACCCTCTTTTCTGTCTCTTAGCCAGTACCAAATTGTTTTGATAACCACTGCTTTATAGTATAGATTGAGATCTGGGACTGCAAGTCCTCCTTCCTTTGCATTTTTTTTTTCATGATTTCCCTGGATATTCTTGATCTTTTGTTCTTCCAAATGAACTTGGTTATGTTTTTTTCTAATTCAGTAAAAAAGTTTTTTGGTAGTTCAATGGGTATGGTACTAAATAAGTAGATTAATTTGGGCAGGATTGTCATTTTTATTATGTTAGCTTGTCCCACCCATGAGCAATCAATGTTTTTCCAATTGTTTAGATCTAGTTTTAATTGTGTGGAGAGTCTTTTGTAGTTGTGTTCATATAGTTCCTTTCTTTGTCTTGGCAGATAGATTATGAAGTATTTTATTTTGTCTAGGGTGATTTTGAATGGAATTTCTTTTTCTAATTCTTGCTGATGAAATGGGTTGGAGATATATAGAAATGCTGAAGACTTATGCGGGTTTATTTTGTATCCTGCAAATAAAGTACTTTTAAAGCATGACATTTTTTATTCAGAAATGACACTTACACTATAAGATGATATCAAAGCCTAACACAAAAGGGAAGTAGATGATGGATGAGTGAAAATGGAAGGTGTCTTCCATGCCCACAGACTGATCCAGATGATTTAAGAAGACATGTTCTGGTCTACATGATTCTTCATGTTCTAGTTGGGCCATCCCCAGACTCCTGCAACAGACAGTTCCATCTTTTTTAACAATCCCTCAAAGTTGAGGCAACACTGTAAGTTAGTTTCAAATTCACTGAAGGCCTAAAATAATAAATCAGGTTTTGATTTTGAAATAGTTCTTCACAAATAAACCACCGTCTTTGTCAAACGTGTGAAGGTCTCTGAATTCTAATTACCTTTCAAAGCCAAATCAGTTGACTCTTTCAAAGCTAATTTCACTTCTCCAAGTATATACCAAGTAGTCTTGGTTTCTTTAGGAGCAGCCTTTATCCACATTTACTATAGCTTTTCACTGAGTTCCTATATTATCTCTTACTATACAAAGGTGATGTTGGCCACATTGAAGTCGAAGACAGTAGAATTGATCCCTTCTTGGCCAACAGGATTCCCACAGGCAGTGAAAACTCAAATATGACAATGAACTATTTGAGCAGGAAGTCTTGCATCGCAAACATCCTCCAAATGGTCTTTGGGGATTTGCTTTCCATTATAGATGTTGGAAGCTATTAAAGTGCTGACAGGACCCATTAAGGGACATGGGAATGGATTTAACAAATCTTCTCTTGGTTCAGTTAAGGTCACAGTCCCCATGGAATATCCAAGCTATAGACATCTTCTCAGAACCTATTTTTGAAAAAAAATTTTTTTTTAAGTTTTAATGAATTCATTCCTGGAACTTAAGCCCATATAATTTATTTGGCTTACAATGCCCTATTTCCCCAATTCCATGGAAAACATGACAAACTAAAACCTCAGTGCTTTTTGATGGAGTATCCTGAGGTATCCTACTTTTATCCTTATAGGTGGGATCCCATTACCTAATCACAGAAAGGATCTTAAACCCATTTGATTTATTCTTTGTATTTGTATCTTCATTATTGAGCTTCAGGCCTGGTAGGCAGCAGATGCTTGAAAAATGGTGGTTGTTTGATTTGCAAAAGAAGGAAGTGACAAATTAAAAAAAATAAGCAATTTATTCAAGTGATACACCCCCACACACACATATATCAGAGCTGGAATTTCAAAAACTCATGTCCTCTGATTCTCGATTTAATATTTTTAAGTGTAACAATTTGGAGGGAAAAAATGGTAGTCTATAATACAAACACCTCTGGTCTAAAATTCAGGTGACTTAGGTTCTAGTCTTAGTTCTGTCATGAACTTTAGATAAAATATTTAATTTTATGAGTTTTAGTTATTTCATTATTAAAATTATAAGATTGTATTAGATAATGTCTGAGGTTTTATCTATAGATTTAAAAATTGGATGGGTGGGGTAGCTTAGTGGCTCAGCAGTTTAAGATCCAGACCTAGACATGAAAGGTCCTGGGTTCAAATCTAGTCTTAGATACTTCCTAGATGTTTGACCCTGGGCAAGTCACTTAACCCCCATTGCCTAATCCTTACCACTCTTCTGCTTTGTTACCAATACATAGTATTAATTCTAAGACAGAATGTAAGGATTTGAAAAAAAAATTGTGGTCATAATATGAAAAACAGTCACTACATTAAAAAAAAACAAACAAACGTAGATTCCCTCATGGCAGGAGTGGTTTCAGTGTTGTTTGGATTGCCAGTGCCTTGCACAGAATTTATTTGATATATGGAAACTTAAAAATCATTGCTGAATTGCAATGAATTGAACTCCTGGAATTTATCTTCCTTATTAATAAAATTTGTGATCTCTAAGGCAGATCATGATGGCAAAGTCCAATATAAAAAGGTCACTTAAAATATGTTACTCTTATCAATTCAATATGAAGATAATAGCAGAGTTTGCTCCCCATCTCCATGACACTGCTTCAATAGCAATAATGCTAAGTAGCATTTGTATTGCATTTTAAGAAAGCAAAACACATCATTTTGTTTGTTTCTTCAACTATCCCTAGGAGGAAGATATTAATTTGTTATTATCTCTATTTACAGTTGATGAAACTAAAGTGAAGGAATACTGAGTGACTTGTCACAGTCATATAGCTAGAAAGCAGTTCATAATTCATACTTATATTTCTCCTGATTCTAAATCTAGCATTCTTTTCAATTGATTCAAGTCAATTAATTAAGAAACATTTATAGAGCATCAACTATGTGCCAAGTATGTATTAAATGCTGAATATACACAAACAATGAGAAAGATAATATATATGTGTGTGTATGCATTTGAGAGACATCTATAAATCTAAAAAAAAAAAAAAACCAATCAAACAAACCAAGAAAAAACTTTGGAAAAGAATGAAGTATCAGAAAAGATCTCTTGAAGAAAATAACACAAGCTAAGTCTTGAAGAAAGCCAGGTCTTTGTTTTATTTTTTGGTGAATTTCTGATGAGTTTTGACATCAAAACAAATTTAACAATCTGACAAATTAAAGGTGTAATAGGGCTAGCAATCTTTCCTTTCATGTTCCCCTGGAGAGAGGGTGTCAGAAAGAGGCCTTTCTGATTCCATCCTTGGATTAGGCCTATTGCCAGACATTGGTCTCACATGGTCTCTAGGGATCTCTATGTTGTTCATAGAGAGTTTTGTGGACAAGTTCTTAGGACCTACCTCTGAGGATCAAATCAGATGATATTCATAAAACTCTGTCATATAATTAATTAGGTGCTTAATAAAACTTGTTCCCTTTCCCTCTCTCCCCTTCTCCAGAGGGGAAAAATGCTGGCAGGATAATTTAAACTAACTTCCTTCCTTCCTGCCTGCCTGCCTCTCTCTTTTTCTCTTTCTCTCTTTTCTCTCTTTTCTTTCTTTCTCTCTTTTCTTTCTTTCTCTCTTTTCTTTCTTTCTTTCTTTCTTTCTTTCTTTCTTTCTTTCTTTCTTTCTTTCTTTCTTTCTTTCTTTCTTTCTTTCTTTCTCTCTCTCTCTCTCTCTCTCTCTCTCTCTCTCTCTCTCTCTCTCTTTCTTCCTTCCTTTCTTTCTCTTTTTCTCTCTCTCTCTTTCTCTCTTTCTCGCTCCCTTCCTTCCTTCCTTCCTTCCTTCCTTCCTTCCTTCCTTCCTTCCTTCCTTCCTCCCTCCCTCCCTCCCTCCCTCCCTCCTCCCTCTCTCTCTCTCTCTCTCTCTCTCTCTCTCTCTCTCTCTCTCTCTCTCTCTCTCTCTCTCTCTCTCTCTCTCTCTCTCTCTCTCTCTCTCTCTCTCTTTCTTTCTTTCTTTCTTTCTTTCTTTCTTTCTTTCTTTCTTTCTTTCTTTCTTTCTTTCTTTCTTTCTTTCTTTCTTTCTTTCTTTCTTTCTTTCTTTCTTTCTTTCTTTCTTTCTTTCTTTCATTTGTTTCTATTGTATAGGTAACAATACATTCCTAGAGCTATCCATTTGCTATCCTTTATAAATGCCTGGCCCAACTCCTTCTGTGGTCATACATTCCCTGTGTGATATTCATCACTGCTCTGCAAATCATCCTTAGAAATATGCTTGAAAAGCATTATATATACATTATCTACGCTAATAGAGCAACTTTATGAGTAGGAACTGTAGCTATTATGATGATGATGATGATGATGATGCCAATTTCATGATTTGCATTTCCTTTGATAAGGGAACTGAAATTTAAAGAGGTTGTATGATTTGTCTGAGGCTAGATGTCTGGTAAGTGACAAATTCAAGATTAAACTCAAATTTTTGACTTCTAGGTCTGATATGTCTTCCTCTCCACAGTACTGACAACTCAAGGAATATGACTGTGATTTCCACCTGGAAAGTGAGCTTACTGAAAGAAAATCCATGTCCTCCAAATATTTTGACTCAACTATGATTATATTTTAATGGCTATTCTCTCCACAGGGTTATGGTGTAAAAAGAAAATCACCACCTTTTTTTAGTACAGAATGAGAACCTGCCAGCCCCCTATTACCCCAAACCATTGAAATACATTTTTAAAAATGTTTATGCATTATTCAACACCCTGCCTTGAATCAACCTTATAAAAGGCTACAAAAGAAAAAAAAAAGTATAACGGATATTAACACTGATCATAGACTTTATTTGTTGTCCTAATTCCATTTTACATTTATACAATAAACATGGATATGAATATTTAATGTGATAGCCCTTGTGGAGCCAAAAGGCCAATATTATTATTATGGGGGATATGCAGCAAATGATTACTTGTTTCTAATAGCAGAACCATTTTAATTTTTTTCTACTAACTCATGTCCCAGGAATATCATTGCCTAATATATTTGTATGATTTCATAAATTATATACTAATTAAAAGTTTTATTTAATTACTATATTATGTATGTATATCTTTTATCTATCATCTATGTATATATTTATCTATATCTTTCTAAAGCAAAGTACAATGATAATAGAATGAGAGTAAAATGGAGGGATAGGTAGATATAAGAGATAGAGAGAGATATATAGAGAGAGATGGAAAGAGACAGAGACAGATGCAGAGATAGAGAGACAGAGAGAGACACAGAGGGAGGGAGAAAGAAATAGAGACAGCAACAGAGACAGACAGACAGACAGACAGAGACAGAGAGGGAGGGAGAAAGAGACAGAGACAGCAACAGAGAGAGACAAAGACAGAGACAGAGAGAGGAGGAGAAAGAGACAGAGAGAGAGAAGAGGTGGAGAGCAAAAAAGACAGAGACAGAGGCAGCAACAGAGAGAAACAGACAGACAGATAGACAGAGACAGAAATGTTCACTAATTTTGTTATGCTTTTCTGCTCAACATATGTGCCATCTAATGCTTAAATACGATTCTTGACTTTAAAAGAATATCAGAATCTTGTTTCTTTATATAATGTGTGGGAAAAACAGTAAAAACATAAAAAAAATGTTCTCTTATTTCATATTCTACATGACCTGCTTGCCCATCTTAATTGTCTTTAAATTGAGAAAAATCAATTTCTTGCAGCACAAATGACAGGGAGGTAGGTGCAAAGGTGCAAATCATCTAAAGTTCTTGATTGTTCAGTTTAAAAAAATACAACATTTAAATTTGAATGCTATCATAGGTAAATGTATGTAGTCATGGAGAAAATCTAAGGTAATTAAGGGGAGTTCCCAGGAGCTAAAATTGTGATACATTCAGAATGCAGAGTACCAATAACAGAATCCTAGGATTGAAAGGAAACTTACAGATCATTTGTCCAACCTCTACCGATCCACACCCTTTTTTAAACTCTTACCGTCTATCTTAGAATCAATACTATGTATTGGTTCCAAGGCAGAAGAGTGGTAAGGGCTAGGCAATGGGGGTTAAGTGACTTGTCCAGGGTCACATAGGTAGGAAGTATTTGGGATTATATTTGAACCCAGGGCCTCCTGTTTCAAATCCTGGTTATCCTTCCACTGAGTCACCTAGCTTCACCTGATACAACTTTTCTTTTTAAACCCTTACCTTATGTCTTAGAATCAATATTAAGTATTGGTTCCAAGGCAGAAGAATGGTGAGGGCTAGACAAATGGGGTTAAGTGAAGCCCAGGGTTACATTGCTAAGAAGTGTCTGAGTCTAAATTTGAACCCAGGACTTCTCATCTCCAGGCCTGGCTCTCTCATTATCATCCCATCTAGCAGCACCCTAAAGCAATAGTAAATCTAATTTTTTCTTGGAAATGATCAATAGGAAACTTGACACCCAATAAAAGAGTTCACTTTGTTATAATATTTGTTACAGCCATTTTGTTATATTAAACACCCCAATTGCTTCGGGTTTCTGTCTTGTATTTATTGAAGATTGCCTCCTTCCACTATATTTTCTATTCATTGGTCCCAACTGCCTTTTTGGAGGTCCAAGATAATAAATCTAATCCTTTTTCTATGTGTCATCTAACTAAATATTTTATGACAGCATGTCTTCCTTTTGCCTCACTCCCCCTCTTTTCTGGGATAAGAATCCACAATTTCATCAATTGCTTCTCTAAAAGGCAGGACTTTGAGTCTTTTCCTGTTTTGGACACATTCCAGTTTGTTAACGTCCCTCCTAAAATATGCTTCACATAACTGAACACAGTGCTCTAGTTAGTGTCTGACTAGTATAGATTATGCTCCCTTGTCCTGGACTCTCTACTTCCATTAATGCAACCTAAGATCATTTTAGTGATTTTGGCAGCTCTGCCACACTTGAAGACTCATATTACTCCTGTGGTCAACTAAAACCTCCAATTTCCCTTAGGAAATGATTTATATTGCTAAAAGATGTGTGTATGATACATGTGCATATCTATAATATGTATGTATACATTTCTATACACAAATAGACAGAAACACTGCATTTGGAACAATTTTTGAATAATATTCTACAGATACTAAATTCATTACAAAGCTTGAAAAGACATGTGGTTACAATACAATTATACAACCAAAAGAAAAAAGATACAAAGCAGGGGCTATTCATAGAATGAATAGACTGAAAATAAAGGTAAATGAGATAATCAAATTGTATATGAATCAGCATGAAAATAGGAACTAATGGAACATTTAATGCACAAATGTCTAAATAAGGTTTGTCCTTGGATCTAAATCAATCACTACTTTTGGGTAATACACTTCTGATCACAATATTAAAATTGGATGGGAGCTAGATATCATGTTGTTAAAACTCATTATTTTTAGGTGAGGAAACTGAGTCCAGGAGGAATTTATGACAATTGATATTATACAGCTCATAAGTGTCAAGGTCAGAACTTCAACTTATATCTGACACTAACTCCATTTATCAAAATGGCACCTGTCTTCCCATGCCAATTTCATATTCAAAAGCCTTTAGTGGTGCCTTGTTGTCTCTACAATAAAATGTAAATGCTTCAGCCTGACATTTAAAATCCTCCGGGGTGAGGGGGGGAAGAGGGGAAGGGAGAGAAGATGAATCATGCATGCAATCATGGAAAAATATTTTGAAAAGATAAAATTATATTAAAATGGAAAAAAATAAATTAAAAAAAAAACTCCTCCAGAGTCAAAACCAACAGAAGAGTGTAAATCAACTGTGATGGGGTGAAAGAATTTTTTTGACAAAATACCCACATATGTATGAATAAAAATAATACCATATACATTTTATCCCATAATACATATTTATGACAATATATTTAATAAATAAACAAAAGTTTTCTATTCCTTTAAAAAAAACTCACCATAGACAGCTTGCCACCCAAAGTCTTGGATGTGTCATAAGAAGTAGATAAGGAATGAGGATCTTTTTTGAATGACGAACTTACTTTTGGATGCACAACCAGTCCTGGAAAGTGTCTACACTCACATCTCAGGCTCTGTCCCTAATTCACACAAGATGAAGTTGATATTTCTCAACTAAATTCAAGGGTTAACAATATAGTTGTATCAGGTAACATTTTATAAGTTTGGTAGATATTGTGGATTTTAAAAAGTTGTGGCCAGGGGAACTGTATCCTACTTATGTCATAGCATGGAATTCATCTTGAATGGATCAATCCCATGATGGGGGAGGTACCATGCCTACTTTCTGGTGTGGGATTGGTCTTGAATTGAACCAATCCGGTGCTAGGGAGGGACCACACCGCCCCCTACTTCTGGGCGCGGTGTAGGAGGGAACTTCCGGAGAACTTTGAATCTGAGGAGATTCTGAGTAGCTGGATTTTTAAAATTAAGTTCAGCTCTGGAACTCTGGTGAGTTTTGTTTCTTTTAATAAAGTTTTTAAGTGATCAAGGAGGGAGTTTTCTTTCACCTCTCTCATTATGAAGTTCATCAATAGCAGCTGTTAATTTGATTTCATTTTCATTGAGTTGTCTGTCTGTATATTACTGATACTAATTAATACTTGGGGTTGTGAAGCAGAGAGAGGAAGAAAAGAGAGCCAAACACTGTCATGCTTAATGATGGATCATTTTTTTGGTGCTCATTGCTACGTTGAAAGGTTCTCAACATTGAGGCATTATTGAGACAATGTACAGAAAAGTAAAAGAAATTAGAATGAGAGACCTTTTTATATTAAAAAGTGTGGAAATGGAATCCTCTGGATCATATCAATAATTTGATTTTCAATCCTTAGCACTAAGTAGGTGAAGGGTACTCCAGGGTAGAGTTTGAATGAGAAATGTATCATGATATTCATGATTACTTTCAAAAGAATCGGCCACTGGAAAATTCAAGCAAGAAAAAAAACAACCTTTTCTTAAGCCACTTTCAAGGGGTAGAGATATAGGTGCTTCACAGGTCTGCCACTGACTCACCAGATAATTATGTTTTCTGTTTTAAAGGACAGGGATTCCTCTTGGGAAAATGGTACACTCAAATTAAGTTGGCTGGAAATGTGAATAACATAACAGGCAGTTAGAAAAATTTAGTCAGCTTGGAGACTGAGAAGAGTTTCTATTTCAGGAGTCAATTTTGTTTTCATTAACAGCCAAATATACCCAAACAAAGGGAGAATGAAACCAGATAAATTCATTAGGACTTAATAACAATACCCAATTTTTTCCTAAATAACAATGAATATATCACAGAGCAATCAGGAGAAAATGTAGACTAACTAATAGAGAAGGCCCATTTGCATGCTTTTTCACGAAGTAAGAAAAAACAATGTTTGTTTTTTTTTCCTTTTTCCTCTTGGCAAGCTGACTTTCTAGAGTCCTCATATTTTATCTATATGATGCTATGTGCATATCCATGGTCATGACCATGATGGGTTCATGTTTACCTCTGTGTGAACATACATAGGCCATGTAACCTCACCAGGTTTCGGTATCCTCATTGGCAAAAAATTAGAGGACTAGATTTGATTTCCTTCTAGCAAAAAATATGTGACTACTCTGATCTATATTCATATCTATAGTTACTAATGATCTCTTCATTGCCAAATCTAACGATTTTTCTATATCTTTATCCTTCTTGATTCATCTGAAGCATTTGAGAATATTGACCATTTTTCTTCTCTTGATATTCTCTCCCTTCTGAATTTTATGAATTCTATTATCACTTGGTTTTTGTCGTGTCCCTATGATCAGAATTCTGAGACACCTATGCTGGATTTCTATCTATGTCATGGCCACTAAATTTGGTATCCTTTCTGTTTCTGTTCTAGGCATTTTTCTTCATACTCTTTCACTTGTTTATGTCATCAGTGTTCATAATTTAATTATCATCCCTGTGTAGGTGATCCCCAGATATATTTATTCAGACTTAGCCTCTCCCCTGAGCACTAGAAATGTGCCACTAACCAATGGGTTTTTCAAAGCGGATTTCCTGGAGGCAGCCCAAACTAGACATATCTAAAACAGAACTCATCTTTCCTCCAAAACCCATTCCTCTTCTGAAATTCCCAGTCCTCTTGAAAGGGAAGATTTTACACAGAGTTGAAATGGAATGCTGGGGAAGCAGGAGTGACAGACAGAGCAGCTGAAATGGTTTAGGGCAGGGACTTTTGGAAACCAACAAAATCACTGAGGCAGTTCAGTTCTGAATCCTGGAGTGAAAACAGCTCCAATTCCCACCTCAGGATTGGAAACCCAGGATTTCCCGAGGATTTCCCAATCATATCCAATGCCTACAGTGACTGTGAATTGATCCTGACTCTCAGTTAATTCAAAACCTGCGTGGACTGGCTGGACATTCAGCTGCCTGGCAAGGTTTTACCCTGAAGGGCTGGCTGAGTCAGTCCTAAAGCCTGAAATGTCTCCCTCAGTACCAGCTATACCTAAAGACATTTGTCGTTTCTTTAATATTAGATTAGGTTAGCCAGCATAGGGGAATCAAGAAGACAGAGAAGGCCTCCAGGCTGGTCTGGGCTGTTGGACAAAGTCAAAGGGACCCAACTTCAACCTGTGCTTTTAGCCTAGGAAATTCCTGTTTGACCTCTTTCCTAACCTCCCCTTGTTATCCTATCCCAAATAAATAGTTGTTCATAATTAGTAGTCAGATCTATACAAAAGGAAAGGGAAGAAGGGTGGGCAAAGGGTTTCAGAGTGACAATTCCAATAGGTTCAGGTTATGACAAATCCTGAACCAAAAGTCATTACTGTTTCTCTGACAGAAGTCATGATGGAAGGATATCAAAAGGGTGCTGGGCATTTCGCAAAGACCTAGCAAACCGACAATACTCTACCCAGTGGTGCTCCTATTCATTTACTGACTCTTGTTTTTACCTGTGCCTCCATCTTGCTGGCTCAAGGACAGAGGGCTCTCTGTCCCCGTAGGGAGGAAATACCCTTGGGGGGTTAGCTCACTACACATTCTGACTAACCCATATACCATCTTCTTAGGGGTTCTCCTCCCTTTCCTTTTAACACTATCAAGGACACCACCATCTTCCTATATACCCAGATTTACTACCTGACTCCATTCCTTTGCCCACTTCATATATCTAATTAGATGTCAAATCTTGCCATTATTTTGTATCACAAACCTATTCCTTCTTTGTTCCACTCAGAAGATTAGTCTAATTCAAACCTTTATCACCTTTCCCCTAGAATATTGCTATAGCCTCCATCCAATCCAGTCTTGTCTTGTCTCTTTACCTCAAACCCATCCTACCTATAAATGAAGTCATTTTGTATATATATATGTATATATATACACATACAAAATTACATATAATTATATATAATGTTCATGTACACGTGTTTGTGCACAGGCACACATGTATTATACACACTGATATATTCATAAATACATGCATGGATATAGACATAAATATAAGTTTTTACTTCCTCAAAATTCTTTTGAATTTATTCCTATCTGTTTTGTATTTAGTTGTCTGAGAAAATGCCATTTCCTCTCAGTAGAACGTAAGTTCTTTGAAGGCTAAGATGATTTTTATGCTTATATTTTCCATAACTAATAGGGCCTGGCAAATAATAGGGACTGAACAAATGCTTCAATATGAATTGAATTGAGTAGAACTGAATCATACAACTGAAACATTTAGAGGTCAGTCAGCTGGAAGGGGAGAAAAGAGAACTGGAGATCCACTTTCTATAACTGAAGAACAAGAAGTAAAGTGAAGAACAAATAACATTTCATGCAGAGTCAGGAACAGAGTTGATTGATGGATCAGATGGCTGGTTAGGGATTGCTAGACAGGAATCAGTTGTGATGTTGAACTTAGACATTCAGTGATGTTTTAAAATGCCTAGGTACCTTGTTCCCCATTCCTCTGCATCTTAAGATTCCAGCCCTGCTGGACTGATATATACATAGACTCCTGAGAGGGTTTTTTTTCCTTCACTTCTCATGTATTTTAAAATTAGGTATATTTTGGTCAACTTACATTTCCTTTGTGTCCTTTAGATGGGTCCCTCAAAGGTGGGGAGTATGTAGTATAGTGGGGTCTAAATTAGGCCAGGCATACTGTGAGCACTTAAATATTTCTTAAGCAAAAAATAACACATTCTTTCCTGTGGTTTCTCTGCTTTTCTTTTTCTTCTTCCCTGATGAGAGAGTAAATTGAGCCTCCTCCTTGGGTGTAAGGTCTGATGGAAATGAAAATGCCGATGTAGGTAACTGAGATGATTAAGATCCTCATTTTCCCTTTTGTATTTTGCATAAGCTTGGAAGGCCAATGGACCAGGGATATTGGGTCATAAAAAAGGAATGAAACATCATTGATAAATATATGTCAGCTTGTTGATTAAAGTGGTATTTGTCTATTAGTATTTTTTCTAGTTTATTTTTTTTTGGTTTATAATTTTATCTAGTTTATAAAATAGATTTATTGTAAAGGTGTCTATGGGAACCCTATTCACTATATTAAACCCAGGATTGACCCATAGTCAGATAAAAATTGCTCTAAGTTGTATGAGGTCAGGTTCATATGGCAGGGACTATTTGGGGATGGCATAAAATAATTTGGTCTATAGAATTCCCATGTGGTAATCCTAATTCTGTTTGTGTGTGCCTGTGTAAACTCTACCCTATGGAAAAGAGACAGATGAGAGGGATTAGATCCTAGAACAATAGATTTAGAGTTAGAAGAGAATTCCAAAGCCATTGAGTAAAATCCCACAAATTTACAAATGAAGAAATAACCTCAGAGATAGTGAGAGTTTCTCAAGATTACTCAAAAGTAAAGAACACAATATGGTTTGAACTCATTTCTAGATCCAAACTGAGTACTCTCCATTGTTGGTTTTCCATTGTTTTTCAGTTTTTCACTGTTTTAGCACTCTCTAATTTGGGGATACTGATAAGGAAGTGTCCTAAGATACAGGACATAAAAGAAAAATTAAAGGGGTATCAAAGTGTCAAGAAGCATCCTGATGAATAATCACTGTGTGTTGGGAGCTAGGGGGGATAGTAAAAAAAAGCATAAAACTAATTCTTATCTCTATTGCTTCTATCTTCTTTGTATAAGCTCCTTAAGAGGAAGGATTGCTTTATTTTCATCTCTCTATCTCTGGACTTTAACACAATGCCTGGTACATGATAGTCACTTAATAAATTATTATTATTATTGTAGAAACTATGCATCTTATAGCATGTTATGATAGAAGACCTTGGCGTAAATCTTGCTTCTGAATTGCAGTAGCTATATAATCATGGGTTTGTCACTTAATTTCTCAAGACTCCAAGTATCTGTATCTGTATTGTTAGAGAACTTTCCCATAATGAAAACTCTCCATAATGATGAATTATATGCCATTTACCTCCCTTTCCTATGCTAGGGCCACAAACATACCCAAATTATACACATGTACACACACACACATATTTCCAACTCTCCACTACAGATATCATTTTTCCATATAAGAGTATAATCAATTTGATCTTATTGAATTCTTTAATTTTTTTTCTTTTCCTTATTTAACTTTTTATGTTTTTTTTTTTAAATTTTATATTTGGACATCAAAATTTCCATTTAATGTGGATCTCTTCTACTATTTATTTTATTAAATTCCCATACTTTCCACTAAAAGTATATAGTTGTTTTTGATGGAGTAGGTGATTCTTGGTTGTAGACCCAGTTTTCTTGCTTTCTGGAATATTATATTCCAAGCTTTGCAGGCTTTTACTGTCCACAACTGCCAGATCCTGTATTATCCTAACTAGAGCTCCATGGTATCTGAATTATTTCTTTTTTGGCAATTTGAAGTATTTTCTCCTTGACCTGGAAGCTCTTGAACTTGGCTATAACATTTCTGGGATTTAACATTGGACTATAACATTTGGGGATGCATTGCAGGAGGTGATCTGTGTATTTTTTTGTTGTCTATTTTGCCCTCTTGTTCAGGAATATCATGGCAGTTTTCTTAGATAATTTTCTGTATAAGATGTCTAGGTTTTTTATTTTTATTTTTTGGTCATGACTTTCAGGTACTCCAAGAATTCTCAAATTATTTCTCCTGTATCTATTTTCCAGGTCAGTTATTTTTTCAATGAGAAATTTCATGTTCACTTCTATTTTTCACTCTTTTGATTTTGTTTTTTATTTCTTGTTGTCTTGTAAAATCATTACCTCCTACTTGCCCAATTCTAATATTAAAGACTTATTTTCATCCACGATCTTTTGGTTCTCCTTTTCCATTTGGTCTATTCTACTTTTCATGGCACTCTTTTCATCACTGGACTTTTTTGCCTCTTCTTCCAGCAGGTCAATTATAATTTTTAATATGCTTATTACTTCATTTGATTTCTTGCTTCTCTTTCTATTTACTTTCATTTATTTTTCTCATTTTTCTTCTATCGGTCTTACTTGGTTCTTGAATTCCATTTTGAGTTCCTCCAGAGTTTGTGACCAATTTCCATTTTTGGGGGTTACTTTAGATGCATTTGCTTGTTTCTCATTCTCTCTTGTTGCTTCTGTATTCTGTTCTTTTCCCCTAGGTTTTTTTTTTTTCTAGGTTTAAAAGCTTTTTTTTTTGCTGTTGCTTACTCCTTTTACCTCTGGAAGATTGGGATTTATGCAAGTAGTTGGTCATTGCTTTCTTAGCTTCTATCTCACAGGGCTTTGCCTTGGTACTATCTTCCTTTCCCTGTCAGAGATCTGAGTCAGGGGAGGTAGATCTGTGATTTTTTTTGCATAGAGCTTCAAAGCATTTTGCCCTAAGGCTATCTTCTTTGCCCTTCCTGCCTCCTTTGTGGCCTCATGTTGCTTCCCCCACTGCAAGAACTGAACTCTGTGTTCTTTAGCCTTGAGTCTCACTGCCAAGCCTGGCAAAGCCCTCAGGTGTGTTTGGTGTTTTTAGCCAGACCCTGAGAATTTGGAGATTTCCCTGGCCCTGACTTTTACTCTGGTGCTGAAGGTGGTTGGGGGAGGGGTTGTCATCTTGAACTTTGGCTTGTGCAGTTTAAACTCTCTTATGGAATGGGTATCCCCACTCTCTGACTACCTTTCATGCAGTTTCCAGTGGGAGAGTCCCTTTACTTGTCTGGTTTTGACTTCTGTCCTTTTAAGATGCTTTGTAATGATCAATTGTAAGGGAATGGTTCCAAAATTCTGCTACTATGCTGCTGTCTTGCTTCTACCCTTGATATCTTCAAATAAAAGAGAAAAAAAAGAAATTGAAAGAATCCACCCATAACTACCTGAAAGAGACTCCAAAATTAAGTACCCCAGGACTATTATGATCAAATTCCAGATTCCCAGGCTAAGGAAAAAGCACTATAATTTTCCAGAAGGAAATAACTCAAATATAATAGAGCTGTAGTCAGGATTACTTATGACATGCTGGCTTCTACATTAAAGAACTGGAAGGCATGGATATTTAATGAAATAGAGGACACAGACTTTCTTGGCCAAAAAATCACAGCTATAAAGGAAAGCTAAAAAAATAAAAAGAATAAATTTGACACTCAAGAGAAGCATAAACAGGTAAAGTGAAAACTTAAGAATCTCATAAGGTCAAATTGAGTACATTCATAACTGGGAAGGTGATAACTGGGACACTTAAGATACTTAAGGTAAGTAAAGTACTAAAGATACTTAAGGTTCTTAAATACTAAGAACTTTAGCAATTCTAAGTCAATAAGGAAGAATATATATAGAGAGAGAGAAAGAAGGGAGAGTAAGTTGAATAGAATGGACTGATATCTAAAAAAATTCAAGGGACAGAAAAAAGGAATACCTGGGAGGAAGAAAAAGGAGAGAAAGAAAGAGGGTTAATTATCTTTCATGAAAAGATGCACAAAAGTTGATATAGTACAGTAGAATATGGCAATGCTTAAATTTTACTCTTATCAGAATTAGCTCAAAGTGTGAATAACACCCACATTCAGTCAGCTAAAGTAATCTACCTTACACAATAGGGAAGTGAAAGGTAAAGAGGAATAAAAGGTTGGGGGATGGGCAAAAAGGAGGATGATTTGGGGAAGGGGGTGACTGGAAGTAAAATAAAGTGAAAAGAAAAAGGTTGATGGAAAGAGAGAAAGTAAAGATGAGGGCAATAAGATGAAGGGAAACACACAATTAGTAATCATAACTATGAGTGTGAAAGGACAAAAATAGCAAAGTGATTTAAAAACCAGAATCATAACATAGGCTATCTATAAGAAATATATTTAAAGCAAGGAGATGCACAAAAAGTAAATGTAAGAGGCCTGAATATATTCTACTATAACTTAATTAAAAAAAAAGCAGGGATAGAAATAATAATTTCAGAAAGCAAAAATTAAAATTGATCTAATCAAAGGAGATATGGAAGGAAATAACATCTTGATAAAAGGCTCCATAAACAATAAAACAATAGCAATAGTAAATATATATGCTCTAAATGACATAGAATCTAGACTCCTAAAGGAGAAATTAAATGAGTTAGAGGAGAAAAATAGTAAAACATTACTAATGGGTGACCCCAACTTCCCCTTTCAAAAGCAGATGAATCAGATCCCAAAAAATGAACAAGAAAGAAGTCAAGGAGGTAGAATTTTAGGAAACACTAATTTGATGAAATTTGTGAGAAAACTGAAGGTCAATAGAAAGGTACATACCTTATTCTAAGCAATCTATATAGCACCTTCACAAAAATTAACCATATACTAGGGCATAAAAACCTCCCAAACAAATGCAAAAAAGCAATACTATTAAATTCATCCTTTTTGGACCATGATGCAATAAAAATTATATTCAACTAAGTATAGAAGAAATAAAAACTAAAACTTAATTGGAAACTAAATATATCTTGTTCAAAAGAATGAATAGATAAAAGAAGGAATCATAGAAATAATCAAAAATTTCACTAAAGAAAATGACTGACATGAAAATGACACACTGATATTTATGGGAAACAGACAAAGTTATACATAGAGGAGAATTTATATCTCAAATACATCAAAAAATAGAGAAAGAAAAAAATCAATGAATTGGGCAAGCAACTAAAAAAAAAAACAACTAGAAAAATCCAAATTGATCAATGACCAAATTGAAAATCCTGAGAATTAAAAGAGAGATGATTAAAATTGAAAGTAAGAAGAAAATTGAATTAATAAGTAAGACAAAGAGATCATTTTATGAAAAATAATAGATAAAACACTTTTTACCTTATTAAAAAAAAAACAACAGAAACTCAAATGACCAGAATCAAAGATGGAAAAAGACAAAATCACAACCAATGAGGAAGAAATTTAAGTAGTCATTGGAAAAAAACTATATGACAAAAAAAATCTGATAATCTGAGTGAAATATATTTTCAAATTATAAACTACCCAGGTTAACAAATAGGAAATGAATAAAAAATTCCTTAAAAAAGAAATTTAACAAAGATCAAAGAATTTCTTAAGAGAGACTTCAGAACCAGATTGATTAACAAATTAATTCTACCAGACATTCAAAAAATAACTCTGATACAAGATAAATTATTTGAAAAAAATGGGGAAAGAAGGAATCCTTCTAAATTCCTTTTATGACAAAAATATGAAACCAAGAAGAGCTAAAATAGAGAAAGAAAACTATAAATGAAATTCCCTAATGAATATAGATGCAAGGAGATTTTAGGTTTATATCATATGTATCATACAGCATGATCAGGTGGGTTTTATACTAAAAATGCACAGATGTTCAATATTAGAAAAACTATCAGCATAATTCTTCATATAAATAACAATGCTAACAGAAACCATACAATTATCTCAGTAGATACTGAAAAAGCTTCTGACAAATTATAACACCTATTCTTTATAAAAAATATTAGAAAATGTTGAAAAAGAAATTTCCTTAAAATGATAGACTCCATCTATCCATAATAAACCCATCAGCAAATACAATCTACAATGGGGATAAATAAGAATCCTTCTCAATAAGATCAGAGATAAAACAAAGGAGTCCGTTATTGCTATGAATTTTTACTAATGTACTAGAAATACTAGCTAGAGTAATAAGAACAGTAAAAAGAAATCAAAGGAATTAGAATAGGTAATGAGGAAACAAAATTATATTTTGCAGATGGCATTATTGTATACCTAGAAAAGCAAAGAGAATAAATTTTTAAAAATCCTAATAGAAATAGTTAACAATTTTAATAAAGTTGTAGGAGACAAAATAAACTTACATAAATCATCAGCATCTTAATTTTTCACAAATAAAGTTCAACAGCAAGAGATAAAACAGGAAATTCCATTCGAAGTAACTGGAGACAATATAAAATACCTGAGGGTGTACGTTTGTGTATGTAAACAAACCCAGTAACTATATAAACACAATTATGAAACTTTTCACACAAACAAAGTCAGATTTTAAAAATTAATTAACTTACCTATTTAATTATTTAATTAATCTTAATTAACTTACCTATTTAGAGTTATGCAAACAAAATACCCAAAAATATTTCATAGAGTTAGAAAAAATAATAACAAAATTCAATGGGAAGAATAAAAGACAAAGAATATCAAGAGAATTAATGAAAAAATTATGAAGGAAGGATGATGAGCCATACCAGATCTCCAACTATACCATAAAATGGTAATCATCAAAACTATCTGGTACCGGCTAAGAAATTCGAGTAGTGGATTAATGGATTAGGCTAGGTAATCAACACATAGTAGCTCATGACTGTGGTAAACTAGTGTTTGATAAACCCAAAGATTCAAGCTATTGGGGGAAGAATGTACTATTTGACAAATACTGCAAGAAAAAACTATAAAAGAGTATGGCAGAAACTAGACACATACCAAAATGTTACACCACATACCGAAACAAAGTCAAAATGAATACTTGATCTGACAATAAAGGATAATACCTCAAATGAATTAGGGGAATACAGGAAAATTCAATTGCTAGACTTATTAATATCTAAAGAATGTGTGGCCAAACAAGACATACAGAATATTATGGATTTTGATTACATTAAATTTAAAAGTTTTTCTTTTTGTATAAACAAAACCAATATAAACAAGATTATAAGGAAACAAATTTTGGAAGTAAATTTATAGCAAATATATTTGACAGAAGTCTCATTTCTCAAATATATAGAAAACTAAATAAAATTTATAAGAATATAAATCATTCTCCAGTTGATAAAAGGTCAAAAGACTCGGAGTTTTCAGAGGATGAAATTAAAACTGCCTTTAGTCATATGAAAACATACAAATTAAAACACTCCTGTGATAGATACTACCTTACATCTTTCAGATTGGCTAATATTGCCAAAAAGGAAAATGATAAATGTTAGAGGGGATGTAGGAAAATTGGGACAATAATACACTATTGGAAATGTGAACTGATATAACCACTTTTGAGTGTAATCTGGAACCACTCCCAAAGGGCCATGATACTATGCACAACTATTTGTGAATTTTAAAAAGTCTCCATCTTGGTCTAGCACCCAAAATTGTGCACACCCACACTACACGGGCATGTGCTAGTCAATGACAAATCAGAAATAACTAACTGCCCACCTGGGCTGTCCTAAGCCAAGCTAGAGCCAACCATTGGATTTTGTGAGACACAGGAAGTGAGGTAGGGAGCAGCCTCTGGAATTCGCTCACTTCCTGTGGGGAGAGGGAGATGCCAGTTGGTGTTAGGAGGAGTTGGTGTTAGGAGCTTGGACAGAGAGGACGCCCGCAGACAGCTTTCCTTCAGATGGGTCACGTGAGTTAAGGACTGATTCTTTCCACCTGGGCCTTTGGGCCTAAAACTCCCTCTGCCTTGGTCAGAGGTTGAGTAGCCCCTTTCCCTTTTCTCTTCTCTCCTTCTCTCCCTATCCTTTTCCCTACTCCCAGTGTGATTAAACCTCCATAAACTCCATTCTGACTTGAGTGTTTCATTTTTAGGAATTTCATAAGTAAATTCCTTGGCGGCCATTGTTTAATATTACATAAATCCTGTAGCCACATTCTTAACCATTACAATATTATAACCTCTCCCATCTCCCCTAAATTTCAACCATATTGACACCACCAAAGTACTACTGGAGCTGTATCCTAAAGAGATCACAGATAAGGGAAAATGACCTAACCATACACAAATATCTTAGCTTCTTTTTAAAATTGGAATTAGAAACTAGAATTATAAACTGAGAGGGTGTCCATAAATTGGGGAATAAATGAACAAGGTGTGATATATGGTTATAATGGAATACTATTGTGCCATAAGAAATAATGAGCAAAATGAATTCAGAAAAACTTACATGAAATAATGTAAAGTGGAATGAGAATAATCAGGAGAACAATTTATAGAATAACATAACATTCTATGATGATCAACTATGAGGGACTAAATTATTATTAGCAAAGCTATTTTATGTCTGTAAAGGAGTCATGATGAAAATTGCTATTCATACCCAGAGAAAGAAGTCACAGTCTGGTATCCGATCAAAGCATGCCATCCTTTACTTTATTTCATGAAATTTGGTTGTATGTGTGATATGTATCTTCTATCATTTCATGAGCAACATGGTAACATGAATTCTTGACAATAAGGGGGAGGGAGTGAAGGAGGGAAAGAATCTGAATCACAAAATGCCAGAAAACAATGATCAAAAATTGTTTCACCATGTAATTGAAAAAAAATTCAAAGTAAAAACCAAATAATAGTAATAATAATAATATATTTAAAAAAGAGAGAGAAGAAGGATTAAAATTATTGGTCAGGGTCTTATAAATGAAGGAGATTCAGGACAATGGAAATGAGACATAAAATATATCAAATGATAAATAAAGGTTAAGGAATAGGGGGTCTGAGAAAAGAGTTGGTTAGACTTATTTTGATAAGTGAAAAAAACATTTTTTCTGTTATTAGTTTGGGTTATATGTATGAGGGGATTAGGTAGGTAAGAACCAGGTTCCTGCCAATATAGAAAAGAGGAAATATAGAATAGACTCCCAAATTATAGTACAAATAGGTCTATCAATTGAATATTAAGTAACTATTGAACAAGGAATGAAAATAGTTTACAGTTGGACAGAGTATGAAAATAAGATTTTTTCTATATCACACTAACCAGGAATATTTGTAACATTATATTTGTTTCTTATTAATAATTTTTTTCTGACATTATTCCCTTAAATGAAATTTTCTATTTTTCCATAAATATCATCAAATGAAAAGGAATACAACCTTAAGTGTATGTGAGCACACACACACACACAACATGCATATGTGAACGTATACCTACATTCCAAATGAGAATTTCTGGTCTTTTTGTTATCCAATACCTTCTTCCCAGGGGGTCTACATTTATTTCTGTTTTTCTTTTCCTTTGGACCAGTTAAATCATCATGTACTTTGTTTATTTGACTGTGAAATCAGGAAAATGTAATTCAAGTAGTACTGGAAAAAAATCCCCAAACACTATTGTTATATAAATTCCATTTCCTTACTTTGGTTTTTAAGCTGCAACTTTCTTTAGTCTGACAATTTTAGGCAAATGCATCATCTTAGTTTCTCTTTCCATTGTTCATTTTTCTCTTCTAAAGAAAGAAATAAGTATTTGGAAATGAAAATGATAATTTGTGTAGGTGGATTTATAGCTTTATTAGTGCTAATTGAAATTTGAAGTTAGCCTTTGAAGTTAAGGTGAAAGAAGAAAAGCACATTACATCTTTGTGTGACAAAACTGAGATTATCGTAGGCGAGACTTTGACAAACTGTATCACTTAGGTATCAGAGAGAGATGGAGAGTCAGCATTCTCTTCAAAGGAAAATATAAATGAAGTTCTAGGTCTATAAAAAGTCCATCTACAGGATCTATGATTATTATTAAATATTTTTAAATCAATAAAAGACGGAAGTGGGGAAACTATAGGAGCCATTAGAAAGCCCACAGAGGGTATTTCTTTGGTGCTCACACTCGGTGGTGGATTGACTTTTCTTCAAGTGATACTTTTTCTCAGGGGGAGTCTATACTCATGACTTTTGAGAAAACAGTTCATCCAATTTTGAAAGACTTAAGAACATGCTAATCCACCGTGATTCTTGCCACTTCCATAAATACACACATATTCATGTATATTATTCTTTATTAAAATAGCTGATAATCAATAATATTATCTAACAGCTTTTTTAGAATTAATATGTTATACCAATTTAGGGAAATATATGACTCAATTAAAATTCTGTACCATTATAAAATGAATAAAATTAATAGCTAAAATGGATAGATATCTGAACTTCAAGAAAGAAAGACCTAAGTTCAGTCCTTCCTCAGACACAAACTGGCAGTAAGAATATTTTAAAAAATCTCTTCACTCAGGGTTCTAAACCATTTTCTAAGGCTCTATGCTGAAGAGAAGGTATTGACTTCTAGTGATGGAGTCCTCACCTGAGAGATCCCAATCCCAATAAAGTCACAGTTCTAGGTCTTAACACTACCCTATAACTAATTTAATGTTATGAGTATGTTAATATATGTGTATGTATGTATGTATATGTATGTATACACCAGCCTAGTATCTTTCTAAGCTTATAGTTGAAAATTCTTTTTAGTGATTTGGTCTTAACCTTCAGGTTTAGTATCTAAGCATATAGTTGGCTAGCTATAAAATTTTTAGTTTGGAGGGCCATTCTTTTTCTTATGAACTAACCCATAGCTCTAACATGTACTGAAAAAAAAATAATGGGCCCCATTCCAGCTTTATAAATGCTGGATTTTAGAAGGAGATATATGAGCTATACTTCAATCAGTATCATAATTATCTTTTTTACCTGCCCAGTGCTATTAATAGTTTTCAGTTCACAAAATGTTTTTCACATAGCATTTTACAACTTTTTTTTTCAAAGGACTTTTGACTTTCACACTAAACAGAAAGTCTTGAAGAAAAATAACTAGAAATTTAGAGCAGAAACTCTAAATAGTTTCAATAGTTTTCTTTAGTGGGCAAAATAGTAGATATGGGGACAAAAGATATCAAGGTTCAGATTCAACCTCTAACACTCATTTGATATTTCATCATGGATACTCCACCTCTCTTAGACTCAGTTTTCTTTTTTGTAAAATGAGAACAATAATGAACCTACTACCTGCCTCAGAATTATTCACAGAGCACTTGTTATACCCTAAAGGAATTCATCAAGACCTACTATTAGAAGTTAAAAGCAGTGCTAGTATAGTTGAATTGTAGTATTTGGAGCCAAGAAAATTGGGATCAAATCCTACCTCTGACATATATTAGCCAGGTGACCATGGACAAGAAAGCCACCAAGAGTCATTTTATTCCTCTGTAATATGAGAATAATGATATAATTCCTACCTTAATGGTTTGTTTTGAGAGTCAAAGTCAATAGTGTGTATAAATCTATATAAATCTTACCGGAGGTATATATCTATACACCAATGGTATATAAATCTAACCAAGATTACTGTAATTTTCACAAACATGGCAATCCTACTTTGAAAGCATCAAGAAGCTTGTTGTTCAGTCATTTTTTAGTCTTGTCCAACTCTTTGTGACTCCATTTGGGATTTTCTTGGCAATGCTAGTAGAACAATTAACATTTCCTTTTCCAACTCATTTGTAAGATGAGGAAACTGAGACAAAAAGGATTAAGTGAGTTGCCAAAGATCACACAGATACTGTCTGAGGCTTCATTTAAACTTAAGTCTTTCTGACTTCAGGTCCAGCTCTCTATACATTATGCTATCTAGTTGCCACCCAAAGAAACACATTAAGTTAGTTCATTTAGAGTCAATGTGTGTTGTAGTAGTAGTGTTATATTTTGAGGAGAATCTGGGTTCAAATATCTAATCTTTCATTTATATCCTGTGTGACACTGGACAAGTGATTTAACCTCATTGAACTTCAGTTTATTCCTCTGTAAAATGAAACATATTTTCCAATTCTGCAATCAAACTAATAATACTTAAGATCCATTTAACCAGGACCATGGAAAAGAAAAAGGAAACAGGGTTAAATTAAAGGACTTATAAGGTCTCTCTTAGATCTAAATCTAGGATCCTATGTACACTGTAAGAAAAGGGGAGAGAGGAGAAGAGTGGAAACCTCCCTTCTCAAAGGGGGATTCAGGGGAGACAGCAGATGTTTAGGGTTGTCTCAGAGAGAGGAGAGGGGTTTTGAAGATTTTTCCCCTTCTGTCTTCCCTCCTTAACTATGGCTGCTCTCCCAGATTTGCTCTTGTCCCTCTTGCCCCCTCTCCACTACTAGAGACCAAAGGGTTTCTTCTTAGGAAGATGTCTCTCCCCTTGATCTGTTCACTCACACTTGAATCACAGCTTGGGAAAAGATAACTACTTTAATGTCAAATTAACTCAATCAGAGTAATAAAAGGAATAACTGGCAGGGAAAAGAATGGGAAAGGAAAGTGGGAAAAGGAGGTCCCTTTCTCTATCTAAAACCCTTTTCTCTCCCTCCATGAGTTTGGGGGGGAACTCAGGCTTTGGCAGTCTGATGCCCCTAAGAGATAGTCAGGTTGGCTGACCCTGGGTTTGGCCCCTTGACCACAGTTCAGACCCATAGCAACAGGAACTGAGGTCTTTAAAGCCTGACAGAGTTTCAACTCTTAGGTTCTCTTCAGTGAGTCTTTTCAATTGGGAAATGTGGGGGGTAAGCATTTCCAGTCACAAGCAGGAAAAAAGTGGGTAACCCTTAGGAGAAAGTCTTATTCCACCTTCTTTCTCTGACTTCTCTTGACTGAGAGACCAACTGCTCTTCCAGCCAGAATCCTCTGCTCCTCAAGATTCCCTCCTCATGGGCCCCCTTCCCCATTGAGGTGATCAGCTCCATATACTCTTCAGCCTGGCACTTTTTCTTTATGTGCCAGTCTCTGTCATAATACACAGCTAGTCTATGTCAGAAGTGAGGTTTGAACACAAATATTCCTGAATTCAACCCTGGTACTCCTCTTAGCCATCTCCAAACCATGTTACCTAAACCCTAATCCTCTCCCACTACAGCTCTCATGCCATCTCTGAAACTCTTGGCTCTGAGAACTCTTTGAACTCTTAACATATTGCATCGAGAAAGAGTTTTCTATACCATTACTGGCCATTCCCAAACAGTACTACCAACACCTTACAAATTCCCCCTCCCCACACAACATTATATTTTACCCTATTTTTAAATGCAAGTTCTTGAGGGTAGATATTGACTTTGGTTTCTTTTTTAATACCCCAGATGTAACACAGTGTCTGTCACATAGGAAATAATAAATAAATGTTTTTCATTAATTTTCTCTAATTCTTCCATTAATCTAAACTCCATCCACTACATCATGGTGACTCCATTTGAATGCCTTAAAATATTACATGTGCCAGATGTTACTAGTATTATTAGCAAAGGTGGAATATTTGAATAATATACAACATTAATCAAACTTCCAATAAAGAGATATACAGGAAGGGATTGGGTCAGTTGATTCAATGTCTCTGTCTCCTTTTTAATTGAATGAATTCTGGCTATTCCATCTCAATACAGTAGATGGACATATTGGAACATAAAGTTTATAATTCTACATCTTTGTTTGAGTTATTATACCCTCTTGTTCCTCTATGGGACTCATCCACAACATAGTACTCATTTGGAAGATGACACTTTACTCCATTCCACTGTGGGAGATATTCTTCACATTAAACCTTCACCACCCACCTGACTCAAATAAAAGCTCACAGGACTTCAACTCACCATTTTTCTTCACTGACAAGTTTTCATTTTATAGTTTTCCCAGAACAATTTAGAAATTGATCCACTGTTAAGTAAGAAATGGAATGAACTGGGATCAAAAACATACCCAAAGCATCAGAGCACACCAAAAGCAAATGTTCAGAGGTCTCTAGTCCTAAATATATATGATAAAGCCTCTCATTTACCATTTCCCTTTCCAATCCTCTCATCTCTTTTTATCTGCTTCTGTCATCCCTTAAACTTGCCTTAACATTTATGACACTCTGACTTTCCAAAAGTAATGGCCAGACTCATAGGGATGATGGAGGCATCAAAGAGCCCTATGATGTATTATATACATTGCTATATTTGTAGTCAGGAAGATTTGGGGCTCAGTACCCACTCTCATACTAGCTAGATCTAATTGTGAAGACATCACAGTCCTTAGTTTCAATTTCTTTATCATGTGAAGATTAAAATTAACTCTCCCATGATAGTGAAGATTAAAATTGTAACCCCTGCCTATTTTCAGATTTTAATCACCAAAATTATACACACCCTACTTAAAACTTGAGTATGAGATCTGCCCATTTTTAGATCTAATCACCTAAACATCCCTCTTAATCATTAAGTGGGAGGCCTGTGACCCACGTGTGGGATAGTGAGTGATAAATCAGAATCGACTGACTGCCTTGTGGGCAGTCCTAAAACAGGGCTTCAACTGTGATTGGTAGACGTAGAATTAGGGGAAGGCACAGGAAGTGATGTAAGAGAAAGTGTCTTTAAAAGGGAATAACAACTTCCTGAGTGAGTTCTAATGGTAGTTCTTCATTTTTTTAATGGCAGTTCTTCATTTTTTTAAGTGGAGGCTGATGAAGAATGTGCTGACTGGACCTGAGACTCCGTTTCCTGGTGAGGCTATTCTAAAATCTCTTCCTTTGTACTGACATGTGGTGAGTAAAAAAGCTGACTCTTAACTGCTGGATTTTTCTGAAGAGACTTCCCTGGGTCCTCAGCTTTGCTGAGACCAGCTAAGGACTAACCCTCCCTGCCCAGGTTGGGCTAGAGGCATGAAATAAATTACTTAGTGCTTAGGCTAGATATCTTACCCTATCCTCTCTCTGGTTTTTTTCCTTACTCCACTCTTTCTACATTTTGTAAATAAATTGTAAATAGATCTATTTGGAATTAATATAAATTTCTGATGACCATACTCTTAAATAATCCAGTCCAACTATTATATAAATTAACCCCATTTTCTTCCTTATGATCATAAAGCAGAGAAAAATGATAAAAATTATCTTATTTGTTGTGAGAGTAAACTAATATATTGTACTTCTTAGTCAGACAAGAAGTATAGGTTGTTACTATGAGTCAGGCACTATATTAAGCATTGGAGATAAAAAGAAAACCAAAAACAGGTCCCTCCCTTGAGGAGTTAAAATTAATGGGGGCAGGGATTTAAGTATTATATAAATTTTAAAATGTTATATAAATATCAATTATTATTCTCATACTTCTTGTTTTATGTTCTGTGGGATTAAAACTGAAATGGTTTTGATTCAAGTTGCTATTCTATTTTCTATTATGATTAATATTCAGTGTATTATTGATTAATTGAACAAAATGATTCTTTTTATAATTGAATAAATGTTGGGACACAACTTCTCCTTATTCCTATTTTTCCCTCCCTCTTCTCCTCTCCCTCTTTCCTCTAATCATTACTCTCTCTTCACATACCACACATTCCACAGGTATAGAAACCACTCCTCAGGAGGTTCACACTTTATCTTTATATTGGTTAATGTTACTGGTTAATATTCCTTTTCAGAAAGTCATTTTAGGGTTTCCATTTTGGCAACACATAAAAACTCAGCTCTCTGGTTGTGACATGTAAAAAACCTACCCTATTTCTGTCTCTCTTGCAATATTCAGTCTCATTGATTACCTTATTCTATTTTTAAGAAATTAGTCTAAGACTACCATCATGCAAACATAAGGGTAGTTTAAGTGGTAGGAAATAAATGACACTGGGAAGATTCCATCTCATCACACAATGCTCTCCATTGGCCTTCTAATAGCCTGAAATTCCATTTTATATTTTGAGGGGTGAGTTAAGGAATGAATAGGTACCATAAAAACAACAGGAACAAAGTCATCTTAATTGATCATTTCATCTAGTGATAACCATAGATAAGGCTCTTAAAGTAGTTATCTTTGGAGGATATCCTACAATAGATGCTGCTGGCCTTACCTTTTTTCTGTCCTAGGCTATGGAAGAAATGGAATATATTTGTAGCCAAAGAGTCATCTTTTATGCTAGTCAGAGAGATTAATCTTATCTTCTTATCTAGGGTTGTATTGACAAGTCATGAATGAGGAGAAATGACCTCATTATGCCAATCACATAACTGTGGGACTTCGGAGATGGTCTCAGAATCTAGACTTTCCATGTACCTTAAATTATTGTTATTTTGACCAGGACATGTGATTTTATCTTTATAAGAAACTACCACAATGTGAACTCTCTTTATTCATGTAGATTAGCAACTTGTCTTCAATGTATATTAGATATTGTTGCCTAGGATGCTGAGAGATTAAATTATTTTCCATGGTCACATAGCCAATTAGTATTAATGACTGAAGTCAAACTTGAACCCTTGACATTCTGACATCAAGGCTAGCCTTTCTTTTCCCTATGGCATGTTGTTCCTTACCAATCCTTCAAATTAGAAATATAATCAGAATAATGATACCTTTATTTATTTGTGTCTTAATCTTGTATACTATTTTTTGGCTTGCCTTATCTCTGAGTGACCCAGGATGTTTCAAATTATCTAATCAAACTTTTTTTTTTAAATTATAAGAATCAAGATTAATGCTGAAATTGGTCTTTTCAATATAAGATCCCCTCATCTACCATTTATGCTAATGTATTCCTAGTTGCCCAAGAACTATATCATTGACAAAAGACCTGATTCTCTGATATTCTATCTGGCTTTCTTTCAATTGAAGTCCTAGCCAAAAAGTTAATAAAAATAAAACTTCATGAACAAATACTGTGTAAAGAATTTAACTAATTCCAGATTTAGAACCTAAGCGTTTAGAAAACCATGCTATGCTAAGATTCAAAGGCCATTTATGTCTCCCTTCGAATGAAAAAAAATCATATTTGTATAGGTCACATAAGTGTAATAAGCAAAAAACATCCAGATGATTTAGATGATAGTTGTCTTACTTTCTTCAATATTATCTCTTTATTTGAAAATGGGGAGAAAGGAGCTTTACCACATGATGATTCTTGGCTGACCACATAGAATAAATTTGGTCATTAAATGAAATCAAGTATATAAAATACTTTGAAAAATAAGTTTGGGTACTTTGAGATTTCATTAGAACAGGGAGTCACCTTTGTGACTACAGATTTTAATTTCTCCCTTCCTTCTTACCCTGTTCAACTCTCTACCATATTTGTATACATGTGGATATATGTAAATCCCCATAGAGAATCTAGAGAGTAGGTGGAAAGGAAACTGTGTTTTCATTCTGTTAATATCTCACACCTTCCAAAATGCTGTTTCATTATTTCTCACCCTGATTACATGTGACTGATCTGCCCCCTTTTCCAGCCTTTTGTATACCCAATAAATGTTTTTATAACTTGCTTCTATTCTCTTAGACAAGCAATCATTGGTAACACACTATAGGCTACTTGTGCCTATGCTATGTCTTCCTATTATGATTTTCTTTTATCCAAATCTTCTATTCTGCCCTCTGATCACCTGCCTTGCCTCTAGAAATATAGATGGTATTTCCCATCCACAAAAGGTAAATTCCTTGAATAAAGAGATTATTCTATTTCTGTCTTTGTATCATTATCACCTAGCACAAGAAGCTAACACATTGTAGGTATTTCAATCGAATTCTAATCACCTGCAGTTTTGATTCTTTCAAAACTCTAGTGATCTCTGACTTGTAGGTCTGTGCCACAATGCAGGCAAGTAGTACTAATGTTAAACAAAGGAACATTTAAAATTGATGTGAGCTGGCTCCAGAGGATGGCAGGATGGGTCAAGCCAGAGCAGAGTGAGGTCACTGAAAGAAGGCTCCAATTCCAAATATGAATCAACCCAATCCTTTCTACTTATATAGTTCTGAGGTTGATTCCTTCATGATCAGTGAGATTATTTCAGAACAACTGCCGAACAGATCCATATTGCTGTTTTCATGGAAAGGGCTACTTTTTTGGTTGCTTACCCTAATAATCCCATTCACCTTGTTTGCCCTGAGTAAGATGCTCAGACCCATCTCTTTCCCATTGCTGTAGATTCCAGTAAAGAGGTTTTGATGTTTTACATATAATTAATCCAATGTCATCTTCAAGGAATTTTGTCTTTAATCAGGATTCCTTTTGTTTGAACTTTATGTAAGATTTGAAGAACTATAAACTCTCACATAAATACATCATGTGAGAGTTTATAGCTCTTTGAGTCTTACTTTTTAAATTCTGCTTTGTTTTGTATCTTAACTACATAGTTGGATATTATACTCAAGATCACTCATGCTAGTCTAGGCTTAGTTTGAAATGCTCATTATCCATTTTGAAATTAGAGATGTTTGGATTACAGTAAAGAAAAATGTAAATACCCTGGTTATTAGAGCTGTGCCTACAGGAGAACAAACAAACATTTGGCCTGGAGGTAATTGTGGGTTGGAACATTTGAAAGTGTAAGCCAGTTCTAGTCTTTCTGTCTTTTACTAATATTTCTGCCTTCGCAAAGAGATGTACAAAAGAGACAGCTATGTGTTTGGACTAGTTATTAGGAGACTTAGGTTCAAACCCAAGCTGTTGCTCTTACTAGCTGTGGATCTTGGGCAAGTTAGTTTGCCTTTCAAGGCATCAGGGAGCTGGAGGTGATGCTGATCTCTAAAATTCTTTCTACCTCTCCACTCATCTAATTCTTTTAACTTCTCCATGTTGGCAAGACTCTTCCTTGGGCCATCTCTGACTACCTCTCCTTTCCCTGAAACCATCTCTAAGTACCAGATTTTGTAGGCCTCCATTGAGTTTTGTTTGTTAATTAGTTTAAATATTGGGCTTCATCTGCCTAAGATGGTAAAAGTTATTTGAGCCTATTTGCCCTCCATTAAAAAATAAATCCTTACCTTCTAGTTTAGAATCAATAACAAGTTTAGGTTTCAAGACAGAAGAGCAGAAGTGCTAGGCAATGGGGGGGGAGGGGGGAGGACAAGTACTTTCCCAGAGCCACACAGCTGGGAAATAGTGTCTGAGGTAGAATTTGAATCTTGCACCTCCCATCTCTGATTCTGGCTCTTCATCCATTGAGCCACCTAGCTGCCTTTTGTTCTCCATTGTTTTGTGCTACTTAATGGAACCTATCCCCTGGCTAAAACGAATCAAGTACCTAGCAGCCTTAGACCTGAGTATATAAAAGGGAAAACTTTGGAGAAAAGCGAGAGGGTAGAAAGAGTGGATAGTTCTTCAATTCAGGGTGGCTTTTACTTTTAATGAAGGCTAATAGCCCCAAACTCCAAAGATTATCAAGGATTCTACTCAAAAGAAAGTGACAAGATATCCAAGGACATAGCTAAAAGGAGGGGTTTGTTTCTCAGAGCCATTTCAGTGTTTTGAGGAGAGGACATGGTACAAGGACAGCTAACCCAAAGCGTAGCAATTCTGAGAGAGGAATGTTTCCCAGGGAGTCTTCTTGTTCAAATATAGGGAAAAGGTTGTGGCAGAGAATGGAGAAATGAGGGAAAATGGAAATGAAACCCTGAAGGTGGTAATCTAGGACTGGGTAAAGGAATGGATGGACATTAAAGGACTACGAAGTGCTAAAATACTATCTCAATGATCCCATGAATGCCTAGATCTTTGTCAAAGTCCCAGTTGCCCTTCCTAGTTATCTTTATTTATATAAGATTTCTAATTCTATATTTATAACATATTATATATTATAGAATAATAATATATCACAATATATATGTTATGGTACATGATATGAAATATAATATATAAAAATATAATGTAACATTATATAATACAATATAAAATAACAGAATATAATATAATGCAATGTAATATATGATATAATATAATGTAATATAATATATAATAAAATATAATATGGTGTGATATGATATAATATAATATAAAATTATATAACAATATAACATTGTATAACATAGCACAACATAATATAATATAAATATTTATAAGGTTTATAATTTTACTTTCTATTATATATCAGTACCTTCTGCACTGATCCTGGAGTCCTCATGATCTCCACCACAAACATACCCTTTGTTAATTTGACAGCATGATTTTTTAGGAATCCATTTTTAACAATCGCAGGTGGTACATAATCTAACAGAAATCATGACTTCTACCTGGATGAAGCATCTCCTCAAATTGTTCTCCACAAAAGCTAACATAGCTGTGCCCTGTAGACTCGTCCAATTGTTCCATATGGAATTTATTAAAATAGACATAATGCCAACTTCTTAGTCTATAACAGTACAAAGCATTCTGTGCCTGGGATCTGAACAACCAGGCATTAATGTTTAATTCTCATGATTTGAAAAACCTTGCTAATCTCATTTTTCTTTTAGCCTCCAACTGAGTGATTAAAAAAAAAACCTTTAGTCATTAATGTAGCATCAATGTTATTTGTAAGGCAATATTAGTTACTGATTATGCCTTAATGGCTCAGAGGTGGGATACGCAGATGCTAATGATGATGTATTCATTAAAGGTCTCTTTGGGTAGCAGCAAAGTCAACTTGAAGTAAATGATAAATTTCACTTCATTCCACAGATCGAATATTATGATTCTATATTGTACCTGGTTAGCTTTCTTGGCTTAACTTCACAACTAGCCTTAGTACAACAACCTTGTGTGCAGAATCAAATCCTATATTAACAATCAATTTTAGTGAATACCGAATACCTTCCTTGAGACTACACGCTCACACACACACACACACACACACACACACACACACACACACACACACACGAAGTGCTTACATTTTTATAAACCCACAGTTTATGTAGAGATTATTTTATGTTTAGATATCACTCACTAGCAACTGGTATTGAGCCAGACACAGAACTACATAAACAACAGATTTTACACATTACATCGTTCGTACTGCATTTTTCTCTAAGCCAGTTATTTGTAAATCGACAAGCCATTTAAGACCTAACCCTACCCTGATAGTCTTTTCTGAGGGCCAAGAAAAGCAATTGGAAAATATAAAATAGCCCCTTATCCCTCCTCCAACCCAAATCACATCAAGCATGTGCACTTTTGTAAACTGAGCATTCCTGTTACTGTAAATCACTACCACATGTCAAATAGCAAAATGTTCATTACTCCCCCTAAATAATAGAGTTGATTAATGAGGCATATTTCCATTATGGAACCTGGGTCTCTGTCATGATGGAGCAGTACTTAGGAAGGGAAAAAAATCCATGCAGATGGGGAAATCATTCTAGCTATCACACTTCAAAGGAAAAGCAAACATTGGCATCTTGGGATAGGCTTTGGTCCTCTGAGGAGTAATAACCTTTAAATGAAACCAGCCTTTTTTTTTTCCGAAAAGAAATGATGTTCAATGTCATGGGATAGAAAATTAAATTAATTTCTGGGCACTCAATAGTTTAAATAGTTTAAGATAGCATATCTATATCTATATATGTAAATGTGTTTATTATATAATATACATAGCATGTTTAATATGTATATATATGTGTGTGTGTATTTTATTGAATTTTAGTGCGATGAATAATTTTTAGGTTAGCCAATGCTTTTGGCTAATCAAGAAATTAACTATATTATATGTGGTAAAAAATGTGTTGGTAAAATCTAAGACAAATCCCCTTTTTCCTGGTCAAATAAGTTAGCATCCTTATTACCATCCAAACAAAGTCCAAGCACTACCTTCTACCAAACCCTTTTCTTATCTTCCTATTTGGAAGCTTCTCCATTGTTTTGTGTTTGCTATTTTTTGACTTATATGTTGTATTCCAATCCTTCATTCTTCATCCCACGTAGAATGTAAGCTCTCTGAAGGCAGAGATTCTTTCCTTTTCTTTGTTTTTTTTTTTTGTAACTAGCTTAGTGCACAGATCATGTGTTTAATAAATGTTTGTCAAATATAACTGAAGCAATGAGGCGTGGTATGGACAAAAGAATATGGAACTTGGTGAATTGGAACATAAGGGTCCTACCTCCATGTCTCCCACTAATTGTTGTGACCTTGAACAAATCATCTCACTTCTTCAGACTGTAGCTTTCTTATTTTTAAAATGGTGGTTGTCTAAGGAGGGTTAGCTATTAAAATGAAGACGGATGAGTAGAAAAATGAGAATTAGATATCATACCAGAGACATATTATTTGAAGCAACTGGGCATGAGTAGCTTTGAAAAGAAGGGTTCTTAGGAAGGGGAAGACTTGTTAGTAGTTTTTAAGTTTTTAGAGGTCTCTTATGGGAAAGACCCAGGGGATTTGGTAATTTTCTTCTTGTTCCTAGAAAAGAGAATCTGGCCTCCTGGGAGAAAATTGTGAGAGACTGATTTAGGGAATTTTATAGAAGGAAAATTCTCAATAAGTATAATTGTCTAAAAATGAAATGTGCTTCCTTGATTATAGTGAGTTCTCTACCCCTGAAAGTTTCTAAGGAGAAAGTGGAAGTTAGGCTTGTGAGAAGACCTGCTTGTCCAGTTACATATTGGACTAAATGACACTGGAATTGCTTTCCAAATCTAAGATTCTGTGACTAGAGCTTATGATCAAGTATTAGAACAAAAAAGGAACACTGGAGAATTCCAATAGGATTTGAGAAGATTGATTGAACCAACCGGTTGGTTCTATAGCACTTTTCTCCTGATCTAGCATTAAATCATTGCCCTAATTTTCTTCTTTAGCAACAAATTTTGGACTTTGGAATCCTTGGATTTCAACATTTTGCAAAACTCCAAGGAATAGCTCAGTCTAGTCTTGTTAATTCTGAAGCTTGTTCATCTTCATATTCTGATCTATCCTCTAAAACCCCAGCAATGGAATGCCCCCTTGTAAAAGGTAATTTTTGCCCTATCAGTTGGTCAGTCAATAAATTTATTAAGTTTATAGTATAGGCCCATTACTACGTAAAGCTCTGGGGACACAAAGAAAGTCAAAAGACAGTTTCTTTTCATAATGAGCTCACAATCTAATAGGGGACACAAAATGTAAACAATTATGTACAAAAAAGCCTATATCAGAAATAATTGGAAATAATCAAGAGAGGGAAGGTATATTAGGCAAAGGGAGAGGTTCAGGAAAGACTTTCTAAAGAAGAGGAATTTCCTTGGGGGATGTAAAAGAAGTCAGGGACATTAGGAAACAAAAATAATGAGAGAACAAAGGATGAAAGAGAGCAATGGAAAATGCCCAGAGTCAGGGAGATGCAGTTTCTTATAGAGGGAACAGCAAGGTATCAATGGACTAAAGAGTACAAGGTAGATTGTAAGGTTTAAGAGGACCAGAAAGGAGTGGAGGGGTGGCAATGGGAATGGAAGGTTATGAAGGACTTTGAAATTCAAACAGAAAAATTTATATTTTTTTTTCCTGGAGGTGATAAGGAACCACTGGAATTGTTGAGTAGGGGTGACACGGTCAGACATTTTGGAAGCATTACTTTTATAGAAGAAGGGATTATGGGATAGGGAGAGACTTGTGGCAAGGAGATCAGCCAGCAGGATGTTGCAATGGTCGTCATGATATAATATCACACGTCAAGAGGGTAGCAATGTCAGAGAAGAGAAAAGAGTATATTGGAGAGATGGTGCAAAAATAAAATTTGCAGACCTTACCTTATCAGCAGTTTGGATATAAGGGATGAGAGAGAGAGTGAGGAAGAGTCATGGTTGACATGCACCTAGGTTGTTAGACTGGGGGACGAGGGATTGAGACGTTGTTGGTATATTGCAGCAATGATGGCCATTCAAATATTTGAAGCACCACCTTATTTTCTCCAAATAGTTGCTTTAATGGGACCATGAGATCATAGATACTGACTTTAAAGGAACTGTACAGGCAAACATCTATGTACATTTATCTATCTTGTTTTTACACAATTATCTCAGTTATCTTCCCATCAGAAATTGAAGCCCCTGAGGTGTTTTCTCACTTTCTTTTATGCCCAGGACTTAACCCCTGTCTCCCTCATTTTCAACTATAACATGGAGGTGATAATAGCATATACCCCATAGGGTTCAAATGAAATAAGTTTTGTAACAGGCTAACTACTTCAGGCACAGAACAGGCTCTACAAATATGTTTTCCCTTCTCCCACTCTCCTTCACACACTTAAAACTCCTGATGCACTGAATTTCTGGCTTTTTGACATCCCAGCCCTCACACCATGAATTTCATTAGCATTCCCCTATGGCTGGGATACATGATCTCAAATCATTTTCTCAGAATCTTCATCTTTCTTCAGAACTGAAATGCAGGGCCATGTTCTCATTGGAGTCTTTTCAGCTCTCCCAAACTTGTGAAAGATACATGGCCAAGAGAGAACAAACTCCTTAGTAAACATGCTTCAATATTTGCTTTTTTAATTTCAGTACCTAGCCCATTGCCTGACAAGGCTTAGGTGCTTAAAAATGCTTGTTGAATTAAACTATTGGCTATGGTTTTGAGTTCCCCTCATCATCTTGGTCACCCTCTTCTAGACATAATCCGGCTTACTAATGTCACTCTTCAGAATTTGACCACCTGTGACCAGTATTTTGCATGGAGTGACTCTCTTGAATATTTTATTACCCAAGTGGAAAGTAAGGTGGAAAAAATGTTCAACATGGTCACCTGCATACATAATGCACATACTAGTACAACCTTGAGCAAACACTCTTTGATTGGTGCCAAAATGCTGCCTCAGTGGTTGTGTGTATGTGTCCCCAGAGTAGGATTCTCTTTACCTCGAACAGAAAAATAAAGTCTGAAAGTTTAGGTAAATAACTACTTTTCCTAAGGAGAATTAAAAGAGAGAAGAACTTTCCTTGGCCTTTTCCTATCAAAATTTGCTCAGTGATTCTCAGGTAAAAGCAGTCACTAGGGAAGCCTCAAAGCAGTTCACCAAAATATTCCATAAGGAAGTTTTTGGTCAATCGATGAATGAATAAGTGAATGAAATATTTATTAATTTCATTATATGTGCAAAGCATTGTGGACAGAAATATAAAATAAGAGAATTCCTGATTTGAAGGATCTCGTGTCCTATTGGGTTAAATGCTATATATGAAACGTGTCAGCTGTTAGTCAGAAGGAAAAGGTCCCATGGTCCTTTGGTGCTATGGTAAAGAATACAGGAATGCCTCTTTAAAATAATTTCACTGATAAAATTACATCAGTTTTTGAAGTTGAACCATTTCAAAGTATGATTAACTTTGGGGGAAAGAGCTTTCTTTTCTAGATTTTCTATAGCTGCCTGTTGAACCTGTAAGGAACATTGTCAGGCTGCATCTCCAAGGGAGTTGCTTCCCAGATTGCTGGCAAAAGTACAGGGCTGGAAGCATGGCTAGTTTGAAGGTATCTCCATCAGGGTCCAAGGGAAGGTTTTAGTAAAAAGTGGCAGTAAGTGGTTTGACTTGCTAGACATACAACCTTTTGTCTTCCTCAAGCACTTGCTGTTGTTTCAACTAGACTGGAACACTGTTATATGTGTGGCAATTGATTGACAGTATATATAATATCTACGGCCCCTCTTTACAGGAGCTCCCTTCACAGGCAATGACTGAAATAACTAGGATAGATATAGGGCTGATAGTAGGGGATAGGGAATTACTGCCATTCCCTATCTTTGGGTGGCAGTAGTTCAGTCATTGCTGGTGGTGATGAGGAACACTGATTCTTTCTCCTTAATGATTTCTCTGATGAATAATGACTGCAGGACCAATCTGGAATCAAGTTGGGCATTTTGTGGACACTGTATTCTCAGGGCTCTTCAGTTCAAGACCTTGGTTGGTCTCCAACAGGGACCAAAGGAACATAGTGCCTAAGGTGGTCTTGGTTGTTTGATTTCTCTGGCTCGTGCTATCATGTGAGTCTCTCTTAGGGCGTCCAATGCTTCAACTGGGCTAGAATGTCTGTGATATCCATCCATCTGTTGATCTGTTTATTTTTAACTGTTAACTAACAGTTAATAATTACAGCAGAATAGCTTTACAGCATCCTGGTCCTTTCCAATTTATCCCTTTAACTTCAGCCACCAATGATGTAGGCACTCAGAATGATCAATTTCAGCTTCTCAACATAACATTTACCACCTCATCCTTGCATAAAGTGAAAGGGAACTTCTCCATACAGTGCAATAAAGGAAGGGGTTCTGTGGTCCTATCTGTAATGATTGCTGTTGTCTATGTTGTTTATGCTATGTACTGTTGCTGCTGCTGCCCATTCAATGCTGCTCTTTCTTGTATAATTGAAAATACGTTACCCTTAAAAAAAGAACTACATTTCCCAGGAGCCCACTGACTTCCTGTCATTACCTACTTCCTGCAGATAGGGGATATTAGGCGGGGACATGGAAGACCCTACCTCTTTACTTTCTGTCCTGAGTTTAGTGGTGGTAAGGCAAGCATTTGAACTGGCTGATCAGCCATGGGCATGTGATCTTTATTTTGTATCTTCTTTATTCCTTGATTTATAATGATCATTTAATAAATCTCTTACAAATAATATTTTTATTATTGAGATTTAATTTAACTTTTACATTCTGTGGCCCAGGGCTTTGGTCCCTCAATTATTGTCTAATGAAGGCCCAGGTTATCCATGCTTCCACCTTTGGGCTTCAGTTTTGCTAGTACTGTTACTGGTCTTCTCAGGGGTTGCTAACTAGACTGTTGCCTACACTATTGGTAACACTTTGTTCAGAATAAGTTGCTACTCTCCCTCATTTCTGCACTGCTTTTTCCACTTTTTTCTGAACCCCAGAAGAGCAAAAATAAGTGGTATAATGCATAGAGTGTTGGATTTGGAGATGAGAGGATTTCTACTCCTATCTTACCTCAGACTCTGACAAGCCATATGATCATAGGCTAGTCATAACTTTTCAGACTTCTATTTGCTCTATACTTGAAAAAATTGGTTTATTCACAATTTTGTGATAACCTTTTGTGTAACTAAAATTTGGTGTAAGGGGGGGAAAGTCTGTGTAACTATAAGCTTCCTCTTTCAAAAAAAATTTTATTGTCATGCAAAACACCCTTCTATATTGGTCTTTGCTATAACAGCACACTCCTACATAACCAAATCCCAACATAAAACCATAAATAAACTGATGTGAAAGATGACCCCCACAGTTCTTTCTTTGAGGTGGATAGTATTCCCCGTCATAAGTCTTTCAAGAATGTCCTGCATCATTGCATTGCTGAGAGTAGCCAAGTTTTTTTTTCAGATAATCATTGTAAAATATTGCCCTTACTCTATACAATGTTCTCCCACATTCTGATAAGCTTCCTCTTTAAGGAAGAGCAACCAGAAACATAACTTAAGTCTAAGAAAAACAATTTCGCTTAGACAAACAATATATAGGGAGGCAGACAACTATAATTCTAGTATAGTACTCTTCTTTCTGCTTAGTGATCCCTTCTCTGGCTCTTCTGAGGATGGAATCAAAGTTTCTTTTGGAGAAAGGTGAGCAAAATTCCATCTGCCTCATTTAGACAAATGCACAAGGGCAAAAGCAGCTGGATGCATTGGATAGAGAGCTGGGCTTGGAATAAGGAAGGCTTTTCTCCATGATTTCAAGTTTGACCTTAGACACTTATTACTGGGAAAGTCATTTAACTGCCTCAGTTTCTTTAGTTGTTAAATGAGCTGGAGAAGGAAATGACCAACCTCTCCAGTATCTTTGCCAAATAAACTCCAAAGGGGTTCATAAAGACTTGGATATGACTGAAATGATTGAACAGTAACAATAGGACAAATACATAACTTCAGGGACATAACACACTTTACATTAGAAACCAAACTAATCTGTTAAGAATTATCAGATGGCAATACTGACTTTTTGAGAATCTCTTGAGTATTGTGAGATCCCATTGGATCCTTAGGAAACAGCAATATCAACAAATGTTTATGTTTGGGCTGGTTTAGATCTAAGAAGAGTCCATGCTTCTTTGGAGCTATAATATTTAATACGGTCAATTTGTGGTATAAATAAATGAGGTGTAAAAGAATGTGCTAGAGCAGTTAGCCACAATGGCTAATTGACAATAGATAGGACTAGGTCGATAAGTTGCATTTAATTGGTCAAGACTTGACTACTGTGACCAAGGACAAGGCTGTGGTCCTCTTTCTTCCTCAGTCACCTTCATTATATATCAATCAGCTGCAGGGTCAGATTTTAGTTCAATATAAATAAGTTATATATATACATATATTATAAATAAACAAATATATTTTATATATATATGTACATATATTTAAAAAGTTACAAACAAATAGAGAAACCTGATTGGGTAGTAATAGATGTTCTCTGTTGGTAGCACTTAAAGGGAAGGTTGGAAAAAGTGGAATAGGATATTATATAGGATATTTTTGTTCATCTGCAGCTTGGAGTGAAGGGATCTTTGAGGATTCTTCCAATTCAGAAATTCCCTGATTCTATGAACTCTAGTCAAAAGATTAAAAAGCACAGTTAGCCCAGGAAAAAGAAATTTGAGGACTTAGAAACAAAATTTGAGGACACTGAAGCTTAGCCTACTTCTCTTACCAAAGGTCCTGAAAGCTGTTCCATATGCTAGATGTGATGGCATCTATTTACAATAGTCATTTTATTTGTTTGTTTTTAAAATAATTTATACCACAGAATTGCCTGAATATCAGTTGAGAATTTTATCATTGCTAAGTATGTGTTATATACATAGGTATAAGGCTATCTCAATATAAGTAAAATGTAAAAACCATGACACAAATAATCTTTCATTTTCTGTTATCTTGACCATTATTAGAGATCACCAGCTAGAATAAGCAATCATTAAAATTGCCTAAAATAAATTGGTTGTCTGTTCCTTTCTCTGGCTTGTCTACACTCCATGGTCCAAAATTCAGTATTGGAAATGTGCTCATTATTTTAAATTTCTGAGTCACACTTGATAACTTAATAAATCATTCTAGGGCAGTTTAAAGGAATAAATAGAACTTCATAAATGTCTAATACAACTTCTTCATACAATACAATACAATACAACAAATTCAACCTCCCCAAAATGAACTCATATTAAAAATTACTCTCTTAGGACTTGCTGAATTCTGGACTACTGAACAAAATAAAATTAATCAGACTTGGCTATCACCTAGGTATATAAGTTGTGTTATTGATAATAGTGTCCTTACCTTATTTATCAACTCAAAGAAAGGATGAAAAGTTACCTAATCACATCAGTTACTGAACTCTGTAGTATCCATTTCCCTTCTTTAAGATGAGACACAAAAAATCCTACACTCAACATAAGTAGATAAATATTAAATGAAATGATTGTTATCATTTTTCTATACACTAAAATTGCTTATGGCATATGGGCTGAACACTTGAAAGACATGAGAGGAATCTGATGAAATATAATTGACAAGTTCTATTAGTTATTAAGGGAATTTATTAGTTTTACATTGGTCCTACATAAGCAATAGTTATCCATTTTCTGCATCCTTTTTTTTTGCCTTTTGCATAGAAATAGGATAACCATAATGCAATGGCAACAGGCCATGACCTTTCTTATACATTCTGTCTACACTCCATTCATCACGTTATAGGACTGGGATTCGGTAGCACTTCTGTGCAATTTGAGTAACAATCCAATGTGAATGAAGGATAGCTAACAGGCCAGCCCCCAGTGGGCTTCCAACTGCTGAGAGATGGCACCACCCCTGGGATTTGAACCATGAACAACTCTAGTTCAGTTAGACCTCACAAGCTCATAATTATAACAACAACATATCTTTGGACCTAGGATCAATTATTCTGAGGAGGAAGTACAAAAAGAAATTGGAGTAGAAACTTGAAAAATTTTATTCACTAAGGGTTAATGTAAACCTTAAGATTACATCAGATTGAATTAGAATCTATAGAGTTCTACATGCCATACTTCCCATCTGCCTCAATGAAGGAACTAGCTTAGCTACAGTGGAGACTTAAAGGGAGAAAGTCAAACTAATTTCCTGTTTTTAAGTGTTTTATTGGGCGAGAATTCAAACTGATTTACAATCTGGAGCAACTAAAAATGAAAAAATTCTGATAGCTAAATTTTTATAGATGAAAACATTTTGAGAAATCTGATTTGGAATTCAATAGCAACTAGGCAGTAGTGAATAAATAAATGGATTTTGATCATATTATTATTTTTTAATTTGTCTCTTGTTGGACACAACAGAGCATCTATGAATTTTGTAGCTTTTAATGGAACACAAATGTACCACTCCAAGATAGAAGCAGAATGTTGCAATGGACAGAAAACTCTGGATTTTCAAAGGACTTGAATTCAAATCCTAGTCCTGCTCCTTAACCCTTCTAGGATTCAGTTTTCTCTTTTGTAAGGTGAAGGAGTTAGATTGCATAACCTCTAGAGAGTCTTGAACCTCTATACCTCTTATCCTATTATAGTCTAAGACCTGGGTTTCAGTCTTGGTTCTCTTATTTAATAGATGGGTTATCTCACTGAAATTCACATGCTGAATTGAAAAAATTAGACTAATTGAATTGTGTCTGCCCTATTTAATAAACAGGATTACTCTGAGTTAAATTATAATTTATAATATAGGTATTTGGTATATTTTTCCTCCTTCAGTCACTTAATCTCTCAAAGGAGAATTTTATAATACTGTAGTAATTGCGTACTTTCAGTCCTGTATGACTGTGATCCTTTTCGTGGCTCTTTTGGCAAAGATACCAGAGCTTTTTGCCATTTCCTTCCTTAAACAGGGGTAAGCAGGGATAAGTGATTTGCCCAAAGTCATTTACATCTAGTTAGTATATGAGGTCAGATTTGAACTTAGAAAGACTTCAGGCCTGGTAGTCTATCCACTATACCAAGCAGCTGCCCCTTTAGAGTACTATTCAGAGAACCATGTAGTAGGAAAACATTAAACATTTTATTAAAATTTGTCCTTTCCATTATAATATGAAATGTGTATGAATAATAAAGTCATTTGAGAAATAATAATTTATTACATATAAATGTGATATCTATAGCAGAAATATGTAATCAGATACATGCATGAATGAATATATATTTTATACACAATAGATACGACATAATAAAAAGATAAAATAAATCAATAATATAATTGCATTGCATAAATATATTTATATGTACTATGTAGATGTGCAATATGCATGATATTAAAAATTATACAATTGTGTACATACACATAAATATATAAAACTGCATTAACTCCTTATTATATATTTTCATGTGTGTCTAAAAATAATGGTGAGCTTAAATTATTTTAAAACTTTGGAGACATAAAGTAAAAATAAAATCTCAGGCATATTTATGGCTATTGAATAATGTCAAGATGGTTTATAGTAATTGCATATGGAACAATAGATAAATATATACACACTAAACATAGATGCATATGAAAATTAATTATATTATATATTTGTACCTTTAAATCAATAACACATGAAGCATGAATACACATATATAATAAGAACTTCTAAATTTATCACACATTCAAGCATACATATGTATATGTATGAATACATGCATGCTTTAATATATAACATATGTTATGAATAATATTTATATATTTAATATAACTAATACATGATAGGTTGCATTTTCATATATTATGTCTATTTTATATGTAAAATATTTTATTATTTCTCAAATAATCTTCAACCTGGATGATTTATATGACAAAGAAAAAAAAAGACTTTTATTATGACATTTGGTTTTCTCCCTCTAGATAATTCCATAGTCAAGTCTTGATTAAAAAACACTAATGAAGGGAAGTAGTGCATAGATAATTGAAAATAATTGGTGATATCAAAGACATGTATATTTGACTTTGGAATGTGTGCTTGTAATTATATTTGAACCTGAGTATATATTATGCCAATGACATTTACATTCTTTCAAATAATATACTGAAATAATCTTGTGAATAACTAACTCAGGATAACATGTAACACATTCCTCCTGGTTTTGTAATTCCCTGTTCTCTAACATATATCATGGTTAGATAGCAAGACCTTTCAAATAGATAGCCTAGTTTGTTTACTATATTCCAGGTTATAAACTAAACATATTACCTGGGATTAGGCAACTCATTAGAAGGCAATGTCATTATATGAAAGAAGATTTAGGGGAGAATGAGAGCTCCTCAGAAAGAAGGATGATGTTGTAGTGCGGAAAAAAAGAGGAGTTTGAAGTCAAAAGTCCTGAGATCAAATCTAACTTGTTATACGTGTGAAACTGAGTAAATTACTTTTTCCTTCTGAATCTTAATTCCTTCACCTCTATAAAATTTCTGGTTATATACTTCTGAATATTTCATTTAAAATTACATTCTGGGGGCAGCTGGGTAGCTCAGTGGATTGAGAGCCAGCCCTAGAGACGGGAGGTCCTAGGTTCAAATCTGACCTCAGACATTTTCCAGCTGTGTGACCCTGGGCAAGTCACTTGACCCCCATTGTCTAGCCCTTACCTCTCTTCTGCCTTGGAGCCAATACATAGTATTGACTCCAAGATGGAAGGTAAGGGTTTAAAAAAAAAATTACATCCTTAGCATCTGCTGGATTCTGGATTACTTAGCAAGATAAGATAGTTGTTTCAGTGACCACAAGCAAGATTGAACACAAGTTGTCTAGAGTTTAGATAATCTTCAGGTAATGATGAAGTAACTGCTTCCCTTTGAATTAATTATACTGTATTCATTAGAATAACTACTATGGTTTTAGGAAAATAAAATAGATTTGATATTTGATTTTACTCCATGCAAACCATGGAGGACTTCTGGACCTACGTTACTTTATATTGATACTTTCTTAATAAATGTTTGATATTTTTCATCTAATTTTATTCCCCATTTTATATGTAGTAGAGTCATCATAAAAAATATGTTTCAGAAATTTTGTAAAGAAGAACACTTACAGACATCTTATTCTTTCCTCTTAGCCTTTTATGGAAACACTTTTGCTTTAATTCATATTTTGTTAACTTTGATCCTAAAGCCTCATCCTAAAAGAATTGTATCTATTCAAAGGATAGAACCATATGGTAAGAAAGAATTGGAGATCAATTTTATTTTGGAACCTATTTGAAAAAAAAATTAGCCCAAATGAAATGTATCAGGAAGGTAAAAGCACTTGACTGACTGCATGATTGCTTAACAATTGTTTATGTATTAGTGATTGTCGTTACCCTTGACAACCATGAAAAATGGCTTTACTATACTCTATTCTCTCCCTTCAATTTTTCCAGCTTTATCACTCCATTTTTTAATACCTATCCACCTCTTATATCCTCATCCTATTTGATGCTGCCCACTCAATACCCTCAAATTAAAATTCTGCTCTAAGTCCTGCATATGAACAGAACTTTATTGATAGGAAAACTCAAAATCTTAGTTGCTTGAAGTGCATACTTGGTCAAAACTATGGTTCATACTCCAAGACTGTTTACCTTTAAAGTGGTGGAATTGTTCACTTTTTTACATGAAACACAATGATAATTACAAGCCATCTACAAATGATAACTTTGAAGTCCCTGAGTTCATAAATGTGAGTATTAACTTTACCAGAGCAGGTAGATTCATCTGTATTTCTTATTATTTTATACTTTTTTTATTCAAATCTTTCATTAATTCTACAAACACTTACTGATTGATTAATATGTTTATAGGCACCACTTTCTGGGAGGACAATAATAAAATGAAAGTGCTCAATCACAAGGAGTATGTATTCTCTTGAAATGGTCTTCCATGAATTTTTTAGGGACAAATTTAAACAAAATACTGAATATCCCCTTCTGGTTGTTTTGGATCTTTTTGAGGATGCTACCCTTTAGGATGTCCACCTGTTAATCTAGCCCCTGTCACAATGTGAGTAGCTCATCTCCTCTTTTGGGGATCATATGCAATTAATGATATATTCAATCATACTTCTGGTGAGGAAGTCACTGTTGACAATTTTGTACAGTTTATTACCCTTCTTACATCTCATATTAGCCTTTTGAGTCATTTCCCATTGGAATTCTTTTGATATCCTGGTGCTTAATGATTGAAAACCACAGAACATCACTAAGATAATAATGATGTTAAGGACATAGATTTTTCTCCTACTTCTGACTTTGGAATCATTGAAAACACTGAACATGTGATTACGTGTGATTCATCCCAATTGTTTTCTCATCTTACTCAGTTCTGGTAACAGCCCATAAGATTCTTTTAATTGTCTTTCTAAAATATAGGTACTGACCTAGGTCAAATGATATAATATATGCAAAGTATAATGTAATATAATGTAAATAATGTAAATAACATTATTTTAATATTAGTTATTGTCACATAGAGATAGAGACAGAAATGTCTACATTGATATTGACATAAATATCTTTCAACATATTTTATTAGTAGATATTGTGCTAAATGCTAGGAATTCAAAGACAACAATTAAATAGATCCCATTCTCAAAAAACTTATTATATTCAATTTGGGGAGACAAAATGCCCAAGCATACAAGTATTTACAAATATATATTAAATAACTGGAAGCTACTTTTCAATGGGAAGATTTTAGTAGGTGGAAGGAATAATAAGATACTTATATACAATATAATGTTTGAGGTCAGCTTTGAAGGAAACTGGGACTTCTAAGAGAAGGATCTAATAAGAGAATTGCCTGTACAAAGGCATGTAGACCCAACATGGAGTATTGTGCCTGAGAAATTATAAGAAATCAGAAATGAGAAGGTATATACAAGGAGAACAAAGACATATACAAAATTTCACCTTAACTCATCATAGAAACATTAATTTCAAAGGACATTTTTATCAACAGTTTTAGTCGGAATGATTCTAGTGTCATGAAAACTCAGAAAGGAGAATGTGTCCAGAAGGTAAAAGTGGCCAACACTGTCAAGCCCAAGAAGGTCAAGAAGAATAAGAATTGAGATAAAAAAATCACTGAATTTGACAATCATGAGAGCATTGATAAATTTAGAAGGAGATGTTTTTGGTTGACTGTTGAAGCCAAAAGCAAAACAACAGAGAATTTGGGAGAGAGATGAGAGCGAATAAAAACAATGAGAGTTGTCCATTTGTAAATATAAACCTATCTATCAATCTATCTACTAACTTATGGACCTTCCTATTTAAGTTTCATGGAGTAGTTTTATGGAAGGAGCACAGGACTTAGAATCACTTTGCTGTTATGGCTTCGTCACATCTCTTTGACATCTGATAAGACACTTTATCTCTCTAGTTAGCCAAATTTATAGTTGTAAAATTAGGGAGGCTGAAATATTTGCTCTCTAAGATTTCTTCTGGGCTATTTGATTCTACAAATGTTCCTCTACCCCTTTTGGATATTCCCAATGTCCATCTTGTTAAGGGATCTCCACCAGGGCTACTCAGGGGTAGCTGTCATGGTTTCACCATTCAGTGTTAGAAATTGTTCTCTCACTCCCATCATCAGGGAGGAGGCTTTGATGGTGATTGAATTAATTTCTGTCAGTTTCTAGATTTTCCTAATTTGAATCAGTTCTATGGATGTCATTGTTGGCTCTGACTTCTTCTTTATGTAATTGTGGAGATATTTCCAAGTGTAAGAGCATTGTGTGCAAATCCAGGAAATTGGGAATTGTGGCAAATCTTGAGAAGCTTCCCCTTTATATTGTATTGATATTTTAAATTAATAGCAGACAAGTAAGCTATTGAAATAAGGACTTTATATCAGTTTGAGCTCTGTTCAAGGAATTGTTGTAAGAGAGGGAAAAAAAAACATTATAAAAAGAATATAATAGGTTCCTTTCATACTTACTTATTTTTAGATACATCAAAGGATGATTGCCAGTATTTAATGATTGCAATTCCAGATTTTCTTCTATTAATTTGTCAGTGTATTGCTAGCTATCTACATGTTTCTATTGAAACCACATAAATCATAAAGTCATAGACTAGGAAAATTGGAAGATATATTATTTTTCATCCACTCTCCAATGCATTCATGTCAGCCATAAGTAACCTAAAGTCCAGAGGGATGACAATGTGATTTGCCTAGGGTCCCACAGCTTGTTAGAGATAAAGCCAAGAATAGACCTAGCAACAACAACAACAAAGCTCAAGGCACTTAATATTATTGATAGTATTAGCAATATGCTAATGCTAAAGATCCCAGAAAGCTATAGATGGGCACTTCTGTACATCAGTTCGGGGTCATGATGACAAAAACAAGCAAACAATTTAAATCATTTTGTAATGAACATTTTGGAAACCACTGAACCACACCCCACTTCAATGACTGTACAGGATTACTGACTGTACAGTTGAGTATCTTAATCTAAGCAAAATTATGAAGTTCAAAGGCTGTTGTTTGCACACTTCTTTTTCCAATGCGTTTCAGGAAGCCCCAGTTCCTTTGCTCAAAAAGATTTAGGTGAACCTACATGTCATCCTTTAAGACAAATAAATACATTAATAAAATAATGTATATGTGTGTTCACTCACACACAGGGGCAATATGGCAAAGTAGGAAAAGGTTGCATTCAGAGACCAAAATTTCAAGTCCCATCTCTGACACATCCTAGCTGTGTGACTCTGGACAAGTCCCTAAACATTCTAAGAAAACACCTCAGAAAAGTTGCAATTAAAGGGAAACTTCTTCACTCGGAAATTCCTTAGACCAATGAAATTGTTTCCACCCCCTCCAAAGTATTAGTACTCCAAAACTCAGAGTTACCTATGACCACATTGATAAGTTACCCAACCCCACCGCAACCCATTCACAACTCATTTGTCCCTGTCTGTCTTCTGTGACTCTTCTTCATATTCTACCATAGGTTAGATATGAAAGTTCTTTCCCCATTCTCTGCAAACATCACAAAGATACCAATGGAGCATGCATTTGTCCATTAATTATCCGTTTCCCACCTTCTAGATTTCTTCTGCATTTCTTTGATAGCAATTTTTTATACAACTTCATATTTTTTAAAATTTTCATTAAAATTTCTCCAATTATATGTAAAAACAGTTTCCAACATTTTAAAAAGAACTTTGAGCCTCAAATTCTCTCTCCTTCACTTATATCTCACTCCCTATTCCACTGCTGAGATGCTAAGCATTTTTCTGATATAGGTTTTCATGTTCAATCATGTAAAATATTTTCCAATATTAATTCTTTTGTGGAAAGAAATTATCAAAAAATTAAGAAAATGAAAAAGTTTGCTTTGGTCTGGATTCAGATTCCATCTGTTCTTTCTCTGAAAGCAGATGATGTTATTGTCATGAGCCATTAGGGATTATTTTGGATCATTGTATTGCTAAGAAGTGAAGTTATTCACAGTTGTTCTGTGTATTATAAACTGTGTAATACACAGTATTGCTGTCACTCTGTACAATGTTCTCTTGGTTCTTCTTACTTCACTCTGCTTTAGTTCATGTAAATCTTTCCACATTTTTCTGAGGTTCTCTGGCTTGACATTTCTTATATAGCTCAGTAGTATCCATCACAATTGTATACTATTACTTATTCAGCTATTCCCCAATTGATGGGTATCCCCTCACTTTCCAATTCTTTGCTCTCACAAAAAGAGCTGCTTTGAATATTTTGGTACATATAGGTATTTCCCCCTTTAAAAAAAAATCTTTTTGAGATACAAACCTAGTAATGATATCACTGTGTCAAAGGATATAGACTGTTTTAAACCCCTTAGGCTATAAGTCCAAATTGCTTTCCATAATTATTGAATCAGTTCACACCTCCTCCAACAGTATATTAGTGTCTTAATTTTTGCACATCCTTTCCAAGTTTTGCTATGATTTTTCCTGTCATAATAGCCAATAGGTGTGGAATGATACCACAGAACATTTTTATGTATGTGATTTTTTTCTTTGTAATATGAACAATATATGGATTTTGTCTAGTTATTTGTTATTTTTTGCTTGTTTTTGGTGATTCCCAATTTCAATTCTTTAAGGACTATAGTGTTCCATGCCTTACATCCATAAATACTATAAAATTAAAAAAAATGATGAGCCTTTCATTATAGTAGCAGCTTATGATCATTCAAAACAGCAAACAATCCTAAAATTTATATACACATATATATTTATATATGTAGATTATATGTATATGCATATATACATACATGGTTATGGATCAGATCCATATATTAAGTAGCTGGCAATACAAAAATACCACTCATATGTTATGGTAAGGGGGTCATTTTTAAACCCAGGCCAATGGCTTTTGGAATATCTTTTAGTTAGCAATCCTTTGTAACCAACTAGGAATCCAGTTTAATTATCACTGGAAGTAGTCAACTTTAAATCAATTGTATCCCTACCACACATACTAGTTATTTTTGATTAAGTGGTTTCACTAGATCATTTGGAATCTAGCTTGTTCTAGTGTTCCTAAAAGCTATTATACAGTCTTAGCAAATAGTGTACTCTGACTATTTATTAACTGAGATCATGTGGCACATGGGTAATGCTTTTATTAAGACATTAGTCAGTTTTTTGAATCAACAAAGGTTTAAACATGGGAACAGGTATATATCCCAAATGTCTCTTGGAGATTAGTAGGGTTATACTAAATTGAATTAAAATGAATCCTTCATTACCCATACCAAAGAAGGAGATCAATGATATAGATATACTAACGTCATAGTTATTTGCTGCAGAGTGATCTACACGATTTTATTCTTTTTGTAAAAAAAATTGTATTCTTAATTATATTATTTTCTTTATAAGCTATTAGATAGATCTGGATAATATAAAATTAAAATTAATACCCAATAACTCAAAGTATCATATTTTATAAGATTTACTAATAATCACTTGAAGTAGAAGAAATAAAAGAATAAAGTACAAAACTTAAGGATGACCATGTGTGAAAAATTCTACTGCCTGGCATTCACGCCACCTCCACCAGCTGCAATCAGTGGAAAAGAGAGAGAGATCAGAACTATCCTCAAAATATATACTCACTATGCTAGCGTGTAACATGAGAAGGAACATGGGAACCTGGGATTTAGAATCCCAGGGAGCAAAATTTAATTATACAAAACCCCCTGTGATTTCATTGGGAAATGAGCATGTAGAAATCTGCCAGATTTACATGCCTAGTTTACCCAGTGAATCAGTACACATAACCAACTTATATCTCTATGGATTTTTAACTTGAGGTTCATTTATTGCACTTTTTAAGAGGAAATTACAATAATTTGGGGATAATAGGGAAATAAAAGAGAAAGAGAACAAAACCAGTGATGGTTAGGCACATTGACAAAAAGCCAATTAGGGGGCAGTCCCGTCTGTCATAAGAGTTTATATTCAAAATTAATGCATTCAACCCCCCACAGTTCAACCCACTATATATCCCAAAGTTCATTCTGGATCTTTTGGTGCAATGTGTGGTTTCTGCAGGCATCTTCATGGCACCTTCTCCAAACAGTTCACTTTCTTGATTCTGGGAGGTTGCAAGTTTGTTATCCTAAAATTCCTCTCAAACAAGAAAAAAATTATAAATCTAGAATTTTTTGACAATAATTCAATCCCCCCCGAGGAGGACATTGAACAACACATGGGTCACCCTGTGATACATGGCTGAGTTATGAGATATATGAATCAATTGTCAAAAGAAAATCAAAAACATAAAAAAAAAACAAATAAAAGAGAAAAAGTAACTTCTGGATGAAACATAAAATATCAAAGTCTCATGTCTAACAATTCTAAGTAAGGAAGAATAAACCTATAACAGGTCCTAGAATCAGGGCCCAATTAAAGTGATTTATGTCCCACAAGCCTGAAATAGCAATTTTGCACTTACCCAATCAGCAGCCAGGATTCCAGAAAATTGACATACTATGAAGAGAGAAAAAGGACTAGCTTTTGAAGCAAAAGAGAAATAGCATTCCCTTGTCTGATTGTACCTTTGTTCTCATGGATAGGGGATCCAAAATGGCAGCCAGACTGGAGTACTTGTTAGAAGTCTGGATCTGGCACAAGGGAATCCTGTGTCTGACTTTGGAAATAGCTGCTTCCTTGAACCTCAAAATAAGTTCAAGTCCCCTGTCTTTGTGCAGAATCTTATCAATCCCACTCAGATGTGTTGGTCTTCTTGACTTTGTGCTCCTTGGCACTGTACAGGTTAACTTTGTGCTCCTTTACACAGTGCAGTGGCTCTTTTGTGATCCCTTATCCTCGAATCAGACACCATTATTAATCAAAGTCTCATAATATTTAACAATCAATGGTAGGTTTCCATAGTCTAAAGCTTTTGGGTATGCATTGATATAAGGACTAATGGATGTCTTAAACTTATCCTAGTGTAAAATTAAAAAAAAAAACAAACATTAATCCTGGTAAAGTACCTCAAGTACAAAAAATAAGAGAAAAAACTCTATTGCACATACAGGGAAAAACAATAATAAAATTTAAAAAAGTAAAAAAAATATAGTTCACCTTCTATGAAACACTGTGTTAGCCAAGGAGAGGCACAATACAAAGATTTCTCACCCCAAAATGAGATCCATTTCCTTTTTAACTTGGCCATGATCCACAGTGTGAGTGTACATGATTTTCACCAATTAACAGCCTTTTAAAAAAGTAGCACAGCAGCTAATGCACATTCAAAGAAGTACCAAAACCTCAAAAAGCACATCAAATTCTCCAAAGGTTACTAATACAGATTTTGTCTAATTAGTTTATAGATTTTTATAATGGTATTTTTCTCTAATCCGGTCATATGGCAGTACAAATAAAGGCAGTGTAACAGAACATATAGCTAATGGCCAAAACATAGTAGCTGAAAATGACTCAGTGTAACAGAAGATATTAAATTAGATTAATATGTGAACTTAAAAGCAAAATAGAATTTTAAAACAAACAATCAGCAAACACAATATATGTGACAGGATGGGAGCAATGAATTCAAGAGTCCTTATCTCCAATTCCGATAGCTATGTTACAAAGACCTCTTTGGAGGGGAATAAATTGAAACAGTTAACAGCAATAAGACAATGAAGTATGTAAGGGCTTAAAATTCTCCTCCAGACTCTTTGAGATTCCTTCCCCTCCCCAGTATCATAATCCATCTAGATTCCTTTGGTCACACCTCTGGGATTCCCCATACCAGCATTGGACATATTATGATGAACCCCATATTGGATGTTTTGCAAAGACTGGGCAGGCCAAAATGGCAAGTGAGTGTAGGGAGATGAATCTTCCCCCTGAATCTTGAGGTTACTCAACTGTAAGGTATCCTATAAATACAAGAACCCCCAGGAATGGCAGCAAGAAAAGACTTCCTAAAACTGTGAGCTGATGCAATCTTGATAAGACTCTATGGGAATGGGAGCTGTTTGAGATAGGCAGGAAACTGGACTATGCTTGCAATTCTATTTCCTGTCTGTAGGTGGTACTAGCCTAGTATATGCTGGTTAGGAGGAATGGAAATTCCCTCCCCACTAGGGGCAAAAACACCAGGGAGAACAAAATGGTGTTTAAGCATAGAATATAGACTTCACCTTATATTTGGATTAGGAAAATCCAGCACCTAATTTTCAAAAATCTGTCTTTAAATCCACTGACCTATTAGCTACCCCCAATTATACTGGGTTTTAGGGTGTAGAGAGTGGCACGGAAGAACCCCTCAGTTTCTACCCTTTCAACGAAGAGTGTGAAAACCCCAGGGTCAGCTTAAAAATCAACTTGGAAGTTAAGCAGAGGGTGGGGCCTGTCAGTGTGGAAACAGCTGCTCAGTGGTCTAAGAGCCACCTCAGCTACAAACTGGAAGTTTAAGTACTACTGTGTGCTTGAGATCCATATGGGAGGTGTAGGGGAAGGGTCTCGTCACACCAAGAAGCAGGGGGCCAGTGCTAGCTCAGCTGTTAGCAATATAAGGGAAACTTATACTTTACCTTTCCCAGTGAAATGGACATGGCAGAAGAGAAATGTGATTTTTCAAAATGACCTACTCCCTATCTTTATTCAAAGGCTATCTTAAAACAAAAAGATCAAGCATTCCATCCCTTTGTGGCTCTACAGAAATGTAAGATTAAAATTAATATCCAATAACTCCAAGTATTAAATTTTATAAGATTTATTAATAATCACTTGAAGTAGAAGAAATAAAATAATAAAGTACAAAACTTAAGGATGACCATGTGTGAAAAATTATCCTGACTGGCACTCACCCCACCTCCACCAACCACAATCAATGGCAAAGAGAGAGAGGGTGGAGCTACACTCAAAATGTATTCTCCCTACATTAGCACGTAACATGAAAAGGAACATGGGGAGTTGGGATTTAGAGTCCTGGGGAGCAAAATCTAATTATAAAATAGATATCACCTTTATTAAACACTAAATACCAGATAATAATATGCCCTTAAGTGTTGAGCATACAAAAACAACAACAAAAAAAGAGTAGTAGGCCAGCTAAGTAATTCAGTGGATACAGAATCAGGACTGGAATCAGGAAGATTTGAATCCAAATCTGGCCTTAGACCCTTACTAGCTCTGCGGCCCTGGGCAAGTCACTTAAACTTTTTGGCCTCAGTTTCCTTATCTATAAAAGGAGCTAGAGAAGGAGATATCAAACCATCCCAATATCTTTGCCAAGAAAACCCCATATATAGTCACAGATAGTTCTATGGGCCTAAAAAATAAAAAGACTTAATAACAAAAAAATAATCTAATAGGGGAAGACAAAACAAAAAAGGGAACCAAAGAAAGGATGCAGACCATAGAGTGAGGAAACCAAATAAGTAGTATGGTTGTGGCTCCATAAGATATGGTGATCTTGTGCAGGAACTCATTAGTTATCAAGGGATTTTCAGGGTATAGTCATTTGGAGGCAAAGCATGTGTTATAAATATGGAGAAGATGTGAAAATGAGCTAGATATTAAATTGGAAATTTAAAAATTAGGTTTCATTCATTGAGAACCCACAATTAACCCAAGTTAAGACACATTCCAGTGGTAAATAGAAACAACTTTGTTTTAGAAACTAAACCACGAATAATCCACAGGGAAATAGTTTTAAATAACTGAATGCTGAGAGTGATACTAAGTTCATCTTTCAATACATTCATAGTTTCACTGATACCGTTTAACCCCTCAATGCCTTTCCATCTTGCATAATCCTTGTTTATGCTTTTTTATAAGTCCTTTTGCAGAAGAAATATCTAGGCTGACCATCTCTTGTCCCTCGTTATCACTACATGGCCAAATCACTATCTATTTTCATCATAAATGCCCTTGATTATATTTTTATGCTACTTCTTATGAGGGAGTCATCTATGGTAGCATGTTGCAGCTTAGAAACATCAGGAGTCTTGCTAGTTCCCCTTGGATCACATGTCATTTTGATTCTTCTAAGACCATATGCTTCCATGATTTATAGCCATAATTGGGAGAAAATTGGTATTAAAATTTTGTGAGGGAGAAGTAATAACTTGGAATGATTTAAAATCATTTTTCCCAAACATGTTTCATCACAATCCCATTCAATTGTGGATTCATCTAGCCCTGTCCTTTTTCTATCATATATACAATTGTACATAGATAGAGAGATATATCAGTTATATATTAGTATCATTCCATACATCAATATTTACATTCACACAAATTTTCTATAATAATATATTGTTGTATTTAATATCAGAATTTGAGTAACAGGCATTTTTCATCCACTTCAGTTTCTCTTTCAGATAGCTAAGTTGATCTCTTTTGTTTGAATTCCAAATAGTGTTTTTGGGAAACCAAATTAGATTTAAAAATGTAGAATATGCTCTATAATATATGTTATTTATTTCATCTCTGCATACCATGATGAATTTAGGTAGTCCTGGGAAGCAATAAACTGAATTTATATGGATCAATAGGAACAAAATTTGTCTATACATAATTCACATTAGATTCAAAAAAAGATTATAATATTCTCATATTTGTTTGGTGACATATTCCCCAAATTGGGTATAACATGCATGGGTTGTGATTATGAGCAGAGGCATTCATTTTTGCTTGCTGGTCACTGCACTTTAATTGATAAACTTTTCATTGGTACACTCATATATGAATCAGGCAGTACCAGAGCTAGAGATTTTAGAGATCATTACAGAGAGTTGAAGCCATGAATTCATATCTGAAATAATTCCATGATTTTTTTAACCTCCTAAAGTTACTAGGGTGATCAAGGATATCTTGTTTCCTGTTCAAGGCAAATAGGTAGAAAACTTCCAATAGGGAAAAGGAAACACAGGGTTTTAAAACTCATTTTTTTTTGCTTAGTGTTTAGAATTCTATTTCGTGTTTTTTCTTATTACCATATTGATTTTTAAGAAAATTATCTTTCACAATTTGCAATGTACCCATATACTTTGGTGAAGGGGACAATCAGTAATCTTTTCTAAGTACTTTTGATATCTTCTAAGGCAGGATATTATAAAGGCAAATGATTATAATGATTATCATTATCTATGCTTGATTTAACTTATGTGCAACATAATTTGATAAATCCATAGTGTTTCAGGGTATTAGGCAAATTCTTAAAAATCAAGTCAAAGGAAAATATTATGAATCCCAGCAAAAAAAAGAAAAAACTAATACAACCATAGATTGTGCTTTTAATGTCCCTCTATGATTACTTGGTTAATACTTAATAAAGACAGAAATCAAGTTTCTTCTACAAGTAAGAAATTCAATGAAAACTGTCAATTACAGATGGATCTCATTTTTAATATTTAAAATGTACTTTGGGACAACTGTGTGTGAACTGTATTTTCAAAAGCCAAATTATATTTTAAATGAACTAAGGTAAATGTATATATAAAGGATATAATGGTTATTCTTTTTGTAAAGCAAACCACTATTTGATACGATAATTAATTTTATCTTAAAAGTTCTTTTTCCTAGGATTTCTTAAAGCAACAGACATCTGATCTTTGAAAATTAATTCATTTCTTCAACAAGCTTTTATTAAGATCCTAATATTTATTCGGTATTTGGCTAGGGCTCAGCATACCAAATTAAAAAAAAATTAAAGATCCCTTTCCCAAACCTTTATTCTTTTAGTGGAACTGGGAGTGTTATAGTGCATATAAGCACAAAATGAGTGCAGCATCATTCTGGAGGAGAGAAAGGTCTTTAATAAGGGAAATAGATAATATGGGAACTCCCTTTAGGGACCAGAGGTTTTAAGTTGCAGTGCAGGTGAATATATTTTGTGTTTCAGGAATGGGTATCATTGGCATTACTGATTTCCTACCCCTGTATGTTGGAGAAATGTTTAATGATACTCTTTTCTATATTGGAGTCCTGGGCCATCAGTCTTTGAACCCATGTTCCAAATGAGGGACTCACTGATCATCACCCAAAATGCTGGAAAAAAGAAACTAATTTCTCCTGGGCTAATTTCACTTTATTAAAATATACACACATGCAGCAAAATAGGGTACACTAAAGCTATGGTAAATATCCAAATAAAAGAATTACAGAAATTCAGAGAATATTTCAATTGGAACCAAAATATACTTGAACATCCAGCTTTACTTGAAGGCTTCCAGTAAGAGAAAACCCATCATTTCCTGAGATTGTTCATTCTAATTTTCATTAAGATGTTTTGTACTTATTTCTCCCGTATACTATGCCTAAATATACCTCTTTGCAATTTTTATCCATTACTCTTAATTATGGGAAAATGTTCTAGATAATTCATTACTGGAGCAATAGTGATGATACTGGAACCTGGAGCAATGCTTGGAACACAGTTGGAAATTAATAAATATTCCTTTATAAGATCATTTCTATGCAATGCCAGTAGAATCCAATATAACTATAATGTTTGGTCAACCTGATTAATTGGGAATGGTGGCAAGGTGGCTCAGTGAATTCAGAGCCAGATCTAGAAAAAGAAGGTCCTGGGTTCAAATCTTGCCTCAGCTACTTCCTAGCTGTATGGTTCGAGGTCAGTCACTTAACACCAATGATGTAGCCTGTATTGCTTTTCTGCCCTGGAATCAATTGATTCCAAGATGGAAGGTAATGGTTTAAAAAAGAGAGAGAGAAAGAGAAAGTTGCTGGGAAAAATGGTTAAATGAATCAATCTCATTCTCTGAATCTATAGCCCTGAGAACAGCAGCAGGGATATAGCTACACAAACCTGCAATTCCTTAAATGTCTTTAAGGAGACTCACTGGATCATCAATTTAAAGCTTCCAGATATTTCCTTATTTAATAAAAGCAGAGAAAAGGGAGTGACTTGCCCAAGGTCAAAGGCATGGTAAGTAGCTACTGAGATCCAAATACAGGACCTTTTCTTCCACACTCAGTCCATCTGCCCATTGTGCCAGCCCACCTGGAACAGTTATAATGATTTGGACCGCCTTGATCTTTTGGCCCTGTCCACTTCTGCCACCATCATGGGAAAAATGGCTTGTGATAAAGGCTCTCACAAAGTAGTGGACTCAAACTGCCACCATACAATGTCACTTGTATAGTTTTATTTTTACATGAAAGACCTGAAAAGGAGCTGGCAGATGTAGAAAAGGACCTTATCCTTAACACATAGAGGTAGCTTTATGATAGAGGCTTGAAAGCCCCACATTCCCTTCATTTCTTTAGCTCTCCTTTTATCCCTTTTAAGATGGTCTATGGCTGACCTTGTGCACAAAGAAAAGGCCTGTCCAGTGTCTCCAGGAAATTAGGGTTAAGGTCATATAGGAATGTCTAAATACTTGTTTTACACAAAGCTCCTTTTATATCTCCCTAAAAGCCAAAGACTATCAAAAGTAGATTGCAGACAGGACCACTCAAAGCTAAACTACTTAAAGGGAAGGATTTGGGGTGATCTCTCCTGGTCCCTTATCAGTGTACTCTATGGATTTGCAGAGATTTCAAACTAAGACCTTCATCCCTGTGCAAGACATGGCTTAAAAGTACACCTTCCCATGGACTATTTTCATCTTTAGCATTTTCAGAGATTAGCTAGATTCCCAGAGTCATGCAAGATAATTACTCAAAAATTTCCCAGCACTTTACACTCACTGGTTCTGTTTCCCGAGTTATTAAACTGGGTAACTTTCAATGACCTATTGTCAGTCGCCAGGGGCAAGCCCCCTGAGTTGGATCTTAATGAAATCTAAGTACAACTTCAGATGCTACTAATTAAGACAGTTAGGGGTCAGAGGAAACATGTGGTTAGCACATTGCCTGGTGCGTAGTAGGCTTTTAATAAATGTTTGTCGATTAATTGATTAATGAGATATCTATGATATATCTTATTAGGATACAAGGGCTCAAATAGGTTTTGTTTATTTGTTTGTATTAGCAGTCTGGATCTGCTAATCTCTCTTAAATTATAAATATACCAGGCGCTCCTAGTTCTAATCTTGATAAAATCAATACAGAAGCTTGAATGTGTTGTTTTTCTCTCCTGGGCTGGTTCATCCCTCCTTGGGAAACTTCATAGACCTAATCCCCAGGGTTTCATCACATTTGTGTTGGATTTAGTGTGGACGCTCCATCTGTTTTTGTCCTACTTTTGCTTAGAATTCCTGAAATCATGGGATTCATCTGCCTTATCTTCCTATTAGCAGGGACGTCATCTGTACCACCACCACATGCAGATTATTTCATAGCATCTTGAGCTGGAAGGGTCCCCCAAGAAACCATCGATTTATATTAATTTTCATCATTTTATACTTGAGGAAATTGAGGTTCAAGGAGGATGAATGACTTGTACCTGGTCACAAATCTAACAAGTGTATGGGGTGACGCTTTCTAGCAGATCTTTTAAGACATCAAGTTAAGATTCTTTCCATTATACTATCCTGCCTCTTTGAAGAGCAATATAGTGGTATATCAAATAGAATCAATTTTGTAGCATTAAAAGAATATATTTACACATCAGTTTGAAATCCTATTTTGAAATAACAATTGCATTGAATCAACATTTATTAAACACCTCTTACGTGTAAGGCATTAGAAATGCAAAGAAGAAAATGAAATAATACCTGCCCACAAGGAGATTCTACTGGCTGGAGGTAGATAGTGTGGGTGAGAAACAAATAAATATACAAATAAGTAAATAGAAAGTATAAATAAAGTAATATACATTAATTTAAGGAGGGAATGTTAACAACTTACTGATCTTGGGGAAACTATTTCTTCATTTGTAAAATGAAGGAATTAAAAAGGATATTTTCTAAATGTTAAGATCCATCTTTCCAAAAGATTTTTTCCACGGCATGGCATATATTTATAATAACTACATTTCTCCCAAATACCTCAGTAAAGGATTCAATGTTTTCCAAACTTTTTTGATAGTTTTGTGTCAGACTTTGATATAGAAATCACTGGGCTCTAGAAGATTATTTTCCTCCCCAGTTTAGATAGATAAATATAATACATGACATATTAATGACTCAGCTACCCAGAGTTCTCTATCAGAATAGCAGACTTGCAAATTTGGGAACTTTTGACCTTAGCAACGGCTTATTTTGCTAATATGGAGTGGATAAATCACACAAGTTTTGCCTTGAAAAGGAGGGTCTATGCAAAAAAGAAAATCAAATTACCGCAATTATAAAAACAAATACAGTAATTTGACAAGTAGAAAGGAAATTTGATAAATTATAAGAATATACTATACATAATTATATGCTAGTAAAGTCAAGAAGTTAAAAGAAATTCTTTTTACCCAGAAAGAAAATTAAAAGGACATGAAATAAAAATATAAAATAACCCTAGTTCAGAAAATAAAGTTGAGGAATCTATACAAGTAAAACAAAAAATATTAAAACCTCTGGTCCAGAAATATTTAAGCGTATATTCTATCAAATGATTATATTATAATCAACATCTATGTCTCACAAATAATTGCCAAAAATTGATAAATAAAACAATCAAATTCATTTTATGAGACAAATATTATCATACTCCCCATTCCAAAAGAAGCAAACTATAAGTTATTACTAATGAATGCCAATGAAAATATTTAAATACAATGTAGCAATAAACCTTTAGCAAAATACTCTTTATGAGCAACACAGATTTATAATATAGATGCAGCAATGGTTTAATGTAAAAAAAAACAATAGTCACAATAATCATAGTAGACAGGAAAAAATCACTTAATTAAATCATTAGAAGAACTAGACTTCCATAAATATAGCACTCATATATTCTGAAAAGAGGTATACATTTATTAATCAACATGCTACTTAGATACATATGCATGGCTTTGGGAAATTCTAACCTAAAATAAAATAATATCATCTAGTATCTCCTTATATTGTTGTTTTATATATTTTTATTTTACATAATCCTGTACAGAAAAAAAAATCATTTGAGAGAGTAAAACAAAAAAAAATCACTGTTTTCGTGTGTTTTATCCTAATAAAACACAGTATGGGGAAAATTCATGAAAATGATAAATTAAGAAGTCTAATTGAATTATTGAATCATTTTCATTTGGAGAAGGAATTGAACTTAAATGCAAAAAACTTTAACAAGAATTTTCATGAGGTCATGGTGGTCTCCACCAAGGCCAGAAGAAGAGATTCCAGGCTAAGGAAGTCACTAACCTCTAAAGGCTTTGGCTACACAAAGAAACTCTGTCCCTGCTCTCCAGTTTTTAGTCTGTCCACTCCTTGAGTCAGCTCTGTAATCAGTAACCCTGACATTTCACTTTGACTCCTGCTTCATACTTCATTACCAGCTGGCCCTGACCTATTGGAACAAAAAAGTTCCATTACATCTATCCCCGAGCACCCACTTCTGTCCATTCACACTTGTTCCATGGTCAATGTCGGAATGTATCAGTTGAAAACTTCTGCCCATTCCTTCAGTGTCAGAAGGTTGAGAGCTCTTTAGTGTCCTATATCCTGTGCTGTGTCCCAAACCCCCTCCAAGGATAACTTTACTTTTAGCTTGCAAAGCACACAACTAAAGGAATGTTGTTGTTGTTGTTGTTGTTTCATGGAGCTTTTCAAGACCTTCCTTGAGATATTGGAGATGAGGATAAACTTTGAAGGTGAGGATAAACTTCCTTTGGTCAGCTCTGGTCAGTGAGGTTTTTGGTATTGGCCTCAACAATGAAAAAATGTTCAATGGAGCTGTGAAATGCATTTTGCCTCATCTTCAGAGAAGGTAATGTCTACAGTCTACTTCTACTGCCTCTAAGTAACATTCGTCCATGAGGATTTTTGCTATAGCTTCAAAGTGCAACCCCTGCATATATTATAAGTAGCTGGAATGCCCTCATTTGTTGACTTTTTTTCCCTACTTCATGGCTAAACTATACACTAATAAGTAGCCTACTAATTAGTCTGCCTACTTGAAGACTGTATAATTTTCATAGTCATAGAATTAAGAACTAGAAGTATCTAGAGATCAATCAGTTTAGCACTTTGATTTCACAGATGAGGAAATTTTTATTTGGAGAACTTAAAGGATTTGCCCAAAGTCTGAACTGAGATACAAATGCCAGTCTGCTTCATCTAAATCCAATACTGCCTTGATGTTACCTCTGTTCCCTGAGACCTCATAGTATTCCAGATCAATAAAGATTGCCCTTACTGCCTTTAGCAAGGCAGATTCTGCAGACAATGCATATATAGCAAGTGTTTAGTAAATGCTCATTGGTTGATTGGAAATTCATTTTTTTATTATTATTCTTTTTTATGTTTCTCCTTCATAAAAGTAATTTATTTTTTTGTTGGTTACATGGCAATTTATTTTCATAAGGATATGAATTCAAATTTCCTAATAAAGGTATTAAATATAGATATTGAAGTTGTGTTATAGAGTGTAGTATGTGTGCATGGAAAAGACAGAGACAGATAGACAGACAGGCAGAGATAGACAGACAGAAAGAGAGAGAAAGAGAGAGAGAGAGTTCTGTTATCCTATTCTTAAAGAGAGCTATCATTGTCCATTGGTGTTCAGGGATTGTTACAAGAGATGGTAAAAATTTAGACAAAATTTTAAAAGCTGGTTGTACATCTGGCAATTATTCCACTGGTTTATTGGATCAAATACAAAACTCATGTGGATGTGGCTAATGTTGGGTACTGCATTTGGTAATGTCTTTTGTACATTTTATTCACCTTTAAAAGCACATACCTGGGCATGTCGCTTTTAAACAAGCTCAGTGGGCTTTATAAACATTACAGCACCACTGTACCAAGCTGCCAAATGAGTATTTTGACAATTTAACTACAATACATCTGGTCATGAATCTAAAAATGCTTTAAAATACACACACACACACACACACACACACACACACACTCACGCACACACACCCCATGGGTCTGGTACCTTTATTGGTATGGGCCAGGTAGAAGCATTTCTACGAAGGACTAGTTTGATTATCAACAGTTGTTTCTCTGCATTTTTTCTTGTGTATAGTACCACAGAGTGCATTAAAATTCACAACCTTGCACTAGGGCATATTATTGTAACCCAAGATAACAAAACTTCACATATAAATAGGTCCAGAAGGTCCTTATTAGAGAATCATTCTTGAAATGCCTACAAAGAAAAACCACCATGGGGGCTGAAGAAGCTCTAGAGTTAGGGAATGATGGTGGAAAGAGAACACTCTGTGGATTATGAAGGACTCAGCTGGCAGGGATTTCCTTGGTTGGGGAGTAATGGATCAGATAGAATCACTGACAAATAACAGATTTTTGAAACAATTGATATGAATGTGTTATATCTTTTAATTGTTATAATTTAGAAATCTCTGTAATTTCATATCGAGAAATGGGGTTTTCCCCAAATTGTAGAATTTCCAATGTTTGCATTGTCCATGTGTATATGGGATATACCATATATGAAATAATTGCATTTATATATTATGTAATAACATATCACATGTAAATTAAATATATTAAATACCACATACATAAATTATATATATGCATATATATATATATTTGTAAAGAGAGGATGGCTAGGCTGGTTGTTCTAGAATTTCTCTGACTTGAGGAAATGATACCTTGGCTTACCATAGAACCACCAGTTACTATTACATACTCATAGGATACCTTAAAGATGAGGCCAATCAGTACTGTTAAGTCTGCATCTTCCTACATTGATTTCCAGACTGCTTCATTGTTTTGACCAGGTACTTTCAAAGCTATAATTCCAGGATATGTCCTTGTAGTTCTCTTTTTCCTATCTGTATAAGCATTTGTAATCCTTTAATGTATCAAAGAAAAGTAGAGAAATGGAGGAGCAATTTTAGAACATTAATTTGGTACTGATTCAGGCTTTATAGGATCACAGGAAAGTGTCTGGGCCTCAGACTTCTGTGAGAAATTTGCCTTTAGTCCCAGCCATAGAAGACTTTTGATAATGGACAATGAGCTCCAGCTAGTCTTAGTCTTTTTAGCCTCTACTTTTGGGGGTGAATAGGGGGAAGGAAAGTTAAATGACAGAAAATAGAGTCAGAAGAAATCAAAGAAATCATCTAATTTAAACCATTCAATTTATTTATGAGAAAACTGATGATCAAGCAAGGGAAATCATTTGACCAAGGATATTTTGTGTGTTAAGATCAAATACAGAATTATAGCTGAGTCCTTGATTTGCATGAATAATGAATCCCAGGAAATAGCCACATTACATGGATTAATATTGAATATTTGCATTGGACTGGAAGCAATTACCATCTTATACATATAACACTGAATAGTGTGAATTCAAATAATATGACCATTTTATAGGGTTCAATATTTCATCTAATAGGGGAATAGCTGTAGAACCTGGGACTCCTTATTTCCAGTCTTTTGTTCTTTCTATCACATTATGCCAGTTTATCAAAGACCCATAGAATGATAGACTTGGAATAGAAGTTAAAGACCATTTGGTCCAACCTTCTTATTTTTTAAATGAGGATAATGCATTCCAGAAAGGTAAGGTGACTTGGCCAATGTCACAGAGATAATGATCAGCAAGATTCAAACTCAGGCCTTTTAATTCCAAAACTTGTATGTAATTCATTGCTAAGCATCATATTGTTTGGCCTTTGATGAGTGGCATTAAAATCATTTATGGATATGGCCAAATGTGTTAGTAAATATGACTGAGCTTCAAAGAATCAAAGGTCTTGTCTCTAGAGCCCCTTTAATTACCTTGACAATGAATATTGGGTACATACAGACCTCATTCTATAGCCTCTCCAAAGTGGAATACAATGGGAGCAGAGCTGTTGTTGTCCTGGACTAGCCTTGGATGCATGACACAATAAGAAAGATGGATCCAGATGACCCTCTTCCGCCACATATTCATGTTTTTTTGGAGAGAATTCCAGTTGGAAGCAAAATGGTATTTTGATTCAAGAAAATATCTTTATAGCATGGCCTTATGTAATATAGCTTGAACTCTTTAGGCATTGACTTTTGGACAACCTAAGGTATTCTCAATTCCATGCTAAATGTTGAAAGGGGGAATTTTAAGTCAATTAATCCTTATTTTTTAAGCTTTAACCTTCTGTCTTAGAATCAATACTGTGCACTGATTCTAAGGTAGAGGAATGCTAAGGGCAAAGCAGTGAAGTTTAAGTAACTTGCCCAAGGTCACACAGCTAGGAAGTGTGAGGCTAAATTTGAACCCAGAACCTCCCATCTCTAGGCCTGGCTCTCTATCCACTGAGCCACCTTGCTGTACCTAAAGTGAGTTAATCTTAATCAAATTGGTTACATATTAATTCCTCCTTCAATTTTATGAGATTTTATGGTATAAACCATTGTTTGCAGCCATGTGAGAGCTACCTCTTTATGAAAGCATGTGCCTACTCACTGGTATTTTTAAGAGAAGATCCAGGAAACTATTGATGAGCAGTTGATCAGGACTCATGAGGATGGATTCTTGTTGTAGGAACTTTTCCTTTTCCTTATTATAGTAAACTATGGGATTACTTTGAACTAGTTTTGGAATGCAAGCTACAATTTTAGGCTTCTTTTATACCCTTCCCAGTTCAGAATCAGAGGACTATGCAACAGGATAGATTTTTCTTCGCTTGAGAGATATAAGCGTGTGGGATACACAAGGGTTTCCTGGCTATGCAGGGACAGGAAGTCACATTTTAAAGGCAATTTCAAATTTGAGAATATTCTATTTTAAGAGTTTGGAAATTTCACCTTTTAGAGGAATAAAGGGATTTCCTAATGTAGCGTGCATGCTATTTGGAGAAAGATGATTCACATAATTCTTGAATAGTATCTTACTTAGAGTACAAAGCTAGTTAATTATTCAAACAATGAAGAAGATGGATTATTTAGAAGCCCTAAATTATGTTTATATCCTAAAGGAATTGAAGCTACGTTGTATGTCATTTTTCAGTCATATCTGACTCTTGGTAACCCCATTTGGTGTTTTCTTTACAAAGATATTGGAAAGGATTGCCATTTTCTTTTCTAGCTTATTTTACAGATGGGGAAACTGAGGCAAACAGGATCAAATGGCTTTCCCTGTCACACAAGTAGAAAGAATCTAAAGTTCAATTTGAACTCAGGAAGATGAGTCTTTGTGACTCCAGACTTGGCACTCTGTCTACTGTGCCATCTAGTTGCACAGGTAATGGTATGAGTCTGAGATTATGTAGGAGGACTCTGTGAGAGAATTAGAGATTCGCCCAAAAGTCAATGACTTACTTGATAACAAATCCAAGTTCAGTTCCCATCTGATGGGAATTGATGGGCTTTATTTACTGTATTATAATGTAGTGAATATAATGCTAGCTTAGGAGTGAGGTTCAAATCCTACCTTTGATACCCACTGAATCAATGGCGTAGTAATTCACTCAAACTCTCCATGCCCAGCCAAACCTCTGAGATTATAATATGCAAAAGAACTGCGGATGTGTTTTAATAAAAAACAAAACAAAACAAAACAAAGAATTTCCTTTCCAAGAGACTCTTGTGCCAAGAAGACTATAGGTTAAAAAAAAACAAAAACTTTTATGCAGCTGTTTATGGGACCCTGTGAATTATTCTCATCTTCTGCATTTTCTGTGAGGTGAGATAAAGTCTGTCTTACTAATTTGAAATGCTGTCTTTGGTAGGGAGACTACTAGATGGTAGTTCAAAGATAAAAGACATCAAGGTTAAAAGTAATCAGAAAAATTTCTAAGATGTCTGAGAACTTAAAAACTATGGGGAGGTAAGACTGTTTTAAACCTTTACCTTCTGTCTTAGAATCAATACTGGGTATTGGTTCCAAGGAAGAAGAGTGGTAAGGGCTAGGCAATGGGGGTGAAATGAATTGCTAAGGACAGATTTGAATCCATGACCTCTCACCTCAAGACCAGCTTCTCAAGCCACTGAGCCACTGAGCCACCTTCTGACTTTATTAATATAAACATAATATCCTGGATGAGACAACTGATGGGACCACCTTGCTCTGGTTGAACATTGGCAGTAGCCAGTCCTTTTCTGGCCACATTTTAAATTAGGGCAATTGAGAAGTTGAGAAGTTTAAAATATAATCCTTTTGTGGAGTTGTGAATTAGTCAAACCATTCTGGAAGGCAATTTGGAATTATGCCCAAAGGGCTTTAAAAGAATGTCCTTTGATCCAGCAACACTGGTTTGTATCCCAAAGGGGAAAAAATGGAAAAGGTTCTGCTTGTACCAAAATATTTATAGCTGCACTTTTTGTGGTGGCAAAAAATTGGAAAATAAGGGTGTGCCCTCTGATTGGGGAATGACTGAACACATTTTGGTATATGATGATGGAATACTGTTGTGCTAGTATTTCCCAAGAATGATGAACTGCTTGATTTTTATAAGAACTGGAAAGATCTACATGAACTGATGTGGAGTAAAACAAGTAGAACCAGGAGAACATCCTGCACAGTACCTGAAACATTGTGGGAAGATCAAGTGTGATTGACTTTGTTACTAAAAGCAATGCAATGATCTAGGACAACTGAGACACTTATAAGAAAGAATGCTACCCACCTCTAGAGAAAGAACTGTAGGAGTATATACATCCAGAAGAAAACATATACATTATCACTTGTTTATATGGACATATCGATTTGGGCTTTGGGTTTTAAAAGATTACTCTATTATAGAAATGAATAATATGGAAATAGGATTTGAGTGATAATATATGTACAACCCAGTAGAACTGCTTGTCAATTCTGGAAGTGGGGAGGGAAGAAGGGAGCAAGATAACAAGAATTATATAACTATAAAAATTTTTATAATAAAAAAATACATCCTTTTAGCATTATTTGGAGGAAATGAGAATATTTTGGCCTGGAGAAGATTGGGGGTAGGGAGAAAACTCAAGAATCCTTAAAGTTCTGCTTAAAAATCAGCTCTCATTTTTTCAAGATCAAATCCTTGCCTGAATCATTTCAAAGCCTTACCAAATGGTCCTGTCTTATGGCCCACACTTATATTTTGATTCTTTAAAAGAACAACAAAGATAGCCATAACTCCCAGTGGAGAGCACTCACCTATAACTGTTAAATACTAACCATGTATAAAATATCCTTTAAACTACCTACTGCCCTTTTCACTGTATTAAATATAAATCAACCTTCTGAGACAGAAATCAGCTATACAGAAATCAATTCAACAAAGAAACATAGACCACAGTAAATGCTTGTCTCAAACTGAGAGAAGTAGAAAGTGAACAGGATAAGTTTAAAGCATAGGTGTTATGGGATCTGTAAGAAGAATGGAAGTGAGAGGAGGAAGAGAAGATGTGGATTCCAGTTAGTGCTTGCCTCTAGTTAACTCAAAGGTAAGCCAGGAATATCAAAGAGGTCTGATAGTTCCTTTGTCCTTGGGATCTGGGATCCAGTGGAAAACCAAAGCTAGATTTACATTCATGCAAGGGAGTTTTACTGTTTTGTCAGTTTTTTTTTAAAGGATTGATGTTTACTGGTTTATCTGAGGATGCTCATACTGTTTCCTCCCAAAGGTCAATTAAGCAGCTGCCTTCACCACTGGGTGATAAATCCTAACTATAACCATAAGATTGGCCTGGTAGGAGAGCTACTGAGCTGGAGCAGATGTTATTAACCTGAGTGAGTTTTTTAATCTAGCTGAACTAAGTGTTTCCCAAGCCAGCCTCCAATAGGAATTTCAAAAATGCAAATGAGTCCTCATGAAAATCCTTATGAAGTGACCACTTGATAGTCTGAACAAACAACCCTGTGATTTGAAGCCGTTATCCTGGATACACGTCAAATTAACCAGGTAATTGCTATAGTCAGAGTTTCTCCTAAATAGAAAATTGCTATTTGTTCTTTCTTGAGTTCCTTCTGCATTTAATTGGCCTCCCATAATGAGGCTGGCTTGGTAGTTCTTTCATTAAAAATCCCAATATAGTGATTACCTTTTCTTTTTCCTAGAGGAATGGAACTTGAAGCTGTTAAGTCAGCTACTACAGGAGTTGGTTAGACATCACAAAGTAACCAGATGAGGAAAAGCCGTTTCTCATGGTTGTTAATTTTTCACATATAGTAAACCAGAGACTTTTCAAAGAATAAAGGGAACTACTCTATCTGGCATCTAGGATTTGCACTATAAGTTTAAAATGAGAGACTTGCTGCTTGTTATTTGTCAAGTCATTTAACATCATGAAGGTGACTAAATGGGCACCATGGAGTGCTTAGAACTTGGTCAGACATCAAAGAAGTCAAGGTTATCCACTGAATCCCAGGCTATATACAGTTGCCCTGACTTTTGTCTTGCCACTGGACTAAAATGAGTCTAGAAGAGTGGCATCTGGGTGGTTCAGTGGATTGAGAGCCAGCCCTAGAGATGGGAAGTCCTAAGTTCAAATCTGAATTCAGACACTTCCTAGCAGGGTTGCCCTGGGCAAGTCACTTAACCTTGGCTAGCCCTTACTGCTCTTCTGCCTTGGAACCAATCCACAGTATTGATTCTAAGACACAAGTAAGGGTTTTAGAAAAAAATGAGTCTGGAAGAGAGAGTGAAGCTGTCAATTTCATGCAACTTTGCCTCACTTGAATCCAGTTCATGCACAAGTGAAGAAATCGCCCTATCATGTCATGGTTCCTCTTAGAAAACAAAGAACAAACAATAACATCTATGGGTCTGGTTTCCTACATCATAAGACCATAGTTTTACCCCTAAAAGGGACTACAGAGATCATATAAGCAATCTTCTTCATTTTATAGAAGAGGAAACTAATAAGCCCTATAGAGAGGAGCTGACTTGCTCAGGGTCATGCAAGTAGTAAGTGGTAGGATTGAGATTTGAATCCAGGTCCTGTGATTCCAGATTCAGCATTCTTTTCATTGTATTATATCAATAAACCAATCCACAAGTATTTATTATGCATGTATTGTGTGCATACTACTGTGCTAGGTGCTGGGGATGTAAAGACAAAAATAAATCAGCATTTGCCCTTGAGGAACTTATAATCTATCATTAACACAACTCATACATAATTAAATACATACAAAATTATATAAGGTGTGATATGGAAATTACTTTAAAAGACTGATATATATTAATTTAAGGTCGCCAAGGAATTCAGCTATGTAATTCCTAAATGAAAACTCAATTCAGCAGTCAACCTTTCCTTTTATGGAGTTTTTAATTACAAACAGGAGGAAGAAAGGTATTAGAGAGAGAGAGAGAGAGAGAGAGAGAGGGGGGGGGGGAGAGAAGGGAATAGGGCTTAAATACCCCCTCTGCTTAGGCTGGGCCAAAGGCAAAGAAAAGAGATCAGTCCCTATCAGTCACGTGACCAAAATGGAGAAACAGTCTCAGGGGCCTCCACCTCCAGCCTCCTTCAGAGCAAGCCCTCCTCTCAGATCTCTCCAGGAGCTCTCCTTCCAGGACCTCTCTCCTCTTAGACTCCTTCAGAGCAAAACCTCTCAGAGCAAAACCTCCTGCTCCTCCTGTCCTCAGACCCCGCTATCTTTAAGGAAAACTTCTAAGTCCCCTCCCCTCAGTTCTCACATCTACCAATCACTGTCCATGTCTCCCCTGTGCCAATGGTGGCTCTAGCTTAACCCAGGACCGCCCAGAGGTCTGTTTCCTTTGCACATGTCTGTTGAAGGTCATATTCGCAAATAATTAAATCTTGATCTTTGCTGCAGCCCTTCCTAAATTCTGTTACTCTGAGTAGGGTGGAGATTGTAAGTTCCAAGACCTGGTTCTGTCATTCCAAGTATCTCTATTGTATCAATTCTAAAATCAATCATGACTCAAAGAACTTCCTGTTCTATGCTTAAGCATAGGTCAAAGCCCTTTCCATTGTTTAGCAAAAGGTTTCTGTCCTAAAGTAGTCTTAAATAGGGAGGAGAAGGATCCTCCCATGCCAAGGAGTTTCACATTCCAATAGAGTTCTTACTATCAGTAGGAAATTTTTCACATTCATAAGTCTAAGAAATTTTAAGGTTTACAAAAGGATAAAAGAGAGGGAAAGCAAATTTTTTTTGGTTGAAAAAAATAAATTCATTCATACATGCATACTTATGCTTATATACATGCATATACATTATATATTAGAGGAATCAGATGGCCATATACCACATTGGTAACTTTGTGTAGGGTTGTTTAGAGATGGGCAATAGAAGGGACTTGAACCAGGACCATTGAGAAGTAAGTAGGGCATGAATAGCGGTGGAGGCCATTTGAATAAAGAGAAGGGGACGGATTTTAAAGATGTTATGGACTTAGAAGTCAGTAGAATTGGCAAATAATATATCATATATTTTGAGGGAGAGTAAAGAGTCAGAGATTATGCAAAGATTGTATATTGAACTGATTGAAAGTATGTCATTGAAGCATATTTGCAAGATGAAGTAATTAAAAGGATGCTACATAAAGTAGTTTTACTGCTTTGGCAACTCAGGTATGTGAGGTTTATTTTTTCATAACATTGTGGATGCTGGATTTAAATTAGACAAGAAATAGCTTAAGGAAGTTTCTGGGGGTCACTAGTAAGTAATTTCTCCCAGCTCACTCTATACACTATCTTGGCCTTATATCTAGCATTTAGTATAGCATCCAAAAAATAGGAAGAAGTTAAAAATGGATTGATCAATTGATTCATACTAATTTTGATAGAACTTTAAGTTATAAAAAACATATACATACATATGTAAATGTATGTATATGCACTTAGATATATACATATGTGTGTGTATATATCTATCTATCTATCTATATCTATATATATATATATAATTTTAGCTTCATAAAATCATGAAATTGACATCATTACTCCATTTGTTGGGATAGGATTTTGATAAGGGAAACAAAAGAGGAAAAAAACATATAAAATCTACTTTATTGTTTTGGAAGGGAAAGGAATATGGGCTTAGGGATTTAATTATGCTTATTCTTATTTAAGAAACTAACTAACTATGCTAACTTGGTTACTAAACTACAAGAACTTAACAAAATACCCAAATATCATAGCAGGGGTCCAAAACCAGTTAGAGCCAGGATCTGTTGTTGTTAGATGTCCAAGCAAGTCCTGATGTCCAAGTGAGACAGAATGCTTCCAGCAGCTAGATACAAGAACCTTTCCTCAGTTCAACACCAGGAAATCCTCTTGATACCTTCCTCTTGACTTTTTCAGGAGCCCAGAAGAAAAGTCCATTGGGGCAAGATGGACTCTTCCCAGATCCTCCAGCTTAGGCTTCCATGTGACCTTTGGTCACATACCCCTGTCAATTATACCTAGGTTTGCTCTTTTCAGTTTTTGCACAGTTTTGAAAATTGCAAACCTTTCCATCCTTTATCACATATTTTACCAATGAGCAAATTGAGACTTAGAAAGTATAAATGACTTTCTAATCTCAACTTGGATAAGTTTTTATTCCAGATCTTTCTGACCATGACCGTGTTAATAATCTCTTAACAAGCATTACAGCTCTAAACATATACTCCTTCCCATTCCCAGGATTCCACCAACTCATAAGGAACTTTACTTAATTAATTGCACTTAATATCTGTGTGACATAGAGCAACTGGACCTCAATTCCTTCTCCGGAAAATTTAGGCTGTTAGGCCACATGACCACCAAAGTCTCTTCACCTACTATATCTAAACTTTTTTGATCAAAGCTACTAAATAATAGAGATAAAATTTGAACCATTTTATTCTGACCTCAAGTTCAGAACTGTATCTACTAAGTCATTTTATCCCTGTATTTTGGTAAGAGTACAGAATTCCAGAAATAGAGTCTGTACTGTATTAGTATATGGTTAGCTTACTACTTGAAACCAGTTTTAATGAATTACATAAGGTTCGTGACCCAATTGACACAATTTTTCCCTTAAGTTCTAGAATAACCATTAAGTGAGAGACTGGCAACTTAGTGAGATCAAGAAATTAAACAAAGTTCCTAAATATCCCCCAAAGCTAAAGGATGTAATAGAGCACTTTTTCAGAGATCAAGTATAGTTTTATTCATTGTCCTCCTTCCATGTAAATCTATAGAGTGCTTTCTTCCATTAGGTCCCTGCTACTTTCCCTGAAAGAAGATAACCTTCTCAAGAATAGTGACTGATTTCCCTTTTGTCTTTATATTTTTAGTGTCTAGTAGTGACTGGAACATAATAGGTTACCTTATTGTTTACTTATTGTTCACAAATTTGGTTTCATCCCAAACTGAACTATAGGTTTCCTTCCTTTATCTTGATTAAAAGATAGGTTTCTTTAAATAAATAAAAAAGACCTTACTTTACATCTTAGACTCTACACTATCATTTCCAAGGCAGAAGAATGGTTAAGGCTAGGCAATTAGGATCAAGTGACTTGTCCATCCTTATATAGTTTGAGGCCAAATTAATAACCTGTGATATATTGTCTACAAGCCTGGCTTCTTAACCACTGAGCCACCTAGCTGCTCCTAAAAGGCCATTTTCTGTAATTCTAGTTAACATTCTTATAATATTTCAGCATTGACCATTTTACCTTGTAAAGAGAAAAAAACTGAGAAAAATGTACAAGCTGTTTGAACTATAAATACTGAGGTTCATTGATAACGATTTGAATGTCCTTTAAAAGAATCTAGCAAAAAAAAAATAAAAGGGTCAGTATCAGCTATTATACAGATCAGGAAGATGATTTCTCAAAAAAAATATTGAAAAAGAATTTAGAAGATCACACCATGAGTATATCTGTAGCTAAATAGCTTCATTTTTTAAAAGAATCAAATGGTTTCTTTTAGCATCAATTTCTTCAGAAGATTGTTCACTTTAATGACCCATCATAGTAGGGAGGTGGTCTCTTGAAATCTGAGCTAGCAGGCTTTGTACCAGACTAGTAGTATTCACCTAATGATGGAAATATGTTCATCACCCAAGGACCAACCCAGTAAAATTCAAAGAGGGTAACCATCAGAATGTTGGTGAACTGATGATACTTTTATTTGGTTGTTTATTTACTTTTGGCCATAACTTCTCATGGAGTGCCATCTATTGAGAGATAGAGGCTTTGTTATTCTCTTCTGAAGAGAGAATATCCATACAATTAAAATCATTGATCTTTCAAAGTATTAAAGCTAGGCTGTCATTGTCTACTTATTATTTTATTGCCTACACATAGATCAGAAGGAAAACTAAAAATATTTTCCCCTTCTGCAATCACACATTTTATACTCTTGAGTCCTTCATAAATTTATAAGCAAATAACAAGAGAGACTATATAACAGAAATCTAGTCCAGAAGAACATAGATTTAGCACTTCTAAGGAACTTATGGGTCATTTAACTTTATCAGTTTCTTGATAAATAAACTTGGGCTCATAGAGATTAAATGACTTATCCCACATCACAAGTATTAAACGAAAGAGCCAAGTCCCATAACAGTTGTTAGAGTTGCGTTTTAAAAGGGAATAGTTAGACAATGGGAGGAAAATATTCAGTGATAGAATTGAAGAACGTATTAGAGATGGGGCTTGATTTTACTTGATGTCTCCATGTTGTATTCTTTTTCTGATTCCTATCTCAGAATGACAAATCGAATGCCTGCAGTCACATTCGGTCTCTTAATTATTGGTATCTTTTATCAGTAAGCCTTTGGCAACCTGTATGCTACCCAGAGTCCTATTCTCTAGCTACCTGAATGGAACATTGGGTGAGTGACCTTTTTCTTAAAAATCTTTTACAGACTTGTGTTTGATGGAACTCGGGATAAAGCCGCCCTGGTTCTATTCTTGTGCTGTGTTCCCCTAGAGAAGGCAAAACAACAGAATTATTAACTGGAACATGAGGTTCAGGTGTTTGGTGATATGGGAGGCGGGGATCAGGGGAAGGAACAGTTTAGGAATATATACTTCTTATAGAAGGATTATGTTAAATGGATTTAAAAGCCACAGGGAGTTTAGTTTCAAAGGAAAGTTAAATTCATCAAATTATAGCCTAACAGTGATTCGTACATGATCACCTAAGAACTTCATTCTAAAAAGAGGAAGAAAAACAGAGGGCATTTGAAGGGCAATGTGCTCATGCTTAATGAAAATTTACAAAGGATTATGAACATTTCTATGCAAGAGCAAAATACCAGATGAATCATGTTGCATTGTGAATATTCCCTGGTTTGAGCATTAATATTACATGTGCTATTTATTTTCATATGCCATGGATTTCTGATATCATCAGTTTGGGAGTTTCAACCCCCCAGGAAGATTAGAAATTCACTCTGATTTTCTGAGAATTTATATAATAAAAAAATCCATCATCCTTTGTCCAATTTAAAGATGATATTTATTAACATGCCTATATTATTAATTACTGTAATTTCTTTTTTTTTTCAAAAAGGTATGCAGACATCATTTTGTTATCCAGAACTTCTGGTATGGAAGCTTCCTTCACTATTGTAGATGGGCAAATCATCTGCATTTCCTGTCTTTTAAAAAATTGTCAGGAAGAATGAGAAATTAATTGATTCATAAACATGTTCACAAAGCCAGTAAGATCCGAAGACAAGATCTGAACTCCTCTTCCTCAATCTAATATTAGCCTTCTATTCACTATATTATGAAGATGATCATTAATCACCATTACATAATAATTTGTCAAATTCATAGTATTTTTCTGTTATAATGTGAAATTTCCTCAATGATATTTTACTCATCTGGAGTTCTACCATCTTTTATTAAGTGTTTCATCCCACTCAGAAAACAATCTTTACCTGTGCACAAGATGTTATTTTATTTCTGTTTTAAATTATATTTTAATTAACAAGCATTCATCCAAGGGTATGCTGGTAACATTTAACACCTGGCTTTCTGAAAGAAAAAAAATGTATGTACAATATACTTTCATGTTTCATATGCATTATTGATCTTTTCTCAATCCATCATATTCATAATTATAGATATTCAATAAACAATAAATTAAGACTTCCCATCTTTCTTTTTCTTCAAACCCCTACCTTCTTTTTTAGAACCAATACTGGTTCTAAGGCAGAAGAGTGGTAAGGGTTAAGCAATGAGGGTTAAGTGACTTATTCAGGGTCACACAGGTAGGAAGTGCCTGAGGCCACATTTGAACCTAAGACCTCCAATCTCTAGGTCTGGCTCTCAATCCACTGAGCATCCTACTGCCCTGAAGCCTTCCCAATTTTCAAGGAAGTAAATACTCACACTGAAAATTTAACTATTGGCTTTGGTGAGCCCAGGAACCCAGATGAACTGGTTCTAGAATTTTCCAGCATCTATTTATCTTTTTCTTTGTTTTTAATTTTTCAGTCCTGACCAAATCTTTATGACCCTTTTTGTGGTTTTCTTGACAAAAATACAGGAATGATTTCCCATTTCTTTCTCCAACTCATTTTATTTTTTAAAAATTTTAATTAGTCAGTTTAGAACATTATTCCTTGTTTACAAGAATCATATTCTTTCCCTTCCCTCCTCTCACCCCTCCCCCTAGCTGATGAGCAATTCCCACTGGGTGTTACATTTGTCCTTGATCAAATCCTATTTCCATGTTGTTGATGTTTGAACTTGAGTGATCATTTAGAGTCTACATCCCCAATCATATCCCCTCAACCCATGTAATCAAACAATTGTTTTTCTTCATTGTTTCTGCTCCCACAGTTTTTCCTCTGAATGTGGATAGTGTTCTTTCTCATAGATTCCTCCGGGTTGTTCAGGATCATTGCATTGCCACTAATGGAGAAGTCCATTACATTGGATTGTACCACAGTGTATCAGTCTCTGTGTACAATGTTCTCCTGGTTCTGCTCCTCTCACTCTACATCAATTCCTGGAGGTCATTCTGGTTCCCATGGAATTCCTCCACTTTATTATTCCTTTGAGCACAATAGTATTCTGTCACCTACAGATACCACAATTTTTCAGCCATTCCCCAATTGAAGGGCATCCCCTTGTTTTCCAATTTTTTGCCACCACAAAGAGCGCAGCTATGAATATTCTTGCACAAGTCTTTTTCCTTATTATCTCTTTGTGGTACAAACCCAGCAGTGCTATGGCTGGATCAAAGGACAGACAGTCTTTTACTGCCCTTTGGGCATAGTTCCAAATTGCCCTCCAGAATGGTTGGAACAATTTACAACTCTACCAGCAATGAATTAATGTCCCGACTTTGCTTTTTGCCTTTTAAAAAAAATGTTTTTTTTTTCCTTTCTTAATTACCTTTTGATGATTCTCTTGGATTCTGTGTTTGGGCATCAAAATTTCTGTTCAAGTCCAGTCTTTTCTTTATGAATGCTTGGAAGTCTTCTATTTTATTAAATGACCATACTGTCCCCTGCAAGAATATAGTCAGTTTTGCTGGGTAGTTGATTCTTGGTTGTAGACCTAGTTGACCTAGTAGTAGACCTAGTAGACCTATCATATTCCATACCTTTCAGTCCTTCAGTGTAGATGCAGCCAGATCCTATATTATCCTAACTGTAGTTCCATGGTATCTGAATGACTTCTTCTTAGCAGCTTGTAAGATTTTTTCCTTGGTCTGGTAGTTCTTGAATTTGGCTATAACATTCCTGGGTGTTGTCAGTTGGGGAAGAAGTACAGGAGGTGATCTGTGGATTCTTTCAATCTCCACTTTTCCCTCTTCCTCTAGAATATCGGGGCAGTTTTCTTGGATTATTTCCTGTAGAATAATGTCCAGGCTTTTTCTTTTGTCATGATCTTCTAGTAGACCAATAACTATTAAGTTGTCTCTCCTCAACCTGTTTTCTAAATCTTCCATTTTGTGCATGAGATGTTTCATAGTCTCAATTTTTTAAGTATTTTGATTTTGTTTTATAGTTTCCTGCTGCCTTGTGAAGTTGTTTGCTTCTAGTTGTTGGATTCTATTTTTTAAAGACCTAATTTCATCGCTAGCTTTTTGGTCATCCTTCTCCTACTGTTCTGATTTTCTTTGGAGGTCATCTTTCATCTCCTTGGCCTCATTTTCAAGCTGATTAATTTTGACTTTCAAGACACACTATTTTCTGTTTCCAGATGACTTATTTTGTTTTTTTTTTCAGTTCTTTTCCAGTTGTCTTCAGCCTCTCTTAATTTTTTTTAAATTGTATTTTAAGTTCTTCCAAAGCCTGTGTCCAGTTTGCTGGAGTTTGCTTGGTGTTCCTTGATCTTCCTCTATTTCGTTTTTCTTTGTTCATTGCCTGGATAGAAGCTGCCAATTGTCATTTCTTTTTTCTTTTTCTGTTGTTTACTCATAGTTATCCCTTAACACCCCTCCCCCAGATTTTCCTGTAGTCTTGCTCCTCTCATTTTGTGCTGGATTTGTGAGTTTGGGCTGTTCTATCCTAAAGTGGCTTCTTCTCTGTTCTGCACTTTGATCAGGTAGTCTGATTTTCTCTGACTGACAACAGAAGCTATCTCTTTTATATCACAAGTCCCCTCAGGCAGATATTTTTGCCTTTCTTTTTCTTGTTTGTATCCCCAGTACACTGCCTGACATATATATCAGGGGCTGACTAAATATTTACTGAATTGGGAAAAAAATTATCCAGTCACTGTTTTGTTGCACCTAGAATAAGGCTCAAAATGACCCACTGGCAGATAGATATCACCCATAAAAGTTGGAGTACAAGTTCTTTTTCATTTTTTCCTTTGTCTCTCCAGTAGTTAGCACTGTGATTTCCACATATTGTTTAGTTATTTTGAGTTGTGTCCAAATCTTTGTGACCCTATTTGGGATTTTACTGACAAAGATACTAGAGTGATTTGCCATTTCCTTTTTTGGCTCATTTTACAGATGAAGAAACTGAGGCAAATGAGGTTAAGTGAATTTCCCAGGGTTACACTGCTAGTAAGTGTCTGAGAAAACACATAGGAAATGCTTAGTAAATGTTTACTTTTTAATTGATATAACTATGGGTAGATATTGTTCAAAAAGAATTATCAGCCCCAATAGGCAGCATAGCACACACATCAGCAAGGAAGTGCTATGGTGATTTGAAAACAAAGATACCTGGTAGAGTTGCAAATCTTGTAAGTTTCTCCTTTTTCTTTGAGCCAAGACTCTGTGTATTAGATTACATTCAGTTTGAAACCAGCATCCAAAATGACGATAGCTAAATATGGATCTGTATATATATCCACATTGGACTCTTTTCTTTAAACAAAAATAAAGGTCAAGAAAATAGAACCTGGATTACGTTCTCCTAAAGTGAGACACTTGAAGCTAATGCACAGCTGTTGAATGAACGATGGTGAACAACTCTTCTTTGAGAAGGTTATAAGGTGATGAATTTATATTACAGAAAGAGAGATTTAACTCATTTCCAAAGTCCTTCTATTTGATATGAATAGCTATCTAGCCTTATTGCCTGTCTTGATTGTTTTCATAAATTCCTCTGTGTGAAACACACATAAGTTGGTGGATGACCTTGGAATGAGGAACCTCTTTGAATCTAGCTAGTCTAGCCCCTAGAGGACAGATAAAAAACTCATCCTCTGAATCCTTGTTCTAACCCTTTCCTGTTTTGTAGAACCTTTATATGCCTTTGATACAACTGGAATAACCTTTGGAACCTTAAGTTTAGCTCCATGCCATACTGAGATATTGAAATTGTATTCTAAGAAGAGTTCAGGAGAATTGTCTCAGTGAACTATGCTTTGGTCTCTCCTACCTTTTATCCATTTCTTTAATACCAAGGGCAGCCTTATGCACAGATTACAGAATTAGGATTTGCATAGTGCGCCAAAAAAATTTAATCTCTGAAAAATTCTCCTTAATTTACTGACCGGCACACTTGAAATTCCACCATTAGAGTTTAATGCTATACCTTTGAACAAAATTTTGCATCCCCATTAATAATGGCATGATCCTTATAGTCATAATACTTTAATCCACTCATTATTGTAGCTGTTTATGAAGACCAGAGTGCAGATGTCAGATGATGTAGAAGGAGGACTGACTGGTACCATAAAGAGATAATGCAGAATACTTTCATACTGACATACTTTCAGTTTTTTCAGAAATTTTGATTCTTCTAGGGGAGGGGAAAGCAAGAGGAAGCAAGAGACAAAGGAAAAGGAAAAATATTTTTTAATCAGATTTAAATTTTATTTTGAGCCAATTCTAATTTCTTGTAGATTTGGGGCCTTTGCAATAAAGTCATCCTTTAAGCAGTGTTCCAGGAAGTCTATTGGCCCTGTTCCATGGCTTTGATTGTACAGGGCTTCTATACACCTAACACTGGATTCTCATTTTCCTTGTAAATGCTCCTTTCATCTCAGTAACCCGATTTGGGTGTTTTATGTTTTTGTTTTTGTTTTTTACCCCCAAGTGGTGATGAGAATCACTATACTGCATAATGATCACAGTATGACTTCCTTTGCTCTAAGCATTTGTGATCCTTTGCAACCCCAGACCCTAGACCAGACATTTCCCCTCATTCCATTGCATTAGTTCTTTTTTGTTCTTCCCATGTCTGTGGAGTCTGATGTGAGGTAGAAACATCTTAGAATATATATAGAGAAACATAGATATTTAGATAGGACCTTCGATATCTTCTAAAATAGTATAGATCCTCAGTAGATCAAATAACAGAGTCAGAGTGAGGTAGGAGGGTATATTAAAAGGGGTATTGAAATTGGAATCAGGAAGATCTGGGTTAAAATTTAGCATTAGACATTTTATAGTTGGGTTTGCCCAGGTCCTAATGACCCTGGATAGGCTGCTTATTTTTATTTTTTTTATTGTTTATTTACAGCCCTAATTTCTTCATCCATAAAATGGAGCAGTAGGACCTGATAACCTCTAAGTTCTCTTTTTACCTCTAAATTTGTTATCTGACACTTCTGTGATCTACAACCCTATGACTTGCCTAAAGTCATGAAAAGAGTAATAAATCCAGAACTAAAACTCAGGCCTCTTGTCCTACTCTTTCTAATCTCTCTACCTCTGGAAATTGATTGATCTTTGAAATATTATTTTCCCTTAAACTAATTATATAATTTTGATAATTTTTCAATCAGCAAGCATCTATTTTCTTTCAATCCTTCTTCTACTCCCACCCTTCGGGGAGGGGGGGGAATCAAAATCATTAGGACAAATATTTGTAGTCAAGCAAAACAAATCCCTACTTATATCACATCCGCAAATGGTATGCTTCATTTACATCTCCAGTCTTTCATCTCTGTCAGTTGACATTCATCAGTGTTCTGCTATCATATTTGGTCCTTATATTGATCAGAGTTCTTAAAGGTTTTCCAATTATTCCTGGCCTAATTATGGAAGGAAATTGTCTTTCATGGTGCAAATTGAAAATTAAACACAATGGGAGTAGGGAAAAGATTCTCATGGAAAGCTAAAACGCCAACTTGTCCAGTTTTACTTTTAAGGAAACATGAAATACATGTGTCTTGAGTATGAAACAAATGTGATTGGAAGCAATTTTATGACTTTTTTAACTTCAGAATTGTTGCAGAGAAACTCTAAAGTAATGAGGTTTCTGGTGCCTCCCATTAATGGCACTATTTCCCCACCTTGGGTAACAGTTAGCCAATTAGTTTTAGTTTCCTTTGAATATTTCAATGTAAAACAAGTGACCTTGAATGTGACTAATTCAGCTTACTTCCTAGATCGTAATCGACATTTCTGGTGGTTTCCTTGTTGCATTGTTGATATCCTGGAACAATTATAAATGGAAACGCATTCTCCTAATTGCAGAGCTTTGGAGTTAAGCTGATTCAGTTAGAGGCCAGTCATTAATTTATCAAGAGAATTAAATACTCTCCCAGGGAAAGAGTCCAAACATAATTTTTTAAAGGTTGGCAGCAAAAATTGATGAAATGCCCATCATTCAAGATGGGAATCATCATTCTTTGATTTATGCACTCTATGAGATTAAAAGAAAAGTGAAAATAAGAATCTTTATTAGAAAGGTAGCATACTATGGCATAGAGGGCACTAATTTTGGGATCAAGATGAATTGGGTTCAAATCCAGGCTCAGATATTGGCTCTGTGACCCATGACAAGTAATGACTTCTCTAGATCTCAACTTCCTTGTCTGTAAAATACAGGGTGTTGGATTAGAAGACCTCTAAGTTTCCTTCATGCTCTAGAGCGGTTTCTAGGATTCTATATCACTGTGAATAGGGCATTCACTTCATATACCATGAAGTTGTAAAATCTGGACCATGTCTGTAAGAGGTTAACAAAAAATTCTCCAGTCATTCTAAAACCCCAAGGGACAGTTCAAAGTACTTTGGAATCCAAATCATCTCTGCCTGACCTGTGAGGAACCACTAATTAGTGACTGTTATGATGACATAAATAGTTTGACCATTTGTCCTCTCACCTCTTTGTTTTGGAATAATCAGAAGTCATTCTGACCTGTAAGAAGGAACTTTGACCTATCACAAGGTATCTCCAGGGAAATCCCAGAATAGCACTGTTTTTACATTCAAATGGTTTGTCTTTTGTTCTTGAGCACGTACACAATAATGTCGCATTAATTTTATTTTAAAATAGATTTTATTGTTTCTTTTTTCATGCTGCCTAAAATTCCTACCCATCTCTCCCGCTCCTCCTAGATATACCTCTCTAATAATAAATGATTTTTATTTCTTAAAAAAAAATAAGGAAAAAATCAGCCAACCCAATCAATACATTGAAAAAAATGGTTATTATATACATTTCTCATACTCCAAACTTACTAACTTTTCAAAGGACGGAGAGAATAAATTTTTTCATTTGTCTTATTTGGGGCTGAACTTATTATTTATTTTTTTGGTAATTTGGTAGCATTCACTTTTTTTTTTAATTTGTTATTAGTATTCTACCCATGTGCACTGTTGTAGTAATTGTGTATACTATTTGCTTGACTATTTATGTCACTTTGATTCAGTTCTTCTAAGTTTTTTCATGTTGCTATGTACTCATCATTTCCTATTTCTTATAACACATATAATGCACTATGATACAATATACCATTATAATCATGTACTACAAACTGTTTGGCCATTACCCAGTCAATCCAGTTAGTCAACAAGCAATTATTAAGAGTTATGTCCTAGGCACTGAGCAAAGGATGTTTTGGATAAAAACAATAAAGCCATAAAAGCATCAAGATGCTAAAGGAAGAAGCTTGTAGCCAGTGTGAGGGTAAGAGCCTGAGGGAAAAAAATGAAGGATATTGGAGGCAGATTAGAGGTCACAATGATAATCAAGTATAGGTTTAGGGGTTGTGAGGTAGAGAGGAAGAAGGACTGACAATGTTATGATTAAAGAAAGGAATTTCAGGGTGAAATGGTGGTAAAATCAAGAGCAAGCTAAGTTAGGGAGTAGGAGTAGATTGGGAGTATTGAGCAGAGATTGAGAGAGGATCAATATGTAGGTATAAATTCCCTAGTAGGAAGGCAGGAACTGGCATAGATAGATAGATAGATAGATAGATAGATAGATAGATAGATATAAGATGTAGCTATATCAATATACATGATATATATATCTGTGTACATATATACATTTATTTATATATCAGTGTACATATATACATTTATTTATATAGCATTTATATTTATACTTTTATATATGCACATCTATACATTTATATAAATGTATCCATATATACATATATACCCACTTATTTATATATGTACATATATGTATATGGATATAAATCCATCTATCAAGATATGTGTATCTATATATGTATATAAATACATATGTGTATAGATATGTGCACATAAATACATGTAGATGTGCATTTACATATATTTTGTTTATTTGTATATATTTATACAGATACATTATATATACATATTAGAGAGAGAATGAGAGTCAAACATAGAGATAGAGCCAGAGAGATAGAAAGTGAGACAAGGACAACCCTAAGATGTCTATTTCCGATGCTGACATAATAGTTCTAAGGGAGAGAAAGCAGAATCAGAGAATTTGAGAGATAGAAGGGACCTCAGAGTCTAACCTACACATGAAGGAAATTCCCTCTCTCACATATCCCCCAAATTATGAGTCCCCACATTTATCCAAGCTAGTTCATTACCCTTTTAGAAAGACTTAATTGTTTAGTCAGACCTAATTGTTAGGAAGTTATTCCCAACAACGAAGGCTAAATTAGTATTATAGTAATTTCCACCTAGACCTCCTAGTTCTGACATTTAGCTCCTAAATAAAATAAAAAAAAATCACAAAATGTCCCACCAATGAGATCCCTTCCAATGCTTGATGGCAGCCACCATGTTCCTGCTGAGTAATCTCTTCTTTAAGTAAATATCCCCAGTTTGTTTAAGGAACTCTACTAGTCCTTGATCATCCTGATGAGTACTTACTTCAGACACATTTCAATATCCTGATGAATTTGTGATCTCCAGAATGGAACACAATTCACTTGACAATAAGCTCCCTGTTACTGAAAGTCAGACTTCTCTTAATGCAATGTAATATCAATAAACTCTTTTTGGTTGCTACATCATATGGAGTTTTATATTGAAGCTGTCATCCACTAAGACAGCAATGATAAACACAAACAGGGACCATTAATTTGTATATAAGCATCCCAGTTGCTTGTATTTGGATGCAGTTTCAAAATGTAATGCAATGCCACCTATGTTGTATTATATTTTTACTTTTATTTCGTTAAATATTTCCCAATTCAATTTCCCAATAGTTTGTTAAATTTTTCCTAATTAAATTTTTAAAGTTCTTACTTGCTTCTATAGCAGAAGAGTAAAGATTAGGCAATGGGACTTAAGTGACTTGCCCAGGGTCACAGAGCTAAAAAGTATCTAAGGCTACTTTTGAACTCAGGATGCCTTGGCTCTAGACCTGGCTCTCAATCCACTGAGCCACCTAGCTGCTCTCCCTCACCTCCTACTCCTACCAATTGCATTTTAATCTGGGTCAGTTACTCTACACAATTAAAAGCTGCAGATTTTCTTCCGAACAACTTGTCTAGCACTTGTTTCCCCACTCAATCCTTGTGAAGTTCATTATTTGCAGCTGAGTGTAAGACCATGAACCTTTATATTTAATTAAGTTCATCTTAAGGAATATAGTCTATCCAGTCATGATTTGTTTGGACTTTAACTGCCATCCATTATGTTGACTATTCCTTCCAGTTTTGTGTCACCTGTAAATTTAATTCTAATAATAGTAGCTAACATTTATATAGCTCTAACAATGTGCTGAGCATTTCACAATTATTATCTCATTTGATCCTGACAGCTCTTGTTGGTAGGTGCTATTATTATCCCCACTTTACAGATGAGGATTCTGAAACAAACTAAGGTTATGTGATTTATCCAGGGTCACATCACATACCTAATGAATATTTGAGGCTTTCCTGACTCTAGGTCTGATGTTCTATTCACTCTATCACTTACTTGCCTCGAATTATAATATTATTCAATGTGTAGCTTTCTATAGAAATCAGTGATAAAAAATAATTAAACCGCATAGTTCCAAACACAAAGCCCTGAACGACTCCTCTGGAGACCTCTAGACATGTTGACATAGAGCCACCGATAATTACTCAAGTCCATCCAACTTACCAAATCTAGATCCATTAAACAGATCTATTGTGTAATTTGAATCTCACCATCTTTTGCACAAGAATATGACATAGTTGGAATCCTTTCCAAAATCTGGGTAAACTATATCATTCAGATCATCTACTAACAAAGTAATCCATTTTGATTTACAGTAGCAGATGTGTTCCAGCTGATGAATGACTCATCCTCAGTAGGTGTTATGGATTAGGGAAGGTTCTTCCTTGGGGAGTGAAGGGGGAGCGTCTTTAAGATATGGGAGCAAAATGGAGAGACTATTTGAATCTTTGCCAAGTGCTTGTTAGGATTTCTTTGCATTGTTTTCCATTCCCTTAGAGGTCAAAAGAAAAATATTTGAATGACATGGGAGTCTTGCCAAATCTATCCACTTTTCACCAAGGTTAGTGCTTCTTGGTCTCTGTTCATTCAGTATGTCGATTTCTCCTTGAGATTTCACTTAAAAAAGAAAAATTTTATTGCATAATTGAGGTAAATTAATGCACTGCAGATGTATCCTTAAATGTGTCTCCGTGATATACATAGTATTTTAGTTTTTATTCACTTAGCAAAGCATTTATCCTATTATCATATAATCACTTCCAGCCTAAATAAAGAGTTTAAGGATTAATGTGCAATAAATCCTACCTTTTAGCAGCTTTATTGCTATATCAGTTATTAATTTAAATTTGTGTCATTTTTAGTTAACAAGAAAGATAGTGAAAAGATTTGTTTGTGTTAGATTATATTGAATATCCTGAACATTAGGGTATTTAACAGCACATGAGCTAGCTGTGGTACTATTATTATAGCACTAGACATTCTTATGGTGCTTTTAATCCTGAAGCATCCAAAAAGGCTTTAAAAACTATAAATACAGGGGAATCACTTAACGCAAAAGTGGAAATGTGGTCTAGCAGATAGGTCTCTGAGTCATGGAAGCCTTGGAACTCCTGGGACTCAAGGTTAGTCTTTTCCTTTGAGCTACACTTTAGTTCTTGGCATATCCAGAAGGATGCTAAAGATAATGAGATTATATCTAGTGAGTACTTTGAGCTCAATTGAAGGAAGAATACAAATGTCATCCAAGAGGCCTGTTTTTTTCTTTTTTTTTTTCCTTTTTATGACAGGAAGTCTATTTCTTAGGGATAGCTTGGAGATGAACCTTTTCTGGACAGAGGAAAAGAAAACAAAACAAGTTGGTCCACTCTGGGACTTCCAAAATTTATTAAATACTTAATTGTATGAAAAACAGTATTTGATACTGAAGGGAAAAAATTCTAGGACATATTTTTCAAAGAAGAATTTTAGAATTTAGTAAGAGCAATATGATATGCAAATTTTAGAACTGAGAAAATAATTCAAGTATAAATACATAAATGAATTCAAAGAGCAAGGAGAGGTCACTGATGAGTATAGGAATTAGAGAAGATTTCACAGAATAAGTAGCATTTAACTTAGACCTTGAAGTGTAATGTACTCTGGGAAAGGAATACAAAATTTCTTTTTTGTTCTGCTGGCTCTATTTATTTCACTGCCTATTATCTCATGTAGATCAACCTGCTCATTGCTTCTTATGGCACAGTAGCATTCCATCACAATCATATACCACATTTTTTAGCCATTCCTCAAATGATGGACATCCCCTCGGTTTACAATTCTTTGTGATCACAAAGAGAGCTGCTACAAATATTTTGGGATATATATAGTCTTTTTCCTCCCTGATATTCTTGGAAAATAAACCCAGAAATGGTCTTGCTTGGTTTAAAGATGTAGTTGCTCTCTTAAATGTTTGGATCACTTCACACTTCTACAGGCATAAGTGTCCTCTTTTTTTCACATCCCCTCCAATATTTGTTATTTTGCCCTTTTGCCCTTTTCACCAGTTTCATGAGTGTGAAGTGATATCTCTGAATTGCTTTAATTTGCATTTCTTTAATCAATAGTGATTTAGACCATTTTTTCATATGCCTTTATAAGGCTTTGATTTCTTAATTGGAAAATTATATTATCTTTATTTCTTTTGCTCATTTATTAGTTGGGGAATAGCTTATAGTCTTTTAAATTTGACAAAGTTCTCTATATATTTTCGCTATGAGACTACTATCTTAGAGACTGTCTATAAAATTTCCTTCACCCCCAATTTTCTCTTTTCCTACCAATCTTGGCAGCATTTGTTTTATTTGTACAAATACTTTTCATTTTAATTTACTCAGAATTATCCATTGTATGTTTTATAATGCTCTCCACTTCTTATTGCCTCATAAATTCCTTCACTATCCAAAGATCTGATACATAGTATATTCTTTGGGCTTCTAATTTTCTTTTGATATCTCCTTTTATGTCTAGATCAGATATCCATCCTGATCTTATCTTAGTGAATGGTATAAGATATTGATTTATATTTTGTTTCTGCCAAACTGGCTTCCAATTGTCTCTGCAATTTTTACCAAATAGTGATTTATTTTTCCCAGAACCTGGATCCCTGATTTTGTTAAATAGAAGATCTCGATAGTATTTTAGTTTGTTTTATGTATATTCTGTTCCAATAATATACCATTGTATTTCTTTTTATAACCTTAAAATATTTTTCCATGTTTATATTACCACTGTATTTTTAGTCAATAACAAATTATTTTTGCAATTATTGCTTCATAGTGCAATTTAAAATCCAGGGACTTTCTTCCTTAAAGTTTTAAAATTAATTCTTTTGATATTCTTGATTTTTTATTTTTTCCAAATGAATTTTGTTATTAAATTTCTACCTCAATGTTTTTGGCAATTTAATTGATTTGGCACTGAATAAAAATCTTTGTTTAGATAGGATTGTCATTTTAATTATATCTGCTCTGCCCATCCATGAACAATTGCTTATTGGATATTTCTCCAATTATTTGGAACTGACTTTATTTGTGTAAAACCCTGTTCTTTCTCTAGACCCTGATCCCTTTGGAAATTTCTATATGTGGAACATTCCAGACCAGAAATTTCCAGCTGCCTAACTGGTAATTTTCTGCCTATGACTTCAGGAATGGTAAACCAATTAGACCAATCTGAGAGACCCGTCCTCCCTAAAACAAAACAACATAAAATAAAATATGGGTCATGTCTGTTCTGTGAGTTGACATGACTCTGATTGTAGAAGTAATTGTAGAGTAGCCATGATTGACCCATGTGCTCTGATCTCAGCCCTGTCTGAGCTTCCCTTATGTCATGGACTCAGGAATCCTAGACCATCAAGGACTTTTGTTATCTACCATTACTTGGAAAACGTTGTAAAAGAAGTTCACTGGAAACATGATATCTTCAAACCTTCCAGTTCCCAGTTTTGGCTCCAGGGCAATGGGTTACCCTAATATGTTTCTTTTATTCTGCCTCTCTTCTGTTCTCTGGAGAGGGAGAAGTTGGGGGAGTTCTCTAGTTAAACCAAATTCCCTTTGCCATACCCCACATGAGAACTAAAGCTTTCCACATTATCTCCTTCTCTAACTCTTCTGTGAATCTCTTTTCTTTTTAGCAATTGGTCATGACAGATGGGTAGGAAAATTAGTTAGGAAGATACTACGACAATCCAGGTGAGAGGTAAATGAAAGTTTACACCAATATGGTTCTGCTGGGCTTAAAAAGGAATATTTGGATTTCAAAAGTAGAATAAACAGAATTCTGAAGTTTCTCTTCTCCCTCCATGGGGTGAAAACAAATTCATTGTCTCCCACTGACTCCATTTGTTCCCTTTCTCACACAATTCTCATATTCTTTGTAATCTTATGATGTTCTCGCCCAGCTGAGTTTTCCTCTTCTAAGTTATTAGGACTCACTTTATTACATTCTGTTAATCATTCTCTTATCTCTGGTTTTTTTATACTGCTCTCTCTTAATTTTCCTACTCATCTAACAATTCTTCCATTTCCTTTGCTAAGCCATCTTTCATATCGTACCTCTACCTGAGAGTATATTCCAAGGTTTTGATCTGTGTTCTCTTCTTTCACTTTCTTGGTGCCATGTCTTTCCTAGTTTGAATTAAGATTTTTAAGCAGATGACTTCCAAAGCAATAAAAACTGCCCCAGTCTCTCTTTATGAGCTCCAAACCCACATAACCAGCTGCTTATTGAACATTTACAAACTGGATGTCCTGTAGGCATTAAAAATGAAACATGTTCACAACTGACACCCCCCTTCATTACACTACCCCCAATTTACCACTTTTCTGTACTCCCATATTTCTGTCTTTCATAGGGCACAATGGATAGGTAAAGAGCTGGACCTGGATTCAGGAAGAACTAAATTCAAATCCAGCCTCTCACACTTATTGACTATGTGACCCTGGACAAGTAACTAAACTTTCATTTGCCTTAGATCCCCCCTCATCTACAAAATGAAGACAATAATAACAATTTTTTCTTGGGTTAAGGTGAGGCTACAACTAATTCATATTTGTAAAATGCTTTGATAACCTTAAAGTGTTATATAAATGATAGCTAGCATCATTCTTTCAAGGGCGCCACCATTCTTCTTTTTTTTTTAAATTTAAACCTTTACCCTCTGTCATGGAATCAATACTGTGTATTGGTTCCAAAGTATTGGTGGTAAAGGCAAGGCAGTGGGCATCAAGTGACTTGCCCAGGGTCACATAGCTGGGAAGTGTCTGAGGCCAGATTTGAACCCAGGACCTCCTGTGTCTAGGTCTGATTCACAATCCACTGAACTACCCAGATGCCCGCACCATCATTCTTCTAATTACCCAGGATTTTAATCCAACTGTTAATCCTTAAGCTAGATGGCACAGTGAAGAGAAGATGGGGCCTGGAGTCTGGAAAACGCATTTTCCTGAATTCAAGTCTGACCTCAGACACTTACTAGTTGTATGACCCTGGGTAAGTAATTTAATACTATTTGCCTCAGTTTCCTCAACTGTAAAATGATCTGAAGACAAAAAGGGCACACACTCTATATCTTTGCTAAGAAAATTCCAAATGGGGTCATTAAGAATCAGACATAAGTGAAACAACTGAACAACACCAGTGCCCTTTTATTGTTATAATTGGAAAATTAATTCATTTTGAAAGTCCAAGGTTCCTAATTAATAATACTTATTATACTTATGACAAAGGGTTGTCCCAAGTGATACACTTTATGCAAAGATCTTTACAAGCATTAAAATATTATGTAAATGTCAAATTAGTACATATCCTTTAAAGCCCAATCTTAAAGTCACCATTTCAAGAAAGCTTTTTCCTGAACTTCTCAAGTCGGTGTTGACCTTTCTTTGTGGAACTCTCTACCACTATTTTGTAGCTCTCTAATTCACTTATCCTTAGTATTATGTATTTTAATGACCAGGATTAGGATCTTATTCCTTTATTGGATTGTAACTTCCATGAGGACAGAGACCTTATCTTATCTAAAAGTTGTATCTCCTCTAAGGTCTAGTGTTGCAACCCGTTGGTGATGAATGTGTGTGTTGTGTGTGTGCTGTATTGTATTTCATAGGAGGGATGAAAGAGAGTCTCAGACACAGGTTCATTTTATATTTTTCAACCAACAATGGTGCATGGGATCCTGAAATTGCCAACCTTTGTGAAATTGGTTGGCCTGCCCAGTAATGGCCCTCCGGCTTTCACACCTGTGAAGCTGAGTCAGGTCCAGACATAAAGTCAGACTGATCTTTTTCCTCACTTAAAATTTTCAGATGTGAAGAGAAGGTTCATCCTGTTGCCATGGTTTAACACGATAGGCCAAGGCAAGTCATGATTTGTAGCATTTGCAAAACTAACAGAAAAACACTGCTGGGACTGGTCTCAAAGCTACTGAGCAAGGTAAATAGTGTGTTGTAATTTAATTAGCTAATGATAATACAGGCCAATGAAAAACAGGCCACATATACCAGAGTCTCCAGTTCCCTTTGGTAAACAATGATTGATTGCTTAGAGACAGGAAGCAGATAGGGGAAGGCAATTTCGTGCCTTTGACCTAAAACATAGATCACTGTTTCTAAGCCAGGCAAGATCATGGTTGTTAGGGGAAAGAAAAAAAAAAGAAAGAAAAAAATGGATTCCCTCAGTTGTTTTTTTATTTTACATTGAAGAGTGCAGAAATTCTGAATTTATTAGTTCAATCATTGAAAATCAACCAACTTTTAAATGTTTAAATATTGTAGCTTATTTCCTGGTTGATCCTAGGGTTTTGATAAATTTTGATACAACAGAATTGAAGTTCACCTAATAATATGCAGGGAAACATCTACGTTGATGAAATTATGTCTTTAATATTTTAATTAATTAATTTGTTTGTAATTCCCAGTTATTTCCCATCCTTCCTACCCTCTGCCTTAAAGAAGGTATCATTCAACAAATATATATATATATATGTATATATATAGAATATGTCTACACATACAAATATAATGTCTTGCTTGTTTCTATATTGAAAGAAACAAAATCATCTGACATGAATCTGTAGGAGTTATTATCATAAAGGGAATTTAGCTAAGATCTAATCCAACCCTCTCATTTTACAAATTAAAAAAATGGGGAAAAAAGTAACTAGCACCGTTTGTATGGGTAGTAAGTAGTAGTCAAACTTTTTCTCTTGTACTTTTTTTCTTCTAGATACAGTGACCTTGCTACCACACTCATACTGACAGGAAATAATTAGGGTCAACTTACAGTAAAAGAAAAAGATTGCTAAAACTCCAGTTCAGGCCCTCGTTATCTATCAGATGGACTAATGGAGCAGTCCCCATTTTGTCTCTCTGCTTCCAGTTTTATCCTTCTCCAAACCATATGTCACATAAAATTCTTAAGGTACAAGTCTGATTATATCTCCATGCTTATAAGCCTTCATTAAGTCCCTACTGACTCTAAATAAAAGATAAAGTCCTCAGTCTGCCATATAAGACCTTCAGAATCAGTCTCCAGATTGCCTTTCTGGCCTTATTTACAAACAGTATTCTTTATCATATCTCCCATCCAAACTGGCCTACTAGTTGTTCTTTATACTCAATGGCATCACCACCCCAATTTAGGTATTCTTTTCTCTCATGTTTGTTTGTCAACATCCTTCAGGTCAGGCATTCCTTTTTCTGTGAAGGCTTCTCCGACCTATGAGCTTTTCCTCCCAGTTTATTAGTACTATCTCCCTCTTAAGATAACTTTATAATTATTTATCTGTGCAAATGTTATATCCCTCTAGAATAATACAAGCTCTTTCAGCGACTTTCATCTTTATTCTCTCAGGCATTGGAACAGTTCCTTATCCATAGAAGGTACTTAATAAATGTTTGTTACATTAAAAAATATCAACTCTCACTGATTTGCTGGTAATTATTCTATAATTGTGGGAAAAGAAATCACCATCAGCTTAGGAAAGGGGTGGAGGGAGATGCCTGGTTGAGGGAGGTATAATAAAAAGAAAATGAATGTTAAGAAAAGGGAGAGGAAAAAAGCATAATTTAAGTGGGTCTGAGAAAGGACAAACTCTCAGAACCAAAGGTAAAATGGTACTGGTGAACACAGTAACTCATCCTTGCCTGGTCATTCTGAACAATTCTTAGCCATTACTTTTCAAAGTTTATAGAGTCTTCATAGAGACTTCAGCCAATGTGATGGAGGCCCCTTACTTAATATTATGGGACTACCAATGCACCATATAGGCTGTCCTTTAGTTGACTAATCCAATTCTTTATTTAGACGTAGACATGTCCAATATGTCTTTTTAAATAATTTCTATCTGCAAGTTAGAAAGTCAGATCATGCCTACTCTAACCCTCTGTTGCTTTTTTGGATATGAGAAATTTTGTTATTTTTGATGGTGTCATTCTCTGAGTCTCAGTCATTCACAGAGATATTTGGAGAGAGACAGAGAAACAGATTTCTAGGTTCTGAATTTTAAAATTAAAAAATCAAATGTTGATAGGAAAAAATAGGAAAGAATTGGTGATAAAATATTTGTTAGATCATGTTCATTAGATCAAGTAGCTTAGAACTAACTTCTGGTTAAATGAAGTTTATGTAAGGGTACCCAGATATTGGACAGAAAGAAAAGGTGATATAGGAGGCAAATTACCAATGGATTATATCTTTCATCAATGTTGTAAGTAATCCACAGATAATTGAGATATGACTGCAAATAAGATTTCTTTAATGTAAAAAGAAAAACCAGTTATATCATTCTTTTTATGACTTTAATTTTTCCTTTTATGATTTATTCTATCAAAAATCCACCAGGAATTCTCTCAGAAGAGAAAATAGAATATGACAGATTAATAAATTAGTCAGAAAACTGTGATAATTCTAAAAAGTAGTCTTGCCCCTCCCTTCCTAGCACTTAAATGCCTGGAAATATAATTCAATTCAATTTTCATTTATTAAGTAGGTAGACATTGAACATTATTCTCCCCCTGAAAAGCTCTGAGCATGTTATAGAAGAGGTGGTCTTTGGAATCTTAGTACTTAGTGGGCAACAGCATCTTTTCCTTTATTCATCATCACCACCACCAGCATCATTATCATTGCCATCATCATCATCTAGGTATAGAGCTGGAAGGGACCACAAAACTCAATGAATTAAACTCTTCATTTTTATGATGAGCAATATATCTATTTGCATATATATATGTATATATATAATCTTGTTAACATATCCTATCAATCTGTCTTGGTCAAAAAATAACTGCCTGGAGTGGATAAAAATCATTGTCATGAAATTGCAGAGTTTAGTTGAGAAAATAAAGGCACATAAATATTAATAACAACTCACATTTGCATATAATTATATGGTTCTTCAAGACACTTGTATCACAATATCTCTGTATTACAGATATTATTCCTTCTTACTTACTTTACACAAGAGGAAACTGAAGTCAAGAGACATTAGTTGACAGGTGCTTAGTCACACTAGAGTTAAGCATCAGAATCAAAAAGATTGATTTTTGATACAGTATTATTCATTTATTTATTTTCTTATTTGTTTCATTTCACTCTTCAATTCATTCACTTATTCACTCATTCATCTTTTTTTATTTATGTATTTTAGATTACTCTCTGCTTAGTATCAAGAATTATATGTTTACCTCACCAGATCTGGTCACTACGCATACATACACATACATTCACACACACGTTTCATACATACATATATTTATTTTTATATTATGTATAAGTTTACATATATGTATATACAAATGCCACTTCCCACTTCTATTTCATAGAACTCTTTTAAATTAAAAAACAAATAAGCAGAACAAGTATAAATGACATTTTCTGGAACAATTCATACCCATACTCTGGGTAGTGAAAATTTTCATGACTAGTTCCTACTCAAAAAATACTGGACATTGTATCTAATCTAAATTCTGTTCTCATTGAATACTATTTTCATTTACAATATGAGGATACGGTTTTCCTAGATCTTTCATTTCTAGAACTTTTTTCTATACATTATGCTGGTTTTCTAAAAGTATGTGTGCTTTTTATGAATACCATATAGAATTAGTTTTATTAATTTACAATAATGCAGTTTAAATGAATAAACATGATTTAGAGACATGCAATCAAGAAAAATATGTTAAGATATTTTCTCACTAATGTGCTACAATTTGATTGTATCATAAAATATTCAAAAGTCCGTTGAACAATTCTCTGAAATCCAGTTTTTGCATGTGTTAAAGAAAAAGTTTAGAATAGATAACCTATGATGTCTTTTAATATTCTAAAAATTCTGTGATTCTCTCAAGATAAATCTAAAAGAAGTAGAGCCAAAATGGGGAAGTAAAAGGGGCATTCAAGCATAACTCTCCCAATATTCCCCTCTCAACATTTTAAAAATATGCTTCAAATCCCTTACAAAAGCTTAGGATGAGTCACTTTTTGAGCTTGGCACAACTTAGAAGGTCAGAAGGAGAGGTCTGTGACATTGGGGTAGAGGTTGGCCAGGAGTGTGGTGTGGAGCCTATCTCTGCTATGGATCTTGGAGGCAGTGGTGGTAACAAATGGAGTATCAGTATTAGAATCTTGATTGAATCGGTCAGAAACAGATTTCAGGGGACCTCTATGCTAGCACTAAGAATAAGACTGGGCATCATTTTGCAATTCCATTACCTCTAACACAGTATCCGGTTGCAGTTCCAGTGCAGAAAGGAGTGCTTGTGGTGGGTCACAAGGAAGCAGAGAGTCTATCTTGGTAAGGATCAAAGCATAGACCAAAAAAGCAAAGACTGCATCTTGCCCAGGGTCATACAATTCTGGATTCACTGAAAACTTGCAGCCACTCAGAACTAGCTATGAATACAGTAAGGTATTGTAATGGAGTGGTTTGTTGGTGGTAAAGAGAAAACATAGACAGCTGATGGTTTAAGGTTGGCTCAGAGAGAGAAGAAGGATTTTTGATTAGCTTCTCCCTTCAGCCTTCCCTCCTTAGCTATGGCTGCTCTCATAGATGGGCTCTTGTCCTCCTCCACTACTAGAGGCTAAAACTTTTCTTCTCAGGAAGATTCCTCCCTCCCCCCCCCCCCACCCCCCTCAAGCTGTCTCACTCACACTTAAGTCACTTGGGGAAGGATAACATCTTTACTAAAAATTAAGTCAACTAGAGTAACACAAAGAAAATGGCTGGGAGGAAAAAATGGGAAAAGAAAATGGGGAAGGGTGTCCCTTCTCTAACTGCTCCTTTCCCTCCCTCCTCAAGTTTGGGGAAATTCAGGCTTTGGCAGCCTGAGCCCCCTGAGACATAGTCAGGTTGATTGACCCTGGGTTTGGCCCCCTGACCACAGTTCAGACCCAGGGCACCAGGAGCTGTGAGATAAAGTTTTGACAAAGGCTCAAATTGTCTTCTTCAGATGTTCCTTCAGTTGGGAATTGGGGAAGGGGAATGTCTAACCACCAGGAGAGGAAAGAAATGTATATATTCCAGGAGAAAGGCTTGGCCATACCTCTCCTCCTAGGCTTCTCAAGGTTGAGAGAGTTACCCAACTGAAATCCCAGCCAGAATCTTCTGTCTTCTCAACATTCCAGACCTCCTGGGACCCCTCCCCTGTTGAGGTGAGCAGATCCACAAACTCTTCAGCCTGGCACTTCTATGTGTAAACCCTCTGTCACAGTATGAAAGTCTGAAGTGCCTTGCCCCTTACCTTTCAGATGATCGAGGTCCAACTCAAACAGAAAGTTCAGTCAAGAAATAGACTTGAAAAATGAGCAAACAACAACATAAGAACCTGATCATAAAACCTTACTTTGGTAACAGGGAACTCAAAACAAAAACTCAAAATAAGAATAAGTCAATGAAAGTATCTATGATGAAAAACTTCTAACAAAACATCAGATTGCACACCAACCAATAAGAATTTCCAGACAAGCTAAAGAAAAAGATGAAAATCTCCCAAAAATTATTTGAAAACTCAAATAAGAGTGGAAGTAGAAAAATCATGGAAAGAAATTATAGCAGTATCAGAAACTTGTGAATAGAAAATTAATATCTTAGTTAATAAAAGGGGAGGGAGTAAAATACTGAAGAAAATAATTTTTAAAATAAAATTGATCAAATGGAAATAGAGAAAATAAATCATTAGACAATAATTCCCTTAAAAATTAGATTTGAGCAAATGGAAGCTAATGATTTCAGGAGACATCAAGAAGGAATAAAACATAGTCAAAAGAATGAGAAATTTAAAAGGAAATGTGAAATATCTCACAAGTAAAACGATTAACCTAGAACATAGATTAAGGAGAAATAATTTGAAATTCCATCAACTGCTTGATAATAATGATCCAGAAAAAGAGCTTAAGAAAAATATTTCAAGAAATTATAAAGGAAAGTTACCTTTTCCTTTAAAATTTAAATTGAAAGAATCTGGTCATCTGAAAGAGTTCCTAAAGTGAAAACTCCTATGAATGTTTTAGTGCAATTTCAGAGTTTCCATGTCAAGGAAAATATATGGTAAGTAGCCACGAAGAAATAATCAAATACCATTGAACTAGAGACAAGATCACACAAGATGTAGCAGGTACTACATTAAAAGCTTGGAATATGATATTATGGAATGAATAGGAGATAGAGTTATGATGAAGAATAACTTAGTCAGCAAAACTGAGTATTATTCTATAGGGGGAAATACATATTTAATGAAATAGAGGATTTTCAAACATCCCTCATGAAAGGACTAGAGCTAAATAGAAAACTTCAACAGAAAATTCAAACCTAAGACTCAAGAGAGGCATAAAAAAATAAACATGAATGAGAAATCTTGAGGAACATTAATAATGTTAAATTGTTTACATTCCCAAATGGAAGGTGATACATGTAACCTCCAAGAACTCTATCATTAATAATGCTATAAATAATATTGTACTTAGACAGAAGGTATAGGTATAAGTCTATTATAATGGAATAACATCCAGAGAAAAGTAGAAGGCTTAAGAAGAGGAAGAGGTAATTCTGTCACATAAAAAACACACTCAAAGAAGATTTTTTTTACAATATAGGGAAAAATGGAGGGGAAACTGGGCAATGCTTAAACCTTACTTTCCTCTGACTAGGTCCAAAAAGGAAAGGAAATATGTGTGTGTGTGTGTGTGTGTGTGTGTGTGTGTGTGTGTGTATGTGTGTGTATGTGCAGGCACTCAAGTGACACACACACAGACACACACACAGACACAATTCTTCATAAAATCCATCTTACCCAATAGTGAAGCAGGTGGGGATGAGAATAAAAGAAAGCTTGTAAATGATAAGAGGAGGGAAAATTAGGGGAGACAGTAGTCAGAAGCAAGATAAATCTAAAATATCATTCATTTCTCATCAGTCTCTTTTAATATAATAATTCCCAGATTATATGCCAAAACAATTTTTCAATATTTGTTTTCTGATATTTTGCAATCCATGTTTTCTCTCTCCTTCCCATCCCTCATCCCTCTCCAAGAGGGCAAGTAATACAATATCTATTCTATTGAATCAAATTGATTAATGAATTTGATTAATAATCTGTGAATTGGTCACAATATTTGAGAGCTCTCACTAATTTTTCTTTTTTGTTTTTGTTTTTTAATTAATTTATTTAGTCAATTTGGAACATTATTCCTTGGTTACAAGAATCACATTATTGCCCTCCCTCCCCTCACCAACCTTTCCCACAGCCGAAGAGCATCAGAACCTATTTCCATGTTGTTGGTGTTTGCATTAGGATGTTCATTTAGAATCTACATCCACAACCATATCCCTTTGACCCATGTATTCAAGCAGTTGTTTTTCTTCTGTGTTTCTACTCCCACTCCCACAGTTTTTCCTCTGAACATGGATAATGTTTTTGTTTGTTTGTTTTTTGTAGATTCCTCCAAGTTGTTCAGGATCACTGCATTGCAAATAATGGAGAAGTCCATTACAATCGATTGTACCTCAGTGTATCAGTCTCTGTGTACAATGTTCTCCTGGTTCTGCTCCCTTCACTTTGCATCAATTCCTGGAGGTTGTTCCGGTCCCCATGGAATTCCTCCACTTTATTATTCCTTTTATCACAATAGTATTCCATCACCAACATATACCACAATTTGTTCAGCTATTCCCCAATTGAAGGGCATCCCCTCAGTTTCCAATTTTTTGCCACCACAAAGAGTGCAGCTATGAATATTTTTGTACAAGTCTTTTTTCTCATTATCTCTTTGGGGTACAAACACAGCAGTGCTTTGGCTGGATCAAAGGGCAGACAGTCTTTTAGCACCCTTTGGCCATAGTTTCAAATTGCCCTCCAGAATGGTTGGATCAATTCACAACTCCACCAGCAATGCATTAATGTCCCAACTTTGCCACATCCCCTCCAGCATTCATTACTTTCCTTTGCTGTCATGTTAGCCAATCTGCTAAGTGTGAGGTGATACCTCAGAGTTGTTTTGATTTGCATTTCTCTGATTATAGGAGATTTAGAACACTTTTTCATGTGCTTTTTAACAGTTTTGATTTCTTTAACTGATAATGGCCTATTCATGTCCCTTGATCATTTATCAATTGGAAAAATGTCTTGATTTTTTGTGCAATTGGTTTAGCTCTATAAATTTGAGTAATAAGACCTTTGTCAAAGGTTTTTGTAATGAAGATTGTTACTCAATTTGTTGCTTTACTTCTAATTTTGGATTCATTAGTTTTGTTTGTACAAAACCTTTTTAATTTGATGTAATCAAAATTATTGATTTTACATTTTGTGATTTTTTTCTAGCTCTTGCTTGGTTTTAAAGTCTTTCCTTTCCCAAAGATCTGGCAAATATACTATTTTGTATTCACCTAATTTGCTTATAGTTTCCTTCTTTATATTCAGGTCACTCACCCATTCTGAGTTTATCTTGGTGTGGGATTTGAGATATTGATCCAAAACTAATCTCTCCCATACTATCTTCCAATTTTCCCAGCAGTTTTTATCAAATAGTGGGTTTTGGTCCCCAAAACTGGGTAGAGTGTCTTGCTGAGTTCATTCACCCCAAGTCTATTCCACTGATCCTCCTTTCTGTCTTTTAGCCAGTACCAAATTATTTAGATGACCACTACTTTATAGTATAGATTGAGATCTGGGGCTGCAAGTCCTCCTTCCTTTGCATTTTTTTTTCATGATTTCCCTGGATATCCTTGATGTTTTGTTCTTCCAAATGAACTGTTATGTTTTTTTTTTCTAATTCAGTAAAAAAGTTTTTTGGTAGTTCAATGGGTATGGCACTAAATAAGTAAAGTAATTTGGGTAGGATTGTCATTTTTATTATGTTAGCTCATCCCACCCATGAGCAATCAATGTTTTTCCAATTGTTTAGATCTAGTTTTAATTGTGTGGAGAGTGTTTTGTATTTGTGTTCATATAGTTCCTGTGTTTGTCTTGGCAAATATATTCCTAAGTATTTTATATTGTCTAGGGTGATTTTAAATAGAATTTCTCTTTCTAATTTTTGCTGCTGAGATATGTTGGAAATATATAGAAATGCTGATAACTTATGTGGGTTTATTTTGTATCCTGAAACTTTGCTAAAGTTGTTGATTATTTCGAATAGCTTTTTGGTTGATTCTCTAGGATTCTTGGTCTCATTGCCAGTTTTAATGCCTTCACTTTCTTTTTCTTCTCTAATTGCTACTGCTAGTGTTTCTAGTACAATGTTAAATAATAGAGGTGATAATGTGTATCCCTGTTTCACTCCTGATCTTATTGGGAAGGTTTATAGTTTATCCCCATTGCAGATAATGTTTGCTAATGGTTTTAGATATATACTGTTTATTATTTTTAGGAAAGGCCCTCTATTTCTATACTTTCTAGTGTTTTTAATAGGAATGGGTGTTGTATTTTATCAAAGGCATTTTCTGCATCTATTGAGATAATCATGTGATTTTTTTCAGTTTGCTTGTTAATATGGTCAATTATGTGGATGGTTATCCTAATACTGAACCATCCTTGCATTCTTAATATGAAACCTACCTTGTCATAGTGGATAACCCTTGTGATGACTTACTAGAGTCTTTTTGCTAGTATTCTCTTTAAGATTTTTGCATCTATATTCATTAAGGAGATTGGTCTATAGTTTTCTTTCTCTGTTTTTGACCTGCTTGGCTTTGGGAATAGTACCATATTTGTGTTGTAAAATGAATTTGGAAGAACTGCTTCTTTGCTTATTCTGTCAAGTAGTTTGTATAATATTGGGATTAGTTGTTCTTTGAATGTTTGATAGAATTCATTTGTGAATCCATCAGAACCTACGGATTCTTTCTTAGGGAGTTCATTGATGGCATGTTCAATTTCTTTTTCTGATATGTGGTTGTTTAGGTAATCCATTTCTTCCTCTGTTATTCTATGCAATTTATAATTTTGTAAATATTAATCCATATAACCCAGATTTCCATATTTGTTGCAATATAATTGGGCATAATAGTTTCTAATGATTGCCTTAATTTCCTCTTCATTGGAGGTGAGTTCTCCCTTTCCATCCTTAATACTGTTACTTTGATTTTCTTCTTTCCTCTTTTTTATTAGATTGACCAGTATTTTGTCTATTTTGTTTGTTTTTTCAAAATACCAGTTTATGGTCTTTTTAATTAGTTCAATAGTTCTATCACTTTTAATTTTATTAATTTCTCCCTTAATTTTTAGAATCTCTAATTTAGTCTTCATCTGAGGATTTTTAATTTGTTCACTTTCTAGTTTTTTAATTTGCATGCCCAATTCATTGACCTCTGCCCTCCCTAATTTGTTAATATATGAACTCAGGGGTATAAATTTCTCCCTGACTACTGCTTAGGCTACATCCCATAGGTTTTGAAAGGATGCCTCATCATTGTCATTTTCTTCAATGACGTTATTAATTGTTTCTACGATTTGTTCTTTAGCCAGATTTGGAGAATCTTATTGTTTAATTTACAATTAATTTTTTATTTACCTCTCCATGTACCCTTACTAATTATTATTTTCATTGTATTGTGATCTGAGAAGGTTACATTTATTATTTCTGCTCTTTTGTACTTGTTTGCTATGTTTTTATGCCCTAATACATGGTCAATTTTTATGAATGTACCATGTGCTGCTGAAAAGAATGTATATTCCTTTTTGTTTCTATTTATTTTTCTCCACATATCTACTATCTCTAATTTTTCCAAGATTTCATTCACTTCTCTTACCTCTTTCTTATTTATTTTTTGGTTTGATGTATCTAGTTCAGATAGAGGAAGGTTCAGGTCTCCCACTAGTATAGTTTTTCTATCTATTTCATCCTTGAGCTCCACTAGTTTCTCCTTTAGAAATTTGAATGCTATGCCATTTGGTGCATACATGTTGAGTACTGATATTTCCTCATTGTCTATACTGCCTTTTATCAGGATGTAATTACCTTCCCTGTCTCTTTTAATTAGATTTATTTTTACTTTGGTTTTGTCAGATATCATGATTGTGACTCCTGCCTTCTTTTTATCAGTTGATGCACAATAGATTTGGCTCCATCCTCTTACTTTCACCCTATGCGTATCTACCTTTCTCATGTGTGTTTCTTGTAGACAGTGTATGGTAGGGTTTGGGATTCTAATTCACTCTGCTATTTGCTTGCGTTTTGTGGATGAGTCCATTCCATTCACATTCAGAGTTATGATTACTAGCTGTGTATTTCCCAGCATTTTGATTTCTACTCCTGGTCCTGCCTTTTCTTCTTTCACTGTTTCCTTCTACACCAATGTTTGTTTTAAGTCAATCCTCCTAGTTCTCACCCTTGTTTTATTTCCCTTTCTACCCCATTCATTCTTATCCCTCCCTTATTTTCCCTGTAGTCTTTCTAAAACTACCCCTACCCTCTCCCTCCTTTGTACTGCTTCCCTCCCCACCAGTCCATTTGTTTCCCTTCTCCTCCCCTATAAGTCTCAAATCTATTCTCTGCCCCAATGGATTGGCCCGTTCTTCCCCTCTTTCGGTCAATTGCATGTAAGAGTTGAGTATTTCCTATCTCCAACCTCTTTACCATTCCAAGGTATTGATGTTCTCCCCCCTCCCACCATGAGCTTCTTTGTGACATATAAATTTACCCCCCTTTTGTTTCTTTTCCCATTTCTTTTAGTATTAACCTCTTTTTTTAACTCTAGTTGTGCATTTATGCATACATATATTCATATACCTATTTATGTCTTGTTATTTAATCCTAAACAGTTTGTCACTGTTCCCTCTAAGTGTAATTCTTCTAGCTACCCAGTTGAAAATAACAGTTTTTAAGAGTTACCAATGACCTCTTTTCTTATAGGGATACATATTATTTTAACTTACTGAGTTTCTTTAAAAAAGTGTTTTTTTGTTTTGTTTTTCTTTTTTCCCTCATTTTTAATTACCTTTTGATGATTCTCTTGAGTTCTGTGCTTGGGCATCAAATTTTCTGTTCAGTTTTGGTCTTTTCTTTACAAATTCTTGGAATTCTTCTATTTTGTTGAATGGCCATACTTTCCCCTGTAAGAATATAGTCCGTTTTGCTGGATAGTTGATTCTTGGTTGTAGACCTAGTTCCCTTGAATATGAATATGAATATCATATTCAATGCCTTTTGGTCCTTCAGTGTGGATCCAGCCAGATCCTCCATTATCCTCAGTGTGGTTCCATGGTATCTGAATGATTTCTTCTTGGCAGCTTATAATATCTTATCTTTGGTCTGATAGTTTTTGAATTTGGCTATACCATTCCTGGGTATTGTCAGTTGGGGAGTAAGTACAGGAGGTGATATGTGAATTCTTTCAATCTCCACTTTTCCCTCTTGTTCTGTAATATTGGGGCAGTTTTCTTGAATAATTTCCTGTAGTATTTTGTCCAGACTTTTTCTTTTGTCATGGACATCTGGTAGACCCATGATTCTTGAATTGTCTCTCCTCTAAAGATTTTTTTTAATCCTCTGTTTTATGAATATGATGCTTCATATTTTCCTCAATTTTTTCATTCTTTTGGTTTTGTTTTATAGTGTCCTGCTGCCTTGTGAGGTCACTTAATTCTAGTTGTTGTATTCTGGTTCTTAAAGACTGGATTTTATCCCTAGTATTTTGGTCATCCTTCTCCTTCTGGTCTGATTTTCTTTGGAGGTCATCTTTCATTCTCTTTACCCCATCTCTCATCTCCTTTGCCTCATCTTTCATCTTCTTTGCCTCATCTTTCATCTCCTTTGCCTCATTTTCAAGCTGGTTGATTTGTGCTTTCAAGACACTATTTTCTGTTTCCAGATGACTTATCTTAGTTTTTGAATTCTTTTCCCAATTGTCTTCAGCCTCTCAATGGAGTTGTCTCTCTATTGTGAATGAGATGCTTTTTATTTTTCTCAATTTTTTTCATTCTTTTGATTTTGTTTCAGTGTCCTGTTGCCTTGTGAAGTCACTTACTTTTAATTATTGTATTCTGGTTCTTAAAGACTGGGTTTCATCCCTGGATTTTTAGTCATTCTTCTCCTTCTGGTCTGATTTTCTTTGGAGGCCATCTTCTTTTCCTCCTCTTTCATCTCCTTTGCCTCATTTTCAAGCTAATTAATTTTGGCTTTCAAGACACTGTTTTCTGTTTCCAGATGACTTATTTTGCTTTTAAAGATGTCTTCAGCCTCTCTTAATTGTGTTTTGAATTGTATTTTGATGTCTTCCAGAGTCTGTATCCAATTTGCTGCGTTTTTTGTTTCTTTGCTTGGAGTTCCCTCAATCTTCTCTGTTATGTTTGCTCTTTGTTCTTTGCCTGTATAGAAGCTTATGATTGTAATTTCTTTTTTCTTTTTCTGTTGCTTTCTCATATTTACCCCTTCTTTACTCCCTGCTGTTGCTTGAACTCTTGGTCCTCTCTTTTTTTTTTGTGGTTTTGGGTTGTTCTTTCCACCTTCATCCTTGGAGTTTTGTTAGTAAATCTCTCAGTGCAGTCTGTAGGGGAGGGGTTTTGGAGCTTCTGCTTCCCTGTCCTCTGGAGGATTGTTTGGATTAAGTTTGGCTGGGTTGCTGGATGTGCACTGCTGCAACCTTGCCTCCAGCTCTGCACTCTGCATTTCTCCTCTATTTGCTTCCCCACTGCCTGTGTTGGATGTTTTGAGCTTGGCACAGCTTTGCCCGCAAGATACTCCCTTCAGACCAGGGCCTTTGCCCACCAAGAGGTTCCAGCTGCCACTAGAGGCTTAGCGCTCTAGGTAGGGGAGGGGTCCCAGGACCTTCCTTCTTCCTTCCTCTTAAGCTGGAGTGTTCTCAAATTCTGGTTTTTGGGGTGTACCTTTTAAGTTGAGTCCAGCAGGAGGGTTCCTTGGCTCTGTCTTGTTAGGTTTGATTTTCAGTCTCCTTAGGAGCATTTAGTTTGTCATCAGTAAGGAAGGGTTTTCAGAGGTCTGAATGGTCACTGCCTCTATGCCACCATCTTGACTCTGTCTCCCACTAATTTTTTAAATAACTGTTGAGTAACATTTTAATTTCTTTGCTTGATATGTAATATCATTGAACTCCTCATTAAGATGTAGCCATGTTTTTTTTTTAATGTGGGAATCACTATAAGTCTGAAAAGGTAACTCAAGAGACAGGATAATTACTCCTGCTCCCAGTTTTCAGATAAAGGAAAGGAAATTTGGGAGATTGAAACTACATCATAAATCATCTATCTTTATCTCTATTTCTTTCAGGTATTTCTAAATCATGTTGCTTACAATGTCAGAAGAGACGATTGTATGGAATTGAAGAAAGATTAATGTCGAGTGACAGCTAGATGACTTATTGGCTAGAAAGTCAGGTCTAGAGACAGGAGGCCCTGTGTTCAAAACTAGCCTCAGACACTTCCTAGCTTTGTGATACTGGGTAAGTTCCTTAGCCCTAATTGTCTAGCTTTCACTGAACTTCTGCCTTGGGATTGATAGCATGGATTCTAAGATAGAAGGTAAGAATTTAAAGAAAAAAAGGTTAATGTTGACAGACATGGAAAGATATTATTAGGAATAGAAATATAGTAGGCAAATGAATGTAACCTTTTGAATTCTTTTCTATTTTAAAAACTGAGTCTATGCTGTAGGAAGAAAATTAGTGGTACCTAAACAGGAGGCTGAAGTGTCCAATAGAAAAAAAATCAGAATATGAATACATTTCTTAGGTAAATATAGTCCTCTCATTTATATTGAGTTTGATAGAGTATTAAAGTCATTCTACATTAGGTTTTACAAATCTGAATGGGGAAAGTTCATCCCTAAATTTATTATTATCATGAGAGAGAAAATTCTAGTTATTTAATACGAAGGCTGTAATTTCTGGCAACACTAGGTAGTGCTAAACTCAGCAATGAGACACCACAAATAAAGACTCACAGAGCTACTAGATTAACACCAAAAGATAAACTGTTTATAAATACATTAAACTGAATGAACTAAATTGCCATTAAGACTTTAAAAAATTAACAAGAAACATAAAAGTATTGACTAATTAATCTTTTCACTTTTATGTTTGGTCCCAAATTTCTATCAGGATTTGTGGATACTTTAACCCTCTTCTGTCATCTTAGTCCTTTAGCCATTTTTAGGTTTAACATGTTGATTGATATTGAAGTGATTCTTCACGCTGATCAAATATCAAGCTTTAGTGAAAGACTTTCCTTATTTTAATTAATCAAAGAGATGCCTTCTCTGGCTAAACTTGATTTAGGCTTCTAGGAATTGTCTTCTGCTTAAACCTCATTACCTCTATATATGAACTCTCTCTCCCTCTCTCTCTCTCTCTCTCTCTCTCTGTATCTGTCTGTCTGTCTGTCTGTCTCTCTCTCACACACACACACATCTATAGCAACATGTCTCCTCTCTCATAATCCAATATGGCTTCTTTCTATCTTCTCCATAATCTAACACTTCCCCATATACCTGGTAAAATCATTTTCTTAAAACCCTGATCTCATCTTCACATTTTATCGATTCAGTTTGAGTCATCTTCTATCTGAAGCCTTTATTGATTCTTACATTCCCTTTGCCCCATTCTACCTCCTAGTGTACTTCTATTTTTTTTTTACTAATGTAAACTTAGCTTGAGAGTTCAAATTTTTCCTCTTCCTCTTCCTTTCTGTGATTCTAGCCTCTTAGAAAATGATCTTTTAAAGAAATACTATTGGATGGAGTCTATGAATGGGACTAGGTACAAATCTTGGCTCTAATACTTACTCAATTTTGTAGTCTTTTAAAATTACATATGAATATATGAGAATGTTTATATGTATGACAGATGTGTATGTTGGGGTAGAAAGTCTATATATGCATGTACATATACATTTACAAATGTATATATGCACAAATGATATGTATATATTACATGCAAATGCAATTTAGATTAATTTATATAGCAAATTACTAAATAGATAAAATAATAACATAAAATATAAATAAACAAAACACACAATTATATAAATATAAGACTACACTATATTAAATATCTTAAATTAAATGTATATATACAATATATATATATGTATAATTAAGCATTTATTTGAAAGTATACTAGTAAATGTTTAACAACCATTTCTCTGAAAATATGTACATAGGATACAATTTTAAGTTTAATCTTCATTATCAATGTTTTGCCTATTATTTTCAGTCTAGAAAATCAACAAAACAATAAATAAATCCTTAATTTGTAGCATTTATCCATTTCAAGGTATAAATGCTCACACTGTAAATTTAACAATTGGCTCTTCTGGAGTCTTTTTGAATGGGCTGTTGTACATCACTGATGTGAACAAATGGTTCAGAAAAGAACTACTACAAAGCATTAATAAGCATTGAAAGAATGTTTCAAATAACAAATAAAAGAAATTAAAATAAAAACAAAATTGCAGTTACACTAACAACAAATAAATTGGTAAAAATAAGAAAAGATGGAATTTAGGAATATTAAAAGTACTGTGAAAAGGCAAGAACATTCATACACTCTTGTGGGAGCTATGAATAGGTTCAACAATTAGGGAAAGCCATATAAGAGTAGCCTAAGAAATTGACCACAGAATGCATCCACTTGGTCTAAAAATCTGACTGTTGGGTAGCTATCCCAAGGTGTCAAAGCTAAAAGGAAAATTACCAAACAAAACAAAATAACTATAGCAGCACATTTTTTTATTTTTTATTTTCGTTTTTTCTTTCTTTTTTTTTAATATTTTATTTTATAATTTCCAAGCATTATTCATTAAAGACATAGATCATTTTCTTTTCCTCCCCCCACCCCCATTGCCGACGCGTTAATTCACTGGGAATTACATGTTTTCTTGATTTGAACCCATTGCTATGTTGATAATATTTGCATTAGAGTGTTCATTTAGAGTCTCTCCTCTGTCATGTCCCCTCAACCGCTGTTTTCAGGCAGTTGCTTTTCCTCGGTGTTTCTACTCCCATAGTTTATCCTTTGCTTATGAATAGTGTTTTTTACTCCTGGATCCCTGCAAGTTGTTCAGGGACATTACACCGCCACTAATGGAGAAGTCCATTACGTTCGATTATACTACAGTGTATTAGTCTCTGTGTACAATGTTCTCCTGGTTCTGCTCCTCTCGCTCTGCATCACTTCCTGGAGGTTGTTCCAGTCTCCATGGAACTTCTCCACTTTATTATTCCTTTTATCACAATAGTATTCCATCACCAACATATACCACAATTTGCTCAGCCATTCCCCAATTGATGGGCATCCCCTCGTTTTCCAGTTTTTGGCCACCACAAAGAGCGCAGCTATGAATATTTTTGTACAAGTTTTTGTGTCCATTATCTCTTTGGGGTACAAACACAGCAGTGCTATGGCTGGATCAAAGGGTAGATATTCTTTTGTCGCCCTTTGGGCATAGTTCCAAATTGCCCTCCAGAATGGTTGGATCAGTTCACAACTCCACCAGCAATGAATCAATGTCCCTACTTTGCCACATCCCCTCCAGCATTCATTACTTTCCTTTGCTATCATGTTAGCCAATCTGCTAGTTGTGAGGTGATACCTCAGAGTTGTTTTGGTTTGAATCTCTCTGATTATCAGAGATTTAGAACACTTCTTCATGTGCTTATTAATAGTTTTGATTTCTTTATCTGAGAACTGCCTATCCATGTCCCTTGTCCATTTATCAATTGGAGAATGGCTTGATTTTTTGTACAGTTGATTTAGCTCTTTATAAATTTGAGTAATTAAACCTTTGTCAGAGGTTTCTATGAAGATTTTTTCCCAGTTTGTTGTTTCCCTTCTGATTTTAGTTACATTGGTTTTGTTTGTGCAAAAGCTTTTTAATTTGATGTAGTCAAAATTATTTATTTTACATTTTGTGATTCTTTCTATGTCTTGTTTGGTTTTAAAGTCTTTCCCCTCCCAAAGGTCTGACATGTATACTATTCTGTGTTTACCCAATTTACTTATGGTTTCCTTCTTTATGTTTAAGTCACTCACCCATTTTGAATTTATCTTGGTGTAGGGTGTGAGGTGTTGATCTATTCCTAGTCTCTCCCACACTGTCTTCCAATTTTCCCAGCAGTTTTTATCGAATAGTGGATTTTTGTCCCAAAAGCTGGGATCTTTGGGTTTATTGTATACTGTCTTGCTGAGGTCGCTTTCCCCCAGTCTATTCCACTGATCTTCCTTTCTGTTTCTTAGCCAGTACCAAATTGTTTTGATGACTGCTGCTTTGTAATATAGTTTAAGGTCAGGGACTGCAAGGCCCCCATCATATGTTTTTTTTTCATGATTCCCCTGGATATCCTTGATCTTTTGTTGTTCCAAATGAATTTTGTTATGGTTTTTTCTAAATCAGTGAAGAAGTATTTTGGTAGTTCAATGGGTATGGCACTAAATAGATATATAAGTTTGGGTAGGATGGTCATTTTTATTATATTGGCTTGTCCTATCCATGAGCAGTTAATGTTTTTCCAATTGCTCAAGTCTAGTTTTAGTTGTGTGGAGAGTGTTTTGTAGTTGTGTTCATATAGTTCCTGTGTTTGTCTCGGGAGGTAGATTCCTAGGTATTTTATTTTGTCTAAGGTGTTTTTGAATGGGATTTCTCTTTCTAGTTTTTGCTGCTGGGCTGTGTTGGAGATATATAGAAAAGCTGATGATTTATGTGGGTTTATTTTGTATCCTGCAACTTTGCTAAAGTTGTTGATTATTTCAATTAGCTTTTTGGTTGAATCTCTAGGATTCTTTAAGTAGACCATCATGTCATCTGCAAAGAGTGATAACTTGGTCTCCTCCTTGCCTATTTTGATGCCTTCAATTTCTTTTTCTTCTCTAATAGCTACTGCTAGTGTTTCTAGTACAATGTCGAATAGTAGAGGTGATAATGGGCATCCTTGTTTCACTCCTGATCTTATTGGGAATGCATCTAGTTTATCCCCATTGAAGATGATATTAGCTGATGGTTTTAGATATATACTGTTTATTATTTTTAGGAATGACCCTTCTATTCCTATGCTTTCTAGTGTTTTTAATAGGAATGGGTGTTGTATTTTATCAAAGGCTTTTTCTGCATCTATTGAGATAATCATGTGGTTCTTGTTGGTTTGCTTGTTGATGTGGTCAATTATGTGGATGGTTTTCCTAATATTGAACCAGCCCTGCATCCCTGGTATAAATCCTACTTGATCATGGTGGATGATCCTTCTGATCACTTGCTGGAGTCTTTTTGCTAGTATCCTATTTAAGATTTTTGCATCTATATTCATTAGGGAGATTGGTCTATAGTTTTCTTTCTCTGTTTTTGACCTGCCTGGTTTTGGAATCAGCACCATGTTTGTGTCGTAAAAGGAGTTTGGTAGAACTCCCTCTTTGCTTATTATGTCAAATAGTTTGTATAGTATTGGGATTAACTGTTTTCTGAATGTTTGATAGGATTCACTGGTGAATCCATCAGGCCCTGAGGATTTTTTCTTAGGGAGTTCTTTGATGGCTTGTTGGATTTCATTTTCTGATATGGGATTATTTAAGAATTCTATTTCTTCTTCTGTTAGTCTAGGCAGTTTGTATTTTTGTATATATTCATCCATGTCACCTAAATTGGTGTATTTATTGCCATATAATTGGGCAAAGTAATTTTTAATGATTGCCTTAATTTCCTCTTCATCGGAGGTGATGTCCCCCTTTTCATCTTTGATGCTGTGAATTTGCTTTTCTTCCTTCCTTTTTTTAATTAGATTGACCAGTACTTTGTCTATTTTGTTTGTTTTTTCAAAGTACCAGCTTCTTGTCTTATTTATTAAATCAATAGTTCTATCACTTTCGATTTTATTAATTTCTCCCTTAATTTTTAGGATTTCTAGTTTGGTTTTCTGCTGGGGGGTTTTAATTTGATCGCTTTCGAGTTTTTTCATTTGCATTTCCAATTGATTGATCTCTGCTCTCCCTAGTTTGTTAATATAAGCATTCAGGGATATGAATTTACCTCTGATTACTGCTTTGGCTGCATCCCAAAAGGTTTGAAAGGATGTCTCGCCATTGTCATTTTCCTCGATGAAATTATTAATTGTTTCTATGATTTCTTCTTTAACTATATGATTTTGGAGTATCATATTGTTTAATTTCCAATTGGTTTTAGATTTGGATTTCCATGTACCATTACTAATCATTATTTTTATTGCCTTGTGATCTGAGAAGGCTGCATTCATTATTTCTGCTTTTCTGCATTTGTGTGCTATGTTTCTGTGACCTAATGTATGGTCAATCTTTGTGAATGTGCCATGTGGTGCTGAGAAGAAGGTGTATTCCTTTTTATTGCTATTTATTTTTCTCCATATGTCTATTAATTCTAATTTTTCTAAGATTTCATTCACTTCTTTTACCTCTTTCTTATTTATTTTTTGATTTGATTTATCTAAATTTGATAATGTTTGGTAAGTCTCCCACTAATATGGTTTTACTGTCTATTTCTTCCTTCAATTCTCCTAGTTTCTCCATTAGAAATTTGGATGCTATATTATTTGGTGCATATATGTTGATTAATGATATTTCCTCATTGTCTAAAGTCCCTTTTAACAAAATATAATTACCTTCCCTGTTCCTTTTGATCAGGTCTATTTTTGCTTTGGCTTTATCAGATATCATGATTACCACTCCTGCCTTCTTTCTGTCAGTTGAGGCCCAGAAGGTCTTACTCCATCCTTTAATTCTGACCTTGGGGGTGTCAACCTGCCTCATGTGTGTTTCTTGAAGACAATATATGGTAGGGTTTTGGATTCTAATCCATTCTGCTATTCGTCTACATTTTATGGGTGAGTTCATCCCATTCACGTTCAAGACTCCCTGGCATTTTGATATCCTTCCCTAATTCTAACCTTTTCTTCTTAGGCTCTACCTTTTAGTCCAGTGATTTACTTTGAATCAGTCCCCCTTGTCCCCTCCCTTGATGTTTCCCTTTTGAGTCCCTCCCTTTTTGTTCCCTCCCCCTCCCCCCTCTCTTTTCCTCCCTTTTTGTTTTCCCTCCCCCCCTTCCCCCCTTGGTTTTCCCTTCTCACTACCCTTGTTGGGTAAGATAGAATTCAAGATCCCAATGGATCTGGATGCTTTTCCCTCTCAGAGTTGATTTCCCTGAGATTAAGGTTTAAGTAAAAAACCTTCTCTTCCTCTCCTTCTTATAGGAGTTTTCTTCCCCTCCCCTTCCCATGTGAATCTTTGTGTGAGAAAGATTATTCTATTTGGTCTTTCTTTACCCCCTATTTATACATTACATTTTCCCCACATGTTAGTATACATAGATTGATATTAATGTAGTCCTTATAGAAGAGAGTTTGAATAAAAGAAGAAGATAACATTTTTCCCCTTTCCTTAATATTTACCTTTTCAGGTATTCCTTGCTCTTTGTTTTTCAGTATCAAACTTTCCACAGAGCTCTGGTCTTTTCTTTGCAAAAAGTTGGAAATCTTCTATTTTGTTGAATGCCCATACTTTCCCTTGGAAGTATATAGTCAGTTTTGCTGGGTAGCTGATTCTTGGTTGGAGACCCAGCTCTCTTGCCTTTCTGAAGATCATGTTCCATGCCTTACGATCATTCAGAGTAGAACTTGCAAGGTCTTGTGTGACCCTGATTGGCATTCCTTTATATCTAAATTGTCTTTTTCTGGCTTCCTGTAGGATTTTTTCTTTTGTTTGATAGCTTTGGAATTTGGCAATTATATTCCTGGGAGTTGTCTTCTGGGTGTTTAGTGTAGAAGGTGTTCTGTGAGCTCTGTCAGTGGCTGTATTGCCCCCTTGTTCTAGAATCTCTGGGCAATTTTCTTTGATTATATCTTGTATCACCATGTCAAGTTTGGTGTTTATTTCTGGCTTTTCTGGAAGTCCAATTATTCTTAAATTATCTCTTCTCCCTCCATTTTCCAGATCTGTCACCTTGTCAGTGAGATATTTTATGTTCTCTTCTAATTTCTTGGTATTTTGGCTTTGCTTTATTAATTCTTGCTCTTTTACCCGATCATTGTCTTACAGTTGCCTGATTCTGGCCTTTAAAGCCTGGTTTTCCTTTTCAGTTTGGTCACACCGGTTTTGTAGATGCGTGAATTTCTTTTGCATTATTTCCCACTTTTCCTCCCAGAAGGCTTCCATCTTTTTTGGTCATTTCTGATTCAAATTCTTCATGGGTTTGTGGAGAGTTTCCATTTCTTCTGGAAGGTTTCGGAGCATTTTCTTGTGTATCGTCTTCTATCTCCTCTGTATTTTGTATTTTGGCTCCATAGAATGTGTCCAAAGTTGCCCCTTTCTTATTATTTTTCTTGGGATTTTGGGGTTTCTGTGCTTCTGTGGAGTTTGCCATCTCTGAATGGGGAGGATTACCTTTTCTTATCTCTGTCTGGTGTTCAGAGGCTTTAGTTCTGGGCAGATTGTCTGTTCTATGAGCTTTCCCTGGGTTAAACTGAGTATGCCTTAAGGCAGTGACTTTCACTGGAACTGGAATGGAAGGATCCGGCCAGGGGGTTACACTTGCCCCCAGCTCTCTCTGTTTCCCTGCTGTTTGGGTGCCCCTTCGACTGGGTTGGGTTGCTTTCCGGAAGTTGCCTTCAGAATAGCTGGCCCTGAGGCTGTCTTGCTGGCCCTGAGGGTTACTGTTGTTTCAGAAGACCCTGCTCTCTGCGGGGGGAGGGGCCGCGGCTTCCCGGAGCCTTGGACTCGGCGCTCCTACCCCTTAGGTCCAATTGAACTCGGGTTCTGGCTTTTGAGGGGGGCCGTACCTTTTGATCCAGGTCCAGGTCCAGGAGGAGGATTCCCAGGGTCTATTCTGTTGATCGTTTTGAATTTCGGTGCCCTAGGAGCATATAGTTTAAGATCGGTAGGGAAGGGTTTCCGGGGATCTGAACTTTAGCATTCTCTAAGCCACCATCTTGACCCGGAACTCTGAGCAGCACATTTTTTAACAGCAAAGAAATGGAAACAGTAGTTTGCCATTGATTGGGGAATGGTGAAATAAATGTGGAATGTGAATAAAAAGAATAGTATTTCTCTGTAAGAAACAATGGCTAAAATGACTAGAGGGAGGCATGGGAAACCATATGAATCAATATAAAGTGAAATATGTGGAACTGAGAATTACATTTATGATGACTACAGCAATGTCAATGGAAAAGCAGTGACAAAACAATTGTTAAACCTATTATTGTTTAATTATAATGACTAATGTTGTCCCCCCTAAAGAAATGTAGAAAGTATCTGCCACTTTTTTAAATGAAGGACTATGGGAATGGAGCATTGTATTTAATGTTAGATTTTTCTTTAGATTTTCTTTAGCTTTTTCTTTAGATTTACTGAACTTTTCCCTCCTGTTTCATATTCTTCATTAGAAGAGACTACAAAGGGCAAAAAAAGTAGGTGATATGAAAGTATTAATAAAATAAGAAAAAAGTAAAACAAGAAATAGACTAAATGATCACGTACATCCCTTTTGACTGACATTCTATGATTATATTTTAATATAAGTTTCTCAATGTCAAGGACTGAATTGTTTTTGTCTTTGTATCCTAGAACCTAGCACAGTATCTTGCACATATTTATATGTGTAAAAATATTTGCTTAAAGGGTAAACTTACTTGACTCCATAAACTTTTTCTCTTCTACAATTCTGTGATTATGAGTGATAGAACATATTTATTTCTAGCTGGTTTATGATTCCTATCACAATCATGACCTTTCCTTCTGCTTTTTATTCCTACTCTTCTCTCAGGTTATCTATTTATTGTCTTTATTCTACCCTCCCACTTACTTTATATTTATGAATTATTTCTGATTCCTATTCTTCTTCTCTATAAACAGGTACATGACAGGAGGCATTAACAAATAAGACAAATAATTGCTTACTTATCAGACCTGAAAACAAGACAAGGCTTAGAAGATAGCTAATGTATTAGATGGTGAAATTGCTTGATGGGCTGGAATGATGGACCCAGTTTAATAACATGAAATTTAATAGGACTAAACGTAAATCCATTGAGTTCAAGAGATCAGCCACATAGGTACAAAATGAAAGGGAAGAGGATAAACAGTTTAGGTGATTTTAGATAGCTGGAAATTTTAGTCACCTGAAAGTTTGTTTCTTTGCTTTGGCTATGCTATTCCTTTGACATCAAAATGAGTATAACTCTTAGAATAACCTTTGTCTTCTTCATCACTTATCAAACTTCTCCCCACCCCTTGAAAGTAATGCTAAATGCTTCATCTGCTAGGAAACTTCTCTGATTTTCCTTAGTTAACATTTAGCTCCATCCTCAATCTTCGTATATTACTTTGTTTTATGATCCTCTCATGCAGTTAGAAACAATGCCAGTGCTTTTAAAAATACTAATAATTGGCACTTGTAAAGTGTTCTAAAGTTTGGAAATTCCTTAGAAATATCTCATTTGATCCTCACAAAATTTCTGTGAGGCAGGTGTTGTTATTATCCCTATTTTACAGATGAGAAAACCAAGGCAGTGAAATAAATTGTCTTCCACAGGGTCACACAATTATTGCATATTTGAGAATGAAATTGATCTCAGATCTTTTTCATCCAAGACCCAGTGCTTTAATCACTGAGCTACTTAGCCACTTTTGAAGAAGCTGAGTAAATTTAACCAAAGATTATTATAAGCATTCTGTTTTAATTTATTCATCTTCAAGATGGTCACAGTAATACTCATGCAAACTCACATAATCATAAAGAAAATACTTTGCAAAACTTAAAAGTTATTGGTACAGATAAGGAGGCAGTTAGGTGACTATAGGGATAATGTACTGGTCCTGAGGTCAGGAAGACAGTTCAAATCTGTCCTTAGACACTTAGGAGCTGCATGACTCTGAGCAAGTCATTTAACCTCTGTTTGCCTTAATCCACTGGAAAACAAAAACGGCACTAAAACAGTATATTTGCCAAAGAAACCCATGTCAGTATGGTCCATAGGGTCACAAAGAGTTGAACATTACTGAACAACTGAGAAACAATGACAATATATAGATTAGTACTGCTTTGTTGTTATTTGAATGGAGAAGAGATAAATATGAAAATAAATGAGAATAAGGGAATTTACAAAATAGATTTAAGGGATAGAGAGGAAATTAGTGAGACTGACATCAAGAATGCCAGGAAATCAATAGGTGAGGTTGTCTAGAAAAGTAGAGAGGAACCAAATTGTAGAGATTCTTTAACAGTAAAGTAAGAATAAAGAATGGTCCTGGTAGGTGGAGCAGTGGATTGAATGCCAGACCTGAAGTCAGAAAGACTCATCTTTATGAGTTCAAATCTGATCTCGGACACTCACTAGCTGTGTGACTCTCAATAGGGAACTGAAACCTATTTGCCTCAGTTTCCTCATCCATAAAATGAGCTGTAAAAGGAAATAGTAAACTATTCCAGTATTTTGCCAAGAAAACTCTAAATGGGTTTATGAAGAATCAAACATGACAAACTATTGAATAGCAACAAGAATGAGTATTACAAATGAATAAAGGACTAATACAGAAACTTTAAATCTTCTAACACTTGAGGGACAGAGGAAGAAAAAGTAACAGCATTAGGGAGACAAAAGGAACAATTAGAATGTTAAGAGAAAATAATTTAGCATCCTATAAGACAAAAGAAGAGACTCTTTTCAGATAGAAGGGGCATTGAATAATACCAAATAATACATGGAGAAACGTCTATGATAAAAATGAGTGCAAAATAAAAATGAGATATGATGAATATGATAATGAAAAGATCTAAGAAAAAGTCATTAGATTTTGAACTTAGGATGTTTGAGAATATAATCTCAGGAAAATGAAAAGGACAAAAACCAGATAATACTGGAATAGAAAAGAGTGATGAGACAACAAATGTAGATCATGTTTTTGTGACTATAGGATGATAGATTTCAAGTTTTAAAGGACCTTGGCGATCTTGTAGACCAATCCCCTCCTTTTATAGATGAGGAAACTGAGACCCAAAGAAATTAAGTGAGATCACATGGGTTGGAAGTGACAGAAGTTATTCAATAAGCATTTATTATTTAAAACCTTTATCTTCTGTTTTAGAATTGATATAAGTATTCTAATGCAGAAAAGCAATAAGGACTAGGCAACTAGGGTTAAGAGACTTGTCCAGGTCACACAGCTAGGAAGTGTCTAAGATCACATTTGAACCCAAGTCCTCTTGACTCCAGGGCTAGCTCTCCCCCCTATGCTACCTAGTTTCCTCTAGCTTAAGCATTTATTAAGTACCTACTTATGTTCTAGGCTCTAGATCACACTGGGCCATACAAAGAAAGAAAAAAAAAAGACAATCTGATTTGAAAGAGTTCACTATCTAAATGGAGCAGATAATATGAAAATTACTATATACAAACAAAATATATGAGTTTTTTCAAAATAGAAATCATTTCACCATATGCTTGAAGATCAAAGAAAGTAAATTAGAGGAAGAGGGATTGAAAACCACTGATGCTGGTGATAGAAGATGTAATTGGCAATGTTTCTAAAGTAAGAGGGAAAAGAGGATTAAGGGACAGAGGAGAGGACAAACCATGCCTAAAAGGGTTGAGGGGAGAATCATTTTCTCTGACATAGTAAGAGTGAATCTACAGGCATTATTTATCTCATTCACATCCATCCAACTTGTTTTCTTAACAGAAATAAGTCAATTATGTCAGTGACCAAATCAGCTGCAATCCACAGAAATGTATTTGATTGCTCAGCAGCTGGCTATGCAGAGTTACTATACTATCACCAATTTACCCCCAAAATTCATGATCCAGTGGTCACAGCTGGCCTCTGTCTTTGTAAATCTCTCCAGCATTCTGTAAGACAACTCCATCGAGGCTGCTAGCTATTAGGGCTACACACTGACTTTCAGATTTACAGCTGTGTGCTTGTCATTTCCAGATGTGGTTTTACCAAGACAGTCGCTCAGGAAACATTGTGAGAAGCAGCAGGTTTCCAGTAAAACATGCCCATAAACACTATGATTTCTGGTGGGGAAAAAAAAAAGTTTACACCCATATGCTATTGAAAAATACAATCTGTTTTTGTTCATGTTTACCCTGAAGGTTTTAGAAAGATCCATAGGTTTTTTTGTTTATTTCTTTTTTCCTCCTGATTAACATTAGAATGACCCTTCTTAACTCAACTTATGGAAAGGATTCAGTAGCATCCCATAAATTATGAGAATCAAGTAACATATTCTTGTGAGTCAGTATTTTTTATTGTGTTTAGTTTATAGAACTAATTGTGTGACCATTTAGAAATAATTTTTTAAAAATACACATAACAGAAATCTAGTAAAAAAAAATCTCTATGGCTATTTATCTCATCATTTTTAGTCTGATGAGTATCTGTACCACTTAAGTAGAAAGTGAAAGTTGTCCGGTAGGAAAAGACAGTAGAAGGGTGGAACATTTTTTGTACTTCCTTTTTTAAAATGCTAATGCTAGCCAGGCTTTTCATATAGTAGAGGTCTACGTGATCATTGGGATGTGTTTTGGCAGGCAATAAACTAGTGTATATGGGTGTGGGTGGCAATTTCTCAATGCCCAAACTGGGTCCACCCTTGTTTTCAGCAGTGGCTGTACCTCTAGGACACCAAATGGAATAGTAAATGGGAAATCAGAGAATTGGCCCTTATCAAAGTTGTGAATTATGTTGAAATTTCTTTGCTACTTTTCTTTCCATACCATTTCCCTGGATTTTCATCCCAGACTTGGCACAAATTCCCATGTAACCTTGAAAAAGTAACTTTTATTCTATTTATAAAGGCTTCCTCAAATATAAAATGACCTCTGATCATTAAGATCCCTTTGAGCTCAGTCTTGCTGAGCCTTCATTTCAGTTACTCTCTTCTTCCTTTCCAGGCCTACTTGCTGACATTCCACAGGTGGTCAGTGAATTGCCCTCTGGCTGCCCAAATCCCATTAGGTCTTGCCCCATTTCTCAGACCTATCTCTCCTAACATCCTGACATTCCTATTGCCAGTACTTTGTTCCCTTTCTTTTCTTCCCTTTTGGCTTCCTCAACTAATTCTCCTCATCAAATTGTTCTTAAAATTAAATTAATCTAAAATATGAATGGTCAGTTATTTCTAGGTTATTGTTTAAAGTTATATAAATATTTTAATGAGTAGTCTTGACCAGGAGAATCTTATACACAGAGACTGATATCTGTGGCACAACTGAATGTAATGGACTTCTTTACTAGCAGTAATGCAATGATCCAGGACAATTCTGAGGGACTTATGAGAAAGAATGCTATACACTTTAAGAGGAAGAACTGTGGGAGTAGAAACACAGAAGAAAAACAACTGTTTGATCACATGGATTGATGGGGATATGATTAGGGATGTAGACTCAATGATCACCCTAGTGCAAATTTTAATAATATGGAAATAGGTCTCCATCAATGACACATGTAAAACACAGAGGAACTGATCGTTGGTTATGGGAGAGGGGGAAGAAAAGAGAAAAAACATGAATCATGCAACCATGGAAAAATATTCTAATTAATTAATTAAATTAAAAATTTCAAATCTAAAAAAAATAAGAGTAGTCTTGAAGGCCAATATTTTAATGCATCGGAATGATTTCATAATGATAGAATTTCAAGTCTTAAGGCTTAAAATAATATAAATAATTGTAGACAATATAAAATACCTGGGAGTCTACCTGCCAATTCCAACTCAATAAAAATGTGTAAAAAGAAAACTACAAAATCCTTTTCATACAAAGTTGGATCTAAACATGTGGGAGAAAAAAACCAACAACATAAATTGATTATTTGTTAGGCTGAATCAAAACATAATAAAATGGCAATTCTACCTAAATTAATTGACTTGAGTTCCATACCAAACAACGTAAAATTATTTCATATTGCTAGGAAAAAAACCAATAATTAAAATTCCTTTAGAAGAACAAAAGGCCAAGAATCTCAAGAGAAATAAAGAAAAGAATACACAAAAGAATGTGTCATAGCTGTACTGGATCTCAAATTGTATTATAAAGCCGCAACCGTCAAAACAATCTGATGCTGGCTAAGAAATAAAGTAATGGATCAAAAAACTAAATTAGGCACTCAACACATAGTGGTAAATGACTATAGTAAACTGGTGTTTGACAAACCTGAAGATCTAACTGTTTGGAAGAACTTAGTTTGGCAGAAACCAGACATAGACCAACATCTCATGCCATATACTAAGATGAAGACAAAATGGATCCATAATTTAGAAATAAAAAGGTATTCCATAAACAAATTAGGGGAGCACACATAAAATAATTTACCTGTCAGGTCTATGAATGACAAATTTATTTCCTAACTACATATAGAGAACATTTCAAGATGTAAAATAGATAACCTTGTCTATATTAAATTAAGGAGTTTTTACAGAAACAAATTCAATGTAACCAATATCAGAAGTAATTTAATTTATCATTTTTTATGGTACAATAGAATTCCATCACAATCATATACCATGACTTGTTCAGCCTCTGTCACAATTGATGGACATTCCTTTGGCTTATAGTTCTTTGCTACCACCAAAAGAGTTGCTATAAATATTTTACAACATTAAAGGTCTTTTCCTTTTTCTTTGAATAAATAGTAGTATTACTGGGCCTAAAGATATACACATTTTTATAACTCTCAGTATAATTCCAGATTGCTTTCCAAAATGGTTGGATCAGTTCAGAATTCTACCAACAATGGATTAATGTCTCTATTTTTCCTCTTTCCCTCCAAATTTTTCATTTTGCCCTTTTATCATTTTAGCCAGTCAGATAAGTGTGAGATGATACCTCAGAATTCTTTTGATTTGCATTTCTCTAATTGGTGATTTAAAACATTTTATATAGTTTATGTGTATATATATATATACATATATATAGTTTTGATGTCTTCAAATTTATAAAAATAAGAGCCATTTTCCAATTTTTAAATGGTTAAGAGATATGAACAAGCAGTTTTCAGAAGAAATTAAACCTGTTTAGTATTATAAAATGCTGTAGACCTCCATTTATTAGAGTAAGGCAAATTAAAACAACTCTGAAGTACCATCTCACATCCATATCAAAAGACAAATGCTGGAGAGGATGAAGGAAAATACGTACACTAATTAACTATTGGTGAAATTGTAATCTATTAGTGGAATACCGAATTGGTGGAGAAATGAAGTAATTCAACCAACTGTGGAAAGGGCTATAAAATTGTGTATAATCTTTTGTCCAGCAATACCACCACTCAGTCTGTATCTCAAAGAGATAAAAGATAAAGGACCTAGATGTACAAAAATATCTGCATCAGCTCTTTTTGTTATAGCAAAGAATTGGAAATTGAAGGGAGGATCATCAATTGAGGAAAGGCTGAACAAATTATTGCATATGATTGTGATGGAATACTATAGTGCTATAACAAAAATGAGAAAATAAGAATGGCAACACTCATATGAATTGATGCAAAGTAAAATGAGAAGAACCAGGAGGTTATTGTACATAGTAACAGCAATGCAAATTGGTGATCATCTGTGGAAGACTTGGCTACTTGGTTAATAAATATCATGATCCAAGACAACTCATGATGAAAAAAAGGTGTCCATCTCCAGAGAGAGAGAGAGCACTTGTGAACTCTGAGTTCAAATTGAAGTATAATTTTCTCATTTCTTTATTATTTTACAATCTGGCTAATAGAATGTTTTAGATAATTTCTTATGCATAATTAATATCAGAGGGAGAAATCTAAAACTAAAAAGTTTAAAAGTAAAAAGTTAAAGATATATATGTAAATGATATTTTTTAAAAAGAGAGTAAAATACATCAAGCCAAGCAGGACTGGTATTTTGATATCGGTGCATATCCTTGCATGAGTTGTTCCTCCATGCATATATCCCAGGATCCTATGTGTTTGCTACTACAACACATATAACTTATATGTATCCACATTTCCCACTGATGGCATGTTCATTTATGCATCAGTTTGCTCCAAGGTGATGGGAAAATACTTTATTGCTATTTTTTTAAACTATGTTACTTTATTAAAAGTTTTTTCTTTGAAAAAGAAAAAAAACAGCCTTTCCTGGCTTTCCTCTACTCCCTTCACTGATCTTCCCTTTGAAATGACTTCTCATTTACAAAGTGTATAATTTGTATAGACATCACTGTTTACATGTTTTATCCCTTCTTAAATGTTAGTTCCTTGGGGTCGATGAGGTGGCTTAACTGATTGAGAGCCAGACTGGAGAGCTTCTTAGCTTTGAGACCCTGGGCAAGTCATTTAACCTCAATTCCTAGCTCTTACCACTCTTCTGTCTTGGAACCAATCCACAGTACTGTTTCTAAGACAGAAAATAAGGGTTAAAAAAAAAAAGACAATGTAAGCTTCTTCAGGGCAGGGATTGCATTTTTGCCTTTCATTATATCCCCAGCACTTAAAATAGTTCCTGTTTAACAGCTTAGTTGGTACATGTTGACTGACTTTCTGGATGGATGACTGCTTCAGTACATTATCTCCATTTCCTTGACCTTAGTGGAGATACTTCAAATTTAATGTACCTTGCAACTATATACCTGTTCCACTGCAAATAAAAACAAAGCAATCTCACCAAAATTCAATGTGCTTTTCTCTATAAAGGAATTGCTTTTATAGCCAAGCAGGGCATCTTCATGAAATTTTACTCACAAAATAGAGAGAGTTTCTCTATGGAACATTTCCACAGGAGTCTTTCAGAGAAATCGGCAATAAACAAAGATTAAAACTCATTTTTCTCTGGATTTTCAAGAGATAATCAAGAAGAAATGGACAAACTTATTTATTATATGGTTTTACACTTTCCTCAAAGAAGTTTGTCTCTATATGTTGACACTCCTGCTCACTAGTCAACAATCCCAAAGTCATCATAAGAAAAATCAAATTTATATACATATACATGTGTATGTATCCATGCACACATGTCTTTTCTCTCCCTCTAGAAGGATAGTCATGGTTCTTGTAACTGCAAGCCCTGTTTTGAAGATACAGCTAAAGAAGACTTTTACCTCGCATGCCAAACTAATTTAATAAGAAGCTTTATTAGAAGGAATTCTATTTGCATTTCATAAGCCTCTAAAACAAAGAGATGCAAATAAATTGACCATAGCTGACAGTTATTATGGAGAATTATTGACCTGTGGATTGAAAAATGATTGACATGGATATATAATATGCAAAGTGGCAGGCTCGGACCATTTACTGATAGTAAATTTTATAAACTGAAGGAGAATAGTTATTCATATGCCTATTTCTAAACTAATTCTTTCTGCCCCTCCCTCTGTGTTTCTATTGAGAATCATTGTTGGATCTCCACTCTTATGATTTTCCTGAATATAATTCACTGGATCATTTTAATACGTGCATCCTCCTTACTGGTTCAGGTAGCACTTGACCTATTTATTTTTTGTAATTTGACTTTATATCATGTAGATTCCACCTTTCCATCCCTCTTACTTCCGCTTCCCAGGAAAGCCATTCCTTATAACAAAAACCTTACTAATTAGAGAGGGGAGAGGAAAGAGGAAACTTCTAGCAAACTGGCAAAAACATTAACAAATCTGTTTTTCATATGTAATGCTCTACACACATATAGACTCCATTTCCTCAAAAGAGCATGAAGTGAGGAACTCATGATGAAAAAGGCTATCCAACACTCTAGAAGGAACTGACAGATTTTTAACATACATTTTTGCACACTATTCCTTATTTTATTTACTTCATTAATTTTTCTCTAACGTAAGTGATGTCTTCATTAACAACATGATGGAAATGAAAATATGCATTATATGATAGATAACACATGAACGACCTATATAATAATTATTTTCTGCAATCTTGGGGGAAGGGAAAGGAGTGGGAGGGAGAGAGCATGGATTGTGAAATGTCAGAAAAATTATTAACATTGTATCAATGTATACTTTTTAATTAAATAAAGAGGTGTCTTCATACATGTCTTCTTTAGACCCAAGCTCATTTAAAATAATTATACAGCTCATTTTCAATTGTTTTGTAGTTGTTTTTTCCCATTTACATTGTTTCTGTTTATATATATGCATATATATATATATATACATACACACATATACATATATTCTGTCTCTTCTCACTTTACTTTGCATCAGTTCATAAACATCTTTCAATGCTTCTTTGTATTCAACATGTTCATTATTTCTTAGAGCACATTTGTTAATATTAATATATGTTACACAAATGGATCAGATTTTTCTCAATTGATGAACAACCATTATGTTTGCAATTCTTTGCATAAAAAGCACTGCTATAAATATTTTGGTGTATATAGGAGGCTTCCTTTTGTTTAAGATTTCCTTGGAGAATATGCCTTGCAATGAATTATTTTGGTCACAGGACTTTTTCATCACTTTATTTGCTTTCTGGAATATTTAAAATCATAGATCCAACCACAATGCACTATGATTGTGTCTGTCTTTCCATAAACCCTCCAATATGAACTCTTCCTACCTGTTGTCATTTTTGCTCATTTATACGGTATAAGATTGCTTTGATTTACATTTCTCCTATTATTAGCCATTTGGTGCATTGGTTCTTATGATTATTAATAGCTTGCAATTCTTTTGAGAACTATTTGTCTATATCCTTTGGCAGCTTCTCTGTTAGGGAATGGATTTTGGTCTTTCAGATTTCTGCTCATCTCGGTGCTAGGTATCTAATCATTATCACATGTATTTGTTTAAGATATTTCTTTCCCATTCTATCTTTTCCTTTCTTATCTAAGATACATTTTGAATGTGAAAAACTTACTGCAATCTGTTTAATCAAAATCATTTATGTTATCCCTTTTAATCCTTTTGTCCCTTGTTTGCTTAAGAATTCATACCTACTAAATAGTTGTGAAATGCATGGGACTTGCTTAACATATTATATATTATGTATATATATATGTATGTATGTATAATATTACCTTTAAAATTCAAGTCATGGATCCATTTTTAAAATTAATTGTGTAGTATAGTCTAGGATGAGGGTCTAACCTGATGTCAGATTGCTTTCTAATTTTCCCAGAAGACCTCAAATAGAGAATTATCCTCTGAGTAAAATTTGTTTTTAGGTCTATCAAACACTGGGTTGTTGAGACCAGTTATTATTATTCTTACTTGTCTAATCTGTTGCATTGGTTTACTTTTTATTTTTAAAACTAGTATCAAATAACTTTGGTATTTACTACTATCAATTAAAACTATCATTTTTTAAAAAACTTTTACCTTAGAATTAATACTTCATATTAGTTCCAAGGCAGAAGAACAGTAAGGGTTAAGCAGTTGGGGTTAAGTGACTTGTCTAGGGTCACAAAGGTAAGAAATGTCTGAGACTAGATTTCAACTACTATTAAATTCTGATGATTACTACCTTAAAATATAGTTTGAGATTTCCCTTCATCTTACATTTTTTGAAAATTGCTTGATACTGCAGATCTTTTGTTTATCCAAATCAATCTTGTTATCAATTTATCAACCTTTGTAAAGTTTCTCTTTTTTTTTTTTGGTATAGCATTAAATTTGTTCATCAAATTGAGAAGTTTTGCTATTGTTATGTTATTGTTACTTTTCATATTTAATTTAAATAACAATTGATTCTGCTCAATATGTCAAGTACACACAGATACAAACATAAATATGGGCATGTATACACATAGAAAATATGCATTATATAAATGCATATAATTATATATATAATATATAAATGCATAAACTTGTATGTATTTACCTGTATATGTGCATGTATATAATTGACTTTAATAATTCTTAATTTTTGCAATTTAGGTAGCACAGTGAATAAAGAACAGAACCTGGAATCATGAAAACTGAGTTCAAATCCAGATTCTGACACTTACTAGCTACTTGGCCCTGGGCATGTTAACTCACCACTGTCTGCCTGAGTTTCCTTATCTGTAAAATGGAGATAATAATGGCACCTATCATCCAGGGCTATTGTGAGGATCAACTGAAAAAATTATAAAGTTTTTAGTATAATTTTTGGCACATAGTAAGAGCTATATATATGTTAGCCATGCTTATTCTACTGATCAGCTTTTCCATTTTTAAGCAGAACGAATTGTTTTTTTGATGATTAGTGCATTGAAATATAATTCAAGGTCTAAAAGTATGATTCTCCTTTTACTCATGCTTCCCTCCACTCCCTTAATTCCCTTGAAATTCTAAACCTTTTCCTCCGCTAAATTAATTTTGCTATAATTTTGTATAGCTCTATAAAATATACACTTGGGAATTTGATTGGTATAGCACTAAATCTATAAACTAATTTAGGTAATGCCATCACTTTTTATTATATAAACATGAGCCAAGTATGAGTAATGCATATTCCTCCAAATATTTTGTTCTTTTGTTATTTCTTTAGTGTTCTGTAATTTTAGTTATATGTCTCAAATGTATCTTGTTAAATTAACTTCATGATATTTTTTAAAATTCAGTTATTTTCAATGGTGATTTCCAGTTTATTGTTTTTCCTAGATTTTATTATTTCAAAAAAATAATATTTTTGATGAAAATTTATTTTTCATCTGATTGTTTTGCTAAAGAAAGTGCCTTGTTTCTTTGGCATTTCTTAAGTAAATCATATGTTTGAAAATTAAGCTAATTTTTGCTTTGTTCTTCTACATAGTATGCTTGAAATTGAATTCTCTTATTTTGTTATTGGTAGCAGTACTAAAACTATACGAAATAATAATGGTTAGAGAAAGAGTTCTTACTTCACTGTTGCATTTTTGGGAAAACTTTTAGAATTTCTCAAGAGCAGATATTTTGCTTTGGGATATATTTTAACCTATTAAAATCAAATTATATCTATATTTTCTATTTCATTTCTAGCATAAGAATATTACTTTATTAAACATTCCCCCTAAATATCTATAAGATGATGTATAATAGTTATTTAATATTTATGTTAAATTTAGTATTTACACTATTAATATTTTCTTTCTTCTTTATTCTATTTGGGGATGCTCTATGGTGCTGATAAGCATTTATATTCTTTAATGTTATCATTGAGAATATGCTATGTTTTTCAGACCTAACTTCTTTGGAAGTTGTTTTGATTTATATTTTACTTTTTCTTTTGGTTCTATTAAATATATTCACCCTTCAGAAAGGAACATTAACATTTTCTTAAAAACTACTATTATGATTTTTAAAGCTACATTAATTTTCCTTCATGCATTTAGGCATTATAATATTTGTTACATATTTACTTTTTATTGATTTTGTTTCATTATCTATTATATCAATATATCATTTAGTTTTCCTGTTTATCTCTCTTGACCCTGAGTTTTCATTTCTCCCTTTTCTGATTACATGGCTGTAAATTATTATTTTTTGTTTTGTATCTAATCTTTCGTATATCTGATTAGTAATAATATTTTTCAGATATTAATTTTTGTCCTGCATTTATCAATTCTTTAGATGTGTTTCTTTTTTGTAGCTAATTATTGGGTTCGGCTTCTGATATATTGCCACTCTCATTTCTTTAATTCGATTACTTGATCCATTCAAATTTCTGGTTTTGATGTTTAGGTTTGTGTTTTCATTTATATTAAGTCAGAAATGTATTCTTTCAATTGATTTTTCTTTCACTATTTGATAGTAGTCTATTTTCATGTACTATTTTTGTTCTTTTCTCTACACCTTGATTCTAATTTTTTTCTATCACAAGTTTTTGAATTTCTTTTTTCTTCATTATATATTCATTTTATTCTGTTTTCTTTGTCTTGTTCTGCCTATCTATGTGTATAAAGCTCAGAATCTATTGGAACCCCTGATTCTTAATTCAAGAAACTTTCTTTTGTGTCTTTTTTTTTCCTATTGGAGTCTTCCTTGTATCATTCTATTTTCCAATTTGGAAACATTTAGCTTTCCTTATAAATTCTCTGATTATCACTCATGAGATTAGAGTTTTTAGAATATAAAATTTTTCATCCATCAAATTTCTCCACACCCCCTCACTGCCAATGCTTCACTTAAGATGACTAATCTAGTAAGGAAGTAATGTCTAATTGAAGTGGTATTGTATGATGGGTGTCACTCTGAATCATGTGTTCTGACTCATGAGGTCCTGTCCTATTTCCTGACTTCACTCTAGTCACTTATTTATCCTAAATTCGGGTATCCCATTTCTGTTTCGGTATCCTCTCTACCATCCTGGGAGCTGATTGACTGAAAATCATACATATCACTTCCTAGGATGGAATGCAGTCATATGAGGTATATGAACTCATTCATGAAAAAGTTCTCTTAAGATGCAAATTTTCACTAAAATCAACTATATTTTAATGTTTCTTATCACACATATATACTATGACACATAATGGGAACATTCTTCATTGACACTTTCTCCTATTCCATTCCTAAGTAAGATTTCCTCCTACCCACCTCTACTTTTCTCTATTTCACTTTCCAACCTCTCACTGATTTTATCTTCTCTTCCCTTATCTCTCTCTGATATTGAAAGAAAAAGGAATTACTTTCCATTTACTTTTCCATAATGGATTCAAGAATGTATTTGTATTTTTATTCTATATTTTGTCCCTGCTGTACCTATTTACGTGAATCTTTACTATTATCTCTCATATGAAGTATGTTGATGTCCTTAGGAAAGGGTCACAGATTTAGATCAATAACTTAATTAGAACTTCCTTCTTCTCTTTATTTTAATAGTTTCCCTTAAAAATTTCAACCTTTACTACCTATTTTGACCCATCTGTAATCTCTACTTATTCTTTCTTTTTACTCATTGTTTTGACTGATTTCTCTTTTTTTTCCTTGGAATAATAAACTAAATACACTAGAAGATTGATTTCATTATTTAGTCTTTTCTGGACAGTTACATGAACTTGTCTCATTTCTTTGGGGGATATTTGGAAATCAAAGTTAATTTTCTCATTTTTCTTATTTTGGAATGTCTCAACTATCTTTGCATTTGTAGGTCCATTTTGTTTCTGATCAAGGTTAGCTTTATTTTTATTTTTTTATGTTGAATTCCTTTGGAATACAATACTCTATCTTTGAAACATACAGTTTTCCTCTCCTCTCTGATTTTTAAATATAACAAAGTAACCCTATATTATCCAACTTATGTTCTTTCATATATATCAGTCTGTAATATTTGTTGCTATTTATTAAAACTATGGGATATGACACATGCATATATTAAAGATTTAAGGATGAGTTTTTTTCTTATAGTGAACTGTCTATTAAATCAGTCATGTCTTGGTTTTCTATATTTAGATGTTTTGATTTATATATAAATAGAAAAACATACTTTTCAACAATAGCATATAGTTTTTTTATATTTTTTTATTAAAAACAAACATAGTCTTTAGTTATTTTTGTCAATTCTGTCTACAAGGTTAGTTACATTGCCCTGAATGGTCTTTTAATATTGTTGTCTTTTGCTTCCCTTCTGATAGATATTCTTCCACTTCTATATTTTTTTTTCATTTTAAATTTACAAGTTTTTTAGAGCTTTGATTTATTTGGAGAAATCTGACATACTTATAAACCTTTTCTACCTCAACTATTATTTTATAATGCTGCATTGAGAACTATGATTTCTTACCTAATTTAATTTCTAATGTTCAAACATTTATTTATATTTAATTGATTTTACCATATATATGTGGAGCCCATTAGTTTCTCATTTTCATCAAAAAACATTGTCATCCTGAGAAAGTATTTGTGCTAGCACTATTATGTACATGGTACGGTATAAGATATGTTCATAGTGGGTGAGGATGCTAAATGAATACATTAGGTATTTGATTTCTCCTACCTTTTCATGTTTTTTAATCTTTTACAGCATTTTTATCTTATTATCTTGTTTCAACTTCAGTTAAAATAAATCTATATCAGCTGAATGGACAACTAGCATTTTTTAATATTTATCTTTTCTTATATGCATGGGATTTCAGATTCAATTCACATGATATCATCTGGAGAGAAATATCTGAAATATCAGGCATCTTATAATGACAAATATCTTTAGAAAGGATGAAGATCATCGAGCAGTATTTTATCACTATTAATATAACAACTAGTATTTATGCAATGTTTTAACATTTACAAATCACTTAACAAGTATTGTCATAATTTTGCCCTCAATGGAACCTGAGGAGTTAGATTCTATTATTATATTAGTTTTTCTAATAAGGGTACTGAGACAAACAAAAGTGAACTGATTTTCTGAGAGATAGATAAATATCTGAGATTATATTTAAATTAAGAACTTCCTGCCTCCAAGTCTAATATTTTATCCACTGCACCATTTATCTGTTTAATGTATTGATGAAACTTTTTCTTTGGAGGAGAACTTTAAGTCTATATTTTGATGTATGGTGTCAAATTTTGTGTTTGTTTGTGTGTGTATGTGTGTGTATCAAGCGCTGTGACATCTTACATTCTTTATTCTTTCTGATGTGATTGGGGATTACAGTGTAAAGATGTATGCAACTATAGATAATCATTTATGAAAGCCTGCCCTTTTGCTTCATAAATTTTTAGGAAATTCTAAGTATGCACACAAATGATTCAGAAAGATTAGAAGTAATAATATGTATTAGTAATTATTCTTTATCACCTTTTGGTAAGGGAAATAAAATTACTTAATATTTGTTTCCATTATTTTTATATCTTCTCCTTATCAGGTATCTTATTAAAATTGTTTTAATAAGATCTCCAAAAAAGCTTCATTCATCTTATTCTTGATTTGGTTTAGTTTATTTTTTTTTTACTTTTTAAAAATTAACATTGCAACTTCCTTATTTTTTCAATTTAAGAAATAAGTTATCAAACTGTAAATATAGTTTCTTGACAAACAACTGTTGACAAAGGGAAAGGCAATTACACATGAGTTTTCAAATTTGTTCAAGCTAGTTTCATTTAAGTATGTTATGGGAATTAAATAGCTTGGGAGAGTCTTGGAAGATTTGTTTTTAGCCCCTTAACTTATCATTATTGTATAAGGTGAAGAATGTTTTTTTATCATCTACTCTCCTTCTCTGTGAGATTTTGTCATAGTTAGTTTTGATGACTCTCCTCATGTCAAGAAGAGCTAATGTTTACTGACTGAGTTGATTTCTGGGTTCATTTGGCCTTCACATTATGGTGATTGCTTTAAACTAATAAAGCTTTATAGGAAATGAGGATAATCAAAGTTAATTTTTTTTATTTTTCTATCTTCTCTCTTTCCTCTTTTTTGGTACTGATATTTCATTTGAATAGATCCAATTCCTTTCTATCATCTCCTTAATTTTGTTTCTCTCTCTTTAATTTGATATATTTATGATCTTTGCTCAGCTCTCCACCACAATAAGGACTGAATAGAATTCTATGCAGGATTTTCTATTTGGTTATGCATATTTATTTTTCTATTAGTTATAAAAGTTAACAAGTCTGAATGATGCTTCTTTCACTGTGGCTAAATTGCAACTTCTCTGAACCTTAGTTTTCTCATCTATGAAATGGGAATAATAAAATCTGCAGTACTAGTTTCTTATGGTTGTTGAAAGAATTAATCAAAAGTGAAATATTTTGAAAACATTAAAAAATTCAATAATCACCAAATATTATGGTCATAATATTCCAAAGAACACATCATAACAGACACATGTGAACCTAGTTAACCAATAATCAACTACAATTCTGGTGTTCTAGAAGTTACTGATCAAGTCATAGGGTTCTATAATTCTCTTTCATGTAACTAAATTACCTATGTAATAAAATAAAATTTTCAATTCTTTCTGGCTAAATCCTGTTGAAAAGGGATTTTAAAAAGAGTAGGGAGGGAAAGAAAGGGACAAAGACAGAGCGAGAAAGACAGAGACAGGGGAGATGGGGGAAGAGAGAGACAGAGAGAGAGGAGAAGAAGAAGAAGAAGAAGAAGAAGAAGAAGAAGAAGAAGAAGAAGAAGAAGAAGAAGAAGGAGGAGGAGGAGGAGGAGGAGGAGGAGGAGGAGGAGGAGGAGGAGGAGGAGGAGGAGGAGGAGGAGGAGGAGGAGGAGGAGGAGGAGGAGGAGGAGGAGGAGGAGGAGGAGGAGGAGGAGGAGGAGGAGGAGGAGGAGGAGGAGGAGGAGGAGGAGGAGGAGGAGGAGGAGGAGGAGGAGGAGGAGGAGGAGGAGGAGGAGGAGGAGGAGGAGGAGGAGGAGGAGGAGGAGGAGGAGGAGGAGGAGGAGGAGGAGGAGGAGAAGGAGAAGGAGAAGGAGAAGGAGAAGGAGGAGAAGGAGGAGAAGGAGGAGAAGGAGGAGAAGGAGGAGAAGGAGGAGAAGGAGGAGAAGGAGAAGAAGGAGAAGAAGGAGAAGAAGGAGAAGAAGAAGAAGAAGAAGAAGAAGAAGAAGAAGAAGAAGAAGAAGAAGAAGAAGAAGAAGAAGAAGAAGAAGGACGACGACGACAACGAAAGAAAGAAAAGATACAGAAACAGAGATATGCACAGAAAGAATTGAAAACACCGACAGAAAGATGAAGGGACACCGATAGAGATACACAAAGAGACAGAGTGACAGAGACAGTGAGGCAGACAGAGATAGTGTCAGAGAGACAAAAGCAAAAATAGAGATATAGTAAGTAAAATAAAGGTTAATTAAAGTTTGGGAAGGAAGGAAGGGAGGGAGAGAAAGAAAGGAAAGAAGGAAGGAGGAAGAAAGGAAGAGAGAGATGAAGAAAGGAAAGAAAGAAGGAAGGGTGAAAAGTAAGGCAAGGAAACAAAGGGTGTGTGTATAGATGAATAAAGAACAATGTAATTTACATGCTTTATTTTCCTGCATTAAAGTTATTACATCACACAGAAGAGGCATAATAAAGCATCCAAGTGAGTGGTTAGGTCACCCTAATGAATACAAATAAAATGTCTCCTTCTCCTAAATAGGTGGAGCATTTTATTAACTAGCATTTGGAGAGTGTGATTATTTTTTATGTCTTTTTTTTATGGAATCTATTTTCTTGGGAGGTGGTGACTAGATTAACTGTGGATTCTGGTCTGGTATTACTTTACCTTGAATCAGGATCCTTGACTGATGTAGAGTATATAAATCTTAAGTAAATTGTTTGCTTTATCCAGGGCTTTGTATTTCAGCACACTTTATAAAATTGTTTTTCTCTCTGGGTTTCTAAATAACAATAACAATAGCAATATGTCCTAGTAATAATCATAATCCTGCTATAATTGTTCAATTTTTTCCAATGTATAAACATCATGTTTTTATAGAATCACATTCATTTTCATAGACTGTGTAAATTGCATATTAGTTGTATATGTATTTCTAAGTACAAATATACCTAGAACACTTTCCTCTGCTCAGAAGAGGAAATCCTTTTGCTAGAAGAAAATTCCGTTTGTACAGAATAAGTCAGGACTAAGGCTATTTCGTATTAATGTTTTTTTTTTATTGGAAATCTATTATTAACTATAAGAATATTTTGAAAATGTTGTATTTTAATTTAAATAGCTTGATACAAAATACCCAATATAGCTACCTCTTTTTGCTTTAATTAGCAAATTATATTACAAAAGCCTAATTGAAGCAATGTAAAACTTTTCACCAATTCAGAGTAGGAAGAGAGTCCAAATGTTATCTTGTTTCCAAAAATTTGCCAATATGGAAAATGAGTCCCATAGCAATTAAATAACTCATCAAAAGTTAAACAGATCTTAAGTGGTAATGGGGATTCTGATCCATTTCTTCTGACTCTAAATTCAGTTTTCTTTCTTTATAATGATTCACAAGCCAGATTTAAAAACCTTCTATATTGCTTCGTATTTATATATTTATCACAGCATTTTATAAAAATAAGACTTCCATGAATTATATTCATTATTAGGAATGATATCTGAGTACATATCAACCACCAATTTGTATATGTGTGCATAACATGAAATGTCCTTTTAAAGTCATATATTCAGTTACAAGTAAAATGAAAAGATATTGGGATAATTATAATTATTCACCCAACTTTCTAGACCTTATCCTCTTTTTCAAACCAGTGACAATTGAACTAAGACCCTAAATTCTTTCCCCAGCCCTCATACCTTTTTTTTTTCCTTTCTGCTTTCTGAGAGAAAGGTTGGAATTTTTTTTTGTCTGTATAACATGGCAATATTGTGGTTGATTGATCACACCGGCTTTTGTTGCCTAGTTTTCTAGCTTGCTTCGGTGGTGTAACATTTCATCGGACACTGAATTATTTTGATTCACCATGGCATGGCTTTTTTGAAACTATCTGTAGATGGACATAGGTCAAGGGGAAGGAAAATTAAGGGTCACCTTCGGTTCGTACACTGTAGCATTTTCATTTTCTATACAGCCAACGACATTCAGGCTCCCTGTTGGGTAGGCTTTTTTCCTGTCTATTATTTTCAGAGGAGAGGCTGTATATGACAGTCTCCGAATCCTACCAGTCTGAACACAGATGGTAAAGATTATGCCACACTGAGACTTGACCTTCAAAAGGCTGCAGTTTCTTTTCAAGGTTCCTCTCTTTTGACAGTTGAGCTGGCTTTTCTGAATTTTGCTGCTGCAATTTGTTTGCTTTATTAGTAGGGCTCTTTTCTGATGATCCTTAGTAAGAACATGCAACATAGAAGGTTAGTTTAATTGTTTCAGTAATATTCCAAAAAGGTCACAGACTTAGACACTAACCTCGATATTTTCCCATTGATTACGGCTGTGATCTACTGGCAACTCCAGTCTTAGAGAGAGCTTAGTCAGTAGTAATTGTTGAATCTCGTCAAAAGGTGCCTGGAATAATGAGTTTGAACAAGCTGCCTGAGCTAAACATTGAGTTGAAATTAAAGGAGAAGAAAGTTGAGGATGGAGAGTAGCGATGTCTATTGTCTAACAGGAAAGGGGGATTTTATGAGTTGGTTGTAAAGAGTCAGCTTAAAGCTAGAAAGATAACCTACATTTTTATTGGTGATGAAGAACAAAGCTAAAACAATACCAGTTAGGAACATCACTAAATGGTGGATTTGTAGGAAAAATTTATGGAGTCAAAATATCATTTGTGGGAAAAAAATTAAATAAACATTTTGGCCAAATATAGGAAAGGGATTTCAAAGTAAATATTATCTTTGTCACAGAACTCAAGTAATAGAACCATTAACATGGCAAGCTAGACACAGCTGACGATAGCCCACATGCAACAACTGGAATTGTTTTCCTTCTAAAAACCCAAGGGAGATATGTAGGCATGTCCAATAGTTATTGGGAGTTATGAGGTGAATGCTCTAATGGAAAGTTTAGCCCTTTTGGATTTTTTTAGTTGAGACTGTAGTTAATCTGCTCCTTACTTCATACTTCAAACAGTGATATAATCACCATAATAATATCTCAATGCAATAAAATGTTGAAATGTGGTGCTAAATCACCATCTGCATTCCTTTATTTCACTGAAATAAATTATAGCTCTACCAAAGATTTGGGATAGAAATTACAGTTTTAATATGGCAGTTAAAAATTTTGGTATCATTTCAGAATACCATAGAATTAGACTTTTGATCTCAAGTGAGTAGGTAATAAAAATGCCATATAAGACTTGCTTATATTTTACAATTTCATTTAAAAAGGCTTTGCTTTTCAGACAAAATACAAGAAAAAGCTAATTAAAATTGAGTTATTCAATAAATTTACATTTGTGGTGTCATATACTGATTTTTTTGTTTGTTTTTATAAGAACTATACAACATCAGTGGGAAAGAATAAAGTAGTCTTGCAGCTTCTGTGGTGAATCTAGGAAGAGTTATCAGTGGGGGGTAACAAATCAAAGTACATGCCCCAAGCCAAACCACTGGAACATGTTTAGTAGTGATGCAGAAAGAGAATACAGGAGGAAAGGTAGTGACTTGGGGATGGAAAATGAAAATCTCTAGAAACTTAAAACCATACAAACAATTCTAAATTTCTCCTGGACTCTATGATTATATCACACATTACCATTTTGTTGTCTCTTTGTAGATGCTCCAAATATTTATTTAAATCTTATTTCAACATATCCCCTCTCTAAATTTTATTACAGTTACGTTAAAGAAATAATAGAGTGTACAGAAAGGTCTTCCCTAAATTCCACAAATTGTATGAATAGTTCCATGTCCAATATTCCGTGTTGGAATGGTCCTAAATGTAGGAAGGGATATTTACCTAAGAGGAAAGTATTCAGAGAATAATATAATTAATAACAACAATAATAATAATAACTACCATCTATATATCACTTAAAGGTTTACAAAATACTTTACAAATATTGAATCAATCAATAGAGCTAGGAATGAATTCAGAGATTAAAATCTAAACTCTTCCCCACATAGGTGAGGAAACTATCTGAAAGGACTTAATCTGAAACAAGGTTAATCTCAGGCAATGTCAGAAGATGTCAGAAGAGGGACTAGAATCCCAGGTCTTGACTTCCTCTCAAGATGATCTAATGTAAAGCATTTTCCCTATTAAATAAGGGCTAGAAATCATACATGCTCTGGTAATTTCTTAGCTTCCTTGCTTTAAAAACAAATAGACATGATTGACTTTTATTATTGATTGCATATTTGGATTTTTTAATGCTTTATTGATATCTTTTTAAAAGTCAAAGTTGTTCTAGTTTTACTATCCTCTCCCACTAAAGTGATCTTCCTTCCAAAAAAATAAATCTTAATAAAAGAGTTGAGCAAAGTCAAGTAACACAGTGACCAAAGCTGGTTCTATAGGAAACAGTCTGTACTCACAAATACCACCTCTTCACCAAAAAGGAGAAGATAAGATGCTCCTATCTTATCTTGGGTCAAGAGTTATCATTATAATTATTCAACATCGGATTTCATTATGCTGTTCTTTTTCTATTTCTTTATATTGATCATTGCACATTTTGTTCTTATTCCGCTTTTTCCTTATTGCCTTGGTTCCTTTTATGATATTAGATGAGATAATTAAAAGTTATTCAACAAATTTAAAAACATTTTGCAAATTGGGGAATCTGTTTTTGTTATCATATACATCTTCCCACAGTTATGAATATCTCTTATTTTTCATGTGATCATATTCCATTGCTTTTAGAGTCCAGAATTTATTCAGTAATTCCCCTATCAATAGACACTAACTTTATTTCTAGTCTCTAGCTAACAGAAATTTCTGCTATGAATATATATATGTGTGTATACAATTTTTCTATCTTTGACTTCTTTGATTACTTTTGACAGTGTTTTCTTTAGCTAAAAGCTTTGAATAAAAAAAATCATTTTATTGTGTTTCTCAAAGAACTATACATTGCTTTCCAGAATAATTAGATCAATTAAAATCTCTAAAAATTTTAATAGGATTCTATAGTTTTTTAACTTGATTTACCTTTTTTTAAACCAATTTGACCAGTACAATGTAAAATTTCAGACCTTTTTGTATTATGAATAACTATTTCATATAGTTCTTAATAAATTTCAATCCTTCTTAAAATTTCAAACATTTTGATTACTTTTCTACTGAAGAATGTCTCATCATCTTATATATTTGCATTAATTTTACATATCTAAGATCTGACTTTTATAAGAAGTAGTTGATGCAAAGATTTATCTTCCCCACTTTGACAATTTTCTTTTTTACCCTATCTGTATTAACTTTATGCAGACCTTAAAAAATTAGTTGCATATAAGGAATATTTTCTCTTTTAAGATCAACTTTAACCAATGTTTGGTTAAGTATCCACCTCTTTGTGAATCTTGTAGTGAGTGATTAAAGACTGACTTGGTTTCTCTCTTAAAGAGAAAGGCCTAGGCCATTTGGCCTAGGCCCTAGCCTTTTCCTACTATTTCTTCTTACTCTGTCTCTTTCCCTTCCTTTAATTCCTTCATTTTGTATTAATTAAAATCTCCATAAAACCCAGCTGACTTGGGTATTTCATATTTGGGAATTTTTCCCATGGCGACCACTTATTTTTGATTTAACTCAAGACACTAAAAATTATCTTTACAGTTTTGGCAATTCAAAGTCTTGAAAACCATATTGAAAACACACCTTTCTACACTTAGACCCTCCTGTATCCCCAATATCTGTAAATAGCATATCTTTATATTCTCTTCTATTTTTTAATGAAGTGATCTTATAATTTTTAATTGTATAACTATTTTCAACCAATCAATCAGTTATTACATGCTTATTACATGCTAGATACTATGCTGGGCAATGGCGATACAAGGAAGGCAAAAGTAAACCACTGATTTTTAAGAGCTCACAGATTAATGAAGAAGACAGTACCAAAAAAAAAAAAAAGCTATTTTCACACAAACTCTATCCAAGATAAATTGGAGAAAAATCAATAAATGGGAGATATCAGAATTAAGCAAAGGTTTTCTCAAAGAAGATAAGATTTTAGCTGTGACTTGAAAAAGAAACAGAAGAAAGGAGGAAGGGTATTCTAGGAACAGAGAACAGACAAGTGAAAATGTAGAGATGCTAGAGATGGAGTGTCTTATGTGAAGAATATAATGGAGGTCATTTTCACTGGATCTCAGTATACTTTGTAAGGAATAAAGTGTAAGAATGCAAAAAAAATGTAGGAGAGTACTAGGTTGTGGACTTTGAATGCCGAAAATTTTATATTTGATTCTGAATATGATAAGGAGCCACTAGAGTTTATTGAGCAGAAGGGTGATATGGTCAGATCGTTGTTTTAGGAAGATTAAGTTGACAATTATTGACAGATGGACTGGGGTAGTGAGACAACTTGAGGCCAGGTGACCCAGTAATGACTATTGTAATGGATCAGATATGAGGTAATAAGAACTTGGACAAGGGTTCTATTATTGTCAGGGTAGAGAAGGGAGCATATATGAAATATTTTACAGAGATAAAGTCCATCGACTTTGCTAACAGATTAGAAATAAGGTTGGGCTAGAGGATAACACAAAGGTTCTGAGTCTTGGTGACTCAGAAGATTGATGATACCCTTCAAAATAATGAAGTAGTTTGTAAGAAAATCAGTGGAGCTCAAAATAGTTTGCCTATCAAACTTATGGATAAGGGAAGAATTTAGGTGAAAACAAGACACATGGAACATGAAACATAGAATAAATACATTAGATTAAAAAGTTTCTACAAAAACAAAATAATATAATAATATAATGCAAATAATAAACTGGGGGAAAACTCTTTATCACAAAGACAAAGGCTTCATTTCTCAAATATATATAGAATTGAGTCAAATCTATAAGGAAATAAAACATATTCCATTTGACAAATGATCTAACAACATGAACAGGCAATTCTCAGATGAAGAAATTAATACTCTTAGTCATATGAAAAAATGTTCCAAATCAGTATTGATCAGAGAAATGCAAATTTCAATAACACTGAGGTACCATCTCACACTCATCAGACTTGCTAACACAAAAAGAAAATGGTTGACTCTGGAAGGAATGTGGGAAAACTGGGACATTGATCCACTGCTGGTGGATCTGAGCACTGATTTAGCCTTTCTGGAGAACAAACTGTAACCATGACTAAAGAGACATAAAACTGTGCATAACCTTGGACTCAGCAATGATACTGCTATTATTTAGGATAGAAGAAAGGAACCTACCTGTACAAAAAATAGTTTTAATAACCTTTTTTCTGTGGTGGTAAAGAAATGGAAACTAAAGAGAAGTTTAGAAGGGGAAGAAAGTTTGGGGGGAAATGATGAGTTGAGTTTTGAACATGTTGAGTTTACGATGTCATTGGGATTTCCAATTTGCAATGTCTAATAGGCAGTTACAGATGCCAGTCTGGAGGTTACGAGATATTTTGGCTGTATAAATGATCTCAGAATTATTAGCATGAAGATTATAATGGCAACTATGGAAGCTGATTAGATGACCAAGTGAAATAGTATAGAGCTCTAAAAGCTAAAAGCTCTGGGGCATATCCACAGGGTGACCCTTATGATACATGACATAAAATGCTTTTCTAGATCTATATTCTGTCAAAATGATCTTCAGTCTTCCAAGAAATCATTTTTGAATACTTATTACTCTAGGAATTTGTGATCTTGCCTAGTAAATAAATAGCATTTTTTCAAAGTATTTTTTGTTCAAGAACTCAAAAGCGTAGTGAATATTAAATAGTTTTACTTATTAATATTTTAAATTAATTGACTTTTTAAAAGGCTCTTACCTTCCATCTTAGAATCAATACTGTATTTTGGTTCCAAGGTAGAGGAGAGTAAAGGTTAAGCAATGGGGACTAAGTGACTTGCCCAAGGACACACAGTTAGGACGTGTCTAAGACCAGATTTTTATCTAGGACCTCCCAATCTAAGCCTGGTTAAGGCCACTGAACCACATAACTAAATTCCACCTCCCTCATTAATCTAATTTTTTGAAATTAAATTTAATGATTACTATTTTATAATGCAGTCTGAGGTCTCTATGTAGCCCTTTTTGTTTTTTTTTTCAGCATTTCCCTTGAGGTCCCATCACATTTAGTATTCCCAGTTCATTTCATTATTATTTTGTCTATTTATTACGTAATCATTTGATAGTTTGAGTGATTGCACTAATATATAAAATAATTTAGGTAGAATTCAAATTTTATTGTAATTACTATTAGTAGTATCATATTAGAATAGTAAAACCATAAGAAATTAGTATATCCCTCCAGTTACTTTTCTTAATTTCTTTATATTATTATTAACTTTTTGTTCAGGCAACAAGCAGTTTTTATGTTTTTTTATTATGTTTTAGCCATTTTACTAAGTGATTGTTGTATAACAGAAAAGCAGAAATCAATCCATGGACTCAAGGAGCATATGTGTGTATGGAGTAGGGAGGTTAAAGATACAGAAATAGAGTCAGAATGAAGACATTCTGAATAAGAGGGGAAGATATTGTTAGTCAAAGGAAGGTTATTGCAGTAGTGAAGGCAAGAGGCAATGAGGAAGGTAGAGCCAAGATGGCGGAGTAAAGACAGCAGTCTAAGCAAATTCTTTCAACATTTTCCTCTAAATAGCTTTGAAATAACACTTCAAATCAAATTTTTGAATAACCAAAACAACAAAAGATCAGGAGAAAATATTTTTTCCATCCCAAGGGAACTTAGGAGGTTAGCAGGAGAGGTCTATGATCCCTAGGTGGTGACTGACCTCATATGCAAGCTGCTACAGTACCAGCCATGAGCCACTGCTAGTGGCAGCAGAATCTTCAGTAATTCTCAGTCCAGAGATAAGAGGGTGGGACAGCTGGTCTGAGTGAAATTACAGGGAACTCATTGCTGGCACTGAGTGAGCATGGTGCTGATCGGTAATTCTATTACCTATACACAATTCTAGCTTTCATTTTCATTGAGAAAAGTATCACTTATGGTCGGTCTGGTATGGCATGACTAGTTCTTAGTACTCATGGAAGACAAAAATGGCATCAGTATGTGGGGATCAATGTACAGTGTGTCTAATGGTGGCCGATCAGAGAAGGCTTTGCCACAGGTCAGGCACAAATATTCCATATTTTAGTATGGAAATGTCTTTAAATTTGTGAATCTCACATTACTTTTGAGCTTCTATAATTCTGCTTTGTTCATAGAACACAGAGCCTTGCAGTAACTCCATGTTCCTATGCCAGTGTCTTCTATGTCTCCCAGTAGTTACCACAGTTTTTTAGAGCAACTTATAGAGGGTCTTTGTATCACTCTTGTGACCTAAGTGGGTGTTTATCTTGTGCTAGTACACCATAAAAAGGCTTTTTAGGAAAATGTGGTGGTTTTTTTTTTGCATTTGAACAATTCAGCCAACCTATTCCAACAATTAGTTGTACTCTCTGAAGTAGAAATTGAATACTTGGCAATTTAGCTCCAGAAAGCATTTCGGTATTGGGTATCTTATTTTGCCATTTAAAAGACTAGATCACAGTGGAAATGTGATAGTGAAGACAACAATATGTGGCTCAGAGTGCTGGGCTGATCATACACTTATCTTCCTGAAATTAAACATTTGCATTCAACAAAAGTAGCAGTCCCCAAGGTGTTACAATTACCAGAAGACATAATGTCAACAGGTTAGATAGTTCCTCTGTGGGAGAATTTTTTTTTTCTGACTTGATGGAAAAGTTGAGTCTACACATGGTTAACAAGAGTGAAAACAAAAAGGGATAAGCAGTTTTGAGATTTGGTATAAAGCACCACATTTACTCATCTGAAAAAGAATATCAGAAACATCAGGTTGGTTGATGAAAATAATGGGAAAATTAAGAAACTACTTAATGAAAAATGAGAACTCCAGAGGGTGTACCAGCAGAATAATTCATCCATCTTTGAGAAGGAAGCATTTAATTCTGTCAAAAGTAAAGTGGAAAGGAAGCCTAGAGAGATGCAGGACTCTTGGCTCATCAAGAAGGTAGATGAAATTCAGTTTTACAGTGTTGGTAGCAACCCAAAGTACTTTTATGATGCCCTGAAGGCTATTTATGGACCGAAGACTTATGGAATATCACAACTACTTAGTACTAATGGTGCCACATTGATCAGTAATGGACATGATCCTAGAGGGGTGGTGAACATTTCCATAGTTTTCCCAACAGGATAACATCAATCAATGCTGAAGCCATTGACTACATACCTCAGGTTGAAGTCAGTCCCTCTCTAGCTTAACTTACAATTGAAGAAAAGGTTTTATGGTCAGTAACAAGAGAGCAGGGTCCTGGTTGAAGTTCTAAGACAGAGAGCAGTGCTTGATTCAGCTTGCAGCTACAGGGGAACAGGGAATCTTTTAAAAGTTCCAGGGCTAAGCAGAACATTAGTACTTGTGGATAGAAAAGAGGAGGGTCCCTTGTTGGGTAAACACCAGAGTAAAGACAAGGAGAAAAATGACCAAATCTCCTCTTAGATCAAACCACTTGGAAGTACTGAATACTTGCAGACTTCCAGAATTAGCTATGAAAATAGCAATATGAAAAAGCCTCAAATTTGGGGGAGTGGCCTCACCATACCAAGGTGGGCAGAGCCTCAGTTTAATATAAAAATCAGAGTAAAAAATAGCCTGGGAAAAAAGAACAAATAAAAAGAAATTACAATGACAAGGAAGATCAAGACACAAGCCCAGAAAACAACATTGTGAAAATAGCTACAAGCAAAACTTTAAAGAAAATAGCTATTTAGATACAAACCAAACACAAATTACTGAAAGAGTTAGAACTGTAAACATTTTTCAAAATAAATTAGATTAATGAAAGAAAATTATGAAGAGAGAATCAACAGCTTGGTAAAAGAACAAAAATATTGAAGAAAATAAAAACTCAACATCAAAAATTGTCCTAATAGTAAAAGAGACACAGAAGAAAAGCACAATTAACCAAATGAAAAAAGGAGGATCAAAAGTTCACTGAACAAATAATTTCTTAAAAATTATAATTAAACAAATGGAAGTTAATGACTCTGTGAGACATCAAAAAACAATAAGACAAAGGCAAAAGAGTGGAATAAAAGAAGAAATGTAAAATATCTCATCATAAAAACAACTAATCTGAAAAATATCTTAGGAGAGATGATTTAAGGATTAATGGACTACCTGAAAAACATGATCAGGAAAAGATTCTATACATCCTTATTTCAAGAAATTCTTGAGGAATATTATCCTGGTATCTTATATCAAGTCTGTAAAATCTTAATCTAAAGACTCTATCAATCATTTCCTGGAAGAGATTCCAAAATAAAAACTCTCAGAAATATTATAGACAAATCCCAAAACTCCTAGGTCAAGGAGAAATATTACAAGCAGACAGAAAGAAACAATTTAAATATAGAGTCACAGCATAAAACAAGATTTAGGAGTGTCTACATTTAGTGGAGGAAACATGAAGTAATGGATTAGCAATAGTGATGCAGTAAATGAAGAAAAGGAAAGTAAAGAAAAAGTTAATGAAACATTTTAAAATATGCAGAAGGGGAAAAAGGAAGTTCAGAATATGGAATAGACAAATAGGAAAGTTGTCATATTTTTTTAATTGAAAACAACTTACACCTAATTGAAGTTCATAGTTTCATGAACTATTCTATTTTTGCCCTTTGTTTATTGAGCTATTTAAATTTGTTGATAATTGTTAAGTTAACAATTTCTAATTGTAATAAATAGATACTAAAAATACCTATTAGAGCTTTTAATGAATTTCGTATTCTAGCATGAATTCTTACTTTAGGGTTAACTTTTTTAATGGATAATTTGATAACTTTTTCAATATAACCAGTATACTTTACACTTCTATTTATCTAATTTTATACATTTAAAAACATTATTCTGAGAATAAGCTTCACTAAACTGGCAGAGTTCCATGGAACCTACACAAAGTAGTTAAGAATCCCTGAAAAGCTGAACTTATCAACTCCAAGTATTGAGAAGTGAGTAATTTGGAGAGTGAAAATGCAGTCAACAAATTGAGGCCTGAAGGAAAATATTGCAAAATTATGATACCCTGTTATTGACATTTTCTGTTGAGGTTTTGCAAGCTTCATGTTCATACAATACCTTCAAAGCCATTAAGAAGAAGTTGAAATTTTTTGAGCAGCTATTCTTCAGTCTCAGGTTTTATGATCAACTGAGAAGGTGATCAGAACTTTCCCACCCATTATCTCTACATCATCTTTTATATCTATATCATTTAGCATTTCTATTGCCCAGGAAAATAACATTATAGATATCATCAAGTGTGATATTTGTACTCAGTAAGTATTGTTTCATCTGTCTTTTAGAAGACGCTGAAATAATTGAAACACTTATGTACAATTAGGCAGATCACTCACTAAACCTTAACAATTACCATTGTACATCTTTGTCTAATTTCCCCTTATTGCTCTGAAAGAAAGAGGGGAAATAATTTTCCCTGATTCTGCCTTATGGAGGAAAGGAAGCCTCCTTTCTTATTGATATCTACTTTTTCAAGAACCCCTTTTCACTAAGATTACTGAATATTTTCACACATAACCTTGTTGAGAATGGTAGTGCAATTGACCCCAGTAAGATAGGTATCTGGAGCTATAGAAAATTCACCCTGTTTTCCCCTCAATGAATGGAAAATGTGAATTCAATACTGTATCACATATAATAAATTATTGCAGAAATTATTAGATATAGTGAATATTAAAAATAAGATATAAATAGTTGCAAAGTTTATTCCTTAATACATTTAATTATTTTATTTCATATGAGTGATTTATATAACCATTGAAGGAGAATGAATGTCCACAGGGAAAAGGTGTGACAAAGGCTACGCATGGGCCAGGCTCTCTTTTTACACTAAAAATATTTGTGCTACAAAATGTAAATGAAGTTCAATCCACAAGAGGTCAACGCCATTTCCTTCAAGGGACTGTTTCTTCTTTTTCTCAATACTGTAAAATGGAGATTTGAACCCTAGACTTCAATCCCCAGAAGTCCTTGGTATTTCCCAGAATTACCTATAATCTCACCTGAGTCTCCACCTGGGAGAGATCACAATGAGTTTCTAACTGGCTCTCTGCCTCACATGTGGGCTCTTCCATTGAAGTGATGTAGTGGTAAGCTAAGCGCAGGGGTTTTGAATGGGCTAAGCAGCCCTAGGCACATGGTTTTATTATTTTGTATTTCTTTGTTTCTTGAGTTCTAATAATCCTTAATAAACCTCATAAAAATAATATTTCTATTACTAGAGATTAAAATTAATTTTTAGAATAGTACAGAAGCAGAAAAAAGATTATGATTACTTAACTGTGGCTTTATCCTCCTACATGAACCTTATGCTCTGTCTGAATGTGTCTCTTCTCATACTTGAAAAGCTTTAGGTAATGGGGAACCCACATGGGTCTAAATCCAGGCAATTTAGGACCAAGAACAAACTCCTTGGAAGCCTTTAGCCATGGAATAATATTGGTACCTTATCTCTTTGTGATTCAGAATTCTTAGTTGAGTTGAAACTTAGAGGGAATCTACAAGTCATTCCTCCCACAGCTTGTGCTCATGGATCTGGAGTAATATTATGGTAGTTTGGCATCTCCTGACTCATCAAAAAAGAAAAATATATATATATATGTATATATATATCACTGGAAAGAATTGACTTTCCCCAAGATAGACTTTCTCCCATCAACTTTCCCATGGGAGAGGAAATCTGGTATCCACTGAAATTAGTGTATATAGCACGTTTAGTAAAGAAAATAAAATATCTACCAAACAGATTAAATATTATACTATAAACTATGAATCTTACTATCCTTTTATGTGCTTAGTCTATGCCACCTCCCACCTGTCTGCCACCTCAGGGAATACTTTGCAATAATAGGATATACAAGAGGAAGAGGGTCTACAGGAAAAGGGGTTGCCATTTCTGCTTGATTGCCAGAAAACCCTATAAAAGACAATGAAAATAAGCCTTGTAGTCTAAAAAGCCCTGGGTGAAAGATCTGTATTTTATTTTTTTTAATTAAAAGGCCAAACCAAATGTGAGCTAATTACATCTACTTCCTGTGCAATTAGCTTGCCAGATTCTATAGAATCCTATAGGCTGTGGTATTTGAAAAGGAATTTTTAAAATGTTTTCCAAAGTTAAATACTCTCTTAGCTGAAATTAATCAATCATTTGCTAGCTCTATTATCATCAAGCACCATAAATATTGCCTGGTCTATTTAAAGTCTGCCAAACTGTGCATTATTTTTAAAAATTACTTTCACTTTTGCAGATACTAATTACTTTCTTAAATTCTTATTTGCTGAAAACCCTCAGGAAACTGAATTAGTAATTAAACACTTTCTGTTTTACATTACCAAGGACTAATGAAATGCTAGCATGCCTTTGCCTGAAATGCTTGTCTTCCCTCCTACTCCTTTAAAATCCTGATCAAAAGTCACCTCCAGGAAGTCTTCCCTAATTAACTTCAGCCAGCTTGGATCACCCTGTGTGTGAAATGTCCTCTGAAGACTTGGTAACTGATCAATTTGTGCTTGTTTATATGTTTTTTTTAAGTACATTTATGACTTTTTCACATGCCCTAATCCTGTCTCTCAAATTCCTATACTACTTAGTTGTAAATTAGGCACCTTTGCCAGTGGTTTTAACTTTCTTTCTTGTCATCCCTTAGGCTATAGTAATATCGTGCTAGAAAAAAAAAAAGTACATGGTGAATTGTTCTCTAGTAGTCTCAAACAATCAATCCCCCTTCCAAAGTTTTCTTATTTATGATTCTCAAGTAGTTTGGGCATGAAGATATGCAACATTTCAGAATTGAAAGTAATAGATGAAGATGGGGAAGTACAAAGAGTAAGTGGATAGGGTTCAGGGTTTAGAGTCAGGATGACCTGAGTTCTAATTGTGACTCAGAAGATTATTAGTACTCTGACCCTGGGCAAATTTTTAAGTTCTCTCAGCCTCATTTTCCTCACCTGAGAAATAAAGCTTATAGTAGCCCCTTCCGTGAGTGGTTATTACAAGGATCAAAAAAAAAAAAGAATATACATAAAGAGGTTTTAATCTTTGGCACATAATATATGTTTATTATTGTTGTTAATATTGATCCACAAACTATGAACAAAGAGCCAAATTTGGCCTGACATCTCTCTTTGTATGATCCCTGGATTCTAGTTGTCTTATTCCAGGTGTACAAGTAAGATGGTAGCTATGTGAATGAAGTGCAAGGAATAGATAATATCATGATAGAATCGACAAGATTGTAACTGCTTGGATATGGAAAGGTGGAGCAGTATGAAGGAAAGAGAAAAATCAAAGAGAACTATATGACCGTGAACCTGTGTGAGTGATAGAACTTTGGATTTCTGTCATCAAAAGTAAATCAAATTTCTTAGATCTTTGGAGTGACCACTCTAATGTCTCCAAATATTTTAGGAAAACGAATGGCTTTCTGTGATACAAAATGATGTCAGATAGTCTTGGAATAGAGCCATCTCTGAAGAATTAAATTGAGTCACTCAAAATGTCTTGGTGATGATACCTGGTGGGTTTAAGCTTGCCTCAACATATCACAAATATTCACCAAAAAGTGAATACCAGAAAAGAGACAAGACATGGGAAAAAGGATTCATCAGTAATGTAAAAAGAGAATGATGTTTAACTCTTGGGCAATTCATGTGCATCATTCATTTCTAAGAAATATAAATTATCTATAAAATGGGTTCTTAACTCTGGCCCAAGAACTATACTTATCAACTATAATTGATTTTCTTTTCTTTTTTTGTATTTGAAAACATTATTCTGAGAACAACTCCTTTAGCTTCACCAGATTGTCAAAGACATCCATCACAAACACTCATGTGTGCTCGCGTGCGTGTGCGCACACGCACGCACACACACACACACACACACACACACACACACACACACACACACACACACACACCTCTAGCAGAAGGACCTGGAGCACTTCCTGAACCTCTGAAGGATTTACTAGAGGACCTGGGACCTGGAAGGCTGTGGATAGGTTGTACTTTGCTCCATCAGAGGGATTACCCTCATCAGTGGTATCAAGTGGTCTCCATGGTATCAAGGCAAATTTGGTTAATCCAAGGAGATAGTAGTTTGGTCTTTCTAATACTGGCAAAGTAGCAACTTTTAGCTAATCCCAAATGTGTCTGGCACTGCTAAGATTCAATTTAAACAGAGACAGCTGCCTCAGGCTTGGCAGTGGTGAGTGTGAGACAGGAGATAAAAGAACTACTTACTCTTCTGGCCGCCCAGAAAGGGCTAAATGACCTCCATGCATGAAGCTCCCTCACTCTATTTAAAAATGAGTCTTCACCTGAAAATCTTCATTTCAATCCAGTTGAAAAGAATATCCTAAAAACAACCTCATTAACTAAGTTTAGAAGGATTTATTTCATAACAACTGACATTTACATTTCCTTACACTATTTTTGGTATATTTTCTCCATTTCTTCCAGCCTCGCTTCTTTTCCCAAGAAGTAGATGGCCCAGTGGGTAGAATGTTGGGCAAGGTGTCAGGGAGACTTGAGTTCAAATCCAGTCTTAGACACTTCAGCTGTGTGACTCAGAACAAATAACTAAATCTCTATCTTCTTCATTTTCTTCAACTGTAGAATGGGGATTATAATAGCAATTTATCTCATAGAACTATTGTAGGGATCAAATGAAATAATATTTGCAAAGCCCTTAGACCAATGTCTAGGACATAGTACATGCTTAATAAATATATGTTTTCTTCCTTTATGTGTTTAATTCAAAACAGTGACTCTGTGCTTTCTAGTTTTGGTACCAGAATTCTGTTAGTGGTGTTTGAATTACCTAGTGACAATGATTTCAGATCTGGCTGTTCCAGAAGTTACCTGTTCGAAATCATATGCTTAGGGAAGAGGAAAAAATTGTAGGAGTTTGGGACTATGTTTAGAAATATTCTCCACAAACTAAGGACTGCTTGTGAAAGGAAAAGTCTACATCTCCAGGAAAAGTTACATGGGGTGATGGCAAAAATGCTACCTCAGGAATATGAGACTGTTTTTATACAAACTACTATTAGGGAAAGAAAGAAAGAAAGTAATTATAGAGATCATTCCACCAACTCTTTTTACCTTAATTATCTAGCTATTTAAGAGTGCTATTTTGTCTTGAACACCCTACGTAAAGGACTCATTTCTATATATCCCTTTGCATATGGAGAAGCAACTGCAGCTTCTCTTTTTCTACAAGAGTTTTTAATCAGACCATGAAATGCGGTACATGCTATTCTAATCTAACAAACATTTATTAAGTGCCAATGTTGACAGAGTAAGAGATGTGGTTATAGAGCAGAGGCTGATTCCAGAAATGACACATAAGAATCTGATGCCTTCGTTTGTGGTAATAACTTGTGTAAAATACTCTGTTTCAACTTTTTAAAATTCTGAGATTTTATATATATATATATATATTTTTTTAATGTGTAAGGTTTATGAAAAAGTCTATGTAAAGTAAGACTTTTATCCCACGACTCCATCCAATAAAATTATAAAGGTTCTTTCTAAATGGAAAAAAATAGAAAACTTCATAAAAGGAAGAGAATAATGATCATAAAATATTGCATTTATATATTTTATATTGTTGTTATATGACCAGTTTAGGTATTCTCTCCAATTTCACATGCACTGATGCTACCTAATGCTGGGCAATGCTTGTTCATGCTCTCCCATTTGTCCTTTCTGGGGAATCCATTTGATAAGTTATTGGCCTTCCCTTTTAATTCTCAAAACTATCATGTGGCTACCAGAAGAGGACAAGGATTCTCCATCCATTCATTCCCTTAGTTACCATTCTTGTGACATTTTAGTTGTATATCTTTGATTATATACTTTATAATGCTTCCCTTTTGCAGTCCTTTTTACAATAGATTGCAATCTATTCACACACTCCTTGAGACTCTCCATTATCTTTTGATTGGTTCTTGATTAAAGTCTTTAAAGACTAGACTATTTCATGATTTTCAACAAAACAGCATCACTAGGAGAATATTATTGCTTAAAAGATGTTCATTTGCTCCTTGAAGGAGTTTGAGATTATTCAAAGCGCTGTAGAATTCCCCAAAGGCAATACAGATGTAATTCATTGTCTATGTCCAACTGTCCAATGTATTTGTATTGATGTCAGTTTTTTGGAGTGCCTACTCAATTTCATGTCATAATCTGGATAATCCATAAACTTCATATCCCTTGGTTTTTCCTGTGTGAGGAGACAGGTTAAAATCTTTTGTTTGGAAAAGGAAGCACTGTCATGCCATTTTGAAATAAGAGCATCTAGAAAACATAATAATTTATATGGAATTCCATTTTCTTTTTGCTATGATAGATATATTTAATAACAATAAGTAACACCTTTGGTGTGCATACATTTTCTTGTTTTATATCTTACATGGTATTGAATGTCTAAATTTCTACTAATGGCATCACCATTCTCCAAATCACTAAGAAGGCCACTGAATCTCTGTTGTCTCAGTTATTACTTTTTTCAAGGAATGTTATATTATTTTGACATGTATGAGAAACATGTTTTGGAAGAAATACTTGAAGGTATCATTTTATTCTGTGAAATAAAAAAAAATTTATATTACTCAAATAAACACAGTAGACCTTATCTTTTCTACAATTGTATGATTACAAAGATGTGATCTACTTTAAAGATATTATCTCTAAAATCCCATCTATTTCCTCCTAATACCTCCACCAAGAATGCCCTCAGTAAAGAAAAAGATTGTCCATAAAGATTTTATAGAGATGGAAAAGTAAGTATACTATTTGGTAGCTATTGACATTTTTCTCTTAGTCATTTTTTTATCACTAGTAATAAGGTTTCTGATTTTCCCAGAATTTTCTTTCCTTCCTTTTTCTCAGATAGTTTAAAAATCCATTTTTCTAAATTACTTAAAAATTGTGTAACCCCAGTCCCAAACCATCTTTATGTATACTTGGCCTCATCCAGTTAGTTTCACTTGTGTTTCCTTAGTTCTACTTTTACTTCCTTATTCAGTGCATAAAGGACTGGGATATTAAGAGACAAAGTATGTAAAAACCATTTTTTTTTTGCCAGATGAAAACAGTTAGAAATCTTGATATCTTTTCCATTTTAGCATTTATTTGTCTTTCCACGTGTATTCTTAAATGTTCTCAGGATGACAAGTCTTATTTGTATCTATATCCAAACTTTATATGAATTACTTTTTCCCTTCACTATTTCTTACGTTTTTGTGAAGACACTGTCCATAATTTGTACCATTCTCCTCCATAAGATGTTGTAAGTTTAGCACATATTCTGAAATAGTGGTGTGCTTAGCATGCTGCCTGGCAAATCATAGGTGCTTAATAAATGTGTATTTTCTTCCCTCCTTGACTGTCATATGTGTCTTAGGCAAAAATACCAAGTAATGGTTGGCTTAGGTAGTTTCCAGGTACTTGTCATGGAGGGATTTACATGTAATTTTTTTTTTTAAATATATTTTATTTGGTCATTTCCAAGCATTATTCGTTAAAGACATAGATCATTTTCTTTTCCTCCCCCCCCCAACCCCCCATAGCCGACGCGTAAGTCCACTGGGCATTAGATGTTTTCTTGATTTGAACCCATTGCTTTGTTGATAGTATTTGCATTAGAGTGTTCATTTAGAGTCTATCCTCTGTCATGTCCCCTCAATCTTTGTATTCAGGCAGTTGCTTTTTCTCGGTGTTTCCACTCCCATAGTTTATCCTTTGCTTATGAATGGTGTTTTTTTCTCCTGGGTCCCTGCAAGTTGTTCAGGGACATTACACCACCACTAATGGAGAAGTCCATTACGTTCGATTATACCACAGTGTATTAGTCTCTGTGTACAATGTTCTCCTGGTTCTGCTCCTCTCGCTCTGCATCACTTCCTGGAGGTTGTTCCAGTCTCCATGGAACTTCTCCACTTTATTATTCCTTTTAGCACAATAGTACTCCATCACCAACATATACCACAGTTTGTTCAGCCATTCCCCAATTGATGGGCATCCCCTCATTTTCCAGTTTTGGGCCACCACAAAGAGCGCAGCTATGAATATTTTTGTACAAGTCTTTGTGTCCATTATCTCTTTGGGGTACAGACCCAGCAGTGCTATGGCTGGGTCAAAGGGTAGATATTCTTTTGTCGCCCTTTGGGCATAGTTCCAAATTGCCCTCCAGAATGGTTGGATCAGTTCACAGCTCCACCAGCAATGAATTAATGTCCCTACTTTGCCACATCCCCTCCAGCATTCATTACTTTCCTTTGCTGTTATGTTAGCCAATCTGCTAGGTGTGAGGTGATACCTCAGAGTTGTTTTGATTTGCATCTCTCTGATTATAAGAGATGTAGAACACTTCTTCATGTGCTTGTTAATAGTTTTGATTTCTTTATCTGAGAACTGCCTATCCATTTCCCTTGCCCATTTATCAATTGGAGAATGGCTTGATTTTGTGTACAATTGATTTAGCTCTTTATAAATATGAGTAATTAAACCTTTGTCAGAGGTTTCTATGAAGATTTTTTCCCAATTTGTTGTTTCCCTTCTGATTTTAGTTATATTGGTTTTGTTTGTACAAAAGCTTTTTAGTTTGATGTAGTCAAAATTATTTATTTTACATTTTGTGATTCTTTCTATATCTTGCTTGGTTTTAAAGCCTTTCCCCTCCCAAAGGTCTGACATGTATACTATTCTGTGTTTACCCAATTTACTTATGGTTTCCTTCTTTATGTTTAAGTCACTCACCCATTTTGAATTTATCTTGGTGTAGGGTGTGAGGTGTTGATCTATTCCTAGTCTCTCCCACACTGTCTTCCAATTTTCCCAGCAGTTTTTATGAAATAGTGGATTTTTGTCCCAAAAGCTGGGATCTTTGGGTTTATCGTATACTGTCTTGCTGAGGTCGCTTTCCCCCAGTCTATTCCACTGATCTTCCTTTCTATTTCTTAGCCAGTACCAAATTGTTTTGATGACTGCTGCTTTGTAATATAGTTTTAGGTCAGGGACTGCAAGGCCCCCATCATATGTGTTTTTTTTCATTATTTCCCTGGATATCCTTGATCTTTTGTTCTTCCAAATGAACTTTGTTATGGTTTTTTCTAAATCAGTGAAGAAGTATTTTGGTAGTTCAATGGGTATGGCACTAAATAGATAAATAAGTTTGGGTAGGATGGTCATTTTTATTATATTGGCTCGTCCTATCCATGAGCAGTTAATGTTTTTCCATTTGTTCAAGTCTAGTTTTAGTTGTGTGGCGAGTGTTTTGTAGTTGTGTTCATATAGTTCCTGTGTTTGTCTTGGGAGGTAGATTCCTAGGTATTTTATTTTGTCTAAGGTGATTTTGAATGGGATTTCTCTTTCTAGTTCTTGCTGCTGAGCTGTGTTGGAGATATATAGAAAAGCTGATGATTTATGTGGGTTTATTTTGTATCCTGCAACTTTGCTAAAGTTGTTGATTATTTCAATTAGCTTTTTGGTTGAATCTCTAGGATTCTTTAAGTAGACCATCATGTCATCCACAAAGAGTGATAACTTGGTCTCCTCCTTGCCTATTTTGATGCCTTCAATTCCTTTATCTTCTCTAATTGCTACTGCTAGTGTTTCTAGTACAATGTCAAATAGTAGAGGTGATAATGGGCATCCTTGTTTCACTCCTGATCTTATTGGGAATGCATCTAGTTTATCCCCATTGCAGATGATATTAGCTGTTGGTTTTAGATATATACTGTTTATTATTTTTAGGAATGACCCTTCTATTCCTATGCTTTCTAGTGTTTTTAATAGGAATGGGTGTTGTATTTTATCAAAGGCTTTTTCTGCATCTATTGAAATAATCATGTGATTCTTGCTAGTTTGCTTGTTGATGTGGTCAATTATGTGGATGGTTTTCCTAATGTTGAACCAGCCCTGCATCCCTGGTATGAATCCTACTTGATCATGGTGAATGATCCTTCTGATCACTTGCTGGAGTCTTTTTGCTAGTATCCTATTTAAGATTTTTGCATCTATATTCATTAGGGAGATTGGCCTATAGTTTTCTTTCTCTGTTTTTGACCTGCCTGGTTTTGGAATCAGTACCATGTTTGTGTCGTAAAAGGAGTTTGGTAGAACTCCCTCTTTGCTTATTATGTCAAATAGTTTGTATAGTATTGGGATTAACTGTTCTCTGAATGTTTGATAGAATTCACAGGTGAATCCATCAGGCCCTGGGGACTTTTTCTTAGGAAGTTCTTTGATGGCTTGTTGGATTTCAATTTCTGATATGGGATTATTTAGGAATTCTATTTCCTCTTCTGTTAGTCTAGGCAGTTTGTATTTTTGTATATATTCATCCATTTCTCCTAAATTGGTGTATTTATTGCCATATAATTGGGCAAAGTAATTTCTAATGATTGCCTTAATTTCCTCCTCATTGGAGGTGCTGTCCCCCTTTTCATCTTTAATGCTGTGAATTTGCTTTTCTTCCTTCCTTTTTTTAACTAGATTGACCAGTACCTTGTCTATTTTGTTTGTTTTTTCAAAGTACCAGCTTCTTGTCTCATTTATTAAATCAATAGTTCTATCACTTTCGATTTTATTAATTTCTCCCTTAATTTTTAGGATTTCTAATTTGGTTTTCTGCTGGGGGTTTTTAATTCGATCGCTTTCCAGTTTTTTCATTTGCATTTCCAATTGATTGATCTCTGCTCTCCCTTGTTTGTTAATATAAGCATTCAGGGATATGAATTTACCTCTGATTACCGCTTTGGCTGCATCCCAAAAGGTTTGGAAGGATGTTTCGCCATTGTCATTTTCCTCGATGAAATTATTAATTGTTTCTATGATTTCTTCTTTAACTAAACGGTTTTGGAGTATCATATTGTTTAATTTCCAATTGGTTTTAGATTTGGTTTTCCATGTACCATTACTAATCATTATTTTTATTGCCTTGTGATCTGAGAAGGCTGCATTCATTATTTCTGCTTTTCTGCATTTGTGTGCTATGTTTCTGTGACCTAATGTATGGTCAATTTTTGTGAATGTGCCATGTGGTGCTGAGAAGAAGGTGTATTCCTTTTTATCCCTATTTATTTTTCTCCATATGTCTATTAATTCTAATTTTTCTAAGATTTCATTCACTTCTTTTACCTCTTTCTTATTTATTTTTTGATTTGATTTATCTAAATTTGATAATGGTTGGTTTAAGTCTCCCACTAGTATGGTTTTATTGTCTATTTCTTCCTTCAATTCTCCTAGTTTCTCCATTAGAAATTTGGGTGCTATATTATTTGGTGCATACATATTGATTAATGATATTTCCTCATTGTCTATAGTCCCTTTTAACAAAATATAATTACCTTCCCTATCCCTTTTGATCAGGTCTATTTTTGCATTGGCTTTATCAGATATCATGATTACCACTCCTGCCTTCTTTCTATCAGTTGAAGCCCAGAAGGTCTTACTCCATCCTTTAATTCTGACCTTATGGGTGTCAACCCGCCTCATGTGTGTTTCTTGAAGACAACATATGGTAGGGTTTTGGATTCTAATCCATTCAGCTATTCGTCTACGTTTTATGGGTGAGTTCATCCCATTCACGTTCAAAGTTATGATTGTCATTTGTGGACTCCCTGGCATTTTGATTGCCTTCCCTAATTCTAACCTTTTCTTCTTCGGCTCTACCTTTTAGTCCAGTGATTTACTTTGAAACAGTCCCCCTTGTCCCCTCCCTTGATGTTTCCCTTTTTAGTCCCTCCCTTTTTGTTCCCTCCCCCTCCCCCCTCTCTTACCCTCCCTTTTTGTTCTCCCTTTCCCCCTCCCCCCCTTGGTTTTCCCTTCTCCTTACCCTTGTTGGGTAAGATAGAATTCAAGATCCCAATGGATCTGGAGGTTTTTCCCTCTCAGAGCTGATTTCCCTGAGATTGAGGTTTAAGTAACCCCCCCCCCCCCTCTCTTCCTCTCCTTCTTATAGGAGTTTTCTTCCACTCCCCTTCCCATGTGAATCTTTGTGTGAGAATGATTATTCTATTTGGTCTTTCTTTACCCCCTATTTATACATTACATTTTCCCCACATGTTAGTATACATAGGTTGATACAAATGTAGTCCTTATAGAAGAGAGTTTGAGTAAAAGAAGAAGATAACATTTTCCCCTTTCCTTAATATTTACCTTTTCAGGTATTCCTTGCTCTTTGATTTTCGGTATCAAACTTTCCACAGAGCTCTGGTCTTTTCTTTGCAAAAAGTTGGAAGTCTTCTATTTTGTTGAATGCCCATACTTTCCCTTGGAAGTATATAGTCAGTTTTGCTGGGTAGCTGATTCTTGGTTGGAGACCCAGCTCTCTTGCCTTTCTGAAGATCATGTTCCATGCCTTACGATCATTCAGAGTAGAACTTGCAAGGTCTTGGGTGACCCTGATTGGCATTCCTTTATATCTAAATTGTCTTTTTCTGGCTTCCTGTAGGATTTTTTCTTTTGTTTGATAGCTTTGGAATTTGGCAATTACATTCCTGGGAGTTGTCTTTTGGGGGTTTAGTGTAGAAGGTGTTCTGTGAGCTCTGTCAGTGGCTGTATTGCCCCCTTGTTCTAGAATCTCTGGGCAATTTTCTTTGATTATATCTTGTATCACCATGTCCAGTTTGGTGTTTATTTCTGGCTTATCTGGGAGTCCAATTATTCTTAAATTATCCCTTCTCCCCCTATTTTCCAGATCTATCACCTTGTCGGTGAGATATTTTATGTTCTCTTCTAATTTCTTGGTATTTTGGCTTTGCTTTATTGATTCTTGCTCTTTTACACGATCGTTGTCTTCCAGCTGCCTGATTCTGGCCTTTAAAGCCTGGTTTTCTTTTACAGTTTGGTCAAACTGGTTTTGTAGATGCGTGAATTTCTTTTGCATTATTTCCAACTTTTCCTCCCAGAAGGCTTCCATCTTTTTGGTCATTTCTGATTCAAATTCTTCATAGGTTTGTGGAGAGTTTCCATTTCCTTTGGAAGGTTTTGGAGCATTTTCTTTTATATTATCTTCTGTCTGCTCTGTATTTTGTATTTTGGCTCCATAGAATGTGTCCAAAGTCGCCCCTTTCTTCTTATTTTTCTTGGTATTTTGGGGCTTCTGTGGTTCTGTGGAGTTTGTCATCTCTGAATGTGGAGGATTAGTTTTTCTTGTCTCTTTCTGGTGTTCAGAGGCAGTCCTGGGCAGATAGTTCTATGGGCTTTCCCTGGGTTAAACTGAATATGCCTCACTGGGACTGGAATGGAAGGGTCGGACCACGTGGCCACACTCTCCCCCCGGCTCGCTTTCCGGAAGTTGCCTTCAGAATCGCTGGCCTTGAGGCTGTTTCGCAGGCCTGCGGGGGGATGGGCTGCCGCTTCCCCAAGCTCCGAGAGCACAGACTTTCACTGAGACTTGGATAGCAGGATCCAGCCCGTGAGGCTGTCTTGCCCGCCCTGAGGGTTGCTGTTGTTTTGACCAGCTCTCTGCAGCGGAAGCCCCAGGCAGTAACTTTCACCCGGACTGGGACTTGGGTAGAAGACCCTGAGGGTTGTTGTTCCTCAGACCCTGCTCTCTGAGCCGGCCGGGCTGCGGCTTCCGGGAGCCTTGGACTCTGCGCTCCTACCCCTGAGGTCCGAGTGATCTCGGGTTCTGGCTTTTAAGGGGAGCCGTACCTTTTGAACCGGGTCCAGGTCCAGGAGGAGGGTTCCCAGGGTCTGTGCTGTTGATCGTTTTGAATTTCGGCGCCTTAGGAGCTTATCGTTTGAGATTGGTCAGGAAGGGTTTTCCGGAGATCTGAGCTTTAGCTTTCTCTAAGCCGCCATCTTAACCGGAAGTCCATGTAATTATTTTTTTAAGGAGATGGTAGACGTAAATGGTCTCTATATTTTTTCACTTGATAAAATTTATATGATTTAGCTTTTCTTTTTTTTGCTCTCAAAAAGTAGTATAAAAAATATAGCATAGGATTTGTCTCATTTTCCTAGCATTTCTTGTCCTTTTTATTTTTATCTATAATTTTATATTTCTATGAAATTTGATTTAATATATTCATGCTTTGACTATTCAAGGGCAATTGATCCAAAATTAATTCCCTCAACAGAAATGAAAAAAAATCTATTAAAATTGTAATTTTTTTGTTATTATCAGATACCTGCCATATTTATTGCCCCCAAACTCTCTTCATGAAAACAATGGGTTTTAGATATGCTTTAGCCTCACTCTTGAATCATGTTTTCTAAAAATGTTTCAGTGATTTTTCTATATCAATTTCTATATCAATTGCATCAAAATGATCAAATATTAAACTATATGTTGATTTAATTTAGAAGATGTCATTGACATTTTTGTAAAGGTGCTCTATCTCCTCATCTTCTGCAACATATTTTGTCACCAAAACTATAAATATGTTCATGATTTTTGTTTCCAAATACTTATCCTAAGTGTTGTATTACAAGATGACCAAGTGTCCCATGAAATTATATTTTTGATTGCCTTTGGGCATACTATAAAAATCAATTCCAACTCCTTTTATTTGTCTCTCCAAAGAGAGCCTGTGAATTATCTTTTCATTTAGTTCCAATTTTCCATTGTCTACTGATTTCTTTTAGAGTGACAATGTCAAGATAGACAAGATTCAATTCTTCTAGTCATATTTCTCCTCTTTGGACACTGGACAAGACTCTCCTTTGAATAAAAACAACTATATTCTTGTTTATAGGTATGTTCATATCTAGGTGATGTTATTGATATCTGTGATTCCTAGCACTCTGTTCCCTTCTTTACCACCTTTTAAAAGGTGGGGGAAACAGATCTTGAGAGCATGTTGCATTTTTCTTGATTCATGGCTTGTCATGGTCAAACAGTTCAGCACCAACTAGCCATTCAACCAGTAATGAATGAACTCTCCCATATTCACATATGCCAACGCACAGAAAGCAGATATAATTGGCTATCAGAGTATATTCAAATCCCTTCTGGTATAATAGAACCCATGAGAGCTTGTGCCCTTCTGGTATAGTCTTTGAAGACCCAGAGTCACCTCCATGTTGTAGTAAGTGATACTAAAAGGACTTTGTAGATCTACCTTTATACATATATATCACTTTACAGGTCACAGAGTCCTTTTATTTCATTCCAACCTTCACTTATTAAGCATCCACTCTGTGTAAAACATTATATTAAGTAAAGGGATAAAACAAACAATTCTTGCTTTCAGAAAGTTTACTTCTAATGGATTTGATTATTAAATTAATAATTAATAAAGATACATGGCTAAAAAATTGAAGCAAAATAGAACTTAAACAATTATAGAAACAAGAAAGACTATGTTGAAAAAATAACATCATTACTTTAAGGGAGATTTTTCTCATATATTCCTGAAAATATGGAATAAAACTATTAATGTCCTTTTTTCCCACAAATGGGGAATGAAAGTTAACAGTCAAAAAGCATCAAAATTGAGACTTCAAACAAGTCTTAAAATCCTTGTTTTGCTTATAAAGCCACTTAGACCTAAAGTTTCAGAGAGCTAAACAGAGATTTTATCATTCATAGAGAGGGATATCTTTTCCATCAAAATCACTTTTTCATGGAAAACAGACAAAATATTAACCACAGACAGTTGTGAATTAGTGCCAGCTCCCTCTTTTCCCTCCAAGATCCTTCAGCATTGGAATATTCACTTTGGGATGGGCTTCTTGCCCAGTCCAAAGCTGTCTTCACCCTTCTTTGTTTTGTGGTACTCTGGGAGTACGGCCAGGAAGATGGCCAATAGCTTCTCTGGGATGCTACTTTAACTGGCCTCGAGAAAACAAATGAAAATTAATTTTTCTATTTCCTATGAAACAATATCTGAAAGGTCAGATGCTTCCTCTTCCTGTTGAATTCTGGCAAAAGTACAACTTTCTCCTATCCTGAAAAGTTAGAGAAAACCTAAACTCAGATGCATCCCAATCCTGTCTCTCTTCCCATCCAAAGAATGCTGATGGACTTTACCATTGAGCCCACCACAACATTGAAAAGAATTTTGCTCTCACTTAGTTTAACTACTTTCCCCCAAAATTCCACTTTCTCTTTGGGTGAAATCTTCACTCAGCTTCCATCTTCCACCTTTCTTATTTTGAAAAGGAAGTATCCTTTGTAAAACTGTTTTCATTACTCCTACACAATGCTTACACTGCTTCTCACCAAATTTTTCCTGCTATTCTCAAGTCATCTCTACTTGATGAATGATTAAAGGACAGAAGCAAGGATTCCTAGCTAGTGTCCATTAGTCACACCATCAAATGACAGGAAATACTAGAGTAGATAGGAGGATCATGTGGAAGATTGTCTCATTTGGAAAGAAGGAAGCGCAGGCTATTTATTCTAGCTATTAGCTTATATCACATACTTTTAAATGGTCAACCATAGATATCATTTATTCTCTGTGACTCTATATTTCTTATTTTAAACAGAATTGATATTTTAACAACCCAGTGTATACATGAAGAAAAGATTTTGTTTATTTTACATTTGGTCAGTCAATTAGCATTTATTAACTTCCTACTCTGTGTCAGGCATTACATTACATTACATTATATTATTATTATGTTATTTTATGCTATATTATTATATTATGTTATAATTAAATTAAATTATATTATATTATGTTATATTATATTATTATTATTATTATTATATGGCAAGCATTGAGGATAGCAGAGAAGAATGAAAGACAATCCTTGCTGTTGAGGAACTAATAATGTTCTACCATTATTATTGCTATTATTAACTTTGAATAGTCACATTTTGGGGGATATAACTACCAATGATGAAACCTCTCCCCATTTTTGTCAATATTTTCCCTGCAACTTATAGTCTTAGAGGATTGTCTGAGGTCACTGAGAAATTAAGTGATTCTCTCCAGGTCATATAGCCAGTACATGATAGGTACACAACTTGGATCTAGGTGTTCATGACTTAGGGGCCATATCTCTATCCACTATAATACACTGATTATAAGTGTTATCTTTATTGCTGTTGTTATTGTTATTACAGAAATTTTCTAGGCATCTCTTTAAAATTAGATGATTCAGAGAATTCAAAAATAATTCTCACATCTAGGAATTCTCCATACTAATGATCACAGATCTGGTCCCAATCATCTCCATTTTAAACCTATAATTGTTATAGAGGGGAGCCTCTCTCTTTTTTTACTCAAAAAATTCTAATTCAAACATTTATATCCACTTATAAACATTTCCACCTTCAAAAACCAGAAGTGGTAAATTAAACAGGCAATTTATCCTCTATTTTAGGACATCCATTAAGATTTTTGTTTTCCATGATGGGCAAAGGATTCTTTTTAAAAATATTCCTTGGGAGTATTGGATGTTTTACCTTCCTGTTATAATCATTTCTCCCTCCATTAGAGTAGGTAAACAGATGTGCATGTCACATATGGAGAGGGACAAATTGTAACTGCAAGAGAAAAGAAAAGGACATAGGACCTCTATTAATTTACACACATGCAGGTCTTGTCCATATACATTAGATGTAATCATTTCCCTTTCCAGAAATCTCTAAGGCTATTGTGGTTGACCATGGGGTCAGAAGAAGGACTAATTGCAAGAGCAGCTGTCATCAGCCAAAAGAGTTCGCTGAAAGTAGTACAAAAGCCTTCTGATTCTCAAAACATTCCTCAGGGTGCTCAAGTGGTACTTATGACTCAGTGTTAAGAAGATTAGTGATGAGTAAACCACAAGCATTCTTTGGCATGTGCTCCCTCAAATATTGGACAGTATTTATGGCTATATGTGATAGTTTCTCGTGTTGGCTAAGATAACACTCTAACCTCCAAAAAGCCTGGGTTCAACTTGAAAGTCACATTCAGATCCAACATAAGAAGCGACCTGTGCTATCCAATACATATCAATTCAAGTTTAAAGTAATTATATTTTCCAATTCAGGACTGAAATTAAGGCTTGAAAATATTACTTAATAGCTTACCTACTGCCTCTTGGGTCTCGTGTTCATTTTTGTTTCCTTATTTGTACTTGGATTCACCCACCCCTTTTCTTGGACTTGATATGAACATGCTGCTTTTGTCAGCTTGGAAGGGATGATTGCTGGAAATTTTGAAAAAGGGATCTAGTCACATTCATGGAATAGGATGTGGAAACTAAAAGATGCAGTAGCGTTAAAAACATCCTTTTCCTGTGCCTCTCCCCATCTCAATGAGACAATCTATTTGTCCAGCATAAAAATAAATTTCTTAAGGATTACATTTGGTCTTAGCAGAGTAGTACCTTATAGTATTAGGACTGATACATGTGTGCAGTGTAAATATGTAGTAGTAATAATAGAGTACCTAGAATCTTTGCCATTGCAATATGCTTTCCCAGATTGAATTAGACAGGATGTCTGTAAAGTCCAGTAAAATCCTTTTGGCAGTAAGTAATTTAATTCTTGAGAGGAAGGCAGAACCCCACATGGTACAGTTAGCCAATTATAACACTGACTTATTTTAGAAGTTAAAGAATTAACTAACACCTACTGCTTTCAAACTGAGAGGATCTATGAGGTAAATATTTCCAAGTAGTATGGTGTAGTTTGGCCCATGATATTTTCCTTTATGTTATATGCTTTGTCTAGAGGGTGCCATAGTGGATTAACCCAGAATTATCAAAGCATTCAAACCAGCTCTTCATACCTCCAAAGTTCAGTTTCAAAAGAATTGGAATAGTTTAGATGGCTTGAGATCTGCCTCAATGATAAATCATTAATACATTAATGAGTGGCCAATTAGGTGACTTCTTATCTTCAAGGCCATGGGTTAACAGTGGTGGTTTAGTTCAGTTAACTTTTGAGATTTCACAGAAAGAAGAGTATTATCATCAATAGAATAGATATTGAGAAACAGACATTTTGTGAGGAATGAAAATTAGAGGCTTTTGACATAGTTGAATAAATTAATAATTTAAATAGAAATATTTTATTGATAGGATGAATGGGGAAAATTATTAAGAACAGAAAGAGATATTCATACCAATTTGTGCCTTATTATCAGCCTAGTGAAAATGAACAAATTCAATTGCAGTAATCTCACTAAATAAATATATAATGAGAGCATTCTGAATTCACACATTCAAAAATAATGCATCTTTTTCATTTATGGAAAATAATGACAGCAGAGAAAGTCATGGTGGTCTGAGATGAATACAGAAGACAAATAAAAATAGACAATGTAGTCAAGTTTTGTTTTTATGATAATAGCAGAACTGGGCATAATCAAGTAACTACCCTATCCAATTTTATTATTATCTTAATATAGTCCCTAGAATTGCTGGTCTATAGAAATCAATTCTGGCAAACTGAACTGATTCTTTAAATTTTGCTACTCTTTTCCCTTGTATGTATCTAGAAATCAGACATCAGGATTATGTAATTCCTATGTCATCTTGCAGAGGACTAGGAAAAAATTATTTTTGTAATATTGATGATAATAACCTGAGTTGTATCCAAAATAGTCATGTGTTCTAAGACAAATATGTATATTCAGTATTCAAAAGACTTCTACATTCCTAATATTTTAAAGTATTTTTATAAATACAGGTAAAAGAAAGTCTAGATTATAGTTCCATTGAAGTCTTTATCTTTGGATCTCTTCTGGTAGAGAGTAAAATACTCTAACTACAGCAGTTGTTTAAATATACCCAAAACAAAACACATTTCATTTCCAAATCCTCTATGAAAATGAAAATCTTAATTTCCATTGATCATATCACTGTTCTCCATCACTTAGGCTCGTGATCTTGGAATTATCTTTGACTCTTTCCTCTCCACCCTTCACATTTTATTAACTGATCACTCCTGTTCCCATATTCAATATATTTTTCACATCTGTCCCCCTTTCTTTACTCCCATTACAACTATCTTTTATTAGGCTCTTATCTCTGCTTGCTTAGATTATGGCAATAGTTTCATAACAGATCTTCTTCCTTTCTGACTAATCTTGATAACATTCCACTCTGATATTTACTTTTTATTTTAGAAATCTTTAGGGGCTGCTCATTGCCTATTGTTATAGAGTATAAATTTTTCTTTCTGTCATTCAATGTTCTCCCCAACTGAATTCCAAACTAACTTTTCATATTTTTCTCAGGTCACTTCCTATTACATATTCTAAATTCTAAACAGACTGGTCTATAGCACTTCTATCCCCATTTCTGTTGCTGCTTGGCATTATTCCTTGTGTCTAGAATGAAATCCTTACAGTCTCTGTCTGCTTTAGTCCCTCTTTTATTTTAAGAATCTACTCAAGTACAAGGGACTCTATGAAGCTTGACCTGATCCTCCCCAGGGTGAAAGCAATTGCTTCCTATTTAAACATGTAAGAGAATTTTGGTCATCTTTTTTCTTTTGGTATATCTCTTTATCTAGACATAGATATACAGGTGCATATTTTTTCCTTCCTATGCCATATCTATATTTAAATCCTCTGTTCCCTGAAAATAAGAGTTGCATAACAAATAATAATTGAATTGAATTTAGAACAAAAATGATCTCATAATCATGATGTCTTTCTCCATCCACTCTCCCTATAGCTATTTCCTACTCTCTGATTTTCACCCCATTTCTCTCATAATGTTCCCTACATCGAGTAGCATTTCTATTTAATAGGATGGTGTTTTTTGGAGGGGTGAAATCTCTTTCTCCCTTCATTATACTTTTCCCTAAATCTGAACCCCACCATTCGGTCTCTTTTAACTTTTTTTCTTTCTTTTCCTACTGGAGGAATTTAGGATGTTCAGTATCTCATCTGCAAATCTCATCAGAACTCGGAACAAAGAGCTTCAAGAAGCATTTGAGTAATGGGATAAACCCACGTTATAACAATTACTGCATGTAAAGGAAATGAACATGGCTCATGAGCATGTGGACTTCATGTGTGGTGATGGCTTAGGTTGTTTGGCAGAACTAGAAGTACAATTATTTACTCAATGGAATGCTTTGTTATCATTAAACATTTGTTTTACCCTTAATGACCTAAAAATGTCCAATGTGGAGTAGAATCTTCAGAAGTGCCTTAAATGATGCAGTATTTACAAAATGGTCTCCTCATATTTAAATATTTGGAGAGGGTTGTAAATGACTGTTTATAATTCCAGGACACTGAAACAGGGAAGTTTTCAATAAACACACTTATGTATTATATTAGAGGGTCCTTAAATTAGAAAATAGGCCACATGTTTCTTCACTTTCAAAACATTTTTATTTAAATTTTGTCCTTATTCCCACTAAGGTCATTATTCATTCTGAAAGAAATCACTCTGTAGTCATTCCCTTTTTGTCCAGAACAAAAGAACATTATGGGATGAAAAGAAGACTGACCTAAGTAGCAGGTCTGGGTTCTAAACCAGATTTTGATTTGACTGTTTCAAAAGTAGGGTAAATCTTGGATACTCAGGCTTTGCCTTTAAACCTCTTAGACAAGAACTCTATAGATTACTCATAGATTAACAAGCCTCTATAGAGCACCCAGAACTCGAAGAAGTGGGACCACTAGCCACTTATAATACTCAAAGCTCAGGAAGGATCTTAGAAATCATATAGTTAAACCATTTCATTTCACAATGGGAGAAGCTTATTTTCAGTCTGTAGATGATCTCACCCACAAAAAACTTTTGCAGAATCAGAGAATATCAGAGCTGGAAGGAATTTAAGAAGTCACCTAATCCAACCCACACCTGGACAGGAATCCCCTCCAGAGCATCCTTCTAGTGACGACAAAGCAACACTGAAGAGACAGTGTGGAATAGTAAAAATAAGACTGGATTTGTGTTTTGGGGATCGATTTGTGACTATGTTTTTGGGCTAATTGTTGACTCTAAGTAACTTAACTACTATGGCCCTCTTTTTCCACCTATATCAAATGAAAGAATTGGGCTTAATGAATTTTAAAGTTTCTTTATGAGTCTACAGGAACTTCACTGACTATCTTGAAAGATAGTCTACCCTTCTTTAGGATTATATTGACTAGATCTATAGAGAAAGAGAAAATATAGAGATGACAGAGACAGAGAGAGGAATGTGCACAAACACAAACACATTTATATAGACGCAAACACATTCCTATATTTAATTAAATTATTCATAATTAATTAAATTCTAATTATATTATTTATTTATTATTCATTAAAATAGAAAATTATTTATTTATTATAATTATTTCATTAAATATATAAAATAATATAAATATCTAAATATATTATAAATATATGTTAACATTAATTAAAATAAATTAATTATGTAACATTTATTTAAAATCATTAATATTTACATAACACTTTAAGTTCTGCAAAACACTTTACAAATATCTCATTTGCTCTACACAACAATCATGGGACATAGATGCTATCATTCTCTCTCATTTTACACATGGGTAAACAGAGGCAGAAAGAAGTTAAATGACTCATTCAGGGTCCCAAAGTTATTAAGTATTTGAGGCTGGATTTGAAGCCATGTTCTTGAATACAGGTCCATCACTATAACTACTGATCTACCAAGCTATAGTGGTTATTTAAAATCATAAATATATTTAAAAGAAGTCATTTTTAATTTTTTCTTTTCCTTTAGAAAAAACAGTTTATTCTTTAAATGATTTTTCTTTTCCTTCTAAATGAAAGCCTCCAAATTAGTTTGTATTGTATGTATGTGTACATTCATATATATATATATATATATATATGGGTGTTGTATGCATATGCATGTATATATATATGATCTACATATACTTATATTAATATAAGAAAATATCTGAATTTGTTTGGCTTGCATTATGCCTTTGTATATATTCATATTCACATATGTGATGTACAAGGCAAACCAAAGAAAAAATTGGAAGGTTTATAGACACGTGTTTATATATACATCTACATGTACATCTATACACATGTATATATATGAACCTAGATTTTTTGTTACTGAACCCTCCACAACCACAGGTATTTATGACCACCCCCTCTCACTCTTCCCATCCCCACTCCTTCACTCCCTCCCCCTTCTCCTCTGCCCAGCATGCTTCTCTCCCAGTCACTGAAATGTCTTTGCTCATTCCATGAACTTCGGGAACCACATGGCAATAAAAACACTGGGTGAAATTACCAGGCAGGCTTTTCTGTTTCTTCATTTATATCCAGGTAATGATAACAATTCTCCTTTTGGTGTCTCATTATGTTCACATTTATATTTAATTTGGTTTGGAAGGATCATGCATCCAGGGGCCCTTTCTCACAAAAATATACCTAACCTTTAGGGGCAGTGAATCCCCCGAAGCCCATGAATGTCAGATTCACAATGAGCCAACTCATCCAAGGAAAATATCAGGGAAAAAGGAATAATAGCCCTGAACATGGGTGAGTAATAAAGTTGATGGAGTGAGGAGAGATCATGTAAATAACCACCCCCACCCACTAATTCTTCAGCTCCTCTGTTGCTTCCTTTTCCAGATCATTTCCATCCTTTCCACCCTAAAGAAGGCTTCCTGGTTGGTGGAAGTGACTCCAGACTTCTTAGGGGAAACAGACACATCTCCGGACCATTTTTCTGCCTTTTAATGAGTACCACACACACAACCTTTGGATGTGAGTAGGACTAGTAAAGAGTCATTAAAACCTGTGGAATGAGAAACTCAGAAGTTTGTGGTCTAGGAAGGAAAAGGGATGTTTCTAGGGTTTTTCATTTCTTGTTTCTTTTTGTTTTGATTTTTTGAGAGGCAAGTCAATGAAATGAAAAGAGCCAAACTTGGAGTCAGAAAATTTGGTTCAGTTCCTAGTTGTGACTTTGTCACATACTTAATGTATGATATGGAAGGAGTCATATTAAGTCTCTCAGTCTCAGGTTCCACATTTAGAAAATACAGAAATCCTGGGAGTATAGTTGAAAGTTGGAACACATTCTATGGATCAGGAGAACTGCTTTTATTATTTGACCCTTCATTCTCCCTTTCTTTGCCCTGTTTTATAATGTCTCTCCATGCCTAGAATTCACTCCATCTTCACCTCTCCTCTGGGAATTCCTAATTTCCTTCAAAAGTCAGTTCAAGAATCTCTTTCTATATGAAGGCTTTAATGATTCCCCTCTCAGCTGCCAGAACTCTCTTCCCCCTCCAAATTACCTTGTATTTATTTTGAGTATATGAAGTTTGATGGAACTGCCATTGTCTCTTGAATTGAACATAGGTTTCTTGAGGGAAATAAATGTTTTATTTTTCCCCCATTGTATCCCGTGTTTAGCAAATGGCCTGACAGATAGATAGTAAGAACTCAATAAATGTAGGTCAATTTGTTGATTGACTTTTTGGTAGAGACCTTTGAGGTTTTGTAGCTCAACTTTTTTTCTTGTTACGGATGGTAAAAAAGAGACCTAAAAAAGAATTAGTGAATTGAGAACACTAGTTTCTGGAATCCCTGTCTTTTGAATCCAAAGTTACCTGACTACTTCACAGGGAGGTTGAAAACAACAAGCGAGATAATATTTGGGGACATGCTTGTCTTATACAATTATAATGAAAGTATTGTTCCAGTTCTTTGATTTTTTAAAATGAGCTACTCTTCTAATTTGATTTCTTAGGGGTTCTTTTTCTTGTATGGAACACAGGTGTACCACAAGGGAAGCATATCTATTTAGTCTTCCATCAAAATTTTGAAAGTAATAAATATTTTCCTTGTAAACTAGTCCTCAATAAAGTAAATTTCACAAATGTTTATTGAGTTCCTGCTCTGTTCTCATCATAGACTCTACTATTTAGATCCAAGCTCCTTAAACTAGCATTTCACTTTTCTCAGTGGAAATACCCCCAAATCTATGAAAACATTTATAGAATTCAAATTGAAGACAAAGTGAGCCATGCTAAGCAAATGATTTCTGTAACAAAAGTATCATTTGGAATACTATGGAATTTCTAATAAATGTTGAACTAGGTTTCCCTACTATTATCTACTTTGAGGGAATAAGTTATATACTTTGATTATTGTGGCAAAAAATTCCTTTTATGATTCCTTAGGGCAACTTTCAAAGCACAGCTTCCAAAGACCCTAATTTAGAATTACAGATCTTCAGATGAGTATCTAGTTTCTAATCTCCTTATTTAACAGAAGAGGGAATTTAACAGAAGAGGAAACTTGACCAGAGCTTTCATATAATTATTTTCTATATGTGCTTTTGTGGCTGATTTTTTGGTCCCTTTCTTTTACTATTACAGTCATAGAATCATCCAACATAGTTCTGAGAAGATAAAAGTCTTGAGCCTGCTTAGCTTGGAAAAATGAGTCCAGATAATAAGTAGGTTTAGTATATACCCAGGATCTTTGCCAAGAAAACTCCAAATGAGGTCATGAAGAGTCAGACACAATTTAAATGACTGAACAACAGAAAGTGGGCTAAAATGACTTGACTAAGGCCAAATTACTTTCATCTATGGGGGCTCAGCAGAATTTTCAGGGTGCAATTTATCTTTATTACCTAATCCTTGCTACCATAGATTATTTTATTTATTTATTTATTTGTCTTTCATTGTCCCTTGGATAAGTAGAAGTGGCTATCTCATTTTCATTCTGAGTCTGAAATTATGCAAAGTGTCTTGAGTAAAACTGACCTGCCCAGCCCTACTGTCCTTTAAGATAGTGTCAAGTGGTAAATATCAAAGCTGATGATTCCGTATTCTAAATGGCTTATAACAAAAGGGAAAGAAGATTTCAAGGAAGGGCTCTATTGTGCTCCCTGTCAATAAGTTTTACAACTATGTACCAGGCACAATGCCAAGTGATGGCGCTATAAATAAATGCAAAAGAAAATCCTTGTTTTTAAGGAACTCACAATCTAATGACATCTTTTGAAATACTCTTTTGCTTGAAGACAAATAGGGGTTCTGATCATTTGAAAATATGCTCAGGTCGTCCAAACAGAACTGTTCAGTGGAACAGTTGAATGAATAAATCCATTTGGTTGGATTAGCCCTTTTAAACAGTAACCTTTCAGAGGTTTGGACCCTGAAGATTTGAAAATGAACCCTTCAGGGCTTATATTGACAGCTGTGAGATCGGTATGAGTGCTTCCTTAGAAATAAGAAGCAAGTGGCCCCTCTAGACAAGAGTTTTTGTCAAATTTATCTATGCCTATCCAGTGCCTAATGAGGGGAGTAATTGAAATGATTTGTCAGAACAAATTGCTTGACTACTCTTAACTCCATTTTCCTCATCTATGGAAGGAATATTGGACTTGGTGAATTCTAGATCTTATGATCCAATGACCTGAATAGCTACGATGTAGATCTTGAGAAGGAATGCTTGCTCCTATTCAAGAGAGAAAATGTAAAAATCACAGGTAGTGGGGGCAAAGCTTCCCATCCAGCTAGTCAAAATATCTTTTCCATCTCCTTTCAAATAGGATCACATACATGCACATACAGAGACACTCACATATACAAACACACAATGTTTTAGACCTATAAGGTCACATGTAGGAACTTCCTCTACCCTCTTCAGATCAACAAATTTCAGAGAAGTGCCTGAGGCATTAAGATATTAAGTGACTTTCACAGGATCACATAGACAATATACGTCAGAATTTCATAAATATAAGCTTGGCTTTCTACCTATTCTCATCCACTATTTCTAATAGGTTCTATCCTACAGGGAATCCATAGCCAATTACAATCATACCTTTAAAAAACCTAAGGCAAATATGAAAATCCAGGGATGAGTGACCTTCCCCTTAGATGTGAACCCTACTCTTGGAACTTCAGGCTTTGGATGTGTACAGAACATCTTCAGATTGATGTAGCCCGTGAGGGGAAAAGAGAAATATTCTTAAGTGGTATTATAGACTTGGAGAAGTTTAATCTTAAGTCTAAAAAGGACAAAAGAATCATCAATATATAAGTGGAAGGGATCTCAGAGATCATATTGCCTCATTTTACAGTTTAAGAAACTGAGGCCCAGAGAAATTAAGGGATAAATGGCAAGAGAACGGGTTTGTATGTAGGTCCCCTGACTCCTACTTCAGCCTAAAAGTTGAAGGACTTTCAAGTATACTATCCTACCACATGTGAGACTAGACATTCTGAGGAAGCACTGGGATTCATCTTCCCAGTGTTCTGGGAAGTATATGCTCCAGAGGCACAATTTATCTCCATGGAAAAAAAGAATGGTTCGTCTCTTCCTATGAATACTCACCTTTATTGCCCATTATCTCCTATACTCAATTCTTACTCAATACTCAGTTCCTACATACACACACACACACACACACACACACACACACACACACACATGAGTATGTATCTCCTAGTTCTAGTGAAAAATCATGGGAGGTATAAAAGTGGGTCTAATACTTTGTAAGCACATTGGACCCTATGTAGTTAAAATGAGTAAATAAAAGATTGGTAATGGAATAGGGGGAGGGTCCTAGAGAGTGGTAAACAAGCAGAGGAACACGTGTGGTCCTGAGAATGCAATTAAACATAAACAAGAAAAGGACCCCCATGTGGACCGAGATTAGACCTAGCAAAGAGTGCCAGGTTTAGATTTGATCCCTGAGTGCCTTTTTTTGTGAAGGAAATAGAGATTAAACAACCAAGTCACTGACTTGGTAAGTCATAAATCCAAATTAACATTTGGACTCTTTTAATGTCCAGTGATTACAAAAATCTCCTCCTCCCACCCACATACCCAGGGAATCATTAGCATCTGATCAGAGTAACATCTTTCCCAAAGTCTGTAGGCCCTTCAAAAAATAGAAAAATAAATATTTTCAAGATAATGCATGAAAATTTGCCACTCCAAACTACTGTGTTGTTGAACATATTGCATCCTTGGGATTTCCCAGCTGCCTAACATAAAAGTTTACTAGGATAAGCAGCTTATTAAGTGTTCACCCATAGCTGACTGTCACAGTGATGTAGGGGACTGAAACCAAGGGAGGTAGCATTTATTCTTTTATAACCCCTTACAATGAACTAAAAGTTCATTCCCAATTAAGTGTGGTTGACATTTGTATTTTAGGAATTAACCAAGGTACGAGACTGTAAGCCGCCCAGGCCTCTCAAACTGACAGCCTTGCACTAACTTAAAACATTCTGCCCATCTGCAATAAAATCTCCATCTTCTTAGTCCAAGGAAACTTGCTGAGCTCATAGACTAAACATTCAACAGTTGTATGCACTCAGCAGTTTTATGACTTTTTGGTGCTTTTGTGGCATCATCCTGGATTCAATTTATCTTCACGCTTCAAAGAATACTAATTCGGAAGTACTCCAAATGTTTGGGATCATTTTAAGATTATTTTTCTTCTGGAAATTTAAATGTAAACGAAAATGAATACTTGCTTGATAATTTCATACTGTTTTTCACTGACTGTCAAATAATTCCCCTTATACTTAAGATACTGTTTTCATGCTTAAGTGCATTTTTCCTCCTATCAGTAATGCTAATTGAGAAGATAGTGCATCTTCTCTCACTTTATATGTATGAATAGGTGTGGTCAAATTCAGGACACTGTAGAGAAGCTTTTTTTGTGTGTGTCATATTTTTCTATTAACTTACATGATAAGAATCAGAGATTTTACTCCCTTAAAACTAATCTAAAAGAGTAGGTTGAGGTGAAGATCAGATCATGTCACTCCCCTATTAAAAAAATTTCAGTGAATTCCTATCTATAGAATCAAACACAAACTCCTCTATTTCAATTTCAAAACCCTTTCTAATTTATCATCCCACTTTTATGGTATATAGGATGTACCAAAAGTCTTAGTCCAAATGCAACCTATTAAAACATAAAACTGCTCTACAACCCTTTATTACTCCCTCTTCTAGAATCTGATACTTGCCTTCTCTCTATTCCTTTAATATAGGGCTCTATTTCCCATTTTCTCACTCTTGGCCTGGCATTTCCCAATCCCTAGAATGCACTCCTTCTGCCTCAGAGTCCTCTTCTCTCTTTGAAAAAAAAGATTCAAGCATTACCTTCTAGTAAAGCCTTTCCTGATTCCTTCAAATGCAAATGCCCTCCCACTCCAACTACCTTGTGTTTAACAACTTTGCATTTATGGGTATTTATTTTCTTGATGTTTCTTCTGTACATATCTATACATATGTGTATATATCTTATATACGTATGTTATCTTCCCATTAGAATGTAAGCTCCTTGGGAGCAGGGAATATTTCATTTTTTGGATGTATATCCTCAGTTCCTAGCACAATGCCTGAATTTTAAGAAATAAATATTGATGGATCAGTTGAATCAACCTAGGGATATGGCAACACCGGTGGCAATAGTAGGGTTCTATTCACTGTTTTGTCATATCTCAACACCTTCTTTAGGACCTTACCATTGCTATTGGTTCTTTCACTCCCACCTTTACACCATAAACCATTTTCCTAAGGTTAGTATTCTCCTTGACACTAAAACCCAACTCTAGTATTTCATCATAACATGGCTCAGATTTGGCCCTGGGATCTCAAGACACTCCCAACAGGACACACTCTGGAAGAGTCTGCCAAGTTTGCCTTTTAGTCCCGGTATGGGGATGAGTAGAATGACTTTTACCTAAGATCAGTCTAGCTAAGTTATGTAACATTTAAAATAGTTAGAGACATAAACTGTAAGAGTTAAAATAGTGGGATGCCTTAAACTGTTATAATTAAAATGGTTGATGTTGTAAACTGTAGTGAGTTAAAATGGTGGAAGATATAAATTATGATAGATATAAGAGAGGGTGAGTAAATTTGACTGCTGAAAATATGTTTCACTACAGTGTCTTGGTTTATAAATCAAATATAAGGTGGTCGCCAGGGAATATATTCCCAAATTATGAATATGCCCAAGTCAACAGGGTTTTATAGAGATTTTAATTAATAATACAATGAATAATTAAAGGAAAGAGAGAAAAAGGAAATAAGTATGAAGGGCCTTAAGCCAACATGGCCTAGACCTGAGTCTTAAGAGAGAGAGAATCAGTCAGTTTTTTATCACTCACCACAAGATTTGTCTTAAGCAAGGATGTCTGGGGAACAGAGTCTCCCCAAAGGGAGTTCCAGCCTGAGTCAGCCTCCCAAGGGACTTCTTATCAAGAGATCTTCAAAGGGCCTCCTCCAAAAGGATCTATCTCCAAGGATCTAAGGACCTCCAAGCCTCGAAGGATCTCCAAGGATCCCTTGTTCCAGAGATTCCTTTTCTTATATAGGGGTTTTTTTTCCTATGTCACCTCCCCTAAGTTCTTCCATCTACCAATCACCATAGATGTTTTCTAAAAGACAGCCCATCTGAATTCCAGCTAAGTTGACTAGTCCCCTCAGTAAGTCTGAACCAGAGAAAACACAGCTGAGTCGACTAATCCCATCAAGAGAAAACCTGCCCGACCTTTATAGGTACCTAGCATCCCATTGTATCAATTCTAAAAACAGATATGGCTCAAAGAACTCCTTGCCTTATTATAAGCATGGGTCCAAGTACTTTCATTGTTTAGCAAGGAGTTTTCTCCCCTAAAGCAGTCTTAAGTACGGGTGGAGTAGAGGTCCTCCCATTTCTGATCCTGGCGAGTTCTCACATCAAAATGGGGAATGTTTCCAGTAGGGAATTTGTTCCAATGGAGGATTCCTCAATGTGGAAATTTTTAACATTCACAAGTCTGAGAAATTTCAAGATTTACAGTTAAAAAGTAGCTCATCAGTAATTAGACTGCACAATATATTTTTTTATACCATAGCAACTTAAAAGACTGTTTGCAAGGGAGAGTTTCTAATGATGATCTTGAAAAATTACAGCTTGGTACAGTGGAATAGACTCAATCTGAGGCTAGAGGAAATTGGGACAAATCCTAGCTTGGTGGTTACTTACCACCTGTGCAACCCTAGGAAAGTGACTTAATCACTCTGAATCTCAGGTCTTCATCTTTCAAAGGACAGGGTTGGATTAATTGAGCCCTATATTCCCTTCCGTCACTTAATCCAAAAGCCTTTAATCTTTTTCATCTTGGTATTTCTAGTTTGCAACAGAGCTAGTCTGTCATATAACTGTATTTCAGTCGAAGATGATTTTTTTCACAAACCAAATTTCTTTGACCCACCTCATTTAAAATTTTAGATTAAAAACAAATTTGTTTTTTATAATTATTGAAATTTTAAATTCTATAACTTCATTTTACTAATACAGGGCTATTTGTATGATTATTTTCTGATTTCATCCCTTCCCCAGTTGATTCTTCTTTTCTTCCCCTCATTCCCTTGGATAGGTGTTGTTGTTGTTGTTGTTGTTTTTCAGGAAAAGAATATTAGACTTGGAAGCCTCTTGCCACCCTATCATATTCTATGTACATCATTTAACTTTTTTTAAGATTTTCTTTTTTAAAAAAAAAGATGCCTAATATATCCCAAAATAGACTAAAGTAATAAAGATTAGATCAAAATACAAATTCTGGTCTGTCCATGAAAGTTAAGGCTTACTTAGGGATCTTTTGTTATAACCCAACTACGTTGGACTGAACATGTGAATAGCAAAAGAGCTGAAATGAAGTGGTCCCAAGAAGTACTTGAAATGAGATTGAAATATGTTGTTTGATGTTTAGAAGATGAAAAGATAAGTGAGGATCAGGATGATGAATTCTAGCTTTGATAGGAATTATCCATGTCAGATTTAGTTCAGCCAATAGGACAGTAGAAAAAACATTGACAGAAGTCTGATGACCTGAATTTAAATCTTGTCTGGTGTCTTCCTACCTTCCCAGTCTTTGTACCACTTCCCTCCTCCACCAGACATAAATTATATAATCCAATTATAATTTGTTATTGGTCAACTTGCTATTGCTTACACAGAGCTCTCCCCTCCTCAACTCTGAACCTTTGTACTGGTAGCCCCCCATTTCTGGAATGTTCTCCCTCTTCACCTCCCCCTCTTAGTTTTTCTTTCGTCAAAACAGAATTCACACTCCATTTCCTAGAAGAGGTCTTTCCTGATAAGTCAATACTGTCCCACCTGCCTTTTGCATTCAGATTACATTCATGTTTACATTACATCAGATACATTACATGTTTGTAAGATGTTTTACGAAGCACAAGGTAGAGAAAGAAAATGAAAATTAAATAATGTTTCCCTCAAGCAACTCTCTTTTGAGAGGACTCAACATGTACCTAGAAATATAGAATTCAGGAGGAGTAAAGATAGAAAATAAGTGATTAGACAAGGAGCTTTACAAAATATTTGAGAAGGAACTGAACACAGAAGACATATGAGAAAGCCTGAGTGATGCTCCAGACAGCTACTTCAAGGGTTTAAGGTCATATGGGCTGAGAAAATTTGTTTTACATATGTATGTGTATGTATTTATGCATATATATACATACGTGTGTATTTATATATGTATTACTATATACAGAAATTAAATACATATTATATAAGTTTATATTTAATATATTTCCCCAACATATGACTATGGATATATTTTAAAATATACTATTATTTTTTTACTTGCCTTGTGTTTCCATCCTAGTCAAAAATTCAGAATTTTCAAGTCATCTCATCTATAGATTCAGTTTTACCTTTCTAACAAAATCCAGGCAACCAAAGGTATGGAATCAGCAAAGACATTTAATTAGGGGAAAACAAAGGAATCATAAAGTAGCTAAAACAGTATCATTTCCCTTCTATAAATGTATACGTTTTCACTCTCCCTTTCCCAAGAAGAAGAAAGAAAGGTAGTTAGTTTCTTTCTCTCTGGTGTCCTGCTTACAAACTTGGGAAAACTGGGCAACGTGCTGGCAGCTCTAAATATTCACCACTCATAATTTGCGATGATTGCTTCACTCCCTGGCTACAGTCACTCCATGGAAGTGGCAGACACTGGCAATTTTCTTGGCTCTGTTGGCTCACTTACTCTTAGCTTGGGTTACTGCCTGATTGGCTGGCCCATATGTAGCTCTGTTCCTTTTTTTGGATTCATGAGTTGGGGCCTCTTGGTTTCTCTGCCACATGGCACAGTGCTCCTTCCTCCTCCTGGCAATCTCTGCTGCCCTCTTGATGCCATGACCCAAAGTCCCATAGATACTGAAGAAGCAAATATCTCCATCAGATTTTTCCTTAAGGTATGAAGCCTCATAGGATATGCAGTCCTTTTCCTTATATAATCTCCTATTATAGATTTTATTATATGTTTCTAATGAAATTGTGATTTAGAAAGGGGAAGGTTTTAATGGACTTGTTTGATGCTATTGATATAGATGGTTAGGCTATTGATGTAGATGGTTAGAGGCTATTTCCCCTCAACCATTAACTCTTTAAAGCTGTACTAGAGTTTAAGATGCATCTCTTCAAAATTATATAGCTTGCATGAACACAACTACAAAACACTTTCCACACAATTAAAACTAGATGTAAACAATTGAAAAAACATTAATTGCTCATGGGTAGGATGATCTAACATAATAAAAATGATCATCCTACCCAAACTTATTTACTTATTTAGTGTCATACCCATTGAACTACCAAAAACCTTTTTTTACTGATTTAGGAAAAAACATAATAAAATTATTTTGGAAAAATAAAAAAAAAAGCTGAAGGATATCCAGGGAAATAATGGAAAAAATGCAAAGGAAGGTGGCCTTGCAGTCCCAGATCTCAAACTATACTATACTTAAACTAAACAAGACAGTCTATGATAAGCTCAAAGATCCCAGATTTTGAGACCAAAATTCAATATTTGATAAAATCTGCTGGGAAAATTGGAATACAGTATGGGAGAGATTAGGTTTGTATCAACATCTCACACCTTACAATAAGATAAACTCAAAATGGGTGAATGACTTGAATATAAAGAAGGAAACTATAAGAAAATTAGGTGAACACAGAATAGTATATATGTCAGCTCTTTGGTCAAAGAAAGATTTTAAAACCTAGCAAGAGCTAGAAAAATCACAAAATGTAAAATCAATAATTTTGATTACATCAAATTAAAAAGGTTTTGTACAAATAAAACCAGTGCAACCAAAATTAGAAGGGAAGTAACAAATTGGGAAAAAATATTCATACCAAAAACCTCTGACAAAAGTCTAATTACTCAAATTTATAAAGAGCTAAATCAATTGTACAAAAAAAAATCAAGTCATTCTCCAATTGATAAATGGGCAAGGGACATGAATAGGCAATTTTCAGTTAAAGAAATAAAAAAAAACTATTAATAAGGACATGAAAAAGTGTTTTAAATCTCTTATAATCAGAGAGATGCAAATCAAAACAACTCTGAAATACCACCTCACACCTAGCAGATTGGCTAACATGACAGCAAAGGAAAGTAATGAATGCTGGAGAGGATGTGGCAAAGTTGAGACATTAATTCATTGCTGGTAGAGTTGTGAATTGATCCAACCATTCTGGGGGGCAATTTGGAACTATGCCCAAAGGGCGATAAAAGAATGTCTGCCCTTTGATCCAACCATAGCACAGCTGGATTTGTACCCCAAAGAGATTATAAGGAGAAAGACCTGTAGAAGAATATTCATAGCTGCACTCTTTGTGGTGGCAAAAAATTAGAAAATGGGGGGATGCCCTTCAATTGGGGAATGGCTGAACACATTGTGGTATCTGTTGGTGATGGAATACTATTGTGCTTAAAGGAATAATAAAGTGGAAGAATTCCATGTGAACTGGAATGACCTCCCAGAATTGATGCAGAGTGAAAGGAGCAGAACCAGGAGAACATTATACACAGAGACTGATAAATTGTGGTACAATGGAATGTAATGGACTTCTCCATTAGTGGCAATGCAGTGATCCTGAACATCTCGGAGGGATTTATGAGAAAGAACCCTATCCATGTTCAGAGGAAAAACTGTGGGAGTAGAAACAATGAAAAAAAAAAAAACAACTGCTTGATTACATGGGTCGAGAGAGATATGACTGGGGATGTAGACTCTAAATGAACATCCCAGTGCAAACATCAACAACATGGAAATAGGTTCTGATCAAGGACACATATAATACTCAGTGGAAATACGAATCAGCTATGGGAATGGGAAGGGCGGGGGGGGGGGGGGGAGTAAGGAGAGGGAGGAAAAGAATATGATTCTTGTAACCAAGGAATAATGCTCTAAATTGACTAAATAAAATTTTAAAGAAATAAATAAAAAAGAAATATAACGAGTGTGACTTGAAGCTGAGAATATTGTTCACAAAAGAATAATAAAGAACTCCTTGCTTGTAAAAAAAGTTATATAGCTCATGATCACTCAACAAATTTTCTCTTCTATTAATTAAAAAGCAGAGATAAATTGATTCAAAGCAAAAAAAGTGTTTAATTATATAAAAAACTAATGGGAATAACCCTAATATTCAATGGAGCACATTCTTTCATAGGTTCCCATGACATCAGTAAAATAGGGGAGATATGTAGGGGAATGTACTTAGTTGAATAGGACACATGGGAACAAGACAACATCCAGGGAATATGCTTGGCCATAGAACACATATGGAATTGGAAGCATATTTAGCCTAGACAAATCACATAAAGCTATATCCAAAATGGAAAATCTCTTTGTCTCTAAAATTTCTACTTGTTGCTTTCATGAAGAATTATTGATTTCAGACCTGCTAATCTGATGATACCATCCACTGGGGGTTCTTTCTTTCTTTCTTTCTTTCTTTCTTTCTTTCTTTCTTTCTTTCTTTCTTTCTTTCTTTCTTTCTTTCTTATCTGATGATACCATCCACTGGGGGTTCTTCCTTCCTTCCTTTCTTTCTTTCTTTCTTTCTTTCTTTCTTTCTTTCTTTCTTTCTTTCTTTCTTTCTTTCTTTCTTTCTTATCTGATGATACCATCCACTGGGGGTTCTTCCTTCCTTCCTTCCTTCCTTCCTTCCTTCCTTTCTTTCTTTCTTTCTTTCTTTCTTTCTTTCTTTCTTTCTTTCTTTCTTTCTTTCTTTCTTTCTTTCTTTCTTTCTTTCTTTCTTTCTTTCTTTCTTTCTTTCTTTCTTTCTTTCTTTCTTTCTTTCTTTCTTTCTTCCTTTCTTCCTTTCTTTCTTTCTTTCTTCCTTTCTTTCTTTCTTCCTTTCTTCCTTTCTTCCTTTCTTTCTTTCTTTCTTCCTTTCTTTCTTTCTTTCTTTCTTTCTTTCTTTCTTTCTTTCTTTCTTTCTTTCTTTCTTTCTTTCTTTCTTTCTTTCTTTCTTTCTTTCTTTCTTTCTTTCTTTCTTTCTTTCTTTCTTTCTTTCTTTCTTTCTTTCTTTCTTTCTTTCTTTCTTTCTTTCTTTCTTTCTTTCTTTCTTTCTTCATAAGTTTTCCAAAATTATGATTTATTTTTTATCCTTCCCTTTTTTTCCTCCCCCCTCCCAGAATTGACAAGCAATTCAGTCCGGGTTATACATGTTATACATTCAAGTAAAATGCATTTCCATGTTATTCATTTTTGTAGATGAATAATCTTATAAGGAAAAACCATGTCACATACCTAAATAGTCAAGTGATAAATCATATATTATAATCTGTATTTATACTACAACAGTTTTTTCCTCTGGAGATGAATAGTATTCTTTCTCATAAGTCCCTCAAATTTGTCTTGGATCATTTTATTGCTGTTAGTAGCAAAGTCTATCATTTTTCATTGTTCCACAATATTTCAGTTACTGGGTATGATGTTCTCCTAGTTCTGCTCATTTCACTCTACATTAGATCATGTAGGTCTTTTCAGTCCTTATAGAAATAAAGCACAGTTCATCATTCTTTAGAGCACAATAGTATTCCATCACCATCATATACAACATTTTGTTCAGCCATTCCCCAATTGAGGGACATCCTTTTAGTTTCCAATTCTTTGCATTAAACCATTTCTTATACTTAGCTGTGGGCTCCTGGTATCATCTTTGGACTATCTTATCTACTCTGTTATTTGTGAATCTGCTTATTTCTTCATTTGATCTCTTAGTTCTCTCCTAGATAGACACCACTATATAGTTTCTTCTACATATAGCTATGGTTGAAATGAATTTTTTGAATAACTATCAATCCAGAAGTAACTCACTTCTTCAAAAATGAGTTGACTCTAAAGCTACATCCATTCAGCCAACTGGCTAACAGGCAAAATTCATTAGAACAAGCTTACCTTTATAATTGCCTTGTTTCCCTCTTAGTGACTGATCACCAAAGCCAGTGTATTTATTGGTATTTGGGTGAGAAATTTTCTTATCATGTCATTGAGAATGAGCACTGGCCATGGAGATGACCTGGTACTTTATATGAATGGAATAGAGATAGGGTTGGAATCAGCAATAATTTATTTGCATATCCATAAAAGCACTATATTCGCAATTCTTTCTGCATATCAATATATATCAATTTCCATAATCCTTCTTATATTTTATTAGACCTTGTATATGTAGTGGCTATCAATGTTCTTCAATAATTAATAATTATAATCTTAGGCATAGGATTCAGAGAAGAAAATAAGGGTGGAAATGATAAGCTGAAAATTCAAACCAAGATTCTCTCTCTCTCTCTCTCTCTCTCTCTCTCTCTCTCTCTCTCTCTCTCTCTCTCTCTCTCACACACACACACACACACACACACCAACAAAGAAAAGACTACCAGGAATATAGCAGAAACAGAAGCTCAACCCAACTTGTCCTTGGTTCTATATCTAACTTAATTTCAAGTCCTAGAGTAATGTCCTTTTCCTGCAGTCTTGTTTCAAAGGCTTCCCTATTCCTCATCCTTAACCTTTCATTTAATATTTTATTCCAATCCAGACAGATTGTCTGGTACTTTATAACACAGGCTTTTATGAAATTCATAACATGATGTTGGAAATTATTTCAAAACCTGGAGCTATATTACATTTGGAAGAGTTAGGAATAAATGAGGTGACTAGATTTTCTCAATGGAGAAGTGAAGCATGGTATAGTCCCAAAGAAGGTAGCTCCCACTTTGACCATTTGCCCTGATTCTGCAGGTCAGCCAGCTTCCCTACTGCCCCTAATTCCCTCACCCATTCCAAAGATCCCTGTTCTTCACTTATAGTACTACTAATTTAGAGTAACTGCTAATAGGCAGGAAGATGGCAAAAGTGTCCATGCTTAAACTCACATGAACTAATTCCACAGGCGAGGGGAAGTTTCTTCCTTTTTCCATTCCTTCAGATTTTTAAAAATGGAGATCAACAATATGTACTTAAATCCTTCTTGGAAGAATAGTACCAAAATCTGAACAAAAAAGAATGCTTATCCAGCTTTGGATCAAGCTACCTTCATATACCTGACCTGGACATATAACCCAACATTCGTGGAACTTGAAATGCAATGTTTCTTTCCTTGAAGATAGAAAAAAGACATCAATCCTATATATTTATGTAGCCCAAAAGATAGTATTTAGCATGGTAAATTCCCTCAGCAGTGTATTCTACTGACTAGCTAAAGAATCAGTAATATCCTAGCAGTGTTGATATGACAGTGTTGTATCTACATCCATTATGGCAGATGGACTGAGTACTTTAGCTACGTCACAGCCTCAGTTGAATTATGAGCTTTATAGAATGTCAACATAGGGATGGCTCTAGGGCCATAAGATGTTGGAGCTAAGAGGTATTAGGAATCTCAAAGATCAGCTAGACTAGGGATCTGTACCCTTCTTTGTGCCCTTGGCTCCTTTGTACCCTTTCTCAGAATAACATATACGAATATAAAATAAAATGCATAAGGATACAAGGAAAATCAATTATATTGAAATAGCTATAATTTTTTAAAGGAACAAGATCACAGACTCTAGGTTCAGAGCATCTGATTTGAGTTCAACCTTCATACAGAACTTGAGTATTCATGACTTGGCATTTTTGGCAAAGGTACTGACATCATCAGTCTTCATTTCTGAATTTCTGCAGGTTTTCAGCCTGTTTTTTTTCCTCTACCAGCAAATGAAATGTTTTAATTGTATAATGAAATCACATAAAAAGACAGGATCATGGAAATGGGTGATATTCTTCAGTTTTTCTTTAGCATTTCACCTTTAACCCATGAGCTTAAATCAAGAAGAGCATTCAATCCCACTGGCCCTCGAATCCTGTGAAATGAACCCAAAGAAACTTCCATTAACTCCCAAGAAACTGAAATATATATATTTAAAAAGACATGATTTATGTTATAATCATTTGCATTTCTACAGTACCTTAATTCTGAGGACCTTTTTAGTCTTTGTAAACAAGCTTCCTTCATTAGGGTGTTCTGAGATGTAATGTAAATTCACTCAGATTTATCACAGAATGTAGCCTGCCAGAGCATATAAATGTCTACTTGTATGGCACTGAAAGAATATAAAACATTCTAAAATTACCAGATGTCTTTGGCTAAAGAATAAAGGACATGGAGCCTGACAGACTATTTAAATTGTTACTCAAAAAAAAATGTCTCTTCTAGGCTGGTAACCTGAATGTCAAGTTTCAGGCCAGAGTATATTTTTTACCACAAAATTAAAAACCTGTGAAAAAGTAGAGGTGTGACAGATTGGATTAAAACATTTTAAACATGTTCCTCCTTTAATGGTTTTGAAATTTTATTGCCTTTAAAAGCCTTTAACCAACTTCTAAGAGTTTCCTTATTGGTTCTCTTTAAGGTTATAGTATCTAGTGAAATACAGAAAACTCCTAAGAATAACCAAATCTCTGGCATCCACAGAAGATTTTGAAGGCAAATGAAAATATTGGAAACAATGGGAATGTACCCATTTCTCTTTTCTATTTAGAAAAGTTCTCTGTGCAATGAAGAAAATAGTCTTTAAATTTACCCATCTGCTTAACATAAAATGTTAGTGGATCTCACTCAAAGTGAAACAAATACATACAAAGATTTGTAGTTGGATTGTTGCCAAATAGACATTCCCTATTTGATGGTGAGTTTAAAAAAAATCCTACTCTACTCTTTCTTTGTTCTCTGTTTTCTAAGATTTTGATTTGCTTTGTTTTGATACCTTTAATAACAACCAGTTCCTGTACTATCAACTGACCTGGTCATGTGAATAATGCAATTCTATGTCGATAATGGCCCTAGACACTGGATGGGCTGGTTTTTTCATTTGATTTTTGGCCAGTAGAATATAAGACACTTGAGGATATGGAGATGGAGAGTATCTTTAGAAATCTCAGTGTCTTAAACATAATTCCTTGATATGTGATTATTGAATTACTAGTATTTTTTATCTGCTTGATAGTTATGTGATCTCAGTTCCATTTCAGTTGTTTGTGTTTTTTATTCAAATTAGTCATCATATGCAGAAAGTCTTGTCTAATAATTAGGATTTGGGCTTTCATCATATGTGGGGACTAGGATCTCTGATGTTGATGAGCCTTTTTTAAGGCTAATCATTTACCTTTGGTGTCAACTTGTCCCCCAATTCTCACTTGTGGCTTCAAATAACTGGAGCATGCACAGTGGTCACACCCTAGGAAAACTATCTTGACAGGTAGGTTAAACCAAATTGGGAGTATGGGGAATAACTGATAGGCCTGAAAACCATTGGAGATTTAGGGGGATGTTTCCCCAAACATATGAAGACTTCCTCTGGTGGAATGGGTGGTTGATAACAATTTGATTGAATAATCACAAAGATGCTGTGGAGCTCTTAAAGTTTGATTAGAAAAGGAAGAAGCCATGGTCAGTCACTGGATCTCAAGCCATAACCAGTTGTCTTGACTTTTGTTCTGCCAATGGACTTCAATGAATCTAGAATAGTAAGACTGATGACTTTGTGCAACTCTGTCTCACAATCCAATTATGATCAAGTAAAGACATCTTATATCATCAATCCCCCATTTGAAAATGGACAGAAAAAAAGTGTGAAGGAAATTATCTAGGGGACATTGATCCTAAATACAGAGTCCATCCCTGGACCAACCCTGTGATTGTCAGCATCAATGTGCAATGTCTGAGGAGCTAGTGGGATTTAAAAAGCAGCAAGGGAAAGAGAGAGGGCTCTTTACTTTTGCTCTTGAACAGACTGGAAGCCCAGGATGGAGGTGACCACAGTCAAGTTGAAGTCTGGGATCAAATCTTACCTTAAATAAGTAAGACTGAAACCTCTGAAATCTCTGTTGCCGCCTCCTTTTCCCTCTCCCTCTCCCTCTCTCCCTCTCTGTCTCTGTCTCTGTCTCTGTCTCTGTCTCTGTCTCTGTCTCTGTCTCTGTCTCTCTGTCTCTGTCTCTCTCTGTCTCTGTCTCTCTGTCTCTCTCTCTCCCTATAACTCTGTCACCCAGTCTCCAGATCACTTTTTAATTGTTACAAAAGGAATATGTAGGAGGTAAAGTGACTGTACTCTTTGATTGTATCTTTTGATCTCCCTTTCCTATCCAGTTAGTTAACTATGTGAAAAGACATGTTCACACCATGCTATTGCTTTATGAAGTATAGAACAGCTTCTTCTGAATAGAATTAGAGGAACACATAGTACTCCTATCCCTACCCATCCCTTTTATGAGACACAAAGCTCTTTTTGATTGAATTAGAAGGCTGCAATGCCATTGACTGAATAAAGATTGTCCATAATCCAGATGGCCTTAAATTGACTAAACTCAACTGAGTCAGTTTGAATTGGGAGTAACTTTTTTTTTTTAATATGACTCCTTTGCTCAATCTAGAGGTATGGAAGAGAGGACTTGCTCTCTTCTCTCCCATTCTCCATTGACCTCAGTGATTTTTTATTGGAGTACACATAGAGTAGGAGTCCCTGTATCTAGTAGGGAGAACATATAGAAAATCTACCAGATTGACATTAATACAAAGACTTAAAGAAGGAAGCTGTTCTAAGAAGTAGGATTTGGGGAAACAGAAAGAGAGTCAACTATGGACTCAAGAGATAAACAGCTCTGGCATAATCCATCTTACTGTGAACCAAGGAATATGCAGAACCAAGGAATCCAGTTGATTAACTTTTCCATCAGAGATCATAAGGACATTTGGGAGGAGAGTGAGAAAGAACACTGGGGAAGTGAGTTGATTTGAATACATGTTCCCTTTCTTTTTACCATTATACTATAAACTTATGTTGATTCTTCCCATAAATCTGTTGTATGTTTGTGATAGAGAAAACCCAAAGTTTATGAAGGGAAACACTTATTTAGCTACTCTTCTCACTGTGACATCTTAATATTCTTGCTTAGAGATAGTTGTTTCTATTGTCTAACTATTAATGGGAAGCCCATTCATTTTTAGTGTAATAAAGAAATCAAACTCAATCCTTCAAGAAGCAGAGAGAGAGAGAAAGAGAGAGAGAGAGAGAGAGAGAGAGAGAGAGAGAGAGAGAGAGAGAGAGAGAGAGAGAGAGAGAGAGAGAGAGCAGGAAGGTGCAAAAAGTGAAAAAACTCAAGATTACAATCAGAGAAAAGAAGCTGAGAGAACTCCAACTGCTACTCACTTCTTCCAGCCAGCATTCAGGGAGAAGGTGAAGATCTAAAAAGCAGGGAGGAAGCTTGGGTGTCTCTGGAGATCAACTGATTTCTCTTTGAACCCCTGGATACTTCTCACTCATCTTAACAACAGCAGTCAGAGCCATTTGAGGATATTGTGGACTGGGACTTTGAAGCAAGCCGTTTACAGAGAAATCCTCTCTCCAAAGATTTATTTTCTCTCTCTCTCTCCCTAACTTGTATTGGACTCCAATACTCAAGCTAGATTAGCTCAGTAGTAGGGACCAACCCAGCAGCTGACTGGAAGAGGGGTCAAGGCCAAGAGCCTGAACCCCATAATCTTGGGGGGTCAGTCTGTAAGTCCATAGGGTTCTTGCTCACCCACTTCCCTTACCTGACTTCATCCCCTCTCCCTGTGTGAACTCAAATAAAGTATCTACTACTTAGAAATAGGTCTGGTTAGTTCCTGAAAGGGGCTGAAGATTTGAGGAGAACCATATCTCTCCCCAAAGAGGAGATTTAGTTCCAGATCCCAGGGATCCAAACAACTAGATGCAAGGAGAAATCCCCTCTCCTGGTCTGAGGAGTAACCCAAGTTCTTGAGAGGAGGCAGCTGATGTACTTGAGGGACCTAGAGGCAGAGGAGTCCATCCTGTCTCTCTACAATAGCTGAGACCAAAAATAGGAGGCAGGGTGTCATTTTACCAAAGCTCTCTCTCCTCTAGTTCTTAACCTCCACCTCCCAGAACCATTCTCTGAGGAGATATACTGTGTCCCTCAGGGAGACGAAACTGGGTCACCTTCCCCCAAAGGGAAGAGAGGGGAAGATCAATCTCTTTTCCCTCTCCATTCTCTCAACTCTTTCTCTCTCTCCCTCCAGTTCCCCTGTGTGTGTGCCTGTGTTCCATTTCAGATCATCCATTACAGTAGGAACTCAAAAGCTTCATTAGTAAGATTTCACACCAAGAGGGTGTCCTAGAACCTGTGTTAATGGAAGCCTCTCTCTACAGATTCAACATCTGAGTGAAAGTGCAAAGCCATACTACATCTAAGATTAGAAAGAATGGCAAAATGATAGTCAGGAAAATATAGGCTCAAATCCCACCTGTGACACTTACTAGTGTGTGATCCTGTGCAAATCCTTTAACCTCCTTCATCTTCAGTTTTCTCATGTTTAAAAAATGGAGATGATAATAACACCCATTTCAGGGGCTAATTATGAAGCTCAAATAAGATAACATGGATAATGTACTTTTCAAACCTTAATACTTTATATATGTGCATCATTATTCCTAATAACGCCAACCAGCTTGGATATATCTGCATTGTTAGTTCTCTTGTCATAATAATTCCATCTGCCCTGCTATCAGATTTCGGTTTACATATTGATTTATTGCCTGTAGAAGAGATGCTTTTTATCTGCAGAACAGGTCTTTCAGTTCTCCCTCATCCAAGGGAAGTTAAATGGTATCTTCTTTAAGTCTTCTAGTGACAAGATAATCAGCTGAGCCATTCTCACTGTGGTAACCAGAGGAGGCTGCCCTCTCTTAGGAAATAGTTATTGGAGCCATTATCATCGTGGACTGAAGCTGTTATATCTTTTTACCGCCAATTAGATGGAGAAACAGACACCATATGCTGCATTTACATTTCCTGTGGTATTGGCAATGGAAAGTGTTTATGGAAAGATATTCCTTTTGCAGTTACAGAGGCCAAAGGAACAGTTGTACTTTAGCCGAAAAAGGATGAAAAAAAAGAATCCAGTTGGAGGAAGATAACAGTGTCATGCTAGGGAACTGAAGAAATAAATGTTACGCCTTTCTGAGAAATGTACTCTTAGGCTTCTATTTTTCATGATGTAAATCAGTGAATGATGGTAGAGCTAAAAGTGAAGGTAATAACCACAGAATAAAAGTGGCTTTTATTTCATTTAATGAACAAAATTTCCTTTTTCTGGTCCTATAGGGTATATTAGTTCAATAGACCAGTTTTGAACTGTGAATTTTTGTCCTGATTTTCATTCATTCATTTAACAAACTTTTTTAAGAGTTTATATATAATATATAGGACCTAGAGGGAATGGGGTAGCCCTCATGTAGAATAGAATTGTGGAGCTAGGCCTTATAGAAAGCTGGGATTCTAATGGGTAAAGGCAAGAAGAGAAATAATCTTCCAAGGATGGAGGCACAACATATAAAGATACAGAAAGAGGAGAGGGGATATCATCTTCAAGGGAACAATAAGTAGGCCAGTATAGCTGAAATGTAGCGTGCATAAAAGGGAATGGCTGAATTTAGACTGGAAAGGCAAGCTAGATCCAGATTTCTAAGGACTTCAAACCCTAACAGATGACTACCCATTTTATTCATTTATTTCATTCCCTTCCTGGATCTGGTTCTGACTTCTGGACTTTAAAACCATAATCTTAATATTATATATCATGTATAATAAATAAAATGTATATCAGCATTTCTGTGCATGATATACTATAATATAATACATATACACATTAATTATATATTTGTAGCGTTTTCATGTTGGGCTGTGCTGTGCATGTCCAGTTCACCTAACATGAAGACCTGCCTTTCTAGACTGAAATACATTACCAAAAGTAATTTATATTCAAACTGGCCTTCATGTTTTTCCTCATAAAAAACATTGCTTCTCTTATCTAAATATCGCTTCTCAGTACTCCTTTTTCAACTCGATCTCTTAGAGTTATTTTGGAATTTAGAATATTATAGAATTAAGCTTATTTCGAGGTTCAGCTTCAGACAAAGGACCTGGCCATTTGTGTTATATTGGGTCAGTACCTTTATCTTTCTTTCCCTACCTGTAAAATGAGGGAATTGAACTAACCTTCCTTTAAGGTAGCTTTTGACTGTTAATCCACGATTCTAAGAAAAATGGGCAATGCGGGATTTAGGGGAGAAAACTCATTCACCTAAGAATCCTTTAACCAGATAAAGCTACTCCCCATTTAAGAATATAGTCCCTAATCCAAGATAACTGGTTCAGGTCTAGGATGGGCACGTGGACCATTAAGAAAAATCACATGATCATAGAATTTGAAAACTGCAAAAGGACCTTAGAAATCATCTCTTCCCAAGCCCTTTCACAAAGGAGGAAAGTGAAAGACTCAAGAAGCTGACTTGCCTAAAGTCCTGCAAAGTTGAAAGAGGCAGAACTGGAATTAGAAGCCAGATTTGACCCTACATTCAGTGTTCTTTTCCCACTTTGGTTGGCTTGGCTTGTTAGAAATGATTTCAGTCCTCTTAGTACAGATCATTCCACAAATAATTGCTGAGCACTATAATGGTTAAATTGGGAATTTGAATATGGGATTTATAGAAAGTGGTCCCCAATTATTATCCCTTAAAGTCAGGAAAACTATTAGCAGCTTTTAACAATTTTGTTTAATTGGAATATTAGTAAAAAGAGGGAAATGTGGGAAGGAAAAAAGGTAAGAAGAATGTCTACCCTGCCCTAAATGCTGACCAAGTGAAATGAAGCTCATACCCTGAAGAGTTCCAATCTCCACATGGGAATTCTTATCACTCACCAACAAGCCAGGCAGGATCCAGGCAAGGTCCCAATGCAGAAAAACCCTTGTGAGTTAAGCTTCCAAGGCAGCAGTGAACCCAACAGGAAAGTCCCTGACTCTGAGAAGCATCAAAGCTGAAAGTTGAAGTCCCAGTGATGACAATTCCAGTTAAAAGGCCCAAAGCTCCAAGTTAAAATTGAAGTCCAAAAGCCCAAAGGAGCCATCCTCCAAAGAAGAAGTCCAAAGGAAAAGATCCAAGGAGCAGAGAATCTACTCCAAAGGAGAAGTCTCAAGGCAAACTCCGTTGGACAGGAAGTTCAGGACTTTTTTATAGTCCTTTTCCCACATCACTTCCAGTTCCTTCCTCACTTTACAGGGAACAATCACAGACTTTCAATTTGCCTAGCACTGTGCAGGGTGGGACAGGAGCCTCTGGAGTTGTCATCCCCCTCTAGCAAGTGACTTGTCAACTCTCATACTTAGTGACTGGTAAGGTACTAAGTAGGGGTGCTTAAGTTTTTGATTGATTAACTTAAAAATCTCTGATTGATAGACAAAGAGAGTTTGATTCAATTTTCATAGCACGAAGGGAAAGTTACACTTGAGAGAAAAACAGTTAGAAAAGGATCCCCAGGTTTCTCATTTAGAACCACTGAACCAAAGAAAGTCAGTATCAGAAGTGGTCTTGGTCTCAGAGATCAGATCCCCCAATCCTTTCATTTTCAGAATGAAGTAATTGATGCTTTCTCAATAGGAGTGATGTACTTAATGTCAAAATACTTATTAGCAAAACTGGTACTAGAATTCATGTCTCCTCAAAGATATGTCAGAAAAAGAAACTTTTTCCATATGTTATCCCATTCTATCCTCTATCAACACTAGGCATAGATATTATGATTCCCACTTTATAGATGAGAAAAATCAGAGTAATAAAAATTAAGTGACTTTTCCAAGGTCACACAGATAATAAATGTCTGAAGCAGGGTACTTACTCTGGTCTTCCTCACTCCAAATCCAGTCCTTATCCATTATGCCATTTAGTTAACTATGCTTCTGTCATGGATTACACTATGTAGGCATATGTCAAAATTCTGCCCTCATAGGAGATCTCCAAGTAAGTAGGGGGAATTCATTGGACCAATTCTCATCTTTTATTTTACCCATAGTTAGCTCTCTCCTTTTGTTTTCCTCCTTAGGTAAAAAGAAGTGCATATGAGCATTAATTTGAATAATAATAATAGCAATCATCTCTAGCCTTTGTATATCTCTTTAAGTTATACAAAGCAGATCACAAATATCTCATTTTATTCTCAGCAACTCTGGGAAGAAAGTGCAATTAAATTCCCATTTTCCAGATAAAGAAATTGAGACAGAGTTTAAGGGATTTGCACACTGTCACACAACTAGTTAGTTTCTGAGGCTAGGTTTAAACTCAAGTTATTTCTCACTCCAGGTACAGTAACACTGTACAACTTAGCAACCTAATGTTTAACATGCTGGACACAGAATCAGGAAGGTCAAGGTTCTAATACAGCCTCTAATACTTACTTTGTAACAATAGGAAAGTAACTTCACATCTCTCTATCTCAATTACCATGTCTATAAAATGGGTATAAATATTTTTTTAAATAGCATTGATCTTAAGAGGATGTAAAGATTAAATGAGTTATTAAGTACATCAGAAACCTTAAAACTATATTAAAATGTCAGCTACTAATTACTATGACTACTAATAATCTTTCAGTTATTTCATATATTGATACCAAGATAAAGTTATATATTTTTCAACCTCATGTTGCCCAAGTTAAGAAGATATTTATTTATAAATATGTAAGCCATAATGAAGTAGCAGAGTTCATAACAAGGTACCCCAAAATGATGCAATTTATTAATGTTTTAGATTTTAAAAAAAATTAAATTTGTTTCAGAATTTTTGTTCTAAAAATTAAGCTTGTTAATTTTTAAGGATTCAGAAAGTGTCTCACTCTCTCTTTCTCTCTCTCTCTCTCTCTCTCTCTCTTGTTGTCTGTCTAGTTTCAAATCAATTAATCAGGTATTTATTTATAAAGGAGCATATAGTGATGGGCTCTTTGCTAGGTGCTAGCAAAGAAAAAGGAGGAAAAAAAGAGAGAAACAATGCCTACTCTTCAAGAGATTAAGTTCTATGATATGTGGGGAATAGAAAAAGTCAGCCTGTATATAAATAAGTAAGTACAAAATATAGACAAAGTTAAAACAAGTAAATCTAAGAGTGAACAGTAGAGAGCATTAAAGAAGATAAATGGGATACAGGAAGTCCTTCCCTAGGAGAGGAACTTAAAAAGCTGAATCTTAAAAATAACTATAAGTTTCCTTTTCTTCTTCCTTCTTGTTTCTTCTTTTTTTCTTCCTTACTCCTTTTTCTTCCTCTTCCTCCTCCTCCTCCTCCTTCTCCTTTTTCTACTCCTCCTCTTTCTCCTTGTTTTTCTCCTCCTCTGTACCTCCTCCTTTTTCTTAAAAACTTAAATTTATTTGATTGTTTGTTATATTAAAATACCCAGATAACTCTCTCCATTCCTTCCCTCCTGCTATTAGAAAAGATATCATTTGACAAAAATATCTATGTATATATAGAACCATGTCTTACTTATTGTTCTTAACCTTATTGATGCCAATGGACCTCTTTGATAAGCTAATAAAGCCAATAGGTCATGACCTCTCAGAGTAATGTTTTTAAGGTATAAAATTACAAAAGAAATATGTTATATTGAAGTAGTTATTAAATATATTTTTAAAAACTCATAGACCTCATGTTAAGAATTTCCAAGCAATTCCAAGAAATCCCAAATACAAATAAGAGAAGATTCTTGGTTTGGAATTTAAAATGTCTGTGTATCTCTTTCTGTTTCTCTTCTTTTTGTCTGATTCTGTCTGTCTTTTCCTCCCTTCCTCACTTGCTTCCCCTCTTTCTCTTCCAATTTATTAAATTTCCTTTGAAGAAAATTTTATTCTCTAGACTTTTAGTCAATGTTCAATCTAGTGTCAGCAGGAGCTTCGTCAGGATGTGAATGAGGCTTGTTGTTTCCACTTTGACTCCAGAACAGGTATGCTGACCTTTCAGTAGAAGAGCTGAGTGGATCTTGTGAAAACAAACTAAGAAGGCCAAATATTTTTGTATTTTCTAAAGCACAAACAACACAGACCTGAGTGTGACCCGAGTCTGTAAGTCAGCAGTTTAATGCTTCAAGTTGAAGTTATCCTCCTGAGCACTGTAAATATATATGACTACACAGTGAATAGAATAAAAGAAACTGGCCTCACTACAAATCTAAAGTAGACAGCAGGATTGCAAGGAGAAATGTAGCTTGGCTACAGTCTCTAAGGAGCAAAAATGGGGGCTAGGTACTGAAACTACGAAATAACCAGACATATTGAGATCCTAGACTTCGCTAATAGCTTTTCCTTTTGTCTGTTCCTTCCTCTTTCCTCCTCCCTATTCCAACCCTATGCCAATAGAAGAGGGACATAGGGAATGATGTTTAATTGAAAATGGAAATTTCTAATGTGATTTAAATTCTCAGTAGATGAAGGAGTAGATCAGGAAAATTATACCTGTATTCTCTACTTCTAGCAAATCACAAAAGATTAATATACATTGTACCCAAGTCTCACTTTCTTTTATGGTCTGTGTAATATTATATCTGTAAAATTGAAGTAAGAAGGAATTTTTTTTTCCCCCTGAACCACTCAGCTGGAGTTTGGCCAACCTCCTGGTGGCAAAACCTGCAAATAAGCTCGTCTTCTTTGTTCAGAGATGGACAATAAATCTTGGTTACTTCGATGCCATGTCTATTTAACTAAGAACGAAATGGTGAGATGGGGAATTCTTTGATGTATTCTGATGGTGTATAAAGTCAACATTGAAAACACTAGTTGAAAATCGGGTTTTTTTTCCCCATTTACATCTAAGTGATTAAAAAAATGTTCTTCAATTTGAATTATTCAATTTTTTTCAATGTGCATTAAATACTTAGTGCAGGACCAAGGAAAAACGTACTAGTGTTGATCAAGAAACCTGGATTAATTTCTCATATTTGCCAGTTATTTACAATGTCACCTTGGGCAAACCACTCTATGTCTTTTGGCCTCCATTTTCCTGACCATAAAATGACAAGTTTGGACTGCATGAACTCTATAAACCAAATAACCTCCTAGCTAAAAATCCTATAATCTTACTATGTGCAACAAACTGAGGAGGAAAAGATGTAAAGAATATAGACCCTGCTCTCAAAGGATTTAGAGTCCAATAAAATTGATTGCAATGTAATAGAAAGTGATCATAAACTGGGCATCAAGAGGTAAGAAATGCCAATCAGTAAGAACTTTGCTTTCATCTTATTTAATGATAATACCAACAGTTATTTCTAGCCAATGGCTTTTGTCTAGGAGAGGGTGACAAAATGATGTATTATGGAAAAGAGATTATTTATATGAAGATCAATGGTTTCAGTGTTTGCACACATGCTTAATCTATGTACCTCAGCAGCAGCCAGTGACCCCTGCCATTGCTATTCATGTCTAATAAGCAGAATGATGTAATGAGTGTGATTTGTTAAAAGAGTAAAGCTAAGTCTGAATCTAGACATTGAAATTGGACACAGGACAGAGATCGAGTTTGCCCAGTTCCCTGTGACTCCTAAAAATGGCTCTGAGGTAGCATGACCAATACTTCTTTCCTTAGGATTCACATGGTGCTATAGATCTTCTAGGAGAAATTAGAATAACTAAAGTCCTGTTTATGCCTACAATCTTAATTTATTATTACATGACATGGAAAAGTTCATGACAAATACTATCCATTCTGATTGTGGACAAAATAACTGGGCTTCTTAAAGAATAATTAAACTGATAGAAAATGTTCAGTTTGGTCTAAAGGTCAATATCTATAATTAATGGAAAATTACAGTGGTTTACAGCATGATATCCTTCTGAATTAGAAGCGATCATCATAATTATTGTCATCAGGAGCTAAATGAAAGTCTAAGTAATCAGTAATGACTAGACATTTTTGGCAAATCACATATGCATATGTATGGTAAAGGGAAAATGTTATAAGGATCATCTTATTCACAGTAACTTAAATGCTCTCAAATTCGTTATAAAAATAAGGGTTTTTTTTTGTTTGTACATTGAAGTAGTTTGTGGATATGGTATGTCCACCCTAGAACTGACCAATATGTCCCAATGAATTTTAAAAAACCAATTAAGTAGCAGAGAAAAGATAGTGACCTCATCTGACAAGTATATGTACTATTCAGTACTATTCTGTCAGTCTGCTGAGACAGGAGAGTCATGTTGTCATTTCTGTTCTTTAGGACCAAGACTGGTTATTACAGATGGTTAGAATTCATGTACCTTGTAGTGTTCTTCTTATTTATATACCTGTAATCATTTTGTACAATATCTTCTCAGTACTATTAGCTTCACCTTATGTCAGCTGAGGCAAATTCCCTATGTTTATATGAATTCCTTTCATTTTTCTTACTGAATGATATTCCATTACAACCACATACCATAGTTAATTCACTCATTTCCCAATTGATGAGAATTCCTTTATTTTCAAGTTGTTTGTACCAAAAATGTCTTATGACTCTTTTGATACATACGATACAAAGAAAGCAGCACCTTGAAGTAAGCTAAACATTCTAAGAGGCAGAAGGGAGAAGTGAAGGCATTCTAGCCAACTTTGTGAAGGCAAGAGGGTAGAGGGTAGAATGTAAATATCATAAAACAATAAATTAGTTTGGGGCATCAAGTGAATAAGAGCTTCTAATTTAACTTTAATATAAAATACATCTTAAAAGATACATTGCAGCCTGGATATGAAAGGATTTAAATTCCAGGTTTAGGAATTTGTCTTTTATTCTAGAGGTCAGAGAGAACTACTAAAGGGCTGGAGAAAGATAAGTAATGTTGACAGACCTGTTTTAGGAATATTGATTTGATAGCTGTGTGGAAGATGAATAAGGAAGCTGAGAGACTAGAAGCAAGTTGATCAATTAGGTGATTGTTGAAACAGTCCAGGTTAGAGATCATAAGAATCATTAAGGGAGTAGCTATATGAAAAGATAAAGAAAGAAGAGCAGAGAGAAATGTTGTAAAGACAGAACTAAGAAAAGTTGCTAATTGATTGTCTATTGGAATGAGGGAGAAGGAGGAGTCATGGATGGAGCATGGATTACTGCATGGATGGAGGTTATCTCAATTGAAATTGAAGCATGATGATGCATAAGAAAGTATTATGTTCTATTTTATACATATTGAGTCTGATGAGTCAGTGAGATGTTCAAGTGGAAATGTTAAACAGTAAGTTAATCAGGAAGAACTTGAGTTTGGGAATCCTGAATCTCTTATTCTCTGGGCAACCTTTCCCTTGGTTAACTTATTAGCTTTCTGAGATTCCTCAAGCTATGTAACTAGAACTATTTGGGTAGAAATAATAACTGAGCCCTAGAAAGTTAAGTCAACGAAGAAAAAGACTATACAGAGAAAACAAATTTTAGTAGAGAGTTTTACAGACACTCATCCTTAGCATTTAGGAGATGGATTGTGACTCAGAAAAGAGAATGAGACATAACAATCACATAGTTAGGAGACAGCAATAAAAACCAAGGGAAATGAGAGTTTAAACTTTGTAGTGGCAATGGTGATGGTAAGGGTGTGTGTGTGTGTGTGTGTGTGTGTGTGTGTGAATCAAGGCTCCTGTGCTGAATAGTGGGACCCAGATAGGATATAAATTCTCCACTTTCAACCTGGGCATGTTAGGGAGACCAAGTTTTAATTAATTATCTATGTAGAGATGTATACATGTGTGTATATATATATATATGTATATATATGTGTGTGTGTGTGAATCAATCTATGCAGATATGTTTTGATAAATATATATCAGATATCTCACAATGCAATGGATTACAATATTACAGACATGTGATAAGAACTTCCTATGTGCACAGCATAATGCTAGGTTCTAAAATATAAAGATAATGTACTCAAGGTGAATACACTCCTCTGAAAAAAAGGGAAATCCATCCTTTAATTGGAAGCCTTCCTCTATACCTCTTATTTCTAGTGCCTTCCCTCTTTTAAATATTTCCTATTGATCCTGTATTTAGTTTACTTTGCATGTATTTATTTTTTCATGTCTCTGCAATTGATTTTATGCTCCTTGAGGACAGGTACTATCTTTTGCCTCTCTTTGTATCTTCAGTACTTAGTACAATGCCTTACACATAAGTACTTAGTAAATAGTGACAGATTGAGCAAGCATCAGCACCTATATACCCATACAAACTGAACTTGGAGTCAGGAAATCTGAATGTTAATCATGTCCCTGTCGTGATTTTTGGCATATTACTTCCCTTGAGTAAACCTCAGTTTCCTCATCTGTAAAATAAGCACATAGTACTAAATTATTTTTTCTGAAAAAGAAAAGAATGATTAAAGTTTAGGAGACAAATGAAGTAAAAAGATTTCTTGAAATTTTTAAGTCATAGCAAGGAGAAATTGAATCACAGAGAAAATCATTGTCACTTAAGCAGACTCTGATTACAAATAATTTTTAACCATTTTAGGAGAAAATGATGAATTAATTATCAAGAACAGTAATGCTGGATTATAAACTGTTGCTAAATACAAGATAAAATGTTCCATCTGTGGAGAAATAACAAGAATTCTAAAATATAGTTTTGGAAAATCTTTTTTTAAACCCTTACCCTTCATCTTAGAATCAATACTATGCATTGGTTCCAAGGCAGAAAAGCAATAAGAACTAGGCAATGTGGGTTAAGTGACTTGCCCAGGAATACAAAGCTAGGAAATGTCTGAGGCCAGATTTTTAATTCAGGACTAACCCAAGACTGATTCTCAATTCATTGAGCAAACTAACTGCCCCAGGTCTTACAGTATCTTACTTCCTTTTATGGCAGTGACATGAAGGACATTGGTAATAACAATATGTTACAAAAATCATAACATAATGATTTGGATTTTCAGCATGGCCCAGTATATTCCCTTCAAATTATGTTAAATTTTAATGTTGTAAGAAGAATGAGCAGCAAGTCACCCAAATAGTGGGAAATGAATGTGAATGATCAATTAATACTGAAATTTTAATTTACAATCACTTATGAAAAAAAGAATGAAAATATACTTCCCTTGATTGTCTTGCTGCTCTACTGTTTCTTTTGAGCTCTGACATTCTCTAGGAATGCCTTAATGTTTTTACATTGGATTGCTATTCAACAGTTATCCATTCATTCACCCATTTCCTGAAATGCAGCAAGGAAATCTAATTTGAAGTTATTGGTTATTTGCTCTTAGACCCAAAGAATAACCCTATAAAGACATCTAGGAGGGTGAAGGATCCATCCAGCCCTCAGCCTTCCTTTGGCACACCTCTTGAGTTGACTTGTGCACATTTTCCTTTCTTAGAGCAGAGTCTTTAGGTCCCTGTTCATTGTTCAGTGTTGCTGCCTTCTTAAATATCTGCTAAACAGAAATGCTATTATTCAAATTCCTCTAAGCTACTCTTTACCCTTAGGACCTTGAGAGCAAAAGCACACCCTTAGGAAATTCATCATTTGGATAAACTGGGATTGTTTGAAGTATTTGCCTACAGATGCTCCAGGAGCCATTGATAAGAAGCAAGCATGATAATGACATATAAAATAGCAATAATGATAGTAATAATAGCTTTTATTTATTGATGTTTTTGCAAAATGCTTAAAACTCATAATCTTATTTGATGTTCAGTCAATAAATATTCATTAAGTGACAGGCACTGTGCTGACCTTTTGAGAATCATATTATTGTGATCTATATTACTTTTGCTCTTCAGTCATGTCCGATGCTTTTTTAACCCATTTAGGGGTTTCTTGACAGAGATACTGAAGTGGTTTGCCATGTCCTTCTCCACCTCATTTTAAAGAAGAAGAAACTGAGACCAAAAAGATTAAGTGACTTGCCCAGGAACACACATCTAGCAAGTGTCTGAATCCAGATTTAAACTCAAGAAGATGTCTTTCTGATTCTGTCTAGTGCTCTATCCACCGAACCACCAACATGCCTAAATCAACATTATAGGTAAAAAGAAATTGAGGTTTTGGGAGATAAATTGATGCCCAGGATCTTATAACTAGTACCTAAAGTGAGGTTTATATTCAAGCCTTATTACTCACAGTCTAGCTCTCCTTTCACTATTCCATACTTCAGAAGAGAAAGGAAAGAATAAATGAAAAACACTAAATGCAATAGATTTTATTTGTATTCTTTTGCCTTCAAAAGTCATTATCACATTTTAATAGTAGAGTGAAATGGACCAAGTAGACACAGAGCATCCCCAACTCAAGAATTCCTCTGATCTCTCTGAACAGACTGCCTGTTCTTATTTCAAATATATGTATCCTTGGCAATAAATGTTTATAAGTAATACGAGTATTTGAGGTGGTCCTAATCGATTCCCCACTGATTTGCTTCCTCTGCTCCCCATTAGCTTCAAAAAAGAAGGAAATCTGGCACAGGGGAGGGAGGCCTGGGGTTTAAGTCACAGGGCCTTAGGGTAAATCCTGGCTCTGCTCATTACTTCACTTGTGTTCATTAACAAGTCTTTAAACATCTCTGATCCTCAGTTCTACCATCTGTAAAATGAAGGGTATGAGGCTAGGTGACCTACTTATTCAGTGTCTACTAGCCCAGGATATATTATAGTAAGATGTATGAGAAGAGGGCAAAGGAAGAGAAAAGTCTGACAGATGTCATTTGAAGGAGAAAGCTTTAATTCCACTCCCCATTTTTGAATGGAAAAACTCAAATTGCTTTTTTACTCTCCTATCTTTCTACTTTTTTGCTTGCTTTCCCCTCCTCCCAATAATATTCTACTGTATTTTTTCCAATTACACGTTGAGACAATTTTTAACATTTGTTTTCTGACATTTTGTGTTCCTTGCTTCTTAAAGTAGAAAATGAGAATAGATTTTAAGGTGCTTTAGGACAGGGATTGTTTCCCTTTTGTCCTTGTATACCCACCACCTGTCCTCTGGATGACTTAACATAGGCTCTTAATTCAGTTGAATTAGTTGATACAGTCAGAGTTGGACCAAGGGAGACATTATGCCACGGTGAAATATTTGGTGGAATTTCAAAGAAAAGCAAAACAATGTGTCTTCCTTCTCTCCTCCTTCAGACTGAACTCTATAGACCTGTCATTCATAGGTCTTATCTTCATTGCCTGATCAAAACTCTTAAGCATATGAATAGTAAAGAAATGATATAAAAAGTGCTGAAGATCTTCACTCAGACACAGCAAAATGATGCAGAAGGAACATGAATCCCTTAAAGTACATGGAGATCCCAGGAATGTGGAAACCTGTCCTACTTCCAAGAAGGAGATTTTAAAACTCTCAGTACCACACAAACCCTCACAGGGCTTCTCGGCACAGGTGTACATATCTTGATTTCTGATCCAGGGGTTGGGGAATCAGGCTCATCATAACCCATATACATTATTTTCATTATGCTTTGTCACAGAGCATGACTGGTCCCTGAAGGGAATAGGCAGGCACTAGCTGAATGGCATGCGTAATAGACAGCTTTAATTAAAATAGTGTAATGCATACTTCCATGCTATTAACAAAAATACAAAATTGATTTGCTTTTGTGGATAATTGAATAAATTTGTGCCCAGGTTCTTTTATTCTATTGCTTAACCATGTGACTTCAGATTCACTGGCATTTTAAAGCCCCAGGAAGGTATTTTCTTTTACCTTTTTCAAATGGTCCAGTTTTCTCTCCAATGATGGATTTATCAGTAGGAAAGAAAAATCTACTAGAAGATTTCATGGAGGATATGCAATCCTTTAACATTAACATAGATCAAATGGCAAATATGAAACAGATCATTGAATATCAAATATTGAAAATGGAGGGATCTTGTTTATGCAGTCAGAATTGTTCCCATGTATCTAACACCATCCTGCCTCCATTTGAGTCCCAGAAGCCATGATATCAGTATTGCATTCTAGGAAACTTCTATTCAGATTACAGATGATCAGCTGGACTCCCCATCATCTTTCCTTATTTATTAAATTAATAGACATATATAGCCACATTTACATGTAAGCAGAGTATATACATAAGACAAACAGACATGTGCATTCTTCTCTATATATATATATATGTATATACTCAGCACTCAATAAATATTATATGTATATGCTACTATTTTGTTAAAGTTACTTATTAAAAGGCCAATAGAGAATTGTACTGAGCTTAGAGTCAGGAAATTATACTTTAATAAGGACAATCATTTAATCTCCTTAGTTTTCAAACTAGGATATCTACTAAAGTAACTCTATGTAGTTGGGTGTATAAAGGCATCATGGTCTTAAATCTAGACTATTTTAATGGTTTCTTAATTAATCTCCATGCTAAAATGACAAAACTTGGAGGGGGTGGGAAAATTGAGCCACTAAAATTGAGGCACCACTTGGGGACTGGTGAACTGATTCAGGCATTCTGGAGAGCAATTTGGATCTATGTTCTAAATACTATAAAACAATATACATGGTCACATATGTGATGGTACATATGTATATTATGGTTAATATGCACCATACTATTCATACACAGATGTATTTATATATGTGTGTGTACATATATGTACTTTTTAGTGAATTAATGAATAAAGAAAGAGAATGTGAAGTTCAGCTATTCATCAAAGTCCAAAATCTCCTTGGAATGCCACCTTGAAGGTAGGCATGTTGGCATCATGACTTCTGGGACTAAGGTGGAGGCAGAATGATTGTAGCTTCATGGGAACAATTCTAATCTCAAAAACAAAACTCCTTCATATCCCGTATTTAATATTCAACATATGTTTCATACAAAAATGTATATAATATGGGTGTGTATTATATGTGTACACACACAGCATATTCCTTATTATGCCTTATCAATAAGGCAAAGAAGTATAAGATATCACCGTTATTTATTTCTGAGGATCTTTCATTCTAGCAAAGGGAACTGAAGGGTATGGAAGTTCCTATTGTGCAAAAAATGTGATAAAGGTTATGAAATAATACATAAAAATAAAAATAAAGCACACAAAAATGCCTTTGGAATTAGAAGGCAGAGATCTCTCTTCTGCCTTACACGAGGATATCTATCCTAACTGCTGCGTAGATAGGATTTCTCTAGGGTTTCTGGGAACCTCACTAGTACAGCATGGCCAAACAACCATGTAGATGAGGATGTATAAAGTCAGGGAGGAAGTGTTGCACTGTCCAATCTGACTTAAAGGTGACCCTGTTCACTATTTAACCAGAAAAGTAATCTCAGCTAGATCACGTGGCAGAAGGCTGAAACTTTTTTCTTGCTGCTTCTCCCTAGAAACACAATGTCAAGGACGGTCCAAGCGGATCCTAGAGGCGTTCCTCCACTCTGCAGGGTTTATCATGCCAACTAGATGCCAAGCTCCCCCCCCCCTTCCTTCTTTTCCTGAAGGTGAAGAGTATTTCGCCTCTTGGCTTCCTGTCCTCTCAAGATGCTCGCATAGCATCAGTATGCAGGTAATCCTCAAAGATGCTAACAGGCTGAATGACCTTGGCCAGAGCTGGTTTTTCTGCAGCCCTGGGGGGGGGGAGGCGAGATTTGAATTAAACGTTTAGCCGGGCCACTACCCCTGAATTGTCAAGCCGCAGCCCCAGCAGCAGCGGGCTCCCATTTTATCCTGCCTCCAAATGATTGTTTCCCATGTGAAGTGACAGTTTTCCCTTTTTTCCCCCCTCAGTCCTCTCGGGTTGCATCTAAGTGGAGCAGCCCTACTGAGGCGTAGGAGAGGATAACCATGAATTTCAATCAGACCCTTGATCCTTCTCTGTGACTGAGAGTGAGCTGCAGGGCAGACTGAGCTCTTTGAGAGACAGGGGGCTATTACTGGCGTGCACTTTGTAACCTGATGTTCTGTGGAGACAGCAATTGCACCCACGACATAATTCCATTAGTTAATGAATACTTCAAGAATTTGTCCATCATAAAAATACATTTAAAAAATTAACCGATCAATTATCTCTTCCCCTAATGGGCTTTCTTTCTGCCTTTCCTCTTTAATTTGGGTCATACTGCATCTGATTAGTTTTTTTTTTTTAAAGTTCAATCATTTCATGTTTATTTTAAAGATAGCCAGGGAAAATGCAGACTAGTTCTTTGTCTAGCCTTTTTTTAATTAAAAAAATAATATTTTGGGACTGCTAGGTAGCTCAGTGGATTGAGAGCCAGATCCAGAGACAAGAGGTCTTGGGTTCAAATTGGACTCCAGCCTCAGACACTAGTCATAGGACCCTGGGCAAGTTGTTTAATCCCCATTGTTTACTCTTACCACTCTTCTGCCTTGGGACCAATATTGATTCTAAGACAGAAGTTGAGTTTTAAAAAATAAATGAAAAATAATAATATTCTATCCATTCCTACTTTGAACCTAATTGACAGCAAAGAACAGTGGATGACAAAAAGGTATTCTTGGGTATTAAATTCAATTCTTATCACTAATTAGTTATGTAACATGAGATAAGTCACTTAACTTTTCTCTGCTTGTGTTTCTTATCTGTCAAACAAAGATCGGACTACCTGCCTTACCTATAGAGCTACAACCATACCTCATAGGCTTCTTAAGAAAATAATTACAGAATAATAACAAAAATTCACACTTCCAAACCAATTTCATGTTTCCTAAATTGAAACAACATATGTGAAATGTTTTCAAAAGTTAAACTTTTTAAAAAATATTTTAATAGACCTAAAGACAGGAGGTTGTTGGTTCAAATCTTGCCTTAGCTGTGTGACTCTGGGAAAGTCACTTAACCCCCATTGCCTGGCGGTTACTGCTCTTCTAGAATACAAAATATTGATTCTAAGATGGGAGGTAAAGGTTAAAAAAAAAGACATTTTTAACACTAGACAGAAATCAAGGAGATCTGAAGGAGAGGTGGATGCAAATAGTATGTCTTTGTTAGTATTTTGTTAAAGTTATTTGTCCTAACATAGCAGAAAACTAGAGTCAGGAAATTGTATTTTGATAAGGATGAGTCCTTTAATCTCCTTATGTCTTAAGCAACAACCTAGGCCTTATCTACTAAAGTAAATTATATATATATATATATATATATATATATATATATATATATATACATATATCCTGACATATATTTTGCAAACTATATGCTTTTTTAAAACAAATCATAATGGTGTTTTCATTTTTGTGCAAGAGTTTTATGTCCATTTTATACATCAGCATGTTGGTTGTTTTTTTTTTTTGAAGCTCTTTAAGTTTAGAATTGAAAAATCAAAATAAAATTGTTCCATTGATATTTAGCTATCTAGTAGTAGCAAGAAACTCTGGGGCAACCTTGGTCTTGTTTGTCCAAGAGAATGGTTGCCCTAGTCCTTCCTATGGGTGGAACAGCCCTCCCTTTGACACCCTTCTACAAAGGATCATTAAGAGATTTCTCTTCTGTGTTCAATGAACATGGACTCCTTGTGGAGAAAAGAATACATCACCTCTTGAATAGCCTCCCAAAACGTCCCTACTTCTACACTGGTTCTCAAAATTCATGAAGGTGATGGATCCAGACCCAAACAAAGACAATTACAAGGAAGTAGGGGAGAATGGGGAGTAAAAATATCAGCTAAGTGGAGGGGAAAATGTGGCTTGGATGCTAAGGAGGACCCTCAACCACTTCATAGGAGGGACTGCAATGGAGTCATTTGCATATCCAGATCCTCAATTGGTCTGGGATTGGTAGAAAAACAAGCAAATACTTCCTAGGGGAACACAAGAAACTCTTCTAGAGGGCTCCCCCATGTTTTATTGGTATATAGGGGCTTTAGGGTATTTGTACTCTGAAACCTTGATCAAGATTGTCCTATGACTCTACATGTGAGGCTAACAACCACTCTTAGGGATCACTCCTTGAGTGGGAAACAATTGAGAACTCCGAGACTGCTGGCAGGAGGGAAGAGTATAGAGAATTAATATAGGAATAAAAGTACCATAACTTAGCTATGGAAAGGGTAAAACAACAACAAAACAAATTTTACAAATAATATGGAGATCTAAAAGAAAGAGTTGAAGAGGGATAGAGGAGATAAGCATTAACATTATACCTACAAATATTACCTCATTTGATCCTCATAACAACCTAATGATTCAGGTATTATTATCCTGATTTTACAGGTGAGGAAACTGAGGCAAACAAAGATAACTTTCCTAGGGTGACACAGCTAGTGTCTGAAGCAAGATTGATCACAGGTTTTCCTGACTAAGTCCATTAAATTAACAATGTTAATGTCATTGTTTTGCAATGTCAAGGAAATGGTCTGTTTGGATTACATATAAATCAAAGGCAATTTTAAAAAGGTAAATAAATTTTCAGAATCCCATCTGGCTATTCAGATAGTTGTATCAATAAGGTGTCTAAAGATATCGGATTGATTGGCTAAAGAGAAATGAAGTCCAGGAAGATAATCAGATTAGAGATGGTAATCATTGTTAGGGAAGTAGATGAGGTCATTTAGAAAGCAGGTAGCTAGAAAGAGAAGAAAAAACACAGGACAGAAATGAACACTTTGGTTTGGTGGTGGTTGATATAGCAGACAGAGACATTGCAAACAGTAGATTAGGCAATCCATTTAGAGTCAGAAAGATTTGGATTCAAATTCCTCCAGGCAACAACAGCAATGTAACTTATCCTCTCAGTTTCATGCATAGGTGAACACACACACACACACACACACACACACACACACACACACACACACACACACACACACCCAAACATACACATACACACACTTATGGAGAAAGAGAGACAGATACAGAGAAATGGAAAGTCAGAGAGTTACAGAGTGACATCTATAGAGAGAAAGAGAGACATACATAAGCAGAAGGACAACACAGAGACAGAGAGAGAGAAGCACATGCCAAACCTAACTCATAGGGGTGCAACACAAAAATGTCTGGAGAATGAGAATTCCCATATGTAAAGGAATTCTTACTTTGATAGTTAACTAGGCCTATGCTTTCTATGGTTGAGTAGTCTTTATACCAGTAAAAATTATAAACCATCAATGACTTCTCATTTAATATTTTATCTTAGTCTTGCATAAATCCTCCATAAAAATCCATCCATTGTACTGGAGATTACCTAGTATAATGAATAGTGTTGGAGATGGTCTTAGGAAGACCTGGATTCAAATTTCAACTCTAATATTTAGCCATATGATCATGAGTGATTCACTCAACCAATCATTGCTTCCTGGAAACTTTCTGAGATGACAGGTTAACTGGCATCAGTGGAGATGAAGGTGATTTTTACACTAAAGAAAACACAGGCAAGACTTAGAGTCATAAAATGTAAAATAAATAATTTCGACTACATCAAATTAAAAAGGTTTTGTACAGACAAAATCAATGTAACTAAAATCAGAAGGGAAGCAACACATTGGGAAGCAATCTTCATAAAAACCTCTGACAAAGGTTTAATTACTCAAATTTACAAAGAGCTAAATCAATTGTGCAAAAAATCAAGCCATTCTCCAATTGATAAATGGGCAAGGGACAGGAACAGGCAGTTTTCAGCCAAAGAAATCAAAATTATTAATAAGCACATGAAAAAGTGTTCTACATCTCTTATAATCAGAGAGATGCAAATCAAAACAACTCTGAGATATCACCTCACACCTAGCAGATTGGCTAACATGACAGCAAAGGAAAGTAATGAATGCTGGAGGGGATGTGGAAAAGTAGGGACATTAATGCATTGCTGGTGGAGTTGTGAATTGATCCAACTATTCTGGAGGGCAATTTGGGACTATGCCCAAAGGGTGATAAAAGACTGTCTGCCCTTTGATCCAGCTATAGCACTGCTGGGTTTGTACCCCAAAGAGATAATAAGAAAAAAGACTTGTACAAGAATATTCATAGCTGCACTCTTTGTGGTGGCCAAAAATTGGAAAATGAGGGGATGCCCTTCAATTGGGGAATGGCTGAACAAACTGTGGTATATGTTGGTGATGGAGTACTATTGTGCTAAAAGGAATAATAAAGTGGAGAAGTTCCATGGAGACTGGAACAACCTCCAGGAAGTGATGCAGAGTGAAAGGAGCAGAACCAGGAAAACAATGTACACAGAGACTGATACACTGTGGTACAATCGAAGGTAATGGACTTCTCCATTAGGGACAATGCAATGTCCCTGAACAATCTGCAGTGAACTAAAAAACACTATCCACAAGCAGAGGATAAAATGTGGGAGTAAAAACACTGATGAAAAGCAACTGCTTGACTACAGGGGTTGAGAGGATATGACTGAGGAGAGACTTTAAATGAACACTCTAGTGCAAATACCAACAACAGGGAAATAGGTTTGAATCAAGGACACATGTGATACTCAGTGGAATCGCGCATCGGCTATGGGAGAGGTGGGGGGGAGGGGAAGGAAAAGAAAATGATTTTTGTTTCCAATGAATAATGTTTGGAAATGACCAAATAAAATAATGTTTAAAAAAAAAGGGAGATTGGATCAGATCATTTAAATAATCTACTTATTTTTGAGTCAGTGTGTTCCAGAATTAAACTTCACAATTAAAATGTGTTTATATACTGAAAAAAAATAAAGAAAACACAGATTTGTGAACTTCCAAAAGAGACAAACTCAAGGAAGTGTGAGGGTCCAATTAATAAAAAAAAGTTGTAAAATACACAGATGTGTTAATAATGAGTCTCCTAATATTACTCAGGACAATTCTGGTCACCCATCCCTTTTCTTTTCTTTTTTTAAAATTAATTTATCTCTTGCTTATTTCTATTTCTCAGTTCTTTCTCTGCAGGTGGCCATACACAAGTCATTCTTCAACAAATATTTCTGTTGCAGTATATAATGTTCTATTGGTTCTGTTTGTTTTTTTTCTCTTCATAATTTCATGTAGATCTTTCCATATTTTTAATTAACCTGTTCATTTTTTTTACAGTGCAGTAATGTCCCATCACAATCCTATGACACAAGTTGTTTAACTATTTTCCAGTTTCCAGTTCTTTGCCACCACAGAGATAGCTGTCATAAATATTCTCAAACTCTCTAAATACCTGCCCACTCCTTTATTCTGCCATCCAGTCTTGGTTGGTTAATGCCTTTGTGCAATATTATGCTCTCTTCTTGCATATGGGGAAGGAAGTTGGAGAGGGAAAAGAAGGGGATACGCACTTATATAGTGTCTATTATGTCAAGCACTCATACTAAGCACTTTACATATCTTATTTGATTTGATTCTCACAACTACTCTGTAAAGATATTGCAATTATTTCCATTTTACAGTTGAGGAGGCTGAGGGAAATTGTGGTTAGGTAACTGGCCAGGTCAAACACCTAGTGAATGTCTGAAGCTAGATTTGAACCCAGGTCTTCTTGACTACAATGTTCTAGTCACTATGGCATCTGCCTTTACAAGGGGAAGAAGAGAGTAGAAAAAATGAAGTAGGCCACAGAACAGTACACTTAATCATGTATAAAACAAAGGAGTTAGCCATCAATTAGGTATGGATTTCTTTTGATCTTCCTCTAATCGAGTTTTCTAACTTTCTCACTATCACACCACACAAGGGTTTCAGAATACATTATCATATTAGCAGGAATATGGTTCTGGCAACAGGATAGCTAATCTGTGGGGGAGAATACCCCCAAAATATCTACATTTAAAAAGTGGGTGACATTGTAATTCATTTGAAAACATTGAAGAGGAAAGAAGCAGCTAACTCCAATTGTATTTTGTTCTACTCTCTGAAGTTCTTATCTCCATATAACACTTCTTAGGTGTTATATAAAGTGAGTTAAACAGACGCATTTCTATCATAGACACAGCCTTGAGCTGTTTGGGTATCAGCGTTTAAAAGCTTCACGTAGCAAAGTAGGTCAGTCCATTTCAGCACTGCATTTTTTTACCACTTTCTATGGATTCACTGATGATCAATCCAGTTAAGGTGATGTAGCACTATTCTACATGAATGGACACATAAAAACACCGCAACACCAATTATCCAGAAATTGACAGCAAAATTTAAAAAATACACTTTGAGCTTAATTATGCTTGATCTCAAAATAATATTGGCAAAACAAATGCTTTTGCTTGAAATAACTAAGTAATTGAATCTGAAAGTATAATATGTTAGCCTCCTTTATGTAGCTAAAACCATTACCTCAAAGTCCCCCTTTAAGTATAGGACACCATGGAAACCAGCCTCAAAATCTATATAAAAAAGGAGGGACAGAGTATATTAAATTTACTTTTAAGACTTCCCAGTTTTCTTTTGGTCTGCCATCTGATATCTTTCTTGGCTGTTATGTACTTTTTAAAATGGTCAAATTAGCATTTTAAAAAATGAAAATCTTCAAAGTATGTTAATTTCATGAAGTTTTTGGAGATAAGGATTAGGAGAAAATGGTTCCAAAGTTTTTACTGACGCAGTCTCACAGTATCACATTTAGGATATATCAAGTTTTCTAGCCATTTCTGTTTCCCTTCTCTCTCTCTTTGTCTCTCCCCTTTCTTCCCTCTCTCTGTCTTTGCCTCTCTGTTTTTCTTCTCTCTGTCTCTCTGTCTCTGTATCTATTTGTCTCTCTCCTTCTCTCTCTCCTTTCCTCTCTCTCTGTCTCTGTCTCTCTCTGCCTCTATTCTCTCAGTCTCTGTCTAGCTCTGTCTCTGTCTCTGTGTCTGTTTGATTGTCTCTCTCTTTTCTTTTCTGTCTCTCTTTCTCTTTCTCTGTCTCTTCTCATTCTCTCCCTATCTCTCTATGTCTGTTTCTCTGTGTCTTTCTCTCTCTTTCTCTCTTTCTTTCCCCCCCTCTCTTTCTCTCTGTCTTTTGCTATCTCTCTGTCTCTGTGTCTCTCTGATTGAACTAGATTTCCTATAAAGTCTCTTCTAAGTTTTGAAATGTGGTGATTTTCTAATTCTATATAATAATACATAACACAAATCTCCATAGTATTAAATACACATACAGTGCATTTAACCATATGTAGGAATTTTTAGATTTGAAAATGCAATAGAAAAATATAGTCATACTGTTTAACATTTTCACTTGAGTCAATGAAAAAAAATAAGTGAAACAATGTTATAGAGGGCACTTAATTCCAAGGTAATTGAATTAAGAGGAATAGATCTAGAGTCTTTGGGAATAGAGAGTCCTGAGTTGTTGTGGCAGAGGGTAGGGAGCAGGAATCAAAGCCTCTCTGGCAGGAAGCCTTAGAACATGAAAGTTGAATGTTAGATTTTGTAGTAGCGGGTGCCTTTGTTTCTTAACAATGTTATTCTAATGACTATAGTAATGTCAAGGAAAATTACATGAAAAGATATCATAATTCTGCTCAATGCCCTGATTATTGTGGCTTCAAATAGGTATACTTCCTTCCTCTTAGAGGAGAGATGCTAGTAGATGTGTGTGGCATTAGGAACACACTCTCAGCTCTGACCATTGTGTTCACTGTGTCTAAATGTATTTCTTTGTTGAAATATACAATTCTATTAAGGAATAGGGACTTTCAGAGACAGTTATTAAAATGCATCAATATAGTTTTTCTTTATTTTAATAATTGAATGAATTAAAAAAGATACATTAATTACCTGCAATATCAGACAATGCACTAGACGCTTATGAGACAAAGATAAAAATGAACAAGTCTTTGCCTTCAAGTACTTTATATCCTACTGAGAAGATATCATAGGTATGTAGCAAAGTCACCAGCCCCGAATCCCATAGCTGGAATTATTTTAGGGGCAGAATTTATTCTAGATCTTTAAATCTTTTTTTATTCCAACTTTATAACTTCTCATTTCTTTCTGGGCAGGTCATTTGTAGTCCACAGGGCTTAGTTTCCTCATCTATGTAATTAGGAAGTTGACCTAGATGATCTCAATTTCTTGCTAGCCCTAAGGATGCCAACATTTCCTCATACAGCATTCTGGATCTTTGAAACCCTTCAGCACAACCAGATATTTCTTATAATGTTTCTACATAGAGTAAACTAAGACTCTCTATATTAAAAACTACTAGATATGTTGGGATTTTGATGTTACCATAAATTCTGCTTATTCTTTCATTTAAGAAGAATGAAATCACACTTTCTGATGACATCTTCCATGGATTATAGTAAATGTCTCCCTCTGTCACCCTCTACTTTGTTGTTCAGTCATTTTTTTTTATTCATGCCCAATTTTACATGGCCCATTCGGGGTTTCCTTGGCAAACATATTGGAGTAGTTTGGCATTTTCTTCCCCAGATCATTTTTTTTTACAGAGGAGGAACTGAGGCAAATAGAATTAAGCTAGTAAGAATTTAAGATTAGATTTGAACCCAGGAGGATTTATCTTCCAGACTCCAAGTTAGTACTCTACCTACTGCACCACCCAGCTGTTCACTCTCTACTAATAATGATCAATTCAATGAGTGGGAATAAAAGCAAGGTGGGGATGCTTCTCCTTTCACCAAGGCAGAAGAGCAGTAAAGGCTGTGTAATTTCAAGTACTCAGTTATATGACTTTGGGCAGTGTTTTTGTTTAGTAATTTTTAGTCATATCCTACTCTTCTTGATGTGTTCTGGGGGTTTTCTTGGCCAAGATTCTGAAGTGATTTACAATTTTCTTCTCCAACTTATTTTCAGGTAAGAAACTGAAGCAAACTGGGCTAAGTGACTTGCGCAGGGTCACAAAAATAGTAAGTACCTGACACTAGATTTGAACTTAGAAAAGATGAGTCTTTCTGAATCCACTCTATCCATTGCACCAACTAGCTGCTCAAACTATTACACTATTCCTATGCAAAACTATTAAAGTGGAGGAACTAGATAAAGAAACTTCATTCTATCTTGCAGATATAGCCTTAAAAGATGTTATGATGAAATTTCAGAAATGTCTCATCATCTTGGATGAGCAAAGGAATGACCTTAGCAAAAGAGAAAAGGCACTAACCAGATATTCAAATGACTTTATATTTTCTCTGTGTACCAAAGGACGTGCATTATTGGGGACAATTTAGAATTTAGGAACAATTTAGAATTTCTAAATGATTGCAGGTAATTGTTCGTTCTTATTTGTATCTCAAAAATTCTCTCATCTCAGCTGTCATTAGGAGAAATCTTTGAACTTTGTCATAAGATACTTTCTCTTTGTTGACTGTAATGGAGATAATCACAATTTATGATGATAGTAATTTTGCTTGATAGATTATAATTTTATCAGGCTAATCGTAAAGAAAAAGCTTAGTCTGTTCTTCTGGAGATTTTCTTTTTTCTTCCTTGTACCTCATTTGTAACTTTCTATTAAGCTGTGGCATTTTATGCCTCAGAGAAGAATGGGAGAGCTTATATTTGGATGGTATCATTTTCTATCATTTCATTTAAATTGAGCTCATTTTCACGAGCTCTGAATAATATCTCTTTTAATATGTGTGTTACCTTACACTTGTTTCTCAGTTCAGGGTAGTTGCTTTTGGATCCTTGCAGTACAGTAAAATTGAATGTTTCATCTTCCCTGATTTCCTGCTTTGAGAATATAGAGGGGGGGGAAGATGTAATGGGGAGGAGACCCATTTTGACTACTTTTCACAAAGTACAACTTAGGCTAGCAGTATGACTATTCATGATGACTTTTATAAGAAGACTTAAGTCTAAATTTTCCCAAGCAGGAAGAATTGTCAGTAGAATATCCCCAAACCTAAAAAAACCCTAAGTAGATATTCCCTTCCTTTCTATCTATACACTAGCATAAAACCAGATGTTTATACTTTAAAAAAAGCCATAGCAATTGCACCAATTAAGGGCTCATACTTATAAAATGTTTTCAGTTCACAAAGCACTTAACCCCCCTCCCCAACCTGTGAATTAAAGAGAGCAAGTTTTGTTATTTCCAATTTATGAGAAAATTGAGATTGAATTTTAGTGACTTGCTCACAGTCACATAACATGTAAGTTATAGAGGAAGAACTAGGGTCCAGGTCTCTTGATTCTGAGTTTAAAGCTCTTCCTCTTTATTCAGTGCTTGCTTTTAATTTAAACAAATAGCCAATTCCCTTGAGAGGTGTGCAGAGGTTGGGTGAAATTCAAGACAGTTAGTTGGTGTGATATGGAAAAGAAATAAATAAAATGATGGATTTGACTTTTTTTTAATCCTCTCTTTAAAGAGTGCTAAATATGGCTTGGAAAGCTGAACTTGATAGAATCAAACAATGAGAGAACCTGTAAAAATAGACTCGAATCCAGGACTTTAATTCCCAGAAGCCCTTGCTCCACTTCCCCAGAATGTTTTGTAATCTCAGTGAATTCTCACGTGGGCTGAGATCGAGAAGGTATTTAACCTGATTGCAAAGGCTTTTGTGTCTCTTTTTGGACTTCCTTTATGATGTGAGGTTATCTTGTCTAGGCCTCTGGCCTAGGCACGTGTTTTTCTTATTCTGTATTTTCTTTAATCCTTAACCTTTAATAAACCTCTAAAAATATAATACTCCTTGCAGAGAGAAACTAATTTCTATCTTGCCTCAGTCTCCCCTAAATTTTAATCTTTACAAACCAAAATTAAAATAATTGACTTTTGTATTTACAACCTATGTCTTCCCTGTGCCTCTATTGTTTTCTATGTAATATGAGAGGACTGGACTAAATGCCCTCTAAAATCCATTCCAGATTTAAGGATGCTATATAATTTAATTCAACCACTGCTATAGCAATAATCTCCTCTACCATTACACAGAACAATGACCATCCAGTTTCTACTAGGGAGACTGTTTCTTGTTGGTGAGCTCAGTACTTCCTGAAGCGGCCCATTCCACTTTTGAACAGGTTAAGTCATTGTTCAATTTCTCCCAACAGCTGAAATCTACTTTTGTGACTTCTAACCAATCATTCCTCAGAGTTCTATCCTAAAATCAAATATAATTTGAGAGCCCTTAAAATACACAGAGAGAGCTGCCATTAACCTCTCATTTCATTCCCCACATATATGTCAATAAATTTTCTCAACCATTTCACGTCATGATCTATACTTATTTCACCAAAGCTTGTCTTCTTCTGAAATCATGTTAACACACACATGCATGATATATGTGTGACACATTTATAAGATACCCACAAATATATATGCATATCACACACACATATAATCTAGTTCCAGCACACCTCTGCCTCAGATCATATTAGGAGCAGTATGACATGGCAGTGGACAGAGGGAAGACTTTACTTAGAATGAGGTAGATCCATGGCTGAATCTTAGTTCTGACAAATATTGACTTTTTGACGATTGATAAATCATTTAACTTTTCAGTGCCTCCGGCAGATCCTTAAGACTTTAATTCAAGAAGAGTTGGAATGAACAATAATAAAGGACATTTCCATAAAAGGAGTTCCCTAAAGTCATAGAATCATGAGTTCAGAAAAGCTCTCCACTTCCATCAGCCCCCAATTCTTGCCTTACAATTTTTTTTGAAACTCCTTTTGCTATCAAGTCACACTAATATTGATTCACATAAAGTGAACCCCAAACCACCACCCTCAACTTTCACTTCTTTCACATATGAATTGTTGTCTACTCATGCATCTTCTATCATATATTTATGCAGTCAATTAATCCCAAGTGTAGCATTTAAAAGTAATATTTATGGAATTAATCTTATTAAATTTGTATAATTTTCCCACCCTTATAGGTACTTCTGAGTCGATGCTTTTTACCCATTAATACCTATCTCTTCCAGATTCATTAGGAAATATACAAATATCCCATTTCTACATTAATCTAAATCATTGATAAAAATCTAAAAAAAATATTAATAGGTCTAGGTCATTTAAAATACCTCTGTTTACATAAGTCTGTTTCCCAATGCCAGCCTGTAAGAACTTTTTATGACATTTGCTTGGTTCATCAGTCTCCGTGGGTTTGTTACATTTTCAGCTAATTGTATCTAAATCCCACTCCTCCTTCAGTGATCTTCCCTTCAATATTCTATGTTCATTCTCTTGCCATCTCAAAGGAAAGAAGAGAAACTGTGAAAGCCTCTTGCCTACCTCTCTTCTCCAGAAGTCAGTCTTTCTCCCAGATCCATGTCTTCTTCCCATATGAGAGTACTTCATTTGTATTATCTTGCTACCTATAATAATGCTTTATTAATCAGGGAATAGTATTTTTGCATGAATTGCTCACTTCTTTCACCTACACTTTTAGAGATTTTCCATTTGTACCTTTTGCTCCTTATATTTTTTTTGTCTTTTTAATATCTTTCAGACAATGAATGAGAGTTTTTTAAATGAAGAAACAACAAAAAGATTTCTTTGTGCATTTATGACCTTGTCTTACCTTAGCTATGTGAAAACAAACATTAAAAGTCTTAGTATTTAATTAAAATATGAACATTTTTAACTTTCTCCCTGTTATATGTTGAATTCACTGTTGACCTATAGGTTCTTTTGAAGAAATTATTCACATTTTCACTGAAATCCACTCCCCTCCCCACTCTGGTTCAGGCTCTATTTTGTAGGATATGTTATTTTCATGTGATAGCTAATCTTTGCTCTTAAAAATATTACTCTGACTTTTCCTTTGATTTATTGTCACCATGTGGATAATCTTGTGCTATTATGATTAGTTTTTGGTGAAAGAAAAGAATTTTCATCTTTTTGCTTTCCATCCTTGTAATTTAATGATTTATTTATGAAGTCTACCTACAATATTTATTAGTCTCTTCCTGTTCATGTGTTTTTTTAATCATCATTATTATTTTGGTATGTACTTTGACCTCTACTTTCAATATTTCTGGGTAATTTTTCTGTGTGGTTTCTGGATTATGATTATTAGGTTTTATTTTTCATGATTAAAAAAATAATATCTGTAATCCATAGATTATTGCTTTCCATTTTATTTTTTAAATCCATATAACTATGTTGTATAATTCATGTCTTCAAATATTTTTTTCTTTAAAAATTTTCAATATTTTATGTCTTTACCTGTATATTTTCATATGAATTCTGCTATTCTCTTTTTCAAAGACTTGGCTGTTATGGACAATGTTTTATTTTTTTCTCAAAATCTCTTTCATTATACTATTTTTCATTTCTTTCATTATACTATTTTTTTGAGATTGAATGTTTCTGTCATGTCCAGGGTACAAGTGCAATGACAAAATCATAGGCCTTATCATCATAAAGGATTTTTTCTTAAAGCACAGAAATTTTAAACTACCCCATTTTTCTAACCTGGGACAGTTCACTCCCTGTGTGGTCTAGTAATACTTGAGTCTGGGGACTTTACTTTATTTGGACTATATTTAGTAAAGCAACATTATCAGCTTTAATCCTCCTATACCTCAAAACTTCCAAACTCAAAAGATTCATTAATCACATCCTTACCTAAAGCAAGTACTCCAAGAATGCACCACCACACTCTCTCTAGGTAGATCTGATAGTTTCTTCCTTCTTTACCTTATTTCCTTGATTCTCTCATGAAATTCTTTAGTAGTTCTCAACTATGCTGAAAGTTTATGAATTTACTACAATGTAATTTCAGAGCTAATATAATTTCTAAATACTACCTTTTCTTTCTCAGGGCTTTTTTTTTAACTTGATTTCCTTTTTGGCAGAGTTCTTATCCCTATTAATGCATCTTTACTTTAGATGTTTGTTCACTTCGGTATTTATGTAAGAAAGATTTAAGTTATCACTGAAGTTTGGCCTACTCTTGACCATTTTCAATTCTCTTTTAGGATCCTTCTTCCTATCTAAATATTGATTTTCTTTAAGTCCTCAGGCTTACCTCTAAGACCTGGTCATGAAGAGGTTAAGAGATGGTGCGCAAAGATAAGTAATACAGCCTGTAATTGTCTCTTCATCCTTCACTCCTGCTAGCTGTCAAATTCTTCTTGTAGATATATTAAATAATTATAACCAGTTCTACACTTTTCATTTCTGGTCTTCTTTAAAATTATGTCCCTCTGGCTCTACCATCCTCAACAGACACACTGTTTTCTTATTCTCCAACCTCAGGGATGGTCTTGATACTTTATCATTATTCCATCCTGGGAGCAAGCTCCCAGTTGGGTTATGGGGACAAAATCTAGATGGCAATTCACCAAAGGAGACAGAAGCAGCAGTTCAATAGACAGGATGAAAACCAAGATATAAGAGCTGTGTAATAAAAGCCTAAGGCCCTGAACTATCCTCTATTTCAGGACAGCTATATCTACATTTGATCTATGGGAAATTTTACTACAGCCATATGGATTGACAAAGGTCTTTGAGACAAGTTTCAGGACAGTGGTGATCCCAAAGGAAAAGCACAGGCTCTTGACCCAATTACAGGAAATGACCCATTGTAAATGTCAGCACTTTGGGGCAAAGCCCCATTCACACTATGCAAGTAATAGCTCTACTTTCTGAGTATGAGGGTTACAAATATCAAATGAAGAACTAGGTCCAACCCTCAAAGTGCTTAGATTCTACTTGAAATACTAAATGAAATGTCAAGCAGACTTTAGAAATTATAGAAAAATGAAATCATGAAAAAAAATGCAAAGGAAGGAGGACTTGCAGTCCCAGATCTCAAACTATACTATAAAGCAGTGGTTATCAAAACAATTTGGTACTGGCTAAGAGACAGAAAGGAGGATCAGTGGAATAGACTTGGCATAAATGATCTCAGCAAGACAGTTTATGACAAACCCAAAGACCCCAGCTTTTGGGACAAAAATCCATTATTTGATAAAAACTGCTGGGAAAATTGGAAGACAGTGTGGGAGTGATTAGGTTTGGATCAACACCTCACACCTTACACCAAGATAAACTGAGAATGGGTGAATGACTTGAACATAAAGAAAGAAACTATAAGTAAATTAGGTGAACACAGAATAGTACACATGTCAGACCTTTGGGAAGGGAAAGATTTTAAAACCAAGCAAGACATAGAATGGGTCACAAAATGTAAAGTAAATAATTTTGATTACATCAAATTAAAAAGTTTTTGTACAAACAAAACCAATGTAACTAAAATCAGAAGGGAAGCAACACATTGGGAAATGATCTTCATAAAAACCTCTGACAAAGGTTTAATTACTCATATTTACAAAGAGCTAAATCAATTGTACAAAAAATCAAGCCATTCTCCAATTGATAAATGGGCAAGGGACATGGATAGGCAGTTCTCAGATAAAGAAATCAAAACTATTAACAAGCACATGAAGAAGTGTTCTAAATCTCTTATAATCAGAGAGATGCAAACCAAAACAACTCTGAGGTATCACCTCACACCTAGCAGATTGGCTAACATGACAGCTATGGAAAGTAATGAATGCTGGAGGGGATGTGGCAAAGTAAGGACATTAATGCATTGCTGGTGGAGTTGTGAATTGATCCAACCATTCTGGAGGATAATTTGGAACTATGCCCAAAGGGCGATAAAAGACTGTCTGCCCTTTGATCCAGCCATAGCACTGCTGGGTTTGTACCCCAAAGAGATAATAAGGAAAAAGACATGTACAAGGTAATTCATAGCTGCGCTCTTTGTGGTGGCCAAAAATTAGAAAATGAGGGGATGCCCTTCAATTGGGGAATGGCTGAACAAATTGTGGTATATGTTGGTGATGGAATAGTATTGTGCTGAAAGGAATAATAAAGAGGAGGAATTCCATGGAGACTGGAACAACCTCCAGGAAGTGATGCAAAGCAAAAGGAGCAGAACCAGGAAAACATTGTACACAGAGACTGACACACTGTGGTACAATCGAAGGTAATGGACTTCTCCATTGGGGTCAATGCAATGTCCCTGAACAATCTGCAGGGATCTAAAAAACACTATCCACAAGCAGAGGATAAACTGTGGGAGTAAAAACACAGATGAAAAGCAACTGCTTGACTGCAGGGGTTGAGGGGATATGACTGAGGAGAGACTCTAAATGAACACTCTAATGCAGATACCAACAACATGGAAATGGGTTCGAGTCAAGAACACATGTGATACCCAGTGAAATCACACGTTGACTCCAGGAGAGGTGGGGAGGGAGGGAGGATGGAAGAAAAGAAAATGATCTTTGTTTCCAATGAATAATGTTTGGAAATGACCAAATAAAACAATGTTAAAAAAAGAAATTATGGAAAAATAATTACCCATGCCATTTTACCATCTGTAAATCCCTTAAATTCTATTGGAAACATTGAAAGAGGGATTATTTTTATTTTCTATATTTTGTACTTGCCAGATACATAATTTTCTTTTCAGGTAGAATCGGGTTCAAAGAGAACAGGAGGATCATAAGCATCCAGGGCAGTAAGTAGGTAGTACAAAATACAGTGTTCTCACACCTGTGGATGTTCAATTATTGTTCATGGTTGGTGACAATGATGACAATCATGTTATCTCCTGAAAATGAGAGATTATTTTTTTAAAGCAGAAGACTGGAAAAATTCTCTTCCAATTGTGCAGAATCCCTGAAGTTCCCTGCATGAATGACAATAAATATTAGAAAATTTTAAAATGAAATCCAAGAAAATTGTTTTCTCATTTTCCCCTTGGCACCCAAAAGATCTATTCTATTCTAGAGGCAGAGAAGAGAATGACTTCCTTCTCATCCACTCCTGGTTGTCCAGTTATTCAGTAGGAGGAAGGGGAAGGGAGATTCTTTTTATCTCTTTTTGCCATGGTAGGCTTACCTCTCTGGGGTTTCCAAAACTCTGCTCTCCAACAGAGTAAGAAGATTTAGGAAAATGTATCCAAACCACATACAACTAAGGGAGGTGGCTGCTAGATTATCATTAGCTACCTTTAGCCATGGTGTACTTAGTAGGTGGGATTATTTTATTTTTATAGCATTTCATGGAACATTTAAAAATATGTCATTAATAGGAACACTTCAAACTTATCATTCTGTATCCATTATATGTAATAATTGAAGCACATTATATCTAGAAAGAGCTTGTAAATGTGCTTCATAATACATAATACAGCTAAAATGAATGCAAATTGGCAGATTTTAACATATGGACCTCAGTATTAGGAAAAAAGGGTACTGAAATCTGCCCCCAAATCCCATTTTAAAATCTCTTCCTTGTGCATAGATTTGGTCAGACCAGGGATCAAATGTCTTCTGAAAGTGATAAAGAGTGTTCCCTTTCCATTATAACAGCTTCTAATGTGGGTGAGAAAATTTGTAATGGGGTCCTGTGGTACTCTATTACTGAAAATAAAGGGATTCACAAGAAGGTATATAGACTGTGGAAAATAGCATTAATAAACTTTATAATGAGTTTCCTTCCAGTTTCCTGTCTTCATATTTAAACTGAATTAAGTCAGCTGTCAAGCCCAACACTATAGTCCAATTTCATTTGGATATTGATTAAGCCAAATCATTCTTAATAATAATTTCTTATATTCTATTTAAACTCACAGAGTTTCACCTCTTTGCACTGGCCATTTTGTTCTAATAAAGGACTCAAAAAGTCTACTGGGTCAACAGCCTAGAAAGAAAATGAAGATAGGAGCTGGGCAAAGAATAAACAAAACAAACAGCCAATTAGTGCATTAGAGCAGTCTTGAAAATACCCTAATTGGCTTGAATTAAGATGATTACTCTTATTTTAAGGATGTAACTTTTCTGGTTCTGAAAACGTTCTTTGGTAACCCCAAGAAGAAATATCTCCTTTCCTTAGACCCTTCAGCTATGAACCTCATTTTGATGATCCTGCTCTCATTCTTTCCTCCACCAGACTCCTCACACAAGGGAATAGAAATGGTGGGGTGCCTTTAGTGATTTGAATATTTTGATTTAGTTTTCCTCCTTTAGGATAATTAATCAGTAATCTGTCAGCAAGAATTTATTTTGTGCTTACTGTGTACAACTGTGCTAAGGTAATGTGCTAAACCTTAGGTCTAAAAAAGAAAGGTAAAAATATCTCTGTCCTCAAGGGACTTACTCTAAGGTCTTTAAGGAGAGGGGAGCTCATTGGTATGGGGCTCTCTCCTTATTGGTGGACATCCATTCCCTTTATCTATGTGAAGGGTAGAATGGAATTGGTGAGACTGAGAAAAGAGGTTCTCTCTCTTTACTCCTAGAAGTATCTTCAGTTTTTCTTCTGACTCTATTATCTCATTGGGTGCTTCAGGCTCCCAGTTTCAAGAGAAAAGATGGGCAATGCCAACTCCACTTCAGGTTGTCAAAAGTTAAATTAGTCTGGGAAGAAGCCAAAATAAATGGGCTGGCAGGCTCCATTCTGCCCCTGTCTGAAGTTTACTATTCTAGAGGCTTTGAGAAATTTCCTCTTAGGTGAGATCTAAGACTCTCTCCTTTCATTGAGTTTAATTATTTCTCTCCCAATAGGAGAGCTTCTTCATTTTGTACTGTCTTGTATATATTCTCCTGTGTATACCTTCTCATATTTCTGTTTGCTATGATTTAGATACATAGATTTCTTTGCTACATCACCATGTGTGTTCATTGTGGAACTAGTGTTTGATAGTGAATCAAATCTTGTGATCCTGCTCCTCCCATTAATGAAACAGTGACCAGAAGTTAGCTTGAATCTGAAAAAGAAATCCCTTACACTAATGATATTGAAGGGATGAGATAGATTTAATTTTAGCTCACTATCTTAACCTGACCAAGTCGAACTAAGCTTCTAGCCTCATTTTCTGCTTCCCTTATTTGCAGAAAATAAAATATCTCTTGTAGAAAAGAAGACACCAGAGATGTCTACTCTGCCTCCTTTTGAGCCATATAATGGTATCCCCACACTCAAAGGGGATAGTTCACATTGAAATTATAATGGAATGTTGTGGAATGTTTTTCCTCCTCATCTCTACCTCCTAGATTTTCTGGATTCTGTCAAGTGTAAGAATTGAGGAGATACCCTGAAAGAGAATCTTGCTGTTTAATGGAGAGACTGGCCTGGGGGGCAGGGAAGAGGGACTGAGGATGTTGGGAGAAGAGGAGCTGAGAGAGTTCTAAACCAACTGACTGGATTTCCAGCTTTGGAAGCAGAAAGGAAAGGAGTGTTTTTCTGAGACTCACAGAGAGATTCCTGATGCCAGGAGGACACGGATGCTAATTTCATCTTGCTACATACCTGTCTCCAGCTTGAAATCCTCTAGAATTCCCTAACCATTAAACTCCTGCTATTCAAGACTGACCAAGAGTCAGTGGGACTCTGAGGCAGGAGCCAACCACCATTTCCCTTGGGTCTCTTCCCCTTACATCATTTCCAGATAGAATAACAAAGATTTAGCTTAAGTTATAGTAAAATTAGGAGATAAGGAAGAGGGTATTTGGGGCCAAAAGGCTTTGAGGCATTAAGCCTCTGGCTGAGGACATTGGGTTTTAAACTTCTGTGATATTAACTGTTAACCCTTACTCCCTCCTTCCTGCTTCCTGATCCCTCCTGCCTTAATTGCCCATTCCTTTTAAAATAAATTGTCAGTTACTTCAGTTAGAGATTGGTCAGAGGATTCTTGAAGGATAGAGGTTGGGTGTGTGGGCATAAGACCAAAAGGTGAAACCTTTGTTTCATCTGAGACAAGCAAGGGCCAGCTTGCCTTTGGGGTTATAGGGAAGCATCTCACAACAAAGACCCTGATCCTAGAAGAGGACTGGTTGGTATATCACATCTGCCCAGCAGCTGAGCCCACATTCTAAGGAAGAGAAATAGACAGATTCTTTCTCTTGCTCCCTGATAGATCCATAGCCCTAAAGTCAGTCAGTTTTGGGGAAGGAGAGACAAAGCCCTCTCTTTACAGACCCTTCAGTTCCCTCACACTCCTTTTATTTCCATATTTCCTTTCAACATCTCATTGAAGAGACACTCCTATTTCAGTGAGAAAAACATTGATACCCCTCTCCATCAGTAAGAGAGGAGAGTAATCCCCTTCTACTTTCTCTCTCTCCTTTCCTCCTCTTTTACACAAGTATCTACCTAAGTCTTACCTTCTTCAAGAAGCCCTCCCCAGTTGCTTAATTTTAGATCCTTCCCTCTGAGATTATCACAAATTTGCCCCATCTATATTTTGTTTCTGTAAAATTATTGGCATGTTGTCCTCTGCCATCACACTGTGAGTTCCTTGAAACAAAGGACCATTTTGTTGTGTTGTGTTCTTTTATTTTTCTTTTTGTATCTCCAGAGTTTATCACAGTGTATAGTAGAAGACAGGTACTTAAATAAATGCTAGTTGACTGCTTATAAGTAGACTTGGTTTGGGAATGTCTGGAAAGAGTTGAGCATTGAGTTGTGAAGGCTGGTCATCTGAATAAGATAACCAGTGCTTAATTAAGATTGTCAATGGATTTATAGTCTTCTCTATGTGTATGTGAGTGTGTGTATCTCTTTGTATATGTGCATATGTGAGAGAAAAAGAGATGGAGAGAGAGAAGAAAAAGGAGGAGAGACTGAAAGAGAGAGAGATACAGAGACACACACACACATACAGAGAGAGAGAGAGAGAGAGAGAGAGAGAGAGAGAGAGAGAGACAGAGAGAGAGAGAAGAGAGAGAGAAGAGACAGGAAGAACTAATTTCGGAAGTACCTCCATAGGTGGAAATGTGTGATTATGAATAGAAAACCCCAATATGAATCCCTAATTAGTTCAGAATAGGAAAGGATAAAAAGAAAAAAATGCTGGTTTTGTTTGTTTTGTTTTGCTTTTTTTTGCTTCCTTGCTAAAACAGGGAGAGACTTCCTTTTGTAGAGAACTGTGTGGGGATGAAGTGGAGATAACCATGCAGGGTATATTGTATAATGACAATAAATGAAAACATAAGAAAAGATGAAAACACCAAATAAAACAGTATAAAGGGAGGAGAGGTTCCAAAATAGTGCACTGTGCAAAATCTAGTTAATATGTATGATCTTGTTGAAGATCTAGGAAAGAAGAATAAGAAGTAGATTGATGCATAGGAGAATCAAGAAAGAATAGTATCAGAAAATAGTCTCTAAAGAGAAAAGAATAATAAAGGGGAAGAAAGTGATCAATACTGTCAAAGACCACAGAGGAACCAAGAAGAATGAGGACAAAGAAAAGTCAATTAGATTTGTCAATAATGAGATTGTTAGTAACTTCAGGAGTATCAATTTCTGTTGAATGATGAATTTGGAAGTCAGACTGCACAAAGATAAGAAGAAAGTAAGAGGAAAGGAAGTGGAGACACATGTTATAGATAACCTCAAGGAATTTAGCCACCAAAGGAAGTTTCCTTGCTTGTAGATGGTCTGACATCCAGGAAAGTGAAAATCTATTCTAATATCACATAGATAATATGTGAAAGATCTAGAAACCAAACATAGGTCCTCTAACTTCAAATCCAGTTTTCTTTTCACCATTTTAAACATGAAAGGTTAATATATGGAATTAAATTATGTAAATTCTATCCCATATACTTCGAACACTAGTTCTACCTTATATGTCCTGACTGCTAATCAGTAAGAGCTCCCTACAATCATGATGCCATAGATTGGAATGATCGTGACAGTAAAGAAGGTATTTGGACAAGTGGATTTGGTGACATTTGGAATCAATCAATCTAAGGGTCAGATGATGAAAAACATTTTAATAGAAGTTAAAATCAATAAACTCCATCTCAGTTAACATCTCAGAACTATATTTAGCCTCCCCAAGTTGGAACATGTCCTAGGGATGTGGTCCCCATTTATCATTACATATTTTGTTATTTTTAACAAGTGGTTGACTCTTAAATCACATAACTTCTGAAATGACTGTAAATTCCTTATAGATCTCATAAAGAAAACTGTAAATCGAATTTTTTAAAGTTGCATTGAAATGCTATCTCAAAGAAAACTTGGTTTGTTCAATTAGATATAAGGGAGTATGGAAAAAATTCAGAGATCATCCCTTTGTGAATCTCAATAAAAATATTTTCAAGTTTTTTTTTCTGTATATTCTTTGCTACTAATGTTATCCAAAAGGGATTCTATGTCATTTTCCACTTGCTTTTTCTGTAACTACGATTATACTTATTACAAGTGAGTCTCTAGAAGAGAAACTCTGAGTGCATCATGGATATATTTCTTAAGTAGAATACTTGAGAAATCATTACTTAATAAGGAATTATTTCAAGGAATCTCATGTCTAGAGGTTATTTCCTCATTGTCTTAGCAACTTGATGGTTTAAAGCTGGTATCTTCTAGCCTTAGTGGCCAAGAACTGAATAGACTGTAATTAAAATGTTCTAGCTTTATGAACTTTAAACTGCAGAAAGAAGTAAGTAGATATAAGAAAACAAGATACTCAGTGGCTATGACAAAGTTTTTGGATGGAATCTTGTGACAAAGTTTAGTCATAGAGATGAACTGAGAAAATAAAACTTCCACTTCTCAAAGGTGAGGGATTATGGTTTTGGAAGAATGTACTGTCAGTCAGTCTCTCTCTCTCTCATTCTCTCTCTCTCTGTCTCTCTCTGTCTCTCTCTGTCTCTCTCTGTCTCTGTCTCTGTCTCTCTCTCTCTCTCTGTCTCTCTCTCTCTCTCTCTGTCTCTCTCTCTCTCTCTCTCTCTCTCTGTCTCTCTCTGTTCCTCCCACTCCCTCTCCAATAAGGATAGTATAATAGGATAAATATGCAAATTTAAAAGGAAGTAATATTTTTAGAAGACAAAAAAAAATAGTTCCTGACATCTTTGACCTTATATTTCACTGGAATGTACCTACTAAATCAATCTATTCTATTAACAAAAATGCTTGGCTACTTGAGACCTAAGGTAGGATTTTCAGCCCTAGAAGTTGCAACACATTTCTAGTATTGAACCTGGTTTTTGCTTTTGTTAAAGGCTTGGACTAATTCAAAAGTAATGATTTTTTCATCATGGACTCCTTTGAATAAAGTTTTAAAATGAAAAAATGAAACAAACAGGATGAAAATGGAAAATAATTATATTTGAAGAGTTATTAAAATATTTTTAAAAGTTCATGGACCTCCACATTAAGAATGCCTAACTGGGAGCCATTAGGTGGCTCAGTGCACAGAGAATGAGGCCTAGGGATTGAAGGTCCTGCATTCAAATGGGGCCTCAGACACTTCTTAGCTGTATGACCCTAGACATGATGTCCATTGCCCAGTCTTATCACTCTTCTTTCTTGGAACTAATACAAAGTATTGATTCTAAGATAGAAGGTAAGGAAATGAAAAGAAAAGAAAAGAAAAGAAATGAAAAGAAAAGAAAAGAAAAGAAAAGAAAAGAAAAGAAAAGAAAAGAAAAGAAAAGGAGGAAAGCAAAGCAAAAGAAAAGAGAAAAGAAAATTAAAGAAAAGAGGAAAAGAGCAGTTAGGTAGTACATTCAGTAGATTGCCAGTCAGTAGTGATCTAGAGTCAGGAGGTCCTGGGTTCAAATTGGACCTTAGATACTTCCTCTTTGTGTGACCTTTGGCAAATCACTTACTTCTTGTTGTCCATCCTTTACCTCTCTTCTTCCTTGGAACTAATACACAATATTGTTTCTAAGAGAAGATAAGGGTTAAAAAAAAAACAACAACCCTATGCACCAGATGATCTCTAAGTTCATGTAAATCAGGTTGGAAATAGATATCTCTTAGAGATAACCAAGCAATGTCATCCAATATGATGCCAGGAAATCAGAAAAAAAAATCTAAATTTAAAGATGACTTTTAATATGTAAATCTGCAACTTTAAAAATGTTTATCACTTGGTTTGTCATTTGATCTACAAGCATCTGGTCCTCTTTCCCATTATTAACTGGAAGCCCTGAAGGCTTTTCTGTATCTTTGGGGTTGGTGTGGGCCAAAGGAAATCAGGTCCCTGGTGAGTAAAAAGTCACAGTGTGTGAGAGTAGCAAACAAAGTAATGCCAGGAAGTGTCTAGTGAGGAATAATTCATGGATCAATTCATCCTGGTATTTGTAGTTTCACATTTGACCTTAATGCACACCTGCCAGCTCAGATCAGGTGAGTAGCAGCATTGAATGGGAACTTCCTGATCAAGATCCAAAAGGGATGGAGAATTTTACCTAACTTTTGCAGAAATCATTACCAATAGATGGAGTTCCTGGTGCTAGAAGAAATAAAACTAGCTGGTATCTTTAAAATAAACTCATATCTTTTGAAGGTTAAGGGAAATTCCGTGAACAACATGCCCCTTGAAGATACATTATCTAGTAAATAAATGGATTTTGCAGCCAAATAGCAGGTACAGTGGGTAAAGTATCTATCTTCAGACCATACTATTTTGTGTCTATTAAGAAGTTCTCTAAGTTCTTTGGACCTTTTCCCCTTAACTGCAGGTATCTTTAGCTTCTATCTCACAGGGGAGCTAGGAGGCTCAAAAGAAATAACATATGTTAAGTACTTCATAGGTGCTAAAGTGCCATATAACTGTCAGTCGTAATTATGGTGATGGACTGCTTCCAATAATGTGCCATCCTTGGCCCTTAGAAGGGCTCCTCATTTGTCATGTGAGGTTTCCAGTTACATTCCATCTTTCCTTTAAACTCCACACAACTGCAGATTTCTATGGAGTAGCATCTCCATACACAACTCACTGTGAGCAGAGGGATGGCATATAAAATGCCTGTATTGATCTTCAAGGGTACCTCCTCAGTCACCAATGGAATGCTGGTATGGCTGAATCCAATCAAGATAATGAATTTGACAGCACAGTTTTGTCTATGCTGTGACCTTTCTAGTACTGATGACCAACATGTTCATATGAACATATTCTATTACTCCCTTAATCCAATTAATTAAGTTACTTAAGCTTAACACTGCAGTAAGACATTTGGGGTGCCAAATATACCTTGTATGCTGCAGTAGCAGTAACTGTTGTCTCAATAGCGGTAGTAGTAGTTGTTGTAGTAGTAGCAGTAATAGTAGTGGCAGTAATAATGTTAGCAGCAGTTATAGTGGTAGTAGTAGCAGCAGTAATAGTAATGGTAGTAGTAGTAACAATATAGTATCTCATATTTTTATATTGGATGGAATTTGGATGAAAAAGTACACTGGGAGAGGTTGTTGGATAATTTTTTCACCAAGCAGTTAAGTATCTCAGTGGTTAGCCTGCTGGATGTGAAGCCAGGAAAACCCAAGTTCAAATTTAGCCTCTTTTGAGTGACTCAGCAGGTCACTCCTCTTATATCTGCCTTAGTTACCTGTTTTATAAAATGGAAATAAAACAAAGCCCCTAATTCCTTACTGTGGTGAGGATCAAATGAGGTAGTCTTTTTAAAGATTAAAACTCTTTGCTACCCTTAAAACTATATCTAAATGCTAGCTGTTATTTTTACATTGACTTTTCTACACATATGTCGTGCAAGCAGGTGTGCTGGGAAATATTTAATAAACAAAACTCTGGGGAGGGATAATGACATGCATGATACATTTGTAATTTAAATTTCAAATTATCATTGACATTTTCCCATAACTCTATTAAGTTTAGACAATCAAAAGCAATATGTTGGACCCTGATTTGTAGCACTTGCCAATTTCTGAGGTGTAAATGTTCATGTTGAAAATTAAACAATTAGCTCTCCCAAGTTGTTTGGAGCTGGCTCCAGTAACACCCCAGACTAAGGGCGTTTTTACTTGGACACAACCAAATTGGATGGATCTAAGTGATATCCATTGGAATTCCCCATGGTTTATTGCAACTTTTTGGAAATATGAGCCTAGCATCTGTAGGCCATCATGCCACTTGTTCTACTATGGAAGAAGCCTCTAGAAGTACAGTAGGACTGGCTTCTAGACAACTCTTATCTCTACAGTAGTCAAGTCAAATCTTTGTGGTCTATAAGACAATGAAAGAGTACTCAGAACATAGGTTTCATGGTCTTCCATCTTCTTTGACTTTTCCCTTACATTCTCTAACGGAACTGGTATACTCTACAGGGACCTCTTTCTAATTGTCATGCCTCTGCTTGACTTTATCCCTACTCCTCTCTCCTTGAAATGCCTTTCATTGCTTACTTATATAATGCTTTGTCTTGTATAGCTGCTTCTCATGTGTCTGGCTTGTCTCTCTAATGTGATTGGCAGGGCCTGGAGTGCAGGGAGTAATTCTTATATCTCTTTCCTTTACCCTATAGGGCCTAACATAATGTTGGGCATAGGAAAAAAAAAAAAACATTTGATAATGACTTGTCGAGTTGAACTAAATTGAATTGAGAAAAGAGAATGTGTTTTCAATCTATTGACTTTTTTTTTAAACCAAGGGATTTTTGAAGTGGGAAGGAAGGAGGGGAAAACAGATACAGGAAAAAAAGAACATGTGTTTCAACACAAATTACAATCTAAGAAAACAGAGGACCTAGGGCAATTCTTATTCAGGTTAGGGATGGTTTTCCTGCTATCTCTACTTCTTTTCACCTAAGTTTGTTCTGTTTTTTTTTTTCAGGTCAGTCCATATAGAAAAATCATTTTAGATTCTCTGTCTTCCCTTTTCTCTTTTTTTCTCACCATGTATGGAAGATTGAACCTAGCATTCACATCAGGGAATGCCTGGTAGCTTCAGGCAGCCTTTGATTACAAGAAAGTACTTACAGAAATTCCCTCCTTATGATCTTACATTATCTATATGAGAGCAATCAAGTAGACCAGCTGGAAACTTCCCATCACTGTGAATGAGCTGACAGGCTCATGCAGTATTTTTCACTCAATGTTCTTTCTGGAATGGATTGGTTTGGCTATTAAGACTAACCTAAACCTCCACCTGCTTCTCCTCAGGAGAGATCATTGTCCTTATGTAGATGTATCCAGTAGTAGTTCATCAGAGTGGCCTAATGCAGTAGGAATTAAGATTCTTCAAATTTCCATTATTCCAACATCCATTCAGTCAATACTTTTATCTATAAACTATCTTAGAGATCTAGTAAGGAATTTTAACATGGGGTCTTCAGCTTCATAAGGGGTACATAAACAGACTTCAGGAGTTATGTGAACTTGAAACTATTAATATTTTGATAATTATAATAAAATATAATTGATTTCCTTTGTGATTATGTGTCTATATGCATATGTGAATTTGAAAAAAATCTTCTGAAAAAAGAGATCTATAGACTTCACCAAGGTGTCGAAGGGGACAATGGCACATAAAAAGGACTAAGAATCTCTGGTTTAGTTGAAAATGCAAAGAAGACTAAAGACATGACTCATTCCTCTCATGATGCATACAGTCTACTAGGCAAAGTGGGACAGGCAAAAATAGTTCTATTGGTCATTGACTAGAGAGATAGCAGGATATGTATGGAGCAGCTGGAGTTCTGGATTAGAAGATGGGAAGACCAGGACAGACATTTGTTAGTTGTGTGATACTGGTCAAGTTACTTAAAATTTTGAGGCATCAACTTCCTCTTCTGAAAACAGAGCACATGGAACTTGATGACATTTCAGAGTTCTTCTGCTTCTTTGTCTGATTCTATAATCTATCCTTCAATATATGTAGTTAGAGGATATGAAGAATTTTATTTTTCTCAAAAATTATTTTATTGTGAATTAACAGACACCAAGTGAAATTAGCATTGCTATCTACATAAATATATATGTGCATATATTTATATTAGACTATAAAATGAGGGTTATATGTGAAACTGGACATCTCTATTATATAAAGCTTTTTTCTCCAGATATTCCAGTTATATGTGACTCTTTGTGACCTGATTTAGTGAGTTTTCTTGGCAAAGACACTGGAATGACATACCATTTCCTTCTCTAGCAGACTTAACAGATGGAAAAACTAAGGCAAACAGAGTTAAATGACTTGCTCAGGGTCACACAGCTAGTAAGTGTCTGAGGCCAGATTTGAACTCAGGAAGATGAGATTCAATTACCAAGAGTAGGATTCTTTAGGAGAACCTCATGCTTCAGTTTCCCCTACTACCATTGCTCTTTATCAAAACCCACCTGTCTTTGTTCTATTCCTTCAGAGTTCTACACTTTGTTTGCTGAAATGACAAAGTAACATGACTAATAGAAAGAAAAATGAACTAAGAATCAGGAAATGTAGATTTTCTATTTACAAGCTTTATGGGCTTGAATAAATCTGTTTCTAAGGTCCCCTCTAACTCTAAACAATATACTTCTATATACCATTAGTCTCAGATGCTAATGATTTGAAGTGTTACTTCTGCTGGGCAACATATTGATTTATTCTAGGATCCTCAAATAATAAAATATTTCTTACTGCTTATGATTCCTATTCAGAAGAGTAGTTCTTTTGGCTATACCAACCTTAATCTTGAATAAGTCTCTTCTGTGAGTTTTGCTTGGCTACCCCAGCTTTTTTCTTGAATAACTCTTCAGTTTGAGCCAAGGGATGCTGTGCCAGGAAAACATAATAGGAGATACCAATTGCTTACAGGAATAAAAAGGGTATTTATGAGGGAAGTAAACTAGAGAAATTCCATGATTGAATTTTATATTATCATTTAAAATTAGAACTATCTTTCATGTTATTTGGCAAATGGTGAAAGCCTGAGTTTAAAAAAAATGCAGGGCTAAAGGCAGGATTTGTTATCAAGATACCTGTATTCAAATCTTGGCTCTGCCTCTGCTTTGTGACCTTGGACCACTCCCTGAAACTCACTGGACCTGAGTTTTCTTGTCTACAAAATGGAAACAAGGATTATAGGATTATAAAACTAAAATCTAAGAGAGAAATCTGTAGTAACCCTACTAAGACCTTGTAGTCAGTTTATGCAATTACTTAACTCATCATAAAAGTGCAATTCTCCCTAAAAAGGCAATTCATCAATGATTATATTTTGAGAACAATGAATCCATACCTTCTCTTCTTAGCTTCAATTGCTTCAATATTTCACTGTTTCTGAACAAGAGTACAATGAACTCTATATTTCAGCTTTAGAGAGACATCCTCATCATAGTTTTACTCTTTGGAGGGGAGAATGCTTTCCCATCATATGGGAGTCCCACAGAAGTGCAGATAGCATTAAAACTACAATAGTGAGGTTGTATCAAATAGAAAGAATATTGAGGTATCACAGAATCAAAACAAGGTGAGAGCTGGAAGAGACCTTAGAGATTTAGTTTAACACATCATCTTACAAGTAAGAAAGCAGAGGCTTGGGTCATGATTGACTTTCCTAAGGTCCTACAGCTGGAAATTGACAGAAACAGCACATGAACTCAAATCTCTGAATCACAATCTAGATTGACATTCACTCTCAACTCATTGGTATAGGTCAAACCATCTATAGAGTTATTCTTCTAAACATCTCAACAACAGTTAAACTAAAAAGAAGAAATGAAATCAGGGGCTTTTCCCATTTCTACACCTCAATCCCTAAATTTGTTGTAAACTTCCAAGGAGAAGACTAAGTCAACTTTATAGCAGGGAGTAACAAAGATCTTGATTCAAAGAAAGAGAAGTTAGGACTCTCCTTCTGACTCACTATATGTATCTTCTAGTATATCATTTTTTTTTCTCTTTGGGCCTCAGTTCTTCAACATAACAAAAGTTCCTTGAGTACAGAAATTGTTCTAATTTTGTCTATATATCTCCAGGACCTTTCATAGTACTTTCAATATAGCCAGCACTTAATAAATCTTCATTGAAATTGAATTGAGCAGATTGGATAAATTAATAACAACCTTTCTGGCTCTCAAAGAGTCTTTTAAATTTATACATAAATTTTCCTAGGACATGATGTTTCCTTTCCTGTGAAAATGTATAGCATTGCTCCTACAGATCACTAAAATGAATCGGCAATCATAGGAAACAAATGTTTACAGCATCCTACTGTTAAGGGAGTGTTACTGGTTTAATAACATTGCTCTAGAAAAAAAAAGAAAAAAACACTATTTCTAAAAAGATAATTTTTGCTCAACATGACTTTGCCTTCTCTAGTGCTTATTCCTCAGCATTCATACATTTTATTTTCCATGTTCATGGTATTAGTTGGAAAACTCAATTCAATAAGGTTTCATTTTAGCTATAATTCTTTGGGATGTATAAAACTTTGAGATTAAAAAGACAAAAAATGGACCTGTCCTTGTCTTTAAGGACCTTACACTTTCCTGGGATATACAACTTGTATAGAGATCAATGAGTGGAATTAAAATCCAATAAATACAAAGTAATAATGGCAATGAACATCATTAACAACTGGTGAGATCAGTGAAATTGTCTGATAGTATGTCATCTGTTCAGGCTAAAACTCACCAGGCAAAGAATTTCTTAGAGACTGTCTCATACTTTTATAGTAAAAGCCACCACCACCACTATGCTCCATGTCTAGGGTAACTGACTGTGGCCAGGCATTATAATTCCAAGTGATAGCTCTGGATTAAATAAGATCTTCTAGGAGACAAAACCAGTGCAGCTGAATTGAAAGAAAATAATCTTTAAGGACATCACAACTTTCTCGACTTTAGCCTTCACCCATGAACATAGCCCAATAGGTGGACATTGGCAGTTATTAAGATTTATACAGTATATTAACATTTGAAAAACCCTCTCTATACTTTATCCCATTCAAGTCTCACAATAACCCTATGAAGACAGCACTGTGGGAAGCATCAGAGCTAGAGTTCAAGATCAGCTCTTTTGAATCCCAGTTGAAGATTGTTTCCATAATTTTTCGTGATTTGCCTCTATTATTACCCCAATAGTCCATTTGATCTGTGATATTAACAATATGAATCATTCTTTCAGTGATGAATCATTACCACTCATTTTATTTAACCAGAGAGGGTCTATCCAAAGGAACAAATATACAAATTGCATCAACAAGAGCAAACCATTTCTAATTTCTGGACTTAGGCTTCTTCATCTGTAAAATAAGGGAGTTGGCCTGGGTGGCTTCTAAAGTTTCTTCTAGCTCTATGATCCTAGAACTTCCAGGATCACTTCTGGTTTTTACATTATATGACTGGGTTACAATTCCCTCTATAATTTGAAGAGAGCATCATTATTGCTTTTGTTCCTGAAAATGGCTCCATGATTTAACCACTGCAGGTATTATTTTTTTTCAAAAATAAATTAGTAAATTTAAAATCTAAGAGATTCACACATTTGTCAGTCAGTCTACAGTAGAGACAAGATTTGAACTATAGATTTACTTAGACATATAATAGGCAGTGGATTATAGTGATAAAACTAAGGCTATAACTATGATGTTAATTTTGAAGGAATGAAAGGAGGACTAGCAATTTTGGCCAGTGTAATAGGTTAGGGGGGAGAAGATGAGGATGAAGATGTTTGGGAACAGGTTGTTCTTTGGGAAGTATGCTGTTAAGGAGAAAATCTTTTACCCCATCATAGGCAAAAAGCTGGCTCTACAGAGAAGGAAGATGATGTATGTAGCTTAGGAAATGTGAGAAGAGCAAAAAATTGCCTTTTCTTAACAACCTACTGTTTAACCCAAGCTTCATTAACTATAGCACAATCCTTCAATTTAAGAAATCATTTCAATGATTATTCCTAATGAGTACAAAGATATTTATATGAAAAGTAGGTGTATGCTTGTGCTTCTCCCCACCCCCCACAACTGGAATTCAAGAAGTCTAGCATACACTTTAATTAGAATATCCTTCAAGAAGAAATCTCATGAATAATAATGTAACTCCTCTGCTGTTCATTAAGTAAATACCATTTTGTCTAAGATTCTCACATTTTTCCCTTTCAGATTCTGATATAGTTTTTAATAAATATTTGTTTAAAAAAACCCCACAACCAAGTGAATTGTTTACTTTGGGTTATCACAAACATCACTTTAACCTAATATTCCTTCTTCTATGAACAAAATATTTTATTCTCCATAAATAAATAAGTTAGTTTTATTAAAAAGACACACAAGTCTGAATGCCCTAGAATAACAAAAGCAGAAACAACCTACCAGTTCCAGATCCTTGGAGCCTCTAAGACATCTGAGTGAGCTTCCTGCTTCCCTGTTCAAAATAGGGACCCTTAGCTCTCATTTTATACACTTTGAGGTTGTCTACACTTATTTCATAGGAATCAAAAACTATACCTTTCCTCCCATATCACTTTTTTTTAGTGTATCCCTTAACTTACTCAGGATGCTAGGAAAATTTTTAAATAAAATTAATTTACCAGTTTCTGGCCATATTTAGACATGTGCCATGAAGCATTTTATTCTTGGAGGGGAGTGGGAAAGCATGCCAGAGCAGCAGCAAGGAAGGGTGGATAAAATAGTGAAACTGTAGTCAATAAATAATTTAAAAAATATATAAACAGAAAGAAACTTCTTTTTTCCCCAGAGGTGGATTATGGACAATGATCAATTGGGGATGTTGGTTGCTATTTGTAGGTATAAATCCTACACAAGTGGGTGGTCTAAGAACTAGTTGTACTCCATGGGGATTGGTCAGGGAATTCTTTCTTCAATGTATGCTTTTGATTTTAGCTCTCGTAAAAGATAATTTTTAGTACCTTGGTTTGGGAAATGGAGGAAAAGAATTTAAACTTTACTGATTACCATTAAAACCTTTGGATTTAAAAGAAAGTGAGTATATGGCCCTTAACAAAGGGAAAAAATACAACAAAAAAGAAACTTCCTGAAATGAATCAAGGGAAAATTTATTTCAATGGTTTCAAATATTGAATAGATTTCAGGGATAATGATTTTTTAAAAATTGATTATCTACCAGTAAATCACAGAAAACATATATTTTCTAGGTACTCATCTCACCTTGGGTCATGTATTCAATTTTTTCTTCCTCTCTTGTTCACAAAAATTAGAAATTCTGGGTTAAAGAGTATATGTTTAAAATATGGTTGCACACAAAATAAAATACACATGCATATTATATGTGTAATATGTATACATGTGAATATGTATTATACATAATATACATGCATGTAAATCAAATGTTCTAGATCCATGATTTATTATTTTAGTAAACTACAATTTTCTAAATATCCTCTACTTATGTAAATTAACTAGTATATAATTTATAAACTTAGAGGTTCCTTTGTGCACTAAAAGGTTAAATGATTTTGTTGCTATCACATAAGTAGTAGAAATCAAAGACTTCAATCTCATTCTTCCTGATTTCATTAAAGTGTGAGCTCTTTGAGTATAGGACCTCTATCTACTTTCTTTGCATCTCCAGCCCGTAATATAGTGCCTGAAACATAATCTGAGTTTCATCTTTAATTCCACTCATGCTTCTCATCCATACAATCTGATACATGTCTTATTCTTTATATTTTCATAGTATTTCTCATGATATATATGTCTTTCCACTCATGAAACAGCAAAACTGGAGAAGATCTTGGTTAAATAACACCTAGAATTCTATAGTCCCATTCTGATGGGTCTTTCTGCCTCAGGTCTTTCCTTCCCTCCAATTTCTTCTTCATTCATCCTCCAAAGTTGTTTTCCTAAAGCATAGACTTGACTATATCATGCCTCTTCCTACTTAATACATACCAGTGGCTTCTTATTACCTCCACAGTAAAAGAGAATTCTCATGATGAGCTTTTTTAAACCTTTCACAACCTGGTTGTATTTGATTGTACACATTTTTCTGTATCCCTAGAGTTTAGCCTAGTGCCTGGAATATAGTAAGCATTTTATAAATGTTGATAAAATTTTTACAAATGTCACTGCTCAGGGTCATAGTAACTAATGTAGGATCTAAAATTCTGATTCCTCCTGCAATGTTCTCCCAGTAACCCATGATGCTGATTAAATAGAGAAAATGTGATTGAATCCTCCTAGTTTCTATTGTTGTTACATTTGATTCTTGTGGGAAAAAAGTTCCCTAATCTGGACCAGTTGAGATCAATTTGAGTTAGGAAAAGTATGAATTACTAAATATTTCTAAAGGACTTGACTATTTGACAATTTCAATCAGAAACAATCCCAAATTAAATTAGGTTAACAAAATGTTTTTAAGATAATATACCAGTAGATCTGTTCATTAATTAGAGTCAATACAATAAGATAGAAAAAGAACTGCTTTTAGAGACATAAAATCTGAGATCTAATACTGCCGGTGTCAGTTACTAACTATGTGACCTTAACCAAGTCATTCTCTTTCACTCTCTCTGGTTTTCAGATTATAATCTCCTATAATAAATCAAAGGAATTAGCAACTAGCAAAATAGGATAACTTATTTGAAGGGTACTATGGAGGCCTCTCTGACATTTACCCTACCCCCTACCAAATCCTCCTCTCTATTCCTTTTCTTTGCTTGTAATTCCACTTAAGAGTTTCATTCCATTTGCTTTCTTGCTTTATCCTCAAACTCTAAATATCACACAAGAAGAATAACGCTACAAACCCTAAAGCATTTGTAGATGATGTACATAATTTCCCTCAGAATCTTAGGTCTAAAGAGTATTTCTTTTTAAATAAGTAAAATTAACACTTGAAGAGAGAGTTAAAAATATTGATGGAGCACATATAAATGTTTTTTAATTTGATCTCAAAACAAGACAAACAAAACAAAACTATGTTAGAAACTGCAGATATTCTTAGACTAGCTTTACAGATAAGGAGATTGAGTCTAAAGAGAACAAGACTCTGGACCATGATTAGGGTGCTAATAGATATTAAGAGAAGAATTTGAAATTGAGACTCTCTTGATTCTAAATTTAGTACTTTTTTCAATATTTGGAGAAATCTTGAGGATTGACTTTACCTTTATGGGATTTGGAAGGAGGTACCATTAAGGCAACTAAGTGACATAGTTGCTAGACTATCAGGTCTAGAATAAGGAAAATGTCTTCCTGAATTCAAATCTGGCCTCAGAAACTAACTAGCTATGTGACCCTAGACAAGGGTTAAATTTATATGGTTGGACTGAATATATTTAATTGGTGGTTGCCAGGGATTTAATTTCTAAATCCCAAAATGGATTACTCAAGTAAATGAAATTTATGGTAGTTTTTTTTTACAATAGAGGGAATATATTAAGGAAGAGATAAAAGGGGGGAGAGAGAGAGAGAGCTCTGGCTTCCTCTTAACCAGTTAGAAATTCGAAGGCAGCAGTCAGGGGAAAGGAGTCTCAAGATGATGGGCTTTTCTTGGAGGTTCACACCTCCAGGAAGAGCAAGGAAAGAAATCAGCCTTTACACTCACCACAGTGATCATCAAAAAGGAAAGTAGTCTGAGGTCTCCTGCATGAGCTCCTCCAGGGATCCAATTCCACAGCCAAGTGTCTTCATTCCAAGTCTGAGTGTCTGTCTTCCAATCTCTCTTCAAGTATCTGTCTTCACTCCAGTTCCAAGTGACTGTGTTTCACTCCAACTCCAGTTGTGATGATCAGTCTAAGCCTGAGTGACTGACTGAATGATCCTTCACTCTCCTCCAAGTGACTGATTGATCTTTACTCCAAGCCTGAGTGACTGATTATGAACTTTGTGTGTCTCTGTTTCCACTATTTAAAGACCTTTTTCTCTTTTGTCACCTCCCCTACATTTTATGTCTACCAATCAAAGCAGACTCCAGGAATGCCCACTCTTTCACACATAGGTCACCGACCTCCCACTCAATGTATGAAATGGGTGTTAATAGTTTTTTATTATTAGTTCACACTTTTTTGTAGTCAGTTCATACCTTTTTGTGGTTAAAATGGATAGGTCTACTTTATGTACTGGGTTTACACTATGGGGATTAAAATCTAAAAATAGACAGAGGATTACAATTTAATCTTCACTATAAAGGAAGAGTTAAATACCTTCATTGTTACAATCAGGGGATTACAATTTAATCTTCACCCAAGGTATTTAAACCTATTTGCCTCAGTTTCCTCATTTATAAAATGAGATGTAGAACACTTGGCAAACTACTCTAGTATCTTTGCCAAGAAAACCCCAAATGGAGCCATGTGGAGTTAGACTTGAATGAAAAAAAAATGACTGAACAATAAGCCATTCAGAGAAGAAAGAAAGAAAGAAAGAAGGCAAAGGGAAGAAAAGATGGCTTTCCTTCAAGTAGATTTCAATAGTTTGTAGCTTTAGTGCAAAGAGGAACTTATCTTTTACAGAACAGAAAATTGGAGCCCTAAGAAACTAAGAGATTTACTTATGATTACAATGATAGCAAAGGTTGAAGCCAGTATTTAAACCAAGGTCCTTTGGTTTCAAGTCCTGTATTGACAAATTGAGTCTTCTTCTCCAATCTAGCATTCTCCACAATATCTCCTCTACACAATACAGGACAGGATGTCATTAGAATGTTAATTTTGTACCATTTTATTATTAGTGAAGAGTTATGATCAATGGATACCAGGGCCATTTCTAATCAATAGCATCTGTATTAATATTGTACCATTCTAATCTTTTCATTTAAAGATAATTTTAACTTTTCAAATTCAAAACTCTTTAGAAACAATAAAAAGAACCAAAGAAACATGATAAGAGAGACATAAGAGGTCTATAAGACTGAAGAGTCATTGCTTTGACATCTCTCTAATAAAAGACTAACAGTGAAATTGAGGGGAAAGGATCTTGATTTTTTTCTCCAAAATGAAAGTCTGAAAGTATGAGAGACTGCTATAAAATAGTAAAATAAATAAATAAAGTTGTGAGAAAATGCCTCTGGTGAAAAAGAAATCAATTTCATTCTCCAACCTGTAACATCCTCTAAATATTGTCTTTTGTAATAAAAGTCCCTCATGAAAAGACATAAAATGCCAAAACAGGAGTAGTGTGACCTTTCTATTTCTTTCTTTTTTTTATGATAGATGTGATTGGAAATCATGTTCTATTTTTTGAAACAGACCCAATTTCCCTAATTCAGAGGTCATGATGTTATTTAATTTAGGGCTTTGGAATGTATAACACATGATTTTCCCAAGCTATAGAGGAAAGAGTATTCACTTTGGAGAAAATACACATCATTTTCTCATTTCCTTAATCTGATGCTATAGGTGGTTAAGTCCAATTTCTGAGTTTGGCCCCAGGAGTTTGTTTAGTTTAGAGTTAAAGAAAACAGACAGAAGATTAGTAATTTTGGGGGGGGGCATTAGCTTAAGGTAGTTGGTTTATATAATCTCATCATTTCCAAGAGTTATGTACGATAGCTGTATTGTTCATTGAAAAAGTCTGATGGCAACCAGGGATTTTCATAGGGTAGAGAGAAGCATAGCTCATTTCTCCTGAAACAAGGTACTGAAAACCATTAACATGTAATTTGGGAATAGAAGGTTCTCAAGCAAATATGTTAATGCAGCTGGTGGCAAATCTGAATTTTCCTGTTGGCATCGTTAGTTGTTTAGCTAGTTAAAATTCTGTAATGGTAGAAAATATCTTCTCAGTTTAAACTTAACCATCTAAGGCAGATGGGGTAAGTGTCTAATCTGAAAGGGAAAGTAGAATAAAATTTATGGAGTGGGGAGAAGAGAGGGAGAAATGAAAGAAAGTTTTTTGATATTTTAAACTTATCTTCTCTAACTCAGATAGAGGCTATACCCATGTAGGTAGCATCAGTTCAAACGAGATACTCTGATTTGATTTACCAATTTGGCTCAACTCAATTCATGATGGATTCCTGAACAAGAAGGCAGAATTACCATTCTGCTGTTGCAGTGATCCAGTTTAGTGTACTGCTCATAACTGAAATGAGACTTGGGAGTCAGGAAAACACCAGTTCAAATCTTACCTCAGATATTTGCTAGCTGTAATTCAAAACGAATCATTTATTCTCCTTCTGCCTCAATTTCTTCATCTGAAAAATGAGAGAATTGAACCTGGTGACTTTCTTCCAAGGTACCTTCCCCTATAAATCCATGGAATTATGATCTTAGGTCACTTTTAGTCATCCCCAATTTGATGATTTTCAACAGACAGACATTTCCAGGCATAATGAATCTGGAGTAGACCATAATACAAATAAATTACTAATGGAGGATAAATTAGTTAAGACAATTGAACAAGTAAACACAGTAAACAATTTACCTAGAGGAGAAAAAATCTCTCCCCTCTTTTTAAATTATTGCAATCAACTGGACCCCATGGTGTGAAACCACTAGACAGATTGGTGGGCTAGGGCACTTTATGTGGGGAGTAGCCTTCATGTGTCTCAGCCACTGTCTTTCCATCTCTAATCAGGTCTATGAAACCTTCTGTGTGTTTGGTTTCAAGCAACATTAATACATATCTGGAAAGAAATCTCAGCTTGGTGATTTCATTTTATTTCATTTACTTTAATTATAATCTCCAGGATTTTTCATTTTAACTATTCTCGTCCCCTTCTGACGTTTCAGTGAAGGACACAAAAGGGCATGCTTGCCTTTCTCAAAGTTGCATTTTGCTATGGAAAAAGGTACCTACCATTTGGGCTGGGGAAAAATTTGGCAACTAATGCCTATACTAGTTCACATTCTAATGAAAGACTCTCTTTCTAAATTTAGAATTCAATTCAGGAAATATATTAAGTACCTACTATGTGTAGAGCACTGTGCCAGAATCTGAGACAAAGAAAGAATATGTGGTTTTCTTTAGTTTCATTAAGAATTAGAAACTCTTTAGATACTATCGAAGAAATACATGCATTGAGAAAGATTTAAGTGGGCAGCCAGGTAGCACAGTGGATAGAGTGTATGGTAAGGAGTTAGGAGTACCTGGGTTCAAATGTGACCTAAGACCTGGACCAATCCTTTAACCCTGTTTTCTTAGCCCTTGCATTTTTGTTGTAGAGTTTTTACTATGACAGAAAGTAAGAAACTTTTAAAAATTAATAATAATTTTTAAAAAAGAAAATGAATTCTTAAAAAAGGCTTAAAACATGATTTCTAAAGTCTTATCTTCCTCTAGGATTTTGATATTCTCTGTAGTTTTTATGTTTCCCAATCATTCTGGGAAACCTCTTCCTATTCCAGTGTAGAGGTACACATGATGTTTTGGTGGGCATCTATGAGAAGCAGTGGGTAAGTCTGAGATTTTCCATTCTATCTTTTATCCTTTGGGCATACAGATGTCCTTGACAATGGTTCATTTTCTATTGCTGAAAAGTCTATTCTCCATCTTCAGAATATTTGGGAACACTAAACAAGTCTTCCATGGACTCAGTCTTCAATATTCATTCAACTAATCCGTTGTGTGAAAAAAGAAAGAATATATACACATGGCTTCAGACACTTACTAACTGTGTGATGCTGGCCAAGTACCTGAACCCTGTTTACCTCAGTTTCCTCATCTGTAGAATGAGCAGGAGAAATAAATGGAAAACCACTCCAGTATCTTTGGCAACAAAATCCCAAATGAAACTACAAAGAATTGGACATGAATGAAATGACTGAACCATAGAAAAATAAATTCATTGATGAGAACCACAATTGTAGCTCAAAACCAAGCCAAAACTTACAGTTCAGTGTAACTCAAGTCCATGATCTCTTGGTCAGAAAAATCCACATTCCAAATCAGCGAATGTTCTTAAACTCAGTCTTAGAGAATGCTTGAGATATAGAGAGTTTAACTGTTTTGCCCAAGGTCACAGCAAAGAATGTCAGATGTAAAACTTGAACCCAGGACTCACTGATGGTAAAACCAGTTTGCTAGGTAGTGTGCCATGCTCCCCATCAAATTCTTATTTAAAATAAACACCTAAACAATAAAACTAAAATGATCAACAAAATGGGATTTAAATAAATTTAGATGTATGAAGCACCTAACTTGTACAAGGTACTGGGAGTATAAAGAGAAGAAAAAAATAGCTGACATTTAAAATGTGGATAGTACTTTATATCCATTATTATATTCAAGGATGTGCTGGAACCAGTTTCTATCACAATGTTTAAATGTTTTGCATGAAAATTTATAACTCAGAAATGAGCAATTACTACTATCCATGGTTGATTTATTGTTTTGTCCATTATCTGAAGAAAGAAATGGAGAAAATGTGAATGATGAAGATTGAATTTAAAAGTGTATTGTAGATATATTTTCTTAGGTGAACCTGTTATTAAATATTTACCAGTATACCCCTATTATATCATATGAGCCCCAAAATACCCCATTGAAATAGATGATAGTCTTATCATTCCCATTTTACAGAATTAAAAAAAAGAAACTGAGGCTTAGGAAGATTAAGCTAGTTGTCCAGAGTCACATAACCAATAGGTGTATGAGAGAAAACTTGAACCTAATTCTTTGGGTTCCAAAATCATCTCTCTATTCATTTCTCATTGCCACCTCCTATGTAGAATCTTTGGTTTATTCAATTAAACACAAGCATAACCAACAAGACTTCAGTGTCTTCCACTGAGATCCTGGTTTTCCGGGGCCACTTTAGGTCTGTTCTGCATTAGACTATGTAAATTCAATTTTCTTAGAAGGGTGTCAAATACCTCCCACCTGTCAAATGTCTGCCCTTTCTATGCCACCAACAAATCTAAGTTAAAACTATTTGGTTCTCATTTCTCTCAAAGGAAGGTGAACAATTCATTTTGGCATTAAACACAATCACCATCATCAGGTAATGGTTGCCTTTGTTAATGAATAGCTCCCTTGGGCTCCCAACTGCCTGAACCAAACAAATGACTTCACAGGTCCAGGAGCTCATTATTGACCTGATTTAGACCCAGCCTCAGGCATTCAGGTCATTAACGTAACTATCTCTCTTTTCCTCAGCATGAGGAAAAACATATACCATTTTAAGCCTGTCGCTTTTTATTTCTACTTGAGACTTTTTCTTCCTCTTTTACTTCACCTATCGTCTTTACTTTGAGCACCCACATTAAGTTAAGGCTTTCTCTCCCACCGGTGACCCCACATCTGAGGTTCACTAGTCGACATGTACACAGCTGGGGACCTGCCCTTTTTATTGTCTCACCAAGCCCACCACAGAGGGTCACAACCTTGTCAGGAATTTTCTCCTTTCAAGTCTAAGCACCCACAAGCCCAACTTGAGTTTAATAAGGAAATGGAGAGCTGAGCTTGGATTTTTTCGGAGAGCCTTGAGGGGCTCATTTAATATATTTCATATATCTGGCTCACACATATGTTAAGTGAATAAGTTTATTGGAAAGTACCAAAGAAAGAAGAAAAATCAACAAACCCAACCAAAGCAAAACTTTGACTTGTCTTATAACATATGTGAAGGTTAATGTCTATAAAGTGGTATTAGAGATATCATCTTTCAGGTGGAATAAGCAATTATTTTTTAATAAAATAAATACTTTATTGGTGCTTTTTTGATGATCATTTCCCAAAACTCCTCCCTCCCTTCTAGACACAGTACACTCCCTTTCAACAAGGAAGCAGTCAAGAGATGAGCAAAATGAAGCTATATATTGACCATGTGTGACAGCAAATGCCTCATCATGCCTGTATGGTATAATCTTCTCTGCTATGCTGAGAGAGGCTTGCTCTTCCACCAGTCTTATAAAGTCGGTTGATCAATAATGAAGTTATCTCCTGTCCTTTCAGTATTGTTTTTCCCTATGTTATTGGATTCATTTTGTAAATTTTTTTCTTTCTTCTGAGAAGTATTTTATGTCAGAAAAACACTTTCCAAAATTCTAATGATAAAAAATCTATTATTAGATAATAATTCATTAAGGAGCTAGTATATGCTAGCCCCTGCTCCCAGTACTGAATGAGTGAAAATTATATTTTGAAAATTTTGAAATAATTAAATTCAATTTACTTTAGGAGCAGAGGAAGAACAGAAAGTCTTGTGGCTTATTGTTACTGATACAAGTCAAAATAAAGCTCCAAATTACACAAACTCAGACATCACATATTATCTATTTGCAGATCCCAAAACTCAAAATGAAACTATCAGTTCAGTCCTATTTACTGTTCAAAAGGACCTTGTGATTAGGGAGAGCTAGAAAAAGACATGTTGTAGTGAGGTCAAGGAACAGAAAAAGCAGGTGTGTGATACTTGAATCCTGCAGGCATTCTTGGCCCTTTTCTTTGACTGGTCCCAAGGCTGAAATTTACAGTAAAGGAGCAAAAAACTTTTGACAAGTTGGTAGTAATCAGTTACTTGAGAAATAAATTGAACTCTTTAAGTACGAAAACTACAAAAATAAGTTATATAATAGTAGACTATATATTTTGTTGTAAAATTATTTCATAATTGGGAGTTTTTCTACTATGAAAGTACTGAATTATACCACTTTTATCTAACTTATTTCCTCGTACAGCTTAAACTTGCTTTAAACAAAGGGTTGTCTTCAAAGCAAATATATGTATATACTAGTTTGATTTGCTTACTGACTTTATGATAAGTTTTGAGATATTCTATCCCTCAAAAAATTACTGACAAAGATCACATTTACATTTTAATTTATGTAAATAGAATTATTTTTTATCAATACTATATGTGTCTGTAGTCTTTCCATATAATCCCTCTAACATGTTTAATCAATAAACATTTGGCAAGTACCTATTGAATTCCAGATACTATGGTAGCCACTGAGGTTACAAAGACAAAAATAAAACAGTCCCCTTTCTCTCAAGGTACTTACAATTTAAAGGGAGAATTATGCATAGTTAGACATACATATAGAATTTAAAAAACCAAGAGTTTACTAAATGCTTACTGTGTGTCAAATTCTATGCTAAATGCTACACAGAGCAAAAATGGTCCGAACCCTCAAGAACTTCCATTCTAATATGGAATAAAATATATAAATAATTCAATACAAACACAGTAGATAGAGGCAGCTAGGTGTTGACAATGGATAGAATGCCAAGACTGAAGTCAGGAAAACTCATTTGGCATCAGACATGTACTAGCCCTGTGAGCTTGGGTATGTCACTCAATCCCATTTACCTAAGCTTCTTCATCTGTCCAATGAGCTAGAGAAGGAAACTGTCCAGTATCTTTGTCAATAAAACTCCAAACTGGGTCACAAAGAGATAGATAGGACTAAATTGACCAAACAAGAAGAAAAAAAAGGAAAAAGAGGTCTCAGAAGGGAAGGCACTAATAGCAAGGGAGACCAGAAAAGTCTTCCTTCAGAAGAGATCATTGGAACTGAGTCTCAAACCTAGGGAAACTTGAAGAAGGAGGTGAGAGAGCAGGATCCATTTCAGGAATGAAGGACAGACTACTAAGGAATATGTGTCTGTAGTCTTTCCATATAATCCCTCTACTAAGGAATGAGATGGGAAGATTCAGATAGTACATGAGAAGTACATTAGTTAGGTCACTATAGATTAATCACAGAGTCCACATAGGGGAACACAGTATTTTTTTTAAAAGACTGCAAAAGTAGGGAGAGATGTGGTTCTGAAAGCCTTTAAATATCAGATAAGGATTTTTATATTGGATCCTGGAGATTAGAGGGAGACAGAGGGATTTAACAAGCAGGAAAAGACATGGTTGTGCCTGCCTTTTAGGAAAATCATTTTGGCCACTGAGTAGATAATAGAATGAAGAAGGGAGACACTGTAAACAAGAAGCCCAAATAGAAGTCTAATTCAATAGACTAGGTAAGAGATGATGGGGGCTTGAAGTAGAATGGTAGCTATGTGAGTGAAAAGAAGAAATACATGCTACAGATACTGCTGAGGGAGAAATGATGATATTTAGTAAGAAATTGGTTGTATAAGGTATTGAGAATTGAGAATGACCAAAAGATTGAAAATGTGGATGCCCAAGAAGATAATAGTGTGTCCTTTCCCACATCCAGAAGCAAGAAGGATTTGTCCTCTCCTGAGCTCTATCCAACTCTACCCCCTTGTAGGAGCAACAGAAAATCTAGTGACCACTCTCTCCATCATTAAGCAGAATCTTATGCAAATGATTAGACTTGAACCCTAAGTTACATATATATTGAGGGTACACCAGAATTATTTTTACAAGTGAGACATACATTTGGAAATTACTGATTTAGAAGATAAATTTCTGGACTTGGAGTTTGGAAAACTTAGAAGTTTTGACTCTGAAATATGTTTTCTGTGTTACTATGGACAAGTCAATCATTCAGCATCCATGAGTACTTCCTGAAACTTTAAGTTATAGATGAATCATTATTCTTCACTGATGAAGGGAATTCAATGAAGAAATCACAGGTTTAAACTCTCTTTTATTCTCTTTTTCCCATTCCCCCTAAACAAATAAAAAAAAAAAAAACAAACCCTAACCACTCTATAAATGCTTGTGGATTTAATGATGGTGAATAAAAGCTTCTCAAGGACTCTCCTCTTACCTTGAAGATATATAAATGACTTTAGATGGTTCTGATGCTTGTTAGGGTATGAATTAAGATAACTTTGCCCATTAAGCTCAGTTTCTAAAAAATGGAATATAAAAATGCTCTAGCCCTTATCTTTTGGGGTCATTAGGAGGAAAGTATTTTGCAAATCCGAAACTGAATTTCAAATGTGAGTTAATTAAATGTGAGTATTCCTATTAATTTTAGTCTTAATCTTAATTTTCTCTCATTCTTTTTTTAATTCAATGGAATTCAAATAGAAATATAATGTCCTGGATAGAGCCTATCTAAATAATATTTTATATTTAGTGTCCTGTAGACTATGGTACAATTGAATAATATTACTATTTTTATAATTAACATAATTGTGTATGTTATATTACTATTAACAATAAAAGTGGTGCTATTGGGGTACAAAGCCCAAATAATTATTAAGGAAGGCATGAGTTTTGATCATACATGTAAAGGAATTGCAAGAATAAACCTAGATAAGGCATCTCAAATAAAGATAGAAGTGTCTGTATATTTTAGAGTTGAATGTTTTGTTACCTCTTGTTAACATCTTGTATTAATTATTTTTCTTCATACAAAAAGAGTAGTTTACACATAGTGCTTTAAATTTGCAGAGTGTTTGAAATGAATTGGGGGTGGCATAATGGAGAAAGTGTTTGTGAGGAAGTTTAGTTCAAATTCAGCTTCAGACAATTACTAGTTATATAACACTGGACAAGCCACTGAATGTCCATCTGTCTCATTTTCCTCATCAGTAAAATGAGAATAAAAATAGCACCTACTTCCTTGGGTTGTTATGGAGATAAAATGAGATAATATTTGTAACACACTTCATAAACCTTAAAGTGCTATATAAATGCTAGCTATTGCTATAATTATTATAATTATCACATATAATTCCATTTGATCTAACAACTTTATGAGATAAATACTACAAATATTTTTACATCCGTTTTCCAGAGGAGCAAAAAGAGGCTCAGAGAGATTGACTCAGCTAGGGTCACTCAGTAAATGTCTGAGATGGAATTAAAATGCAAGCCTTTCCAACTCCAGGCCCAACACTCTACCCATAATGCCATATTGAAGTTTACTTTTCAAAGAGACTATTGTAGAAACCTATTTGTTAAAATGAGCTTATGGATCCTAAAGAGTAAACACACGTAAACACAGCCCCCATATGACTTCTGTAAATGATAACTTGTAAGGCTACCACATGTCCTGTCAGCTCCCTTTTCAGCCTTTAAACCTTTGCTATCCTGCAAATGTGTGTTTTATATCTTTTTTACCCTTTAAACCATTGTTATTCCACAAACGTATATTTTGATAGAGAGGGAGAAGAATGAATATATCAACACAAAAGTAGAACCCCTTCAGTTATAAAACTATAGAAAATAAAATAGTCTCTGTGTTACCATTCTATGCACAAAGGAGGTGACAGGAATCAGTCTGTGATTATATAGTTTCAGGGGCTGTACTCCTAGGGGAAATGAACTGACCACTATCAGGGGCCAAGAGAATTCACTCCTCAATCATACTTGGATGAATGGACTCTGGAGAGTGCAGGCTTATAAGTAGCACTGAATAAAAGTGCTACTTATAAACATTAATTTTATGCTATAGAGAACAAATATTTCAGTTTGGCTCATGTATAAAAGATGATAAGGCTGATCACCATCTACCTCCCCCCCCCCACATAAACACACACATCTTTTCTTGGCTAAAACTTGGAATCAATAGCATCTACTGGATTCAGGGCATTTCAAGTCTTCTACCCCATGCTATGTCCCCCAAAAAAGGGAAGAGAAAAAATATATGAATGAACTTCAATTATTTCTCCTTCCTTCCTTCCTTGAGGGATAAGGGGGGTGGGGAGAGAGAGAGAGAGAGAGAGAGAGAGAGAGAGAGAGAGAGAGAGAGAGAGAGAGAGAGAGAGAGAGAGAGAGAGAGAGAGAGAGAGAACAAGAGAACTTTAAGTCCTTTCCACAGTGAATAATTTATAACATGAAAATGATTTGAATTGGCTTATCCAGTATGGTTCTGTTTTACTGTTTGGTCTGAGAATGGGCATTGCAATTGCCCCACTCTTACTCTTTTGACCAAGATTGTGAGAGGCTCTAGGAGTCATAGTCTGATTATCTAGCATCTGCCTTCAGAAAGCCCTCATCCTGTCAGTCATGGACCACTATGCACACAGAGTATGAATAAGAAGAGTGACCTCCAGAGAAACCTGAGCAAATATGCTATTGATGTGAATAAAATCACACTTCAGCTCCTTGTTACACTACTTTCCAGTTTGTTATAGCCCAGAACCATGTGAAGTACTGAATCTCTTTCTCTTCATAAAGGTAAATATTAACATGACTCTTGGTATTGAGGGTCTTAAGGAATTTTACATCTTAATTTCAATTAAATATCTTAAAATATAATCATTGTATCTAATTTACATATATGATTATATGTAACAATTTTATATAACAATTTAACTTTAATAATAATAAATTTTTAATTTTACAATTACATCTCAACTTTACATTTAATTTTAAATTTTAAATGATTTTCATTTGTCCTGATTCTCAGTAGAGAGCCCTGGCAATCTTCATTTCTAGCCTGGCCTTAGGATCTATTAGTTTTGTAATTATAAGGAGTTACTGTAATATTTCTGAGCCTGTTTCCTCATCTGTAAAAAGATAAGATTATTTACCCTAGGTATTTCTCAGTATTGTGGTAAACTAAGTATACTATGAATCTAAGGTAAGAGTTCTTAACCTAGAGTTCACAAATTCCCAATGTATCAATGGATAGAAGTCAGAGTCCTTGAAAGTGAATAGAAAAGAGTTCCATCTATTTTAATCTCATTAGTTTCTTTTGTAATGTATACACATGCACACACACATATCTATATCTATATCTATATCTATCTATATATATATAAATCCCTATATTTTGAACTTAAAATACTATTCTGAAAACTGTTCCATAGTCTCTACCAAATTGCCAAAGTATTCTATGCCAACAAAGGTTAAAAATCCCTGATCCAGCATTATATAAAGAAGAGAAGTGTACGGCCAACCTTGACATTTATATCTCTATCTAATTATTTGCTGGGCCCTTGGTTTAAGGATGTATAGGAAATTAATCTTAAAATGAGATTAAAATTGTTTTGCAAATGATTGTCATGCAGAAGGATGTGATTCTCCAAATCTTCCATTGGTATGCTCACTGATGTCCTCTCAACAAATGTTCTAAGCCAGGAAAGTGAAACAAAGCAATATTGCTCAGGGCATCTAACATATGAACAGTAGCAATAAGACTGTTCTCACAGAGAAAGGTCATGGACCATTCTCCATACAACATATGCCAATGAAGGCGACAATTGATCTTTTGAATAGTGTCCAAAGTAGCGGGACTGGAACTCTGTCAAATATCTTAGCAGGTTATCAGAAGAAATTCTCATAACATATTTTAAATCCCCAATGTAGAACAAAAAAGTGCTCAAATCTGCTTATATTCAAGACACAACAGGATAAGGCTTTAGGGAGAGGAAGCATATGTATCATCTAGGGATTTTGTAGGAAAGCATCAAAATTTGAAAGTGACAAAATGCTAACACAAGTCAAACAATGTACAAACATTTATTAAGTCCCTACTATGTGCCACATGTTATCCTGAGATCTGGGAATATGAAGGAAAAAAAGCTACACTACATAAAACACACAGAAGAAATTTTAATGGGATGGGTTGGGAGAGTATTGCTTCTGGGAGGGTACGGGAAATAGTCCCTGGAAAGGGGACCACTTAAGGGGACCACTGTGTTGAGGGAGGAAGGCAACTATTTCAGTTCAATTATGAGGAGCAGGCAAGTAACCTCACTATGAAAGGTGAGCTTAAGACAAGGTTTAGATCTATATTAGTAGATTCTTTTTTTTTTTTTGGGGGGGGGGAGTTGACTCTTCCAATGAAATGCCCAGAATTCAATCCTTTTCCTGCTATAAAGAATAGTTTTAAAACAGAAAAGAAAAAAAAAACTGAATTAGGTTAGAAAGTCAAGTTTGAGCTAAATTGTGATGAGGTTTGAATGCCAGGATAAGTAGTTAATATTTTACTTGATAGGCAAATAGAAACCATTGAATGTACTATGATCAGACAGACTTGTGTTAATTTAATTTTTTGTGTGACCTGAAAGTTTGATTGGAAAGTAAAGAGAATAGAAGAGATGGAGGCCAGTTAAGAAGATCTTACAAAGGAAAAAAGGACATTCAAACACAAATTAGAATCATCTATACCTAAAGAAGTGCATCTTTTGAAGTGGAATTTAAGTCACCATAGTAGGCAAGTGTAGTATATTTTATCAAAAGCATTTTTTAGTTCCTTTCAAATCAATCCAAGTAGATGACTACCTACTCTACTATCTGTAAGGCTAGATTATGTTGAACTATGAAGTATTTTGTTTTCTCAATGTGCCCATTTATTTTCTAACAATTCAGGGGCAAAATGGAATTTCTAAAGAAATTGACTAGGAAGGGTGCATCTATCAGTTTGTAAGATAAGCTCCTGATTGGCTACACTGAATGAAATTACTTGCTCCATTACAAATGATGATCCAACAATATTTGCCCAATTATATGATATTTTCAATGCCAAGTGAATTTAAAAATATGAATATGACAACTTTATAATAAGTACTGAAATGTATGCCCTGAGCAATGGGTTTTGTATGTGTTGGAATAGCCTTTATTTTTTCATAAAATGAGTTTTGGTACATTTTACCCTTCAGTGACTATTTTCCCCATGGAAAACAATTTCAAAACTATCCAAAATTGAACATTGTTTTACATTCCAATATATTCTTAGAATTATTGGGTGTCTGTGTAGTTGGAATCTGGAAACTCAATAATAGTTTTGCAAACAAACTATTATGTTAAATTTCCCTCAATCAGACTAGGGAGATCAGTGTTTTGGAAACTTTCAACTAGTAAATATTATTGTTATCTGTATTTCTTAATCCTTGTGCTATAAGTTTGATAGATTTTTAACTGGAAGTGAGATTAGAAATCCACTAATCTAAATATATTTATATGAAGAGGTAGAGGCCATCGGAGGTTAAATGTCTTGCTAATATCAAGAAAATAGCAGAGTTGGAGATTTTAATTCACTAAGATTTATGATAGCAAATAGTAACTGAGCTTAGTTGTGAAGGGCTTCAAATGTTCTAAGAATTAGAAGTAAAAAGGGATTCCTTTCAAGAAATTAAAGAATAACCTGGATAAAAGCATCTAGGTGGGGTAGTGGATAGATTCTCTAGCCTTCCAGGGAGATTCATGTTCCTGAGTTCAAATTTTGCCTCAGACACTTATGAGCTTTGGCAAGTCACATAACCCTGTTTGCCTTGGTTTCTTCATTGGTCAAATGAGCTGGAGAAGGAAATGGAAAACCACTCTAGTATCACTACCAAGGAAACCTCAAATGGAATCTGAAAAAGTCAGAATGGTTGAAATCCCTAAACAGCCATATTGTAAGATTTAAATTAATATCCAATAACTCCAAGTATTATATTTATAAGATTTATTAGTAATCACTTGAATTAGAAGAAATAAAAGAACAAAGTACAAAACTTAAATATGACCACTTGAGCAAACTTCTCCTTCCTGGCTCTTCCCCAATCTCCATAAACCACGTTCCTGGGAAAAGAGCAAAAGAAGGCAGAGCTACCCAAAACTTAAATCTTCCCTACATACATGCACATGTAGTTAGACACAGAAATGGGATGCTGGGAAAGAGAGTCCTGAGGAGCAAATTCTAATTACACAATATGAAGGCATAGGTGGGAAATGGGATATCCAGATAAGGAATCAGATAGTTAGGAGTCTAGTTTGGTTGGCACTGGCACAGTGCCTACAGATTATGTAGGAGAATCAAAAGGAAATGAGTTTAAAGAAGAAGCTGGTGTGGAAAGGAAACAAGACTGACAGTTGGTGGGGAAAGAGGCAACTGAGAGTGGCAGTTGGATCTTGTGACTAGCACTTGCTTCTTGCCAAATTGACTTCCTTCCTGGTGTTGAAGGAGGGAGGAGCTCATTCTGCCCTGTCTGGAATGGAGTGCCTCTACTCTGTTCAGCCTGAAAACACAGGCTTCTGAAGGTTAGAACTGTTCTTGTTTGCTTCCTGTCTACTGCTTAGATTCTGAAATTGACAAACTAGCACAGAGGACAGGAATGGGAGAAACCCTCCACCAGCCTGTGGGGCCTGGCCTCAGCTCCAAAAGCCGAGACAGACTCCAACCTTATTTAGTGACCTCCCTCTTCCCTCTTTCCTGATACCAATCCAAATTGGTTATTAAACTTTTATCTTTTGTGAATTTGCAGTCAGATAAGTGGACTATCTTTTCTGGGGCACAGAAGGAGCTGAACATCAGTTCAGTCATTCAACAACAAACAATCCTTATTGGACTCCTGCTGCTTCCTCTCGGCAAGGGACATCTCTCTCCTTTACCTCACCAGGAGAAATATTCCCTGTCTCCTCTCAAATCCTCCATACTCTGCTATAAACCTTCTATTATCCCCTATTTTTCCAATCCCCTCAGTCTTTTCCCAATAAATAATACAGTTTTTGGCAGAGCCAGCTAGGTTTTCCAACCTATTTTGTCAAGAATTTAGGAAAAAGAAGGCCTACATACATTTAAAAAGTCTGAGGGACTGTGGAAAGTAACCATTTTGAGAGCAGTGTTGAGTGCAACTAATGTGTCTAGTGATACCACACCCAAAAAAACCACTCCTCCTCAAGGGAAGAGGCAACTCTTAAAGGGCCAGACTTAAAAACATTTTTTTTTTCTGTTGAGTAAATATTGTAATATGGCCATTAGATCCATAAGAGTATTTTATATTTAAATTCTGATACATTAATTAATTAAATTAGTTTGTCAAATATTGGTCACAGGTCCTAATCCACTAATTTTACCTAGACAATACCTTTACTTCAATGCATGACATTGAAGGAAGTGGAGACAAAACCCAGAGCTGAGAAGATTCAATGATAACTATCTTCAGGTATTTAAAGGATTATCATGGAGGAGGAATTAGAGCTATTTGGTTTGACTCTGAAAAGCACAACCAAGAGTTGTGAAGGGTGGAAATTATAAAAACTTAGACTTGACATCAAGAAAATCTTCCCCATTATTTGAGTAGTCTAACATTACTGACTGGGAAAGCAGTGGGATCCCTCTTCAAACAGGGACTAGATGATCCTATGATGCCAATTGTTTGTTCTTCCTTCCTTCCTCCCTCACTCCCTTCCTCCCTCCCTCCCTTCCTCCCTCCCTCCCTCTCTCTCTCTCTCTCTCTCTCTCTCTCTCTCTCTCTCTCTCTCTCTCTCTCTTTCTCTCTTTCTCTCTTTCTCTCTCTCTCTCTCTTTCTTTCTTTCTTTCTTTCTTTCTTTCTTTCTTTCTTTCTTTCTTTCTTTCTTTCTTTCTTTCTTTCTTTCTTTCTTTCTTTCTTTCTTTCTTTCTTTCTTTCTTTCTTTCTTTCTTTCTTTCTTTCTTTCTTTCTTTCTTTCTTTCTTTCTTTCTCTCCTTACCCTCCTCTCTCCCCCCTCCTCTCTCTCTTTCTCTTCCCACTCCCTCTATCTTTCCCACTTGCCCCCTCTCTCCCTTTATCTCCTTTTATTTACATCAGAAGACCCTGGTTTCAGCTCTGCAACAAACAGGCTAGCCATGTGACCTGGAAAACTTACTTTTTATCTCTCTTTTTCTCAACCTTTAAGATTAAAGCAATGAACTAGATGCTGTCTCTAATGACCTTTCCAGTTATAAAATTATATAACTAGGACTCATAAAGATTGTTCCATAGGTTCAACTACATAAGAGTAAATGTAATAAAGGTATTTAAATCTCACATAAGAGGCTTTTAAAAATGCATTTATTCTGTATTTTAATTCCTATTATCAGTTGTATTTTAAGGAGAAATTAAGCAGAATTCGTGTTTGTTCAATAGAACGTCTTAAATGTTTTGGTAAATCTAATCATGCAGGTTATGAGCTCTCCAAGCCTTCTCAACTTATACAATCTTGCCCCTGTTCTCCACTCTTTGTTCCATAAAAGATCTACCCAACATGTTATAGACCTTCTTGTAGGTCTCTTTATCATACCTTGGTACCGACACATATATATCATTTTTCTCTCTCCTTCCCTGAACTCCTTTTCCAGTGATGCATTGTTCAATATATGTGGGGTTATTTTAATTTAAAATAATAACTTCCATTTCATTTAATAGCTTAGGGTTTGCATAGTCTTTGGAAGATAAGATCCATTTGATCTTCCTAATAGTGCTTTGAGGTAAGGTGGTTTTTTATCCTCATTTTACAGATGAGGAAACTGGAGGTAAGAGAGATTGAATTATTTGCCCAGGATTTCAAAGCTAGCAAGTGTTTTGAGGCAGGATTCATATTCAGCTCTAGACTTTATAGTAGGGCTATCAAACATGCTGCCCACAATACCAACCTAGAGTCCTCTGGGAACCAGATTAAAATGTAATTGGGAAATATATATGTTTTAATTGGGAAATATTTTTATTAAGTAAAAATTCAGTAGAACATATATAATGTTAATATAAGCTTTTCTAAATCAACATTCAATAGCCTTTATATATAGTTTAGTGGCCAAAATACACACCACTGATTTCTATCACTTAACTGCTGTATAGTTATACAATAAATGAGCAAATTCTCTGTTATTATTCCCCCCCAAAAACCTAACCACCATACATACAGCATCTCAAGAGAAATTTACTTAGTGGTAGCTACACAAGGTCATAGGTTAGAGTCTATGAGATAATAAGAATACCCCCCTTTGCACAACTATCTCTGATTGCTAGAGTTGTTTGAACTAATTTCTTTCAGATTTTGGACAGCTAGATCTGTGTTAATTTGAATTCTGGTTTAAATGAGTTAAACTGTCTTGACCTTACTTCATTCCCTTTTTGTGTAAGGCCATGTCTATGTCAAATTATTTTCCCTTCAATGTTTCTTTTTTTCTGACAATCAGCTGGTTGATTGTCAGCTAGTCAGACGATTTAAAAAAACACTAAAATTAATATTAGCTATGGTATATTTAGGATCGTTTATTTAATTCAAGGAACTATCTTTGGCCAAAAGATAAACTGTATAAATGTAGATTGATAAAGGTTACCAACTAACCATTTAGTATTATCTCCTACCTCTGGGTCTTTGTCCAGTTTGGCTCCCGTGCCTAGAAGACACTTTTATCTCTGAAATATATACTTCTTAACCATATTCAAAACTCCCCTCATGAGTTACCTCCTATAGGGAGTCTATTCTCTTGTTCCTAGCTGTGATGGCTTACCTTATCTACTAATTATCTAATATTAGCTTATCCACTTATATTTTGTATTCCTGACTGCCTTATTTTTACAGTTAGTCTAGTATAATGGCTGATACTTAGTCCTTGATAAATTATCTCTAATTGGTTGAATCTCCAGTAGAAGATAAGCTGCTCCAGAGCAAGGACCTATTTTTTGTTTTAGGTTTTCTATTTCTTGTACCTAATATGGTTCCTTGACCACAGAAGCCACTTAATATGTACTTTCTAGATTTGAAATAAATCTAAAAATTTGGGCATTTCTCTTTTACTTCTCTAAGATGCATGTTGTTACCCTCTCTGCCACTGATAATCTAAAACCATCAATGATGATGATCTTGAAAGATGCTTGTTCCCAGCCTCCCCTATTCTCCAAAATATTTATGACCATCACACCTACTTCAATATATTAGAAGCTTTTCTCCAGGCCATTCCACATTTTGCGTTTATCATTATAATACTTCAGTTCTCCTATTTGTATTCTTCTTGGTTTAAGTGTAGCCCATAAAAGTCCTCTTTTTCCCCATGAATTACCCTTGATCCTCTTGTTTTCTTCAGAGATTGGTGTGTATGTGTGTGTGTGAGATTTTCATTAAGCTATTAACTTTCTTTTCTTTTTTTTTACTTTTTCCAGATTATGTCAATATAATTTTAATTATTGTTATATTAATAATATGTTAATTCTCTTTTCATAATTTTCTTGCATTTCTCTCATTTCTTTTCCCATTTTTTTCTTCTTCCTCTCATACTTATTTCTTGAACTCTTCCTGGAATTCTTGTTTGGTTGGGATCATATCTGCATATTTAAAAATACTTCTTTGCATAGCTATTTTCACATTGTCTTCTGAGTTTATATCTTGCTCTTCCCTATATCCATAGTTACTTTTTGTGGTCAAATTAATTTTGGTTGTTGTTTGCTCATTTTTCCAGGCTATTTTTTGACTTTTAATTTTATATTAAACTTGGGGCTTGCCCTGGGGTTAATGAGGCATTACTATGCTTCATACATTTTTGTGGCTGCTTTTTTAATAGTTAATTTGGCAGGTCTGCAAAATTTTGGTCCTGAACAAGGTGTGGTCACTACTATCCTGATATGTTCTTTGGTCTTTCCCAAGTAAAGAGTCCCTGCTCCCTTGTATTCCTCTTTGCTTTAGGACTGTGACCAGGTTCCTGATCTCTTTTGAATGACCGCCAGTGTTCCTCTGTGCTCTGGAACAGTGACCCATAACTATTTATGGGCAACAGAGCTGTCAATAAGTGACATCTGTACCCAGTGTCAGAAAAGGATCCCCTATAATCATTCTGGCCAGTTGTCCTTGCCATCTCAGAGCTGAGAGTTCCCAAAGCTGCTACTGCTATGGGCACTGTTGCCACTGTTCTGTGAAATCTTCAGATAGATTTCCACCCTAATGCCATAAATTTCACCTCCCAACCCCCTAAGTTGTCTTAGATTAGAAAAATGTCTCACTGTAAATTTCGGGGGGGGGGCTCAAACACCCCAAAATTTTATTTGAAACATTATTTTAAAGTCATTTGGAGAAGAGATCCCAGCTGAATGGCTGCCCCTAATTCGCCATCTTGGCTCTGCTCCATTTTTTCTTTCAGTACTTGAGAATGTAGTTCTTCTGGGTCAAGTATACTCTGTCTTGCCTTCACAACAGTGATTTTATCCAATTCCGGTTACATTTGGACAGCTTTTTTCCATGCATTCTTAAAATTTCATCTCATTTGGCTTCCTTGTCAACGACTATTCTTGAGCTTGCATATTCTGTAGATTTTCTGTAAAGGAATCATGGAGATTGAGGTTATGTAAACCTTGAAATTTTTCAGACTTGTGAATGTTAAAAATTTCCCCATTGGACTGGGAACATTCCCCATTTTGATGAGAAAACTCCTTGCTATGGGAGGACCTCTACTCCACCTGTACTTAAGACTGCTTTGGGGGAGAAAACTCCTTGCTAAACAATGAAAGTACTTGGACCCATGCTTATAATAAGGCAAGGAGTTCTTTGAGCCATGCCTGTTTTTTAGAATTGATACAATGAGATGCTAGGTACCTAAAAGGGTCTGGCAAGTTTTCTCTTAATGAGATTAGTTGACTCAGCTGTGCTTTCACTGGTTCAGACTTACTGAGGAGATTAGTCGACACAGCAGCATTTTTTCTAGTTCAGACTTACTGAGGAGATTTGTCAACTTAGCAGGAATTCAGATGGGCAGTCCTTTGGAAAACGTCTATAGTGATTGGTAGATGTAAGGACTTAGGGGAGATGACATAGGAGAAAAACCCTTATATAAGAAAAAGCAGAAGGAAAAAAAAAATCCTTTTGGAGGATCTCTGATGAGGATCGCTTGGGAAGAATCTCTTGAGAGAGCCTCTGGAAAAGGGAAACTCTTGGAGGACGATCTCTAAGGAGATCTTTCTGGAGCTCCTCTGAGGGGACTTTTTCCCTCTGGAGGCTCTGGAGAGAGGCCCTTTGGAACAGTCTCTGGCTGGAAGGCTCTTTAAGGAGGACTCTGGCTGGAATTCTCTCTGGTGAAGTCAGCTGAGATGGAGCTGGCCTGGAGTCACTAGAATCCTTGCTTAGCAGACCTTGTGGTGAGTGTTAAAAGACTGACAGGCTGATCTCTCTCTCTTAAGACTCAGGTCTAGGCCATGTTGGCTTAAGGCCCTTCATACTTATTTCCTTTTTCTCTCTTTCTCTCTTTTCTTTAATTCCACATTTATATTAATTAAAATCTCTATAAAACCCAGTTGACTTGGGTATTTGAATAATTGGGAATATTTCCCTGGCGACCACCTTATATTTGATTTAAAAACCAAGACACTGTAGTGAAACATATTTTCTGCGGTCAAATTTACTCACCCTCTCTTATATCGATGACAATTTATATCTTCCACCATTTTAACTCACTACAGTTTACAACATCACTCTTTTAACTGTTACAGTTTAAGGCCTTCAACCATTTTAAATCTAACAGTTACCATCCCCCCAAAAAGTGTGTCACACTTTCTGATGGACCATGTGTTTGTTCTTTCTGTTTACTTATGCAACATGCATTTATTAGAGGACAATACCTTCTTTTTTGACATTCCTCATTTTTCTGTTGTTTCCTCACTTATTTAGTGCATTTTTTATGAAATATAGAAAAGAATCACCTTCTCAAAAACTCTAAACTAGAAGCCTTCATTTCATATAAGTTTGGCGTCCGGGAAAAATGCCTTTTCCTTTTGCCTCATTTATATATTTGTTTTAGGAGCCCATTATAATTACAGGATAATCTTATCAGTAGTCTGCACCACCTTCTGGGACTGACCTTTTCCAGAATGTGTAATTTAATCAGGGCTTCCTTAAAACCTAATCCCCAGTTCCACCCGCTGCTCTCTATTGATGACTAAGCCTTATCACACCACTGCCTCCTCAGTTAGAGTCTTCTTTCAAAGGTTATCACCAAGCTGCCTATATCAAGGATGCTGAAGGCCTCTTACAATTGACTGAATCTAGTGTTTACAGGATAATCACCAAAAGCAGGATAATACTTTGCCCTTATAAATCCTTCAGATGGGGATGGAGGGATAGAAAAGGGTCAGGGTAAAAGCAGAAGAGAATGGATAAAGACCAAATGGTAAAAAAGATGTACTTGAGCAAAAGGAAAGCAAAGAAGGGGGATCATTTGGACACAGTTGTTACCATGCATGAGGGGAGCCCTAGACAGATGTTGGAGCTTTCTGACAGCTTTTACAAATAGGAAAGATGGAGGGAAAAAATTTGTCCTAATTCTGACTCTTGTAGAGTTCCTTATCATCCTCAAGAAATTAGTTTCTTCATAGTCCCTTAAAATAGGAAATTACAATATTATTACAATAAGCATTTCCCTAGGATCTTTCATTAAGGGAAGAGATGACCAATATAACCATAATATAGTTGAATGGGTGTCATCTTGAATAAGAAACCTCTAAATTAAATCAGAAGTAATAGGTTTAGAGGTTGGAGGATTAGTATTGGAATCAAGAAGACTCATTTCTTTTTTTTATTAAGAAATATTTTCCCAAATACACATAATCATTTTCAACATAAGTTTTCCAAAATTACAAGATATAAATTGTTTCCTTCTCTTCCCTTCCCCTTCCCAGAGATGATAAGCAATTTGGCCTGGTTTATATATGTGTTATCATGCAAAACATACTTCTGTATTGGTCATATTTATAAGAGAATACTCATATAACACCAAAACTCAAAAATTAAAATATAAATAAATGTATATGAAAAACCATATGCTTTGATCTGTACCCAACTCCATCTTTCTCTGGAAGTGGATCTCATTATTTGTCCAAAATCTTTCAGAACTGTCCAGGATCATTATATTGCTGAGAGCAGCTTAGTTTTTTGTGGTTGATCATCATACTATATTATTGTTACTGTGTACTGTGTTCTCTTGGTTTCCCTTTTCAGTTGGCATCATTTCATATAGTTCTTCCCAGCTCTTTCTCAAATTATCCTGCTCATTGTTTCTCATAGCACAATAGGATTCCATTCCCATCATATACCATGATTTAGCCAGTTATTCTCCAATTGATGGACATCCCCTCAACTTCCAATTCTTTGTCACCACAAAAAAAGAGAGCTTCTATAAATATTTTGGTACTAGTAGGTTCTTTCCCCTTTTTTTAATGATATCTTTGGGATACAGATCAATTAGTGGTATTGCAAGATTAAAGAGTATGTAAAGCTTTATAACCCTTTGGGCATAGTTCCAAATTGCCCTCCAGAATGATCCAACCAATCACAACTACATCCACAATGTATGAATTTCCCAATTTTGGCATATTTCCAACATTTATCACTTTTCTTTACTGTCATATTGGCCAATGATGATGTGAAGCGGTACCTTAGAGAAGTTTTAATTTGCATTCTCTAATCAAGAGTAATTTAGACCTTTTTACTATGATTATTGATAGTTTTGGTTTCTTCATCTGAAAATTGTTTGTTCATATCTTTTAGCCATCTGTCAATTGGGGAATGTCCTATATTCTTAAAAATTTTATTTGGTTTTCTACAAATTGGAGAAATTAGAGCTTCAGCAGAGAAACTTGCTGTAAATTTTCCCTTCCATTTGTTATTTCCCTTCAAATTTTTGTTACATTGGTTTTGTTTGTATAAAACCTTTTTAAATTTAATATAATCAAAAGTATTCATTTTTCATCTTATTATACTCCCTATCTCATTTGGTCATAAATTCTTAGTATTCTCCATCAATCTGATGGGCAACTATTCTGTATTCCTCTAATTTATTTATGGTATCACTCTTTATATCTAAATCATAAAACTATTTTGACTTTATCTTGGTTAGAGTGTGAGATATTGGTCCATATCTAGTTTCTGTCATATTTTTTTCCAGTTTCCTAGCAATTTTTATCAAATACTAAATTCTTATCCCCATATCTGTGATCTTTGTATCCATCAAACACTAGATTGCAGTGGTCATTTATCCCCATATACTGTGTATCTTATATATTCTACTGATCATCCTTTCTGTTTTTGTTTTGTTTAGTTTAGTTTTGTTTTGTTTTTTCCCCAGTACTAGATTGTTTTGATAATTACTGTTTTATTATACAGTCTGAGATCTGGTACTGCTGGACTACTTTCCTTGACATTTTTTTCATTAATTTCCTTTATATTATTGAACTTTTGTTCTTTAAGATGATTACCATTATTATTTTTTCTAATTCTATAAAATAAAATTTTGGTAGTTTGGTTGGTATGGCAAGGAAGGCTCATTTCTAAGCCCCACTCAAGACATTTGCTGAGTTGGGGATTATGGGTAAGAAAGTTAATCTCCCTTTGTCCCTTAGGGTAGCTGGCTAGATCCACACATTTAAAAGGGTTGAGCATCTTTATAAATGAAATTCCCTTATAAATGAAATTTTTTAAAAAGTAAAATAAAATCATTACCTGTGTATGAGGTTATACATCCAGAATTGGATGGAGTCTTGAGGGTAATCAAGTATGATTAGGTCATTTTTCAGATAAGGAAACTGAGGCCCAGAGAGGCTAAATAATTTGTCCAAGGTCACACAAAATTAAACAGCAAAACTGAAATTTGAAATCAGATCCTATAATAATGAATTTAATGCACCAAGTTCAGGACTCTTTCTTCTATATAACAATAACTCTTTCCATTTATTATTATAACCAATTTTGAGATCATATAAATTTCAACTATGGGACTTATATAAATTTATATTTATATAATATATATATATATATATAATTTACTATAGATATACTTATATAAAAATATAAGTGTATATATATATACATATATAAATAATACATATATATATAATATACATACAGATTATATACTGTTATAAGGAAAAGAAGGAGCAGGAGCTGCTGCAAAGAGGAACTGCTGCAAAGAGTAAGGTTCCAGAATTCTGGGAGTGTGGGAGCTTGGATTTTGGCTGGTAACAGTTGAATCTAGAGGTGACAGTGAGTCTAGCTCCTTGGGGGGACCTTGGGAGTTGGACTGGTTTCCCTCTCTTGTGATTGTATCCCTTATCCAATGGCTGGTTCATGTATCCCTGTGTGTATATCTGGTGGCTGACATAGTGATTTCCAACAAAGCTGCTCAAGACATCCAAGTGCCAAATGTCAGTGAGAACCCTTTCTTCTTGTCCTATTCCTGCTACTTTCAATTCCTTACCATTTTATACATCAACTAAGTGTGTGGGGGGATTTAGTTAGTTGTAGGAATTGGATTTTTAGGTAGAGAAGTATTAAATAGTATAGATACCAAGTGTCATAGTTAACAACTTGATTTGGTGGGGGGGAGGTTATTTATAGTTTTAAGATAGATTATACTAATTCCCTTCCCTTTCTTCCCTTATTTTGGATAAGAATAAAATAACTTTTTAAAAGCTTACCCAACCCTAAAATCTTCTGTTAACTGGCTCAATTATCCATAACCCTACTTAATCTTAGAAGCCTACATATATAACCATATGTGTGTGTATATATATATATTATTGACCTTTATTTTATTTTAATACTATATGTATTATATCTGTGTTGTTCAGTCATTCAGCCACATCTGACTCTACTGTCCATGGAATTTTGGGAGCAAAGATACCAGTGTGGTTTGCTATTTCCTTCTTCAATAGATAATACAGACAGAGGACAAATGATTTGCCCATTGTCAAATAGCTAATAAGTATCTGTGATCTTTCTGATCCTGGGTCCATTACTTGATCCACTGAGCAACCTAGTTTTCTATGTCTTATATCTATATATCATATATATTCCATATCACATAAATAATGCATAATACTATAAATATATAAAATCATGGAATCATATCTATTCTATTATATATACTTGTATAAATTAATAATAGTGATATTTATAAATTTCTCATATAAATTTAATTATTTTCTTTTTAATGTTCACTACATACATCCCTGGATGACACTTGTATTTGAAGATGCCCTGTACATAGCAGGGTGCTATGTTTGAGGGACCAAGAGATAAGTCTGTGTAGAACACATTAATTTATTTTTCTTTTCTCTTGTGAGAATTTAACACAGGAAGCAAATGCTGCTTTTTGAAGTCGAGGTACTATAAAAACATCTGTTCTCCAGTACTGCTGCTTCAGTTACATGCAGCCCCAGAACATGAAAGAATGTCTTGGGTGATTTCTGAAGCAATGATAATGAGATAAATGTAACTCATCCAAGAAGAAAAACCAAAGTGGGCAGAAGAACTAATACTGCCCAGGCTATTAAGGTAATGACCTATGGCCAGACTGGCAAACACTTGAGTTCATCTGTCATTATGAATATCCTGTCCAGAGGCAACCCATGGACAATGAGAAGCATAGATGGGGCTGGCGTCCATTTGGAAAGCTTGAGAGCTTTCAGTGATCCTCCTCTCTTCATTGCTGCAGAAGCTTATTTCCTTAACCATAATATTCTCTTAATGATGCTAAGAGCAGATAAGTGGAACAGTGGATATAATGTTGAGCCTGGAGTTAGGAAGATTAATTTTCTGAGTTCAAATCCAGCTTCAGATGATTTTTGTGTGACCCTGGGAAGTCACTTAACCCTGTTTATCTCACTTTGCTCATCTGCAAAATGAGCTGGAGAAGAAAATGGCAAAGCATTCCAGTATCTTTGTCAAGAAAATTCCAAATGGGAGGCAGATGGGTAGCTCAGTGTATTGATAGCCAGGCCTAGAGATGGGAGGTCCTAGGTTCAAATCTGGCCTCAGACACTTCCCAGCTGTGTGACCCTGGGCAAGTCACTTAACCCCCATTGCCTAGCCCTTATGACTCTTCTGCCTTGGAGCCAATACACAGTATTGATTCCAAGACGGAAGGTAAGGGTTTTTAATTTTAAAAAATAACTCCAAATGGTATTATAAATGACTGAACAACATCAATGATGCTATATGAGTGTGAATTACAGAGCAAGCACTTGCAACTTGAAAGTTGAGAGTATCCCAGATTGCAACCTCTTTATGGCCATCACACATCTTTCTCTCGCAACCTCTTTATGCCCATCACACATCAAAGTGTGATGGGCATAAAGAGGTTGCAATCTGTTATCAAAACTGAACTGAATGAGAGAAGAGATAGAAAGGGCATTAAAAAGTAACCCTTATCTTCCATCTTAAAATCAATATAATGTGTTGGTTATAAGGCACAAAAGTAGTAAGTACTAAGCAAAGGAGGTTAAGTGACTTTCCCAGGATCACACAGCTAAGAGTTGTCAGAGGCTAGATTTGAACTCCAGGCTCAATACTATCTTTTCGGTCACCTACTTACCCTCTATCTTACTCCTCTACAATCTAGGGACACAGACATTTTTGTTCTTTTTTACATAAAATATTCCATTTCTTGTCCTTTTGAATTCTCACTAACTATCCCTCATACCTGGAATTCTCCACTTCTTGACTTCTCTGTTTTCTTTAAAGCCTCAGCTAAAATCCTATTCTCTCCAAATAGTCCTTCTCCTTCCTCCTTAGTCTTATTTGCTTCCCTCTGAAACTATTACCAGGGTATCCCATATATATCTAGTATGTCCATAGGTGCATCTATGTTGTCTCCCTCATTAAAATACGAGCCCTGTATTCCTGACTAGGCATTTTCCCCCTTTCTTCCTATCTCCAGTACTTAGCACATCTCCTAGCACATAGTAGGCATTAATAAGTTCCTGTTGTCTCAACAACTAACAAAATCACAGATCCACAAAAGTAGAAAATATTCCTGAATATTTTTCAGCCAATCATTAAAATCTGACCTTCACAAATAAGCCTATTCCCTATTTCATGAATAGTCATGGACAATTCTGTGACCTGTCTCTCATTACTCCTTCTTTGTAATGGACCTACATCCAACTCATCCATATTCTACCTGTCCTTAAGGCTCAAATCAAATATCACTTCCTCCTTGAAGTCTCCCTAAGTCTAACATATGGATTTTTAGCTCATCCTTCTTCAAACCTACAAAATTCTTTGACCCTTTCTTTGGATACACTCTATTATCTCTTGAATTTGAATAATTTCTCAATTTAAGCCCTCTTCCTCCCCCTCAACCCCACTAAATGGCTTTTGTGAGTGTTCTCTGTTTTTTCAATGTGAGGCTACTTTCCCTTTCTCTACTCTTCTATAAAACTGCACTGATCACAGCTGTTGTTAGTGACAACTACAGCCTCTAATTATTGCTTGGTTCTTTTTTCCTTATCTACTTGTTTTAAGGAAAATAACTGGGAGGGTGGGTGGGGTTTGTTCAGAAAGGAGGGGGAGAATCACCACAGTCATTACTAATAGAGATTCTGTATTGGTGAGTGATCTCATTTCTTTATGCCTCAGTTTCTTCACCTGTTAAATTAAGAGGTTTGACTAAATAATGTCTCAAGTCTCTCTGTCTTATTGTCCTCTCTCTGGAAAAGGCATTTCTAGTCTTTTTCTCCTTTTTTCCAACATCATGACAACTTTGGTGGTCTGGTGAAGCCCATGGGCTGTTCAGAATAATATTTTTAAATGAATAAAATTAAAATGTATTAAGCTTATTATTTTGAGTATAGTTATTAATATTTAAAGTAAAATCTATATGCAGATACTTTGGGGTTCTTCAGACTGCAGATTAGGAATCCTTGTCCACCTCGTTGCTGACCATAAAAAATGGAGCCATGATACAAAGGAATAGATATAACTTAGGAAGGCTGGTACATTCATTTTCCTGGGGAGAATGTATATCCTTCAACTCAACTCTAAACTACATGAGTACTGGGACCTTATCATACCAGAAATTCTCTTCTTTCCCTGGTACTTGTATATAAAAGCAATCATCTCTACACAGTAGGAATTCAATAAATGTTTACTGCATTTAAATTGAGTTGAACTGGAGAAGAAAGTCAGTGAATCTATCTATCTATCTATCTATCTATCTATCTATCTATCTATCTATCTATCTATCCATTTATCTATCTATCTATCTATCTATCTATCTATCTATCTATCTATCTATCTATCCATCCATTCATCTATCTATCTATCTATCTATCTATCTATCTATCTATCTATCTATCCATCTATCTACCTATCTATCTATCCATCCATCTATCTATCTATCTATCTATCTATCTATCTATCTATCTATCTATCTATCTATCTATCTATCTATCTCTTTCTGTCTCTCTCTCTCTGTTTCTTTGTCTCTCTCTCTTCCCCCCCCCCCCACACACACAGAGCCCTGATGCTGCTGTTCTATGGATCAGACCATCAAATTTTATGCTTTAATTTTGGGAGTGGGCCAGAACGTGCCCTTGCTTGTAATCACTTGAAGACAAGTTCCTACTGCCTAGTTCAAAGAACTGTCCTTCAGATAGTTATGGGGGTTGAGGAGAATTGGGCTCATTTTTTTTCCCTTTACAAATACTTAACGCCATTCTTCAACCTTTAAACTCAGGCCAAGTTCCACTTAAAAAAAAAAAAAACACCTTTCCTGATCCCCCTAATTTAGCTGTAAATACTCTCCTCCATTTACTTTACTTTATTATTATTATTATTACTTTGTTATTACTTTATTATTATTTGTTGGTTGATTATATTAAAATTCCCAAGTATCACTCTCCCCTGTACCAGAGAATAAATCATTTGACCAAAAAAATGCACATATAAAACTATGTCTTGCTTTCATCTAATTATCAATTTTTTTCTCTGCAGGTGGACGTACTTTGAATTTTTTATATATGCATATGTTGTCTTCCTCTGTCTCTCCTTCACTCCTCTTTCCCCGTTAGCTTATGGAGTGTAGGGAATCTTGTTTTTACAACTCTGTTCCCAATGTTTTTCACATGATGAATGCTTAATGTTGATTGGTTGATAGGTTGATTCAATATCCTTTTTTTGTAGATAAGAATACTAAGTCTCAGAAAAGTTAAATAAACTCCCAATATTAATGGAAATAATGAGATTTTTATCCAGGCACTGATACCTGTTGTAAAATTCTTTCTATTCTAATAAGCTATGACGTACTCTGTTTCACACTAAGTTCTTGTTTGGTCTGACTCCAGAAAGCTCCATTTTGTGATTAGAACCTGCCTACAGCGGTACAAGAAACAGCTCACTTTTCATTCTCCAGCATAGCTTTCCCTCACAGTTGTAGCCTACACCCTTTGTCTTGCTTTTGGGGGATGAGGGATGGGTGGGGGGGTGGTAATGTCTAGAAACTGGGTTTACTCCAGCTGCTGTCTGGCTTCATTTTTCTCATTGTTTGTTCATGTAATTGTTCTGCGTGTCTTGACTGAAAGACAAAATATGCTGTTACAGGGTATCTTGAGGCCAAGATAAAGGGTAGAGTTAAACACAAAAAAATGTTCATTTGACCACCTATCAGAAAGCAGGCAGGGATTGCCAATAAATCCTAAACATTTTCACTTTGGTGAAAAGATTGGGGGAGCTTTTTTTAGTAACCCACATGATTTTAAATTTTCATTTTTGCCCACCTCATGATTCTTTTAGTCATTAGCGGCTGTCTGATTATTGGATGTGTTTGACATTACACTTTGTCTTGATATTTTCATTGATTTTTCTTTCAATGAAACAAGCAACTCGCTCCACATTTTCATTATAATGGGGGCATACTTTGGAAGGATATCAATATTAATATGGCCAGCTGATGGAGGATTGTTGTCTCATTGCTCAGTTCTGGAGATAGGAACAGGAAATGAGTAACAAAGAATTTAGTCTACCTGTGTGGATGTGCTTACAACCCTGCTAAGCAAATAAGAGATCCAGGTGTCTGAGGAAGGAAATTTACCAGTGTTGTAAATGTTGACCTTTAGACGGTCAGGTTCTAAAAGAGTACAAGTAGAATCATCAAGTGTGCAAATTCAACCAGCAAAATGAATGAAAGTCACTGGATGGCACTGATTTTGGAAGCTGTGACTATTATCTCCAATCAGAGGTATAGATCAAAGCACACCTGAGCTTCCATGATATCCATTTCCAATTGCATATCTTTTAAGTTAAAAACAAAAAAGAAATATCAAAGGAAGTCTTAAAGGGAAAATGAAAAGAACAACAAAAAAAGGGAGCCCAGATATAAAGGAGGATATAATCTAGAAAGATTGGTATCTTCATTTTTCCATGGGAAGGGCATTTCCTTCAACCCAACTTTAAACTCCATGAGGACAGAGATAATATCCATATCACAAAGCCTCTTCTGTCTCTTGTTCTTATATAGAGTACCAACCATCGACACACATTAGAAACTTAATAAATGTTTGTTGAATTTAGATTGAATTAAGCTGATTAAGAAAGTGACAGTTTGGGGTCAGTTGGGTAGCTCAGTGGATTGAGAGCCAGGCCCAGAGGCAGGAGGTCTTGGGTTCCAAATCTGGCCTCAGATACTTCCCAGCTGTGTGACCCTGGGCAAGTCACTTAACCCCATTGCCTAGCCCTTACCACTCTTCTTCCTTAGAACCAATAAACAGTATTGATTCTAAGATGGAAGATGAGAGTGTTAAAAAAAGGGAAGGTTTATGGTAGTTTAGGATATCTATCTACACATCCAATTACTCACATAAACAAATATATGCATATATATGGAAAATTATAGCTGTGTTCATTCTTGTAAATGAAAAGCAAAATATGAGCTACAATATTCCAAAGTAGTTGCTTTTTTAAAAAATCAGTATATCATTAAAAATTATACATTTTATCTGTCTGGTGCACCAGAGAGCTATTCTCTCTATCTTACTCTGTTTTCTCTCAGTCTCTCTCCCTTCCTTCTCCCTGTGTGTGTGTTTGTGTATACTGTAGACATTTTTTCTATCCTCAGTATTTGGAATATATCCCTCCTCATCTCTACCTACTGCCTTAGCTGACTTCATTTAAGCCCCAAATAGAATCCTTTCTGTTACAGGAAGCCTTTTGTGACCTCTCTTAATTCTAGTGCCTTCTCTATATTAATTAATTCCTATTTTTCTTTTAAATACCATATTTGCAAGTATTTGCTTCCACTTTGGCTCCCCCATTCAATTTTGAGCTTGTTGAGGGAAGAGACTATCTTTTGCCACTTTTCTATCCCCAGTGCTTAGCATAGTACCTGCCACATAATGGATACTTAATAAATGTTTATTGATTCATTGATAGATTGACAAAGTTAGAAATACATACACATATCTATTTCTTTCTCTATAGGGAGATCTCTGTATATATATATATATATTCTATAAATATGGATAATATATGACATATAATAAATAGATTTTTCTACAGAGTTCTATATCTAAATATATCTATCTAGAAAGAGAAGGGAGATAGTGTGTGTGTGTGTGTGTGTGTGTGTGTGTGTGAGAGAGAGAGAGAGAGAGAGAGAGAGAGAGAGAGAGAGGTGGTATAGTGGATAGATCTACAGTCCAAAGACCATAAGTTCAAGTTTAGCCTTAGACACTTGCTGGCATTGTGACTGTGGGTAAGTCACCTAACCTTTATCTGCCTCAGATTCTTCATCTTATGAAATGGAAACAATAAAAACATCTATCTCCCAGAGCTCTTATGTTGTTATGAGGATAAAATTAGATAATATTTGTAAAGTACTTTGCAACCTTAAAATGCTATATAGATGCTAAACACGTGGGCATCTGTGTATATGTATATACTTATATACATAGTCTATTCTAGCATACATAAATATAAAGCTATAAACCCCAAGGAATTTGAGTGTTTTAGCACCAGCTGTCAGGAGTTACCAGCACCTACGTTATTTCCTTTGTGCCCCCTCCCATCCCTAGCCCAGTAGGGCTTGGAACTGACTACTGTGCTCTCACTGAGGGGCAGCTCTCACTCCCCTACAGGGTATCACCTCTACTCTTTCTGGATTTGCTGAATATAGTCCTGGTTCTTCAGCCGAAGCTAGGAGGCAGTGAGCTTCATAGCAATGAGGTACTCTAGTATAGGCCTACTATTTATTTTTAAGTGTCAAGTTCTTTAAAAATAAAACATACTGGAGAAGCATTATTTCCTATTATATTAGTAACCATGGCTTACAAGAGATTATGATGCCGCAGGCTACAAAATGAATTAAGTGAATGGGAGCCATAATGGAAGAGATAATATGACCTCAACAGGGTAGAAGAGTGGAGAATGCTAAACGCAGAGGTAAGAAGACCTTGGTCTGAACACTGCCTCGGACACTTGGGGACTACGTGTCTATGTATTATTACTCTCGGTTTCAGTCTGTAAAAGGAGAGGGTTGGACTTGCTAACCCCAAGACTTATTCTGATTCTGAATTATTCTGATATTCCAGACTCCTAAGATCATATGTACAATGGACTGCACATTGGCTTTCAGCTCTAGCTTCCATTCCTACTACTGGCTAAGCTTGTGCCCACGTCATTCCCCTGTGTGAGAGCCTTCCTGGCATCCTTTTTCCTCCAGGATAGAGGGGAAGATTCACATTTTGACACTGAAAGCCCTTCCCAGTCTGGCTTCCTTTTTGGATTTGTTTTAATGGTTCTCCCTTCTTGTGTTTTATATTCCAGCCAAAATAATTTCGTTTCCCTACCTCTAAATACCAAGATATTGGAGAGTTTCCCTTATCCATGGAATACCCTCTTCTCTGCCTCTGCCACTAAGGATCCTTAGCTTTCTTGAAGGATCAACTCAGTTACCAGGTTCTCTAGGGAGCTTTTCCTGATCCATCCAGTGGTTTGTGCTGTGTCTCTCCTCCCCTAATTATTGTGTGTGTGTGTGTGTGTTTATCATGTGTATATATAGGACTTGAACTCAAGAAGCTTCTGGTCTAATAGGAATTGATGTAAAAACACATATACATGTATCTATAAACATGCATATACATATATGGTTATATATGTATTTTACATATTTTAATCTCTTGTTAAACTATAAGAGATCAGGGACTTTTTAATTGGTGTGTGTGTGTGGGGGGGGCTTATCCCAGGCCCTTAATGCTTTTTTAATGGATTAGAGTCCATTGGATGATAATGATATGGATCAAGCTGACACCTAAATATTGAACCTTTGTTTCCTCACCTGCAAAATGGACATTATTTTATTTATGTCTTCTACCTCAGACAGTTAATGTAGGTAAAAGACTAAGTCACTGTGCAATATTTCTATTATCTGCTTCAATGGTTGGAAGCTTCCAGCCCAGGGTTGTTAAATTCAAATAGAAATGGAGGCCACTAATCCATACATAAGATCCCTGGAGGCTTGATATTGGCAGTTTTAAAACTCAGTGTTATCTATGTTTTATTATGTTTGCATTTATTTTGTTAAAATTTTCAAGATGACATTTTAATGTGGTTCCTGATGCACTGACTCCTGTTCCAGGGCTGAGTGGTCTTCAACTTTTGTGTCTTGTGGACTCCTGTGGTAGTCTAGTGAAAAATGAAGATCTCTTTGCAGAATGCTTTGGAGTTTTAAAAATAAAATAAAATGCACAGAAGAATAAAGAAATCCAATTGCATTGAAATACAGTGTACCAATGGCAGCTGGGTGGCTCAGTGGATTGAGAGTCAGGACTAGAGACACTTCCTAGCAGTATGACCCTGTACAAGTCACTTAATCCCCATTGTCTAGGTGTTAACACTCTTCTACCCTGGAACCAATACACAATATTGATTCTTAGACAGAAGGTAAGAGTTTTTTTTTTGTTTTTTTTTAAAGCATAGTGTCCCCAAATACTTAAAAAAAGAAAAATAAATTCACAATCCCCAGGTTAAGTAGCTCTCTTCTTTATAAGGCAAAGGTTTGACATAGTTACTGTATGCTGAATTTGACTAAAACACTATGGACAGAATTACTACCATAACCTCCTTGAGCTCCATGTTGTTGTATAAAAAGCAGTGTGTGCCTTAAACCAGGCTTCTTATTGGACCATTGGCAAGTCACTTACCTTTTCAATTTTCTCACCTTTAAAGTGGAGATAATAAAATAATACCCTCCTCATTGGGTAAATGAAAAATGCTTTTTGGAAATGTTATAAATCTTACAAATATTATGTATGGTGGCATCCTGCCCCAGATCTGGACAAAGAAGAGGCCATAGGGATGTCCTTGTCCAATTCTCTGATTTGGCTCAAAATCATAGATAGTCAATAGCAAAGCCAAGATTCCAAGAAGAGCCCTGTGAATGCATAGCGATTATTCCATGCTGCTTCCCAGGATACACAGGAATATGTGTTGGCCAGGAAGAGGCTTCCAGCCAGAAATCTGCCCTGTGACCATATGATTATGTGGTACCCAAGCCGTGGGGATTTGCCTTACAGAGTACATCTCTAGCCTAGAAAAGATTATCAGCATGGTTGCTGGCAACTGCCAGGTCACTTTCAGTCCAGTTAAGCATGAAGCTCACCAGGGAGAGTAACCCCCCTGGGGATATGGGAGCAAAAGAGCAAGCCAGGCTAGGTCAGCATTCTCTGCTCAGGAAGGTGCATACTGGTGCCACCTGAGCACAAATGAGGAGAACTGATGAACAAAGGAGAGGAAAGATGAAAAGGAAGAACAAAGGGAACAAATGAATATGCCTGAAAAGAGTGACTTTTCTAATTTATAAGTTACCTAAAGGAATGTAATATTTTTAGTTTCTCCCATTAAAGATCACAGATGTATGTACATCTGCCTGGAATAACATAGGGGATTCATTTAGAGAAGCCATTTGCTCCCCCTCTTAAAAAGTCTATAGCAATTCTGCATCATGTCAAAAAGCCTCACTGCCTATTGATTTTAAAAGTAGCTTCTGGGGAAGCCCTCTGTGTGATTTTAGGACTGATGAAGAATCCATATGTCATGAGAGTTCAGACTCTCAAGGGAGGAGAGAGAGAGAGAGAGAGAGAGAGAGAGAGAGAGAGAGAGAGAGAGAGAGAGAGAGAGAGAGAGAGAGAGAGAGAGAGAGAGGAGAGAGAGAGGAGAGAGAGAGAGAGAGAGAGAGAGAGAGAGAGAGAGAGAGAGAGAGAGAGAAAAGAGAGAGAGAGAGAGAGAGAGAGAGAGAGAGAGAGAGAGAGAGAGAGAGAGAACAAAAACCTATAATCCTTTCTGTTCTCTAATTATAGGTAAGTTTACTGCTAGCACAGCAGACTAGATGATATAATTTGTAAACATGTTGAGTTATGGTCCTGATCTCCAGCCATAGGGCCACCACCAGTTTGTATTACCAGTTGACATTTCTAAATCCCTTAGAATGTAGTGTCTGATTGCCCTGTAGGAGTCTAAAAAAATTATAAACCGTTTGGAATTCATCGATTGGCAGCATTGAGATAAACACACATCACTCTGAAAGACATAAGATACTCTGTTTACTCCCAGGCACTCTATTCTTTCCACTCCAGAAAATCAAAAAAATGTGTTGGCATTTAAATGCAGCCTAGTGCACTGAGGCATTTCATTCAACCCTTAGGAGTGGGTTAGGGTCCATGTTGCCTGAATCTCCCCTCCATGAGGGCAAAGAAAGCTGGCAAAGACACAGAGAGAGAGAGAGAGATGTACTTGGCGTCTTCTGTAGTTTTATACAATTTGTGAAATGTGTCTCATTTCTTTACACTTTGATCCTTTATAGGAATAACAAGGACTGAGTACAATCCTGACCATATTGTAACAACAAGAACAACAAAAAAGGGCAGGGGGCTGTTTAAGGAGAGGGATGTTGGCATATACAAGGCAGTTAATAAATACTTGTTTCATGGAATAGAATTTAAAAAGAAAGTCATTGCCACAGGCAACTTAAAGGAGACTATGTAGGGTTCATTAGAAAGGACCCAAAGTTAGACAACATCTAGGTTTGAAACTACTCAAACTGCCACTTTAAGTGGACAAGTCATGTTAATTTCTCCAAGCCTCAGTTTACTTATCTATAAAAGGTGGAATATATTTGTGTTGCTTACTTCAGTTATATAGGAAATGTAATTTGAAAGTCTTTAATGTTCTTTGGTAATCTGATTTTTTTTTTGTTATTTACTTATTATTATCTACTTTCATTTTGTGGGAATGATTTGAGGCTTCCCTAGATTAGTCTTTTTTGCTTAACTGCTTAAATAGATGAATGGTCTCTGCCATGTGGGTATTCTTTTCATGTGCTGCATATTGCAATCTTAGCCTAGAAGCTGAGGCTGCATAGCTAGAGGGATGAGGTTGGGTTTGGAGTCAGAAAGACTAAAGTCAAAATTCAGTCTCACATTTATTGGGTGTGTGTTCTGAAAAAGTCACTTAAACTCTGGGAACAGCTAGTTTTCTCAGTGGATAGAGAGCCAGACCTAGAGAAGGAAGGTTCTGGATTCAAATTTGGTCTCAGACACTTCCTAGGTGTGTGATTGTGGGCAAATAAATCACTTAACCACCATTGCCTATCCCTCTTCTGCCTTAGAGTCAACATTGATTCTAAGACAGAAGGTAAAAGTTTAAGCAAAATTCTTTCTGCCTCAGTTTCCTCAATTGTAAAATGGGGATAGAAATAACAACTATTTCCCAGAGTTGTTGTTGGGATCAAATGAAATGATGCTTGGAAAGTGCTTAGCATGGTGCCTGGCACATCTTTGATGCTCCTGCATCTTATTTGACTCTTGTCCATATCATTTGAGTTCTCCGCAAGAGTATTTTTTTAAGTTAAAAACCTTGGGACACTGCCTGAGTTCTCTTGCATGATCAGTCTAATTTCTTTGCTCATGCATTTTTTGGATGTGCTCTTCTCTTCTGGTTGTTCTTTGTGGTTTTATGCTTGTGATATACTTCAAACCTGTTCGCACCAATCATACCCCTCTCCATTGTCCTTTGGATGATACTCATTTCCCTTCAGAGACTATGAAGTGATATGCCATGAATTACAACCACTTAGCAACCAAGCAAAGTGTTGGTATGAGGAAAATGAGAGGCACCATGGTATGGTGGGTAGAGGCCTCATTGTATGTCTGGTAGAGGTCTAGCCTCAGAGACAGGAAGACTTGGGTTCAAATTCCACCTCTGAAACCTACTGGCTGTGAGATTGGTGAAATTATTTAATCTTTCAGTACTCTAAGCAACTCTCTTTGACTCTTAAATTGCAGAGTCTAGATTAACTTCCATCAGTAGGTCAGCTTTTGTTTCAGGAGGATACTTCCAGTCATTAAAGAGACAGCATTTCCCCAAAGGCAATTCAGCCTTCTCTCCTTTGACTTTTTAATTCTGATTCCAACTGGTATTAATTAGAATTTTGAACCCTCAAACTTCATCCCCAGAAGTCCTTCAGTATTTCCCAGAATTCCTCTCCTCTCTCCACCATGTTGCCTGGTCATGTTTGTATATAGTTTGGTGTCTCCTCCCTCTCTTCCTCTTCCTTTCTCACTGCTTGAGTTAGTAAGCTCCCTTTTAACTCTAGTTTTTATTTTAATAACTCATAAATATAATACTTGAGTTATTGTGTATTAATTTTACTTCTCACAAACTCATTGTTGCTTTGCAGTATCTGTAACACACACACATACACACTACTGCTAGACAAATTCTATAGGTCATCTTTTCATCTTTTTAACTGTGTTGTAATATGAAAGACAGATAAAGTTCTTTATCCACTTAGCTTTCCCTGTGTGAGTGGTTAAGTGAGATTCTTTAGAGTTGTTATTGATCTCCTACAGGAAGCTCTGCAATTTGCTGGACCTTGATACAACATCAAAGTTTTGTCTGCATATAGTACAATCTGGAAAATGTCATCATCCATAGTGAATCTCTCTTCAACTTAGACTCTTTGCTGAATAAACTAACATATTTTTGTTATAAATATATTATTTTCAAGTTATATCAATGATCACAAAGTCATGAGTATATTTATCTTCATTGGTATGTCTTCCAAGATCTCCAGTTTCATGTAAGTGAGAATCTATGTGTATGAGGAGAGATAGACAGACAGAAATAGAGAGAGAGAGAGAGACAGAGAGACAGAGAGACAGAAAGAGAGAGACAGAGGCAGAGAGAGACAGAGACAGAGAGAGAGAGAAAAAAGAGAGAGAAGAAGAAGAGGGAGGGAGAGATAGAGAGAGAGGGAGGGAGAAAGGGAGGAAGGGAGAGAGAGAAGAGAGAAGGACAGAGAGAGAGAGGGAGGGAGAGGGAGGTGGGAGAGAGAGAGAAAAAGAGAGAGAGAGAATTTAGTTACAATATCTTTTCCTACACCTCGGTGAACAATGTCTGGGAACTCATTTTGTTATCAATTATGCAAATCCAAGACAGGTATACATGAATATACATACAAAACACACACATGCTTCTGTGTATGTTAAATTCAATTTTAAAATTACTTAGAGAAAAGGTGAAAAAAAGTGCCTCTTCCTTGATTGCAGAAGTAGAGGACCATGGGTCTAAAGCAAGGGTTCTTTCTCATTTGTATGTAATAGAGTGACTCCTTGGGGGCAGCAGCTGTTTTATTTTTGTCTTTGTAGCCTCAGCACCTGGCACTCTGCCTTGCACATATTAGGTTCTTAATATATTATGTCATTGTTGCTGTGTCCCTTCCAGCTTTAAATTCTATAATTAATACACGATTGGTATTTGAAGCACCTGCGACTGCACAAACATGTCACCTTGCCCAGGTGGTGCTACTAACACATGCCAGGAGCAGAGGCAGCAGCCCCTTTTCACATCCTTCCAGATGAGATGCAAAAGAGAAAACAGAGGTAAGCATTAACTAACTTTATGGAGGAAAAGTATTGTAGCTATATGTATATATTAATATATGCTATATTGTATAAAAGCAATGATGTTTGATGTTCCCATCATCTTCTTAACTTATATTTCTATAACATTTGAAGGTCTCTGGAGTATTTTCCTCACCATACTCATATGAGGGAGGTTGTCTTAATGTTTTATCATTACTTTGGGTTAGTTAATTATCTCCTAGCAACTGGCAAAGGTTTGGAATACAGGACAAGAATAACAAGGAAGAAACGAGAAGGTTTGGAGTATAGATGACTGGTTAGAGAAGGAGACAGCTGAAAATTAGGGATGACTTTTTTATAAAATAATTGAAAATGAGAGGGTGAGAGATCTCTCTAAAACAAGTTTGGTAGATAATGAAGACAAACTTGTGTACTTTGAAATTTCCCCTAAAGTCATTCTTGCCTTTAATATCTTTAGGAGGTCATTGAATTGGTATTTGTTTATAGATTTTTAAGGAAAACAATTCTTATGGTTATGTAGGACTTTTCCTGGAGGAGAAAAATCTTCTGTATTCAAGTTAAAATTTGAAATCCCATCATTATTACAAAATATGTTTTACATATGTTACATGGGAATTTAGCAGCAACATATGGCATGTGTCTCAAAAAAATTACAACTTTATTTTTAAATGTGTTGGATTTGGTCAAACCCCAAAACTTCTGAGGATTCTTTTAAGAAACTCAATTCATAGCAAAAATGCTCCCTCTCAAAAAAGCAAAGCTTTACTAGAGAGTAATAAGGATTGTAAATTTGTGAAAAAATCATTATAGGATGAAAACCCAAAACCCATCAAATTTTATTATGATGGTTATCGTCATTTTTTGAATCAAGATTTAATTGAAGAAATTTCAAGCCTCAAAAAAGGGGAAGGAGTTAAGTTTGAATTGAGCTCTGGTGATTTTCTTTCTCTCCTCATTATTAAGGCAGCTAGATGGTACAGTAGAGAGAGCCCTGAACTTGGATTTGGACTCAAGATAACCTGCATTCAAATCCTGACTCAGATTCTTCTTAAGTCTGACCTCGGTAAATCATTTGATCTTTCTTAGCTTCAGTTTCCTAATCAATAAAATGAGAATAATAGTAATACCTGCTTCACAGGGTTATTGCTAGGATCAAATGAGATACTATATATAAATGTAAGTTATGTCTGATGAACTTGGTGTCAAAAGGAGATATTTCATTGTAAGACCCCATGTGCTTAGACATAAGTAAAAGCTAAGTAACCCCACAGTAAATGTCTTTCATTCTGTTTTTCAAAGGATAGAAGTAGGAAAAAGAGGGAGGGGACTTACATTTGAAATTCTATTTTTATAGTTGTATTACCTGATTGATGACTGTTTTGATATATACAGCTATTTATTCCCTCCCTTGAGACAGGCAGCATGGTGAAGAGTAAAGCTATCACTAGTAAGGAGGGCTTCTGAATCCCCAAAATAAGAACAAGATGTATAGTTGAGACTTTCACATTTTATTCTCCTTACTCTAGTGTGTGTATTTCAACTTAAGATTTCACAGAGTCAACTTTAATTTTATTATCTACTCCAAGTTTATACTGGCTAACAACCTACCCTTAAAGAAAGACAACGTCATCATTTGGTTTTTGCTTGAAGATCTACCATGACAAGAATCCCATTTTCAGTAGAAGCTGCTTATCCTACTTTTGAACAGGTCTAATTGTTAACAATGATGTATTTTTTTATTCCCAGACATGTAGCCTACATGTAATGCTCTGAAAGTCTACCTAATGATCCCAGTTTTATAAATTAGGAATAAGCATCATCATTAATAATTAACAATTATTTTAATTATTATTTGCATTTATAAGTTTTAAATTTTGCAAAGTGTTTTACATTTATCTCATTTGATCTTCTCAACAATACTGGAAGGTATTATTATTATCCTTATTTTACAAATGTAGAAACTGAAGCAGGCAGAAGATGAATAACTTGCCAATGGTCATATGTGTAATAAATATCTGAGGTCATATTTGAACTCAGGTCTTCCTTACTCTTGACCTAGTCACTCTATCAGTGGTATTAGCTAGTTACATCAAATAGAACAACTCTAGTTCTTTTCACATATAATAGTTCTTCAAATATTTTAAGACAGTTAATGTGCTATCCCTACTTTAATCATATTGTGTGTATATTTATTCATTATAATGACATTTTGATAAGAACTTAGATAAATTTATTTTCTAAAGTTTTTAAGATCCTAAAAAGACTTTCTGTGAAAGAACCATATAGGAGCCATATTCCATATGATATAAATTGAGTGTAATAAATGTTTAGGGTGAAGCTTATAAACATCTTTATAAATGTTTATGATGAAAAATATTCAAGATAGCAAACAATTGAATTTCTATAAAAATAGAACATGCCTTTCTATAATTGGATAAAGATAACCATTTTACTATTTCTGACAAGATCCAATATCAGTTCAAGAAAAAAAAAAGTCGAATAAGTACCAATACTATGGATCACAACCATAAGTGTCAAAAAAGACAAGTATTATTGTAAACATAACAATTTATTAGAAAAATAGGTATATTCTATTCATTTCCTTAAAAGAACTCTTTGTCTAGCATATAGGTACAAACTTCCTCTGAAAAGTAAAACAATCGCAGAATCTTGGGTTTCAAAGAGATTTCAATGGCTACTTAGTCTAAATCATAACCAAAATAGTATGTATTCTACAATATATATTAAGGGAGATAATTCAGCCTTAGAAAGAAAGAAACATAAAAACAGATTGTTTCAGGAAATTCATTAGAGGGGACTGCTAGTCATCAAGTACTGAATACTGAGTCTTCTATTGACACAAAGAAAACTGGAAGTTCTAAAACTAAGCCTCCATTCAAAGAGAAATATTCATGTCCCATTGTTGATGGGCTTGGAGCTTCTATGCAGGTTAATTTGAATCTGTGTGTTCCTTATAATATCTATCAGATCACTCAGTCCTTTGTTATAGAACTGTGAGTCCAAGGCTATAGGTTTGACCCATGTATGGGTTAGTTAATTGCATTATTCCACATTCCCTCACTGTGGCATACTATCTATCTCTTCAAATATTTGCTAGGAGGGCAAGAGGTGTATGAGAGTTACAGATGGATGGATAAAGCTATAACTATTTTCACCAAGTAGAAGACAAATCATCCCACAGTGGTGTGGAACCTTGAAAGAAACATTAGATATGGTATCAAAAGACATGGATTTAGTTGTAGCTTCTGATATTTACTCCCAGTGGACCTTAATCTCCCTATGTCTCAATTACAACATTCACAAAATGAAGTGGTTGGATAGGTGGTTTCTAGGGTCCCTTCTCAATCTAGGTCTATGATTCTATGATCTTTTCCACCAATAGTTGAGTTGGAGTCGGGAAAAGCAAGATATTTCAAAAGTAACAGATTCAACTCATGGTTGCTAAAATTTAGTTATATGTGTTGTAACTTTCCAAGGGCTCCCCAGCTAGAGTTATAAAATTGTTACTAAAAGGGTGCCTTGGGTATAGATGCTACATAAGTATCCCCAGTTAGTAGTAGTATGATAGAATAGAAATAGTATAGCTAAAAGATAAAGGATGGATCAATGGAATACACTAGGAGCAAATGACCTCAGCAAGACAGTGTTCGAGAAACCCAAAGATCTAATTTTTTTTTTCATAAGAACCCATTATTTGGCAAAAACTGCTGAAAAAAATTAGAAAACTATGTAGGAAAAATTAGTTTTAGATCAATATCTCATACCCTATACCAAGATAAATTCAAAATGGGTAATGACTTAAATATAAAGAGGGAAATCATAATTAGGGGAACATATAATAATATATTTCTCAGATCTATAGGAAAGGGAAGAATTTAAGACCAAGCCAGAGATAGAGAACATTACAGGATGTAAAGTGAATAATTTTGATTATATTGAATTAAAATGTTTTTGTACAAACAAAAGCAATACAACAAAAATTATAAGGGAAGCAATAAACTTGGAAAAAATTTAAGACAAAATTCTCTGACAAAGCTCTAATTTCTCAAATATATAAGGAATTAAGTCAAATGTACAAGAAATCAAGCCATACCCCAATTGACAAATGGTCAAGGGATATTGAATAGGTAGTTTTCAGATGAAGAAATCAAAATTATCAATAATCACATGAAAAATTGTTCTAAATCCCTCCTGATTAGAGAAATGCAAATCAAAACAACTCTGAGGTACTACCTCTTACCTAGCAGATTGGCCAATATGACAGTAGAGGAAATAAAAAATATTAGAGGGAATATGGCAAAATTGGGACACTAGTGCATTGCTGGTGGAGTTGTGAATTGATCTAACTATTCTGAAAGGCAACTTTGAATTATGTTCAAAGAGCTTTAAAAGAATGCATACAGAGTCAGTAGTAGGTTTGTACCACAAAAAGTTTTTTTTAAAATGTTTGTACAAAAATATTTATAGCCACACTCTTTGTGGTGGCAAAAAATTGGAAAATGAGAGAGTGTCCACCAATTGGGGAATGGCTGAACAAATTGTGGTATATAATGGTGATGATGCAATACTATTTTGCTATAAGGAATGATGAATTGCCTTATTTCTATAAAAAACTGGAAAGACCTCATTGAACTGATGTGGAGTGAAATGAGCAGAACCAGGAGAACATTGTACACAGTAAACTGAAACATTATGAGATGATCAAATGTAATCGACTTTGCTACTAGTAGCAATGCAATGATCCAGGGCAATCTCAGGGGATTTATGAGAAAGAATGCTATCCACATTGGGAAAAAGAACTGTGGAAGTAGAAATGCAGAAGAAAAACATGTGACTTATCACTTGCTTATATGGGTATATAATTTGAGATTTGGGTTTTTAAATATTGCTCTATTGCAAAAATGAATAATATAGAAATAGGTATGGAGTGATAATACAAGTATAACCCAGTGAAATTGCTTGGCAGTTCTGGAAGTGGGGAGAGAAAAGGAGAGGGAGAGAAAATGAATCATGTAACCATGGAATACATTTTTTAAAAGAATGGAAATGGTAGAGGGGTGGGTGATAGTGGAAATATCACAGCAATGAGAATTTGATGAAGTTAATTCTAGTCCCAGATCTGCTACTAGCTTCTATGAACCATAATTGTATAATGAATATAAATAAATGGGTCAGATTATATGTCTCTAACATTTAATTCTTTAAGCCCTTGAGGACAAAGAAGTGTCTAAAGATGGATGCAATGATAATACATATATAACCCAGATCAAATCATCTGCCAGCACCAGGAGGGGGAAGGGAAGGGAGGGAAATAAGTTCAATCATATAACGTAGAAATGCTTGCATGGAAATTAATTATTAGATGCAATTGTTAAAAATTTAAATTAAAATATAAATATATAAATATATAAATATAAATATAAAAATAAAAATATAAAATATAAAAATAAATATAAAATATAAAAAATAAGGATGGGTGCAAGACCATGGAAATGGCAGTCTTTGGTGTATAATAACCCTGACATATTTTAATCCATTCACCCATCAACCAACATGATACCAAACTACATTAGCTGTTTTCACAGGAGAAAAAAAAATGATCTCTGCTCTCAAGGAACTGGCAGTGATGGATTCTAGAGACTATCATTAATGATTGAATTATATAACAGGAGGCAGAAATGCTCAGTTGAGGGAACAGTTAATTACTAGACCCATTTGGCTAGACATACCTTGCACAAAGTGGAGTAATATGAAATGAACATAGAATTGTGGAGAGGGATTGTTTCATTCTTTTTATTCATTTCCTTGGTTGCTGGCATGGTGTATGCTGTTCCTGTTTGTATCTGCTGCTCTGCCTCTTTTAAGTTCCAAGGCACAAGATGCCCTTCCTAGGATAAGTTCATGATGTCTAATTTTATCACCCTGCGCCTAATTTAAGCCTTGAATGACACTCCTTCCAATGTCTTCCTTTATAACGGGAAGAAACTAGACCCTCAGCCCACTCCATTTGGCATCTGTTGCTCTCTTGGTCTTAACTTCGTTTAACAAGATGCCCTTGCGTAGGTACCCCTGATATTCCTTATTTCCCTCTCCATCTTTCCTGCCTCTTTTGTGTTCTGTCTCATACACTGTACTTAAGGCTCCTTGACAGAAGGCACTGTCTTTCTTTTATTAGTTTTATTCCCAGCACTTAGCACAGATGCTTAGTAAACATTTATAAGATTGAAACATATTTATTGGACTGGACTTAATAAGTACTTTCTACTGCTTGGAACTATATTAAAATGGATTTTAAATGTTGTATTAAAAAGTTCACATTTTATCACAGGTGTCATAGAGAACCATTGAAGATTCTCAATCAGGAGAATAACAGGACTAGACAATATTATTTGGCAGTTGACTAACAGATGTATTGCAGATAGGAGAGACTTGAAGCAGGGAAGACAATTAGGAGGTTATTGTAGCAGTCCAGGCAAAGGAGATCCAGGGTAGGGCTTCTGTGAATCAAGAGAGGAAAATGGATACAAGAAATGTTATGGGGACAGAATTCATAAGATTGGAAATTTATTTTATTTGGGTAACGGAGGAGAGTGGAGAGTATAAGATGAAGAATAAAAAAGATTTCATCAAGAAGGTCACTGAACTTTTTGCAATTGGGAAATTAAACGTGGATTCCTTAGCCACTTGTACTTTTCCCAGACCAGGTAGATGCAGTCTAAAGATGGTATCCCATGAGAAGTGGATCATCATTAAGTACTCTCACTCCAAATTGGAAGGGCAGGTCCCCTAGGGACTGAGTTAAGAAGTACAATTTGAAGTTATGTGTAGGGGCCACTGAAGCAAGTTCTTTGGAGAAACTCCCAAAGGACCTCTGTGTAAGGGCAGCCAAAGTCTCCTTCCTAGTCCACCTAAGCATTTGATTTTTTCTGATCTCTGCACTGTGCTTGGTATTCTGCAGAATAGACAATTCTTCCCTTTATGTTATACCTCACCAACATTTCCCTCCTCTTCTATTTTTCCCCCAAGTTCAGAGGATAAGGAGGTTCTTTTCCTTAACAATGCCAACCCTTGTATTATTGTCTTTAATTTAAAGATATTTTCTCCAGGACCTTGTCTCTTTGATCATACTTCTCCCTCAACTAATTTTCAACTATTATCCTTATCCATTTGCTCCATCCTTTCTGCATATAGGAGGGGTTTTTAGCTCCTATTCTTTTGTTATTAATCCCTTTTAGCTATGAACTCTTAGATTTTTGTCTATATTCATAATTGAAGAAAATGTTATATTTCAGTCAAAATTTATTAAAAATAAAGGTGTGATTTTTTCCACCCAAGCTCATAGACATCCATAAATCTATCCATAGACCTTGAGTCACAGGTAAAGAAATTTTTATTATAAATATGCCCAGATATCTCTCATCATGAAAAAGCCTCACTTGATGCCACCCCATTCATTTAACATCCTATATCTCTTCTCCCTCTCATCTGAACACCTTGAAAAAGATAACTATAATTCCTCAGCTCCCAATCCCTTCTCAGCTCCTGTCACCAGCCTTTGACTGAAACTATACAACAATAATCTTTTAAATTTTAAAATCCACTCCCCTTCTCCTGATTTATTGACCATTTTAAATAATTTCATTGTTTTTGCTAAATGTATTGTGTTTATTTTTGACACTTAAAAAAATTTCAAGTTCTAAATTCTCTACCTCCCTCCATCCAGCCCCACCCCATTCTCCAAACAATATGATAACCAGTAAACATGTGAAATCATACAAAAGAGATTTCCATTATTGTCCTGTTGCAAAAAAGCAAGAAAAATAGTGAGAAAACTATACTTTAATTCATACTCAGTGCTCATGTGTACTCTTTCTGTGAGTAGATAGCACTTTTTATTATGAGTCTTTATGAATTATCTTGGATCATTGTATTGATTAGAGTAGCTAATTCTTACTTGATCAGCATTACAATAATGCTATTACTATATACAATAATCTCCTTGTGTCATTCACGTCATTTTGCATCAGTTCAAATCAATCTTCTCAGAATTTTTTTCTGAAACCAACCTGCTTGCCATTTCTTGTATCACAATAGTGTATTCTATTCCTTCTCCATTCACCTAAGGAAAAATAGTAAATCTCTCAACCCAGCCAGGAAGCATGTCCACCACATAATATATACTACTATCTTGCCTTCTCTAGTCACCCAAACTGCTTGACTTCTGACTGCTAAACAGAGAAGAAGGGGCTAAACATTTATATGGCAGCAACTAAGTGCTTGGCATTGTGCTGAACACGTTACAGATATTATCTAATTTGATCCCTGCAACAAGTAACAGAATAGCAATAGCATCTACCTCAAATATAGATATTATTATTATTATCATCATCCCCATTTTATTGTTGAGAATACCGAGTGAGATAGCATTTAAGTGACTTGTGCAGATAGCTAACAACTGTCTAAAGATGGACTTAAACTTACGTCTTTCTGTCTCTAGATCCATCACTCTATCCACTTTAGAACATAATTTCCAGGACATGAATTGGATAGGACTCAGCAACCCACTCCCATTTCTTTTGATGAAATGAAAGATCACCAGAACTTATCATTGTCTCTGAAGATTCTCCAGGTCTTTTTTCCATCATGCCCATACCTTGACAGTCCTAAACACTGTTATCTTAACAAGGACCTCTTGGATTTGTATATATTTGATATGTATAAATGCTCAGGTATATCTCACATATATGTAGATGTGTATATATACATCTGTGTCGTTGACCTTGTATTGGGTACCATTGGTGGTTTATATGTCTTCCTATTTTACATCGTGATCAAAAGGAGGGAAAGTCCATGTGTCCCTTTGGTTTAGAGATTGCTTTTATGTGTCAGTCACTGAACCAATATAGAATCAACAAAAACACAGATGGGTCCAGATTGTGGCTTCCTTGAAGAATGACCATTTTTCACTGTAATAAACTATCAAGACCAGCTGTTGTCACCCTCCTAGGTGCTTCTCCCTCCAGTGGGTCTGCTTAAGGGGTGAGCAGCAAAAATAGTAACTAACTAAATCTAAGCTTCAGCTCAAATGTCACACACCACCTGTCTCAGGTGATTGGACAAGTCTGCTTGGTTGATTAGCCTTGATCCAGAGGCTGTTGGACCTCAGACACATTTGTACTTTTTCTCTTGTATTGTCCTCAAATTATTCTTGACTTATTACTTGGTTGATTCAACCTTTGCTATGAATGTGCTAAACTTTTCCTTTTCCTGAACCCTGAGGAAAAACAAGCCTTTTAATGTAGTTGATTTCAGCCAGTCAATTAACATTTATTTAGCACCTACCAGGTGCCAGGCACTGTGCTAGACACTAAGGATACAAAGAAGGAAAAAAATGCAAACAACAGTCCCAGCTCTCAAGGAAATCACAATCTAGTGGTTTGATTATGTGCAAAAAGCTACATACAAAAAAGGCATAGCAGAAGAAAATGAGGAAAGTCAGGGAGAGAATAAGATTAAGGAGGACTAGGGAAGGCTTCTTGTAGAAGGTAGAACTTTAACTGAGACTTGAAGGAAGCCAAGGGAAGCCAGGAGGCAGAGATGAGGAGAGAGAATATTTCAGTGTGGAAGACAGCAAATATTTAAAAAATGGAATGTCCAAGGCAGGGGAACAGCAAGGAGACAAAGTGTCACCAGATTGCAGAGTATGTGGAGGAAAGCAAAGAGTAAACACTGGAAAGGTAGGAAGGGGCCAGAGCAGTAAAGGCTTTAAAAGCCAAACCAAATATTGCATATCTGATTCAAAATGCATAGGGGAACAACTGGAGTTTATTGAATAAAAGGATAATAAATACCTGAGCGTAAGGGAAATCAAGTTCATTTCTGGGAATGAAAAAAGAGGGGAGAAAGAAAGAAAGGGAAGAGAAAATGAGGAAGTTGCCACTCTGATTACATACTTTCTCCTTTACTCTCTATGAATTCATACTTTACAGACAAAAAGGAGAAGGCAGAAAAATGTTCTTTTTCTTCTTTGCAGCTAAAAAGACCTATGACAAGCACCTTACCTGTCTTTCAGGAAAAAATTAAGCTGCTTATTATATAAGAAACTTGTATTCCTACTGACTAATTGAAACATCCCCAGCTTTTCTGAACTCAAATGAAAAACACTGCCAAATCTTTTGAAAGAATATTTCATCAACTTATTATAAGAAGGAAAATTAAATAGTTATTTAGTGACCTTATGTTAGAGTCAAAAGAATTAAACTATTTTCTTTAATCAAATGATTACATAGCTCGCTTTTTGTGAGTCCTAAACATGGAGGAAAGATGAAGACATTTAACTTGTTTTATTCTATAAAAGAGTCCCATTTAAGCAGTGTAGGTTTTATTAGGCCAAAGTACTATCCCTAAAAAAAGCAGGTAGTATAGAATTATCTATATTGTGATGCTATATGATTGTTGTTTTTATTGTTGTTAGTGTTTTATTTTATAAAAAGGATGATGATGTCGCCGGATGAATTTAAGTGAGGCAGAATAGAACAAAGTTCTTAGCCTCACTTTGCCTTTCAGTCATCTAAGTCCAGTGGCAAGATGAAAGATCATATGACTGGTGTTGGCTTGGGAGGAAGTAGATAACCTTGTAGTCTTTGAAGTCTGATGAAGCTCTAAGCATTTCACAAAGTCTGTTTTAAGCACCATCTTGGTCACTGGAACAAATTGTCATCGTCCACCAGTTCTACCTGATTCCTATAACAGGGATAGATATCCATCAAACTCAATATCCTTTTTAGCCCATCTGACAAGACAGTTTTATTGAAGTTTGACTGTTGCACATGCTACAGCTTCTTGGAGCCACAGGTCAGAGCTGGGTGAAAGGTGGACACCAAAGATGGAAGAACAGCCCCTTTTTAGGACTCCATAAGCCCTCATACCATAAGTGTGAGTCCTCCCTACCTACCCCATATTCCCCAAATGCATGATATAGCCAGATATGGCACTAAACCATGTATAATATAATTTATATAGTATATCATATGCCATGTCCTAATAACCACTTTTAATGAAATATATACTGCAAGAGTCTATTTATTGTATGAAAGTGACCCAATAACTGTGATAGATATTTCAAGACCTCAGGAGCTAGACAGGACTGAAAAGCCTATGTTCACAAACATCTTCAGCCCCCAAGTCCATAGACAGGGTCTTAGGGTGTCACAGACTAAATTTAATGGGATTTATTAACAGATGCATCAACTGGTAAGAAAATTGATGGGTTGTGGTTAACAGACCCTATTTTCATTCAAGGCAAAAAGAATGAAAATCAAATTTGCTCTCCAGCCAAACATATAAGCAAATTCAACCAGTTTTCAAAGCTAGCTGTTTCTTTTGTTCTTTGTCAATGAAGCCTAACGGTGAAACGTGATGATGAAATTTTTCAGAGGATTCAATCAATTTTCAATATTTCAAGTTATTCAGTCTCTAAGGATACATGAGGATGTATTGGACCCAAAAAGTAATATGTTAGGTGGCAGTAGAGTATACTGAAATAGATTATATGGTTGCCAAAGGTACCTGACTCAGCACCAAGGTAATTGCATGTGGAATGAGTTAAATAAGTAGATATGTTGTCGAACATTTAAAATTTGCTATAAAAACAGTATTTAGAGGGAGCAACTAGGTAGCTCAGTAGACTAAGAACTGGGCAGGATCCTAGGTTCAAATCTAACACCAGATACTTCCTAGCTGTATGATCCTAGGTAAGTCCTTTAACCCCATTGCCTAGTCCTTACCACTCTTCTGCCTTGGAACCAACATTCAGTATTGATTCTAAGAGGGAAGGTAAAGGAATATATATATATGTATCTTCATATGTGTGTGTGTGTGTGTGTGACAGAGAGATGGGTTTTAGTGGGGGTGGAAATGTATATGTGTGTGTATTTTCCACAGGCACATACATAGATACATATATATGCACATATGCATGCATACTTTTATTTTAAGTATGTAAATGTTATGCCATTTAAAGCACATATATGCAAACATGTTTCAAATGCATATGTAAGCTTTGAATACATATGGATATATGTGAATGCAAGTGTGATTTGAATGACAGCTTGTACATTAACCACATATACTGTATTTTATATTGATTCACTTTATGAGGTTCATCACCTTTAATCATTTCACTTTTTACTTTTTTATTTTTGCCTTTTCTGAGTTTATAATTACTACTCTTGCTTGTTTGAGTTCACCTGAATCATAATAATTAATTTTGCTTTAGCTCCTTATTTGAACTCTGTGAATTGCTATATTTTATAACAGTGTCTTATAAATGAGTCTTTCTTGGGTAAGTTTTATCACTTTCTCTTCTAAGCTATTAATTATTTTCCAAGTTTTTATTTCATTTCAATTCTCCTGCTTCATTCTTGTAGGCTTTTTTATAGTTCTTATGGCTTAGCCATTTTCTTTCCCTTTCTCTGTTTGTAATTATTTTAGCATTAGTCTCTTCCTCTTGCATGATTCCTACCGCTTTATAGTTTCAATATCTTCTTTGGTTTACTCACATCTCTAATATCAGTATTGATTTGGTATTTCATGCCAGAGCCATGTTCTACTGCCTCCCACATTCTATGTATGTATGGGACGATCAAGCTTTTTATGATCTTGACATTCTTTTTCTGGGCTCCTGATGTGAACTTAATCTCCCTAGATGTCTCAGAACTCAGAATACGCTTGGGATCCATATCCCCAGTCATTTGAGTAATACTGCTTCTACGATCCCGGCACTAGCTAGTCTCTCCTGCCCTTAAATATTTTTTTGTCATCAAGAGGCTGCTCTGTTCTGTCCCTCCCCAAACTACCCCCAAAAGGTTGCTGGCATGGTCTTCCCTCTGAGAGTTTTCTTTTTCCCCTGTCATGGGGTGCCAATGCTTCTAAACCTGCTCAGCTGTCTTTGATCAAAGAATTGGAAATGGCTTGCTTCCCTGGCATTTTCTTACTTGAAGCACTAAGCCCAATAATTGAGGCCAACACACACATACACACATGCATCTTCCTATATGTATATATGATTCTTTAAAAAATATAGATGCTATTCAATTTATATGCATATGCATTTATATGTATAAACACAACATTACATATATGTACATGGATGAACATATGCTTTTAAGTATTTAGATGCTGTGACATTATAATTCACATATATACAAACATGCATACACATACATTAATGCATATATAATACATATAGATGTTTTGAATTAATATATGTGTAAGGGCATAAAATCTAAGTACTTAGAAGAAAAGTTCATCAAGGTATTTAAGTATAGGGAGAAATAGTAAAAATTTAATAGAAAGAGACTTTAATGTACCCATTTTGTAATGAAACAAATTTAACAAAAGATAATAAAGTTAGATAATTTTAGGAAGGTTAAAATGATAGCTCTCTGGAAATTAGTGAAGAATAGGAAGGAAAATGTCTATCTATTTCTGAGTAGCAATGTCACCCTTACAGAAATTGACTATATATTACAATAATGCAGTGTATCCAACCATATATTAGCCATGTATCAAACTAATGCATAAATGAAGAAATTCAAAGTATATCTCTCAATGATGTCAATGTAGTAAAATAATTTTCTGTAATGTTCATTTGAAGAAAATATTAAACACTAACTAGAAGTTAAATTGCATAATATTAATTATTTATGGGACAAAAAAACACAGAAACAATTGATAATTTAAAAAAATGAAAACAATAAGGCAATCTGTCAAAAATCTGGAGCCAAAGAAGTACTTAAGGGAAATATTTCATATCTAAACACTTTCATCAACAAAATAGGGGGAAAATCAATGAACTAGACTTGTTGCTAAAAGTAGCAAAGCAGCAAATAAAAATATTTATAGAATAATTTCTCAAACTTAAAAACAAGATGAAAAATTTGAAAGTAAAAGAAAAAAAATCAAACTAATAGTTTTTTAAAAGTAAAAAACAAACAAAAAAAAACACCCTAACTGTAACCTCATCAGATTTTTTAAAAAAGGATAGGCAAACCAAAATGTCAATATTAAAAAAGGAAGAATGAGAATCTACAACAATTGAATATGAAATTCCACATTCACAAAATAGTTTTGTTCAATTATATGTCAACAAAGGTAACAAATGAAATGAATGAATCTCTAAAAAAAAAATACTGAACTTAAGTAGAAATTTACTGTTTAACAGAAGAAGAAATAAACCATTTAAATTACTCAAATTTTAAAAAAAGACATATGAAAAATCAAAGAAAACTAGCATCAGATAGATTTACAAGTGAATTAAATAAAATATTCAAAGAACAATTCATTGTGATCTCGCATGAATTTTTTTTACAAAAATAGGAAATGAAGGGAACCTTCTATGATACAAATATGGTCTTGCTATCTAAAAGAGGGAGAAACAGAGTAGAGCAAAAAAGTTGTAAACTATATGTATTGGACATTAACATAAAATATTAAATATAATACTAAAGGCTAGAACTATCAAAATATTATTTACTAAATTGGGTTGATTCACATAAAGAAAATAAGGGTGTTTTAATATCAGGAAAACTGTACACATAGCAAGTAATAACAATTTCAATAAATATTGATAAGGCTTCTGACAAAATTCAATACCTTTTCGTATTAAAACTGCTGTTAAGAATTGAAATAAGTGAAACTTTAATTAATATAATAAACCTATCTAAAGTCAACTGTTAAAAGCATGTGTTGTGGAGAAAGCATAGAGCTCTTTCAAATAATCAGGAGAAAGGTAAGGGTGTCCATTAAAATTATAATTATTTGATATAGGGCTAGAAGTACTGGCTATAGCAATAATATGAAAGAATAAATTTGAAGGAAAACAGAAATTGAAAACTATTACTTTTCACAAATAGCAAAATGATCTCCTTAGATACTTTTTAAGAACCAATTAAAATTAATTGAAACAATAACCCTAGGACAGTTGCCATATATGCAACAAAGTCTTAATAATCAATAACTGTGATAAAACATTTCTTCATATTGCTGGTAAGATATAATATCAACAATGCAAGGAGAAAAAGAGAAATTCAATGAAAAAAGTACAGATTTTCTTCTTACTCTAAGACACACATAAAAACTATAAGAATACACTATAAAACTTCCTTTAAAGGAATAAAGGCAAAAATAAATAATTAGAGAAATATTCATTCCTCATGATATCACACAAATATAATAATTTAATCACATTTGTTTGACAAAAAAGATTTGGGAAGTTATTTCCTAATTTGTCAGACTGCTCTTATGATACTAGAAATAATTGTTCTTTTAATGTTCGCATTCACATACAAATCATGTTTACTTGCAAATGTAATAATATTTATAATAATTATAATGTTATATAAATTAAGTTAATTATTCAATGCCATAGCAATAAAATTACTAAAGAATTATCATAGAGAACTAGGAGATGTACTAATGAAATGCATTTGGAGGGGCAAAAGACAAATGGCAAATGAATAAATAATGAAATAAAGGAGCCTGAATAGTAACAGATGAATGACACTACAAATAAAGTATTCATCAAAACTATTTGGTACCAGTTAAAGTACTAGAAAAGTCAATCAGTGAGACAGAAACAGAAAAAAAAAAATAGAGGCACAGTGTTTTATAAACCCCTAAACCAGAACTACTGAAGTAAGAGATTGCTACTTCACAAAAGTTCCTGGAAAACATGAAAAGTAAGGTAGCAGAAATTGGGTTTTGAATAGAACTTCATTTTAATTACCAAGATAAAATTCAAATAGATATGTGATGGATATATTAATGCAATTTCTTCCTTTCTTCTCTCTCTCTCCTTCCCTCCTTTCTTCCTTCCTTCCTCACAAAGGGAATTTGTATTGTTTGACTAAATGTGTTCCTAATGGATTTTGTTTTTCTTGCCTTTTCAAGAATTAGGGAAGGGGTTTACGGAGAGATCGGTGAGAGAAAGCAGAATTAAAAATAAAATTTAATTTAATTTAATTAAAAATGCATTTCATAAGATTATTAAAGATAGATAGACCTCCATTAAAAATGTTCCATTCTAAGAACATTTTTTACCCTTACAAATTTGACAGAAAAGTATAAAGAATACAGAATACCAGTGTGCTTTTTGTTCTGTTTTATTTTGTTTTATTTGTAATGGACACATCAAGTGAGAATATCATAGGAAAATCAAAGGATATTTAATAAAATTCATTCTTATAACTTTAAGGGCAAGCAAGAAATATCTTCAGACTAGTACACTTAAGAAAAGACAAGTGTAAGTCAAAAGGATGAGCAAGAATGGGCAGATTACAATATTCACTCTTGGAAAATGCAACCAAATTTATGAGATCACAAATTTAAATTTCATTTATTTCATTTATTTATTTGTTTGTTTGCTTGTTCATTTATTTATTTATTTATTTTAGGTGGGGATTGGGAGTGAATTTTTGTTGTAATTGGAGAGAATTCTGAAGAGCAAAAACCCTCCACCAGTGTAGTTTTGCTGCAATTTAGAATCTTGGAGAGTTCCTTAGGAAATCAGATAAGTAAAAATGACTTGCTAAGAGTCGTTTCATCAGAACTAAGTCAAAATTGAGCCTTGAATCCAAGTTTTTGAGACATTGAGACTTATTCTCTATCTTCTACATCATGTTGATTCACATTTGAGTGCTTATAAATAGATAAGTTCCTCCCAAAAGAATGCCAACTCTGGAGGAAGGGACAATCTCATTCTTGTCTTTATATTCCCAAAACCTAAAACAGTCCTTTAAATAATACTACACACTTAGTAAATACATTTTGGATGAATGGATATTGACTGAGTTCCACATATTCCACATAACCCTCTAGGCAAAGAATTTTGGCTTTTCAAAATTCCTCAAGAGCTTATAAAAATATTTGTATAATGTTTCCCAAGTCTTGTTCTGACTACCACCAAACAAACAACTACAACTGTTCAAGAGATCAAACGAGAAAAATAAAAGTATTGGAGCAGGAAAATATTTTTAAATTGTTCCTTATTAAGGAAACATTTTATTTTTCTTCTTGCAAAACAGAGAAGGAAGAGGTTGTCATTAAGAAATCCAATAGCAAAATGATTACATTTTGTGGTTACAGAGCCCATGGATTGGGAGAGCTAATAAACTATTTCCTCCAATTTTCACTGAGCTTCTTAAGAAAGCTGGTTTTTACCAAATAAGGCAATATGATAAAAAAAAAAAAGGTCCTAGATCTGGAATCAGAACAACTAGGACTGACTCTTGGATTGGAAATGTAAATGTTATACAGCTGGTATAATCATGCATATGCTATTTAACCTCTTTGATCAGGTTTCCTCATATGTAGTAGTAGTAGTCTCTCGGTAATGGAGGATGACGATTGTCTTTGTGCGTTTTCATCTGTGATGTAGATGAATGTGCACAAAGATACTTGTGCGTGAAGGAGATTTAAGTGGAAAAGCCGATGCACAGAGACAGTCCCACTCTCTCAGCGTTGGAAGCCTGAATCCAGTGGCACGAAAAGTCGTTACACCTGGAGACTTCCTCAGCTGCATTGGATGGCCATGTTGTCCTTGGTGCTCCCACACGCCCTAAGCACTCCACAGTGCTTTGCTGTGCTCATCTGTAAAGTGGGGATAATAGCACTTCAGTATAGCTAATGAACATATGAAAATCTAGGTGGCACAATGAATAGAATATGAGGCCTGGAGTCAGGAAGACTCTTCTACCTGAGTTCAAATCAGACCTCGGACCCTTACTAGTTGTGTGAGCCGATTTACCTCAGTTTCCTCATCTGTAAAATGAGCTGGAGAAAGAAATGTCAAACCATTCCAGAGTCTTTGCCAAGAAAACCCTTAATGGGGTCATGAAAAGTAGGATAGTTGAATAATAACCAAATATTTATAAAGCACCTTAAAATTTGAAAAGCACTTCATAAACATCTCATTTTATCCTCAGTACATAATTAGAAGAAAGAAGTTATTGTTATCCCCATTTTACAAATGAGGAAATTAAGACAAACAGAGGCTAAGTGATTTGTCCAGTGTCACAGAGTAAGTATCTGATATTGGATTCTAATTTAGGTTTTCCTGACTCCAAGTCCAGAGCTCTATATATCACATCACTTAAAGCCTAACTTCCTCAAAGGGTTGTTAGGTGGAAACTACTTTGGAAATCTTATAATGCTAAATAATTGTAATTAAAATGTGTATACAATCGAACCTAATGGACTTCTCTACTATCAGCAATGCAATGATCCAGGACAATCCTGAAGGACTTATGAGAAAGATGTGCTCTACAACCGGAGAAAGAACTGTGGGAGTAGAAACGTAGAAGAAAAACACATGTTTGATCACATGATTCAATGGAGATATGATTGAAGATGTTGACTTTAAATGATCACTCTATTGCAAATATTGATAATATGGAAATAGGTTTTGATAAATGATATATGTAAAAATGTGTATAAAAAACTCTACACACTGTCTGAAAAATATGCAACTTTAGAGGTTATGTGCCATCTCAATCACAGTGATATTATGAGATTATATGCAAATCCATTCTTATTTTAGCCCTTTAAGTGTCCGTGTTTTAATTGGTTTAGTTAATTCCTCCATCATCCCAGTTTACAAGCTCCTTATGATTTGATGTTCTTGAGTCATTTCAGTTCTGTGCCCATTTTCTTATGTCCATATGTTCTTTTATTTTTGAACCCATTTGGAATTAGCTCATCAGAAATACTGGAAAAGTTTACCATTTTCTTTTACAGCTCATTTTATTGTTGAGGAAACTGAGGCAACAAGGGTTAATGCCAGGGTCCTACTGCTATTGAGTATATAAGGCTGTAATTAAACTTGGGTCTTCTTGATTCCAAGGCTTGTGCTCTATACACTGCACCACCTAGCTACCCTAATATTATTAGGAAGATTTCAAAGAGTTTTAGTGACTGCAAAATGTGGTCAAATTGGTGAATAGCTGGGTTGCTTCTTGAATAGATGTTATCTATGACCAAAACATGAAGCCTTTTCTGCTTGTAAGGACATGCCAATGCTTGTGTCTGGCTGACACTGATGTTGAGAACAGAGGGCTTCCCTAACAAGAGATATTGGAGGAAGACTATAGTGGAGAATTGGAATATCCATATTTCATGAAATGTAAATATATATGAAAAGAATCATCTTAAGGTAATTGATAGAGGACAAGCCTTAGAAGACATGGACTCAAATCCTGACCATTACATTTAATCATTTTGTAATTATGAACAAGTAACATGACATCTTGATGTAGGTGAACTGACTTTCCTAGAAGTAATTTCCCTGCCAGGAGTTCTCTCAATAGTCATGAAATCTCCAGTCAAAACAAAAAACAAGAAGAATAAAAATTAAATACAATGATTTAGGGGAGGGGGAGGGGAAAAGATACAACAGGAAAAATTGTACTCCTTTTAATAGCTATAAAATTATAGATCTAAAGCTTGGAGGGGGCCTCTGAAGCCACAGAATAGAGATATTTCACTTCTCTGGAAACTGAGGTTGAGGTTAAATTATTTACTTGTTTCCAAGCTAAAAGGAGTTAGTATATGTCAAAGGCAGGATTGAAACCCAGTTTCTCTGACTCGTATCTGCTCTAAAAAATCTCCTTAAACAATTAGTTAAATCATATTCCAACGGATTCTGATTTCATCATTGTGGGTGCTCCTTCTATGGAATTATATTTGTGCTTTAATTGCTAGTTTACATATGTTACTATCATTGAAAAAAGAATTATTTTGTATTGACCTTCTCACGATTTGTCTTTCCAAATTTATGTAGGTCATGGGATAAATATCACACAAGTCAATTGCTACCAAGTTCATAGGTAAAGTAATTCCTACTTTGGTATGACTTCTAAAATTCCTGCTCCATACTCCACTGCTATCCAGAAGTAATGATGGCCGCTGATTGCTTGGTGTTAGCCTAATTTTACCTCGAATCAGTCCTGCTACACTATTTCCTGGCAATCTCCACACCACATTGCCATACTTTCATTCTGTTCTCCAATTCTAGCTCTAAGAATAGCAAGTAAATAAACAGTACCATTTTGGAAAGGATTTGGCAATAACTTGATACATGACTCCAGTCCCTGGATTCTGACCAACCCCCCCCCTCTCTCTCTCTTTTTGCTTATATTCTAATGGAGAATTAAAGTCTCTTGAAGGCAAGAAATGTCTTATTTCTTTGAATTTGTATCCTTACCACTTAGCACATCTCCTGGTAGAAAACATGCATTTAATGAATGCTTTTCATTCATCCATTCATTTATTCCCTTTGAAGAAAACTAGGGTCATTTTTCATACCTCGGGTCAAAGAAATGCTTGTTCAGAGAATTAATGCTTTATCAAATAAAAATGTTTCTTCATGTCAGTGAATGCTCCTGGGAAGAAATTCAGATTTTATAGGTGCTCAGGGCTATGGAATTGCTCACATGAGTGTCAGAATATTCCAACAGACAGTTCCCACTCACTGAAAAAAACAGTTTCATACAATTTAGGATTCACTAGCCAAACTTTTCACCCATGGCTGGGGTAATATTTTTATTCTGTGGGAAACATTTAAGCACTCTCATGGTTGAGAATGTTATTGCATTTTTATCTCCTTTTGTCCTTGCCCTGAAACCAAAAAATGTTCAATACTGAAGCCAGTTCTCAGGAACTAGAACTTAAGGAGCCAGAGTCAAGTCATCAAAATGAATAGCAAATGCATTAATTTAACTCAGCCAAAGGAAAACATTTCAAGAGGGGCTAGAATGTAGAAAGTCTACAGAGGAAAATGCAACAGAATTCAGTACTGGATTGTGGGTGGAAAGCATTCACTCTTTGAAGGCAAACATGCAAAGTCAGTGCTGGTTTGGGATCTGAAAAGGTCACTTGGGCAATCTCATTGCCTTCAGGTAAAATCACAGGAAACCATCTCAGGAAAAGATGTTTGTTTCTTATTTGACATTTGTTTCTGATCATGTTTTACTTACTGAAATAGAGTGGGTCAACATCAAAGTTCAGGCTAAATTACTGGGCAGAACAGATTTGATCAACTTATCTTCCAAGGCTATTAGAATGACAAAAAGCCAACTGAAGGATTGAAGCTGACATATTTATTACATTTCTCACATCCTTCCCCTTCTGTCTATTCTCACCCCCTCAGCCCTACCTGGTACTATGTGGATCATTACAGTAGCCTCCTAAAAGGAATCCATTTTCTATCCATTTTCCACAACTTTGCTAAATGGATCCAAGTTCAACCATTTCATGCCTCACTCAAAAATGGGCAATGGTTCCTATTTCCATTAAGATCACACACAAAATGCTCATCCTCATATTGAAAGCCTACCACCATCAGGCCACCATCCACTTTCTTAGTCTTATTCATAGTACTGTCCTTCCCATGGTCTTGATTCCAGGTAAACAGACCTACTAAATAATTGCCATGCATGGAATTCTTTCTTCTACCTCTAGTTTTCTGCATAAGGGGTTCCCTTGTTGGAATGAATTTACCTCCATTTTGTAAAATCTCTAGCTTCTTTGAGACCAGAGCTCAGATGCTACTTCTTTCGTGATGGCTTTTCTGATCCCTCTAGTTATTAGCATTCTGTCTTTCCTTTGTTATTTTTTTATGTTATTTAATGTATTAGGTTGACATGCATTTCTGTTACAGATACTTTGTGGCTATTTTGTCTTACCTTAGTAGAAAATATGCGCTCCTTGAAAGCAGAGACTGGCATCTTGGTTTATTTGCTATCTATCTCTGTCTCTTTATATGTGTGTGTATATTACACACACACACATATCTATACCTTCTCTATCTCTATCTCTATGTATATATACATATATATATATATTAGTCATCTAATATGAATTTGTTAAATTGCTTTGAATGGAATTGTATCCCCACATTATAATTGCCATTTGGCGCGGAAGGAGCTGAGATAATATTTCCTGGTCCAATTATTTTTGCTGAATAAATTGGATCAATGTGCAGAGATCCAACCAGTTGCTTATGTACTCACTTTAAAAATGGTTTATCTGGTGAGCAGTGTAGTCATAACATCTTTCTGTCTTACATAAGATGCCCCCGTGGCCAAAGGCATGAGAGCTAGTTAGATTCTTTCTCTAGCCAAAATATGCTGTGGTGGCTTGGACAAAGAGCAAATATTTGGCTGATTTTCCTTAAATTTATTTTATCTCTTCTTTTAAAACTGAAGGAATTTCTTCTAATAGGAAAAGCTTAAAAAGCTGTTCTTCCCCTTATTTATATATCAGTTAAATTATTATTTCTTAAAGAGAAAATAACTTGATGTTAGATCAAGTAAAAGACGTCTTCTCTTTAAGAAATAGAGGTACACCTATTTGACTTGAAGCTTTCCCTGCTTCTGGAATGTTACTTTTATGACTGTGGCCATGTGATAAAGATTGTTTTCTATTGCTGCTTCAAAACTTTTTCCTGTTTAAATGTTTGTGAAATGGTTTGTTCTGGCTAGAATATGAGCTTTTCTGGAAATTGGTACTGCGGGCTACCCTTTTCTAGCAGTCTGTATTAGGAGAATTTTGTAAAAGTTGCCTGTTGCTGAGGGCAACCCCAGTTACTAAGGGGTCTAACCTAGAAGAGGTTAACTACAATGTAACCCATACACTGAAGTAGATACAGGTACAGAAGACGTAAGACACTCAATGAGGAAAGATGGTTCATTTGTTGAAAATTATTTCATTCCGATCAAATGAGATGAAAGGATCAATGGATTCATAGATGAATGAAAAAGCATGGTTTAAGTATTCACCATGTATAAAGTACTATGGCAAATGTTGGGGATATAAACACACACACACACACACACACACACACACACACACACACAAAAGCCACGTCCAACTCTTTGTGACCTAATTGAGGTTTTCTTGGCAAAGATCCTAGAGTGGTTTGCCATTTTCTTCTCCAATTCATTTTACAAATGAGGAAGCTAAGGCAAAGAGGATTAAGTGACTTGCCCAGGGTCACATAGCTAACAAGTATCTGAGGCTTCAGAATCCAAGTTCAGTACTCTAGCAACTGTACCACCTAGCTGCAATCCAGCTAATAGTTAAACAGTACTTTAAATTTGAAAAAGTACTTTACATATGTTATCTCATTTGATCCTCATAACTATGTATTACTCTTATCCCAATTTGGCAGATGAGCAATCTGAGGCTGTGAGAAGTTAAGGGACTTGAGCAAAGTTATACAACTAATAAATGGAGTAAGATTCAAACTCAGGCCTCCCTAATTCAAAATCTAGTGTGCTCTTTGTTGTGCTACAGACTTCAAACCCTGCTGTTCAGTCATTTTTTATGTTTCTGTTTCTTTGTGTTTGTATTTGGTGTGTTCTTATCAAAAATACTGGAATGGTTTGCAATTTCTTTCTCAATCTCATTTGATGGATGAGAAAACTGAGGCAAATAGGGTTAAGTGACTTATCCAGGGTCATATTAGCTAGGATCTGAGACCAGATTTGAAATCACTTGACTTGAGACCCATCACTCACACATACTGATTGTTTTAAGCCTTGTTCTCCCTATCCTGTACCAGTTGGAATTATAATAGCAAATCAACATCCTGATGAGCAGAGAATCTTCAACCTATTCTATATTTATTTATTTATTTTTGTCTAAACCAGCCTGGTGGCCATCTGCTCTCAGAGCTTTTTCTATTAGGGCTCAAGAGTTCAAATAGTTAATTAGTTTCAGCCTACTGCTGCTCAGAACTTCTGTATTCAAGTGATCCATTATCCTTAGCCCTGATAGCAGTAGAGACGACAGATATGTGTGCATGACCATACCTGATGACTTTCCCTTCTATGTTCTATTCATTCCTCTGTCTTAAGCACCCATTAGGTTCTCTAGATAATTTTCTCACATAGCTGAGGATATGAGATATGTAAAAACAGTCTGAAATTCTAAATGATGGTTGAAAATGAAGTCTATAATTCTCTAGGAAAATGCAGGTGAGTTATATGTAAAACCCCAGAATTTTAAGGATCAAATGAAGCAGGCAAAAAAGAAAAATCAACGGTTTCTAAACAATAAATCAAAAACTAAGTATTCAAGGAATATCTAATGAGTGTTCAAGCTTCTGAAAGAAGTCATTGGAAGCTACTGAATATCGAGGTGCCTCCTCAGGAGCTCATGGTCTGCTTAGGACTCTATTATTAGAAGTGTGCCAATAGTTAAAGGGAAGAATGATGATAGCTACCAGTTACAGGGCACTTTACAGTTTTCAAAGCCCTTTACATATAGTATCTCATTTAAATAATAGTTTACAGTGGGGAATATACATAAATAAAATAATGACAATATAAAATATAGAGAAGAATGTAGTAGAAAATAAATTCCAAAATGTAGGATGATAAAAATATCTATTACATCCTCTGAGCAGACTCATGAAATCTAACTTCAGATTTAATTCAGTAGGGCAGAAGAGACCATTTAGATTTTTTTTTTTATTCCGGGTGAAATCAAAATGGTTTTTAGGGAATACTATGGCTGTAATGCCAGTAATGGATTGTTTGTCAACTAGAAAATGGTTTCTTTCATTCAGATAAGAGGATCTGGATTTGAATCAGAGTCACTGAGAATGGAAAGGAAGGAACAAGTATGAGAGCCATAGAGAAAAGAAGATAGACATTACTTAGTGACTGAATATGAGGTATGAAGAAGAAATATGATTCATCAGTGACTCCATGGTTTTGACTGTCAGTGATAGAGAGTATGGTGGAGCACTGACAAACATAAAGAAGTCTAAAAGGGAGCTTTTTTTTAGAGAAAGATGATGACTTCTATTTTGTACTTAGTGAATCTGAGTTTGAAGTAGGACCTTTCATGGGAAATGCCTAGGACCCAGTTGGAAGTAACAGAAACAATGAATAGCTGAAGTTCTAATGAAAGCACCATTATTGCCTGATGGTTTCCTATCCCAGGATGCTTGAAAAAAGCACTGGATTTTGGAGTTAGAAGATTTGCATTGGAATTCCAGCTTGTATTGGCTTTACTCTGTTTCACAACTCATTTATCTTTTATGTGCCTCACTTTCTTCATCTATATATTTTAAGAGATTAGACTAACTGCTCTCTAGGTTTGCTTTTAGCTTTGAATCCTGTCATGCTATCTAAAGACTGTGGGACCTCATCCTTCAGTTAGCTTTATAAGTGTTGATATCTGTTCATTTATCACTTTTCCTGATGTTTTCCCCTTTCCTATCTCTAATTTTTGTTCATTTGTTTTGGGAGGATATCATCCCATCATACTTAAGTTACTTCCTGCTCTCTGTCAATGTGTGTGCCTATTTACTACCCTAATTATAAAGTTCTTAAGTTTCTTCAGTCCTTAAGTATCCCAAGTACTTTAGGTAACTTGGTACTTCAAGTATTTTTGAAATATTAATTATCCTAGTTATCACATTCTTGTGTAGTAATATAATCAGTTTAACAGTGTTTCCCTTGAAAAGCTTAAATATATGTTTTGTATCATAGACATTTTAAGTATACTGGTTATTACTTTCCCATGTAGGAATGTGTCTAGTTTAAGTGAGTCCCTTGAGTTTTTCCTTTTCTGTTTTCCTTTCTTATGCTTCTCTTGTGTGTCAAATTTGATCATCCAGTTTTCTTTTCAGTTCTGGTCATTTCTGAACAAGAATGCCTGGACTGTTCATTTATCGCTGAACATTCAAACCCATTCTTCTGGATTTCTTATTTTTTTTAAGCCCTTACCTTCCATCTTAGAGTCAATACACAGTATTGGTTCTAAGGCAGAAGAATGGTAAGGGCTAGGCAATGGGGGTTCAAATGATTTGCCCAGAGTCACACAGCTGGGAAGTGTCTGAGGCCAGATTTGAACATAGGACCTCCTGTCTCTAGGCCTGGCTCTCAATCCACAGAGCTACCAGCTGCCCCCTTTTGGATTTCTCAAGTTGACAACAATGCAAAAGTAGTAATGAATGAAAATTACTATAGTATACATTACCATTAGGATTAATGGTCAGTGCTACTTATGGTAGAAAAATCATTGAGACTTAAACAATTACCTTCTTCATGTTTCACCAAAACACTGGAAAACTACTTTTGTAGATACAGACTCTAAGATGTAAAATAATTCCTATTTTGACCTAAATGGTCAAAAATGGCATCTTTCCCTACTGTGATGAAAATGTTTACAGGAGTTTAGGGGTGGGGTAGGGATTCTAACTATGATAGATTTAAAACTTTCATTAAACTTAGGTTATCTTTCTTTAGCTAATAGAAACTGAAATAGAGAAGGTAAACTGAGGAAAACTATTTCTTCTTGCAATGACTGCTCTACTCTTTGGCTTTGACTAGAGAGAGCTGCTACAGGAACCTGATGCTGCTTATTTGTAATGGAGGTACAAATGAGAGATACTGAGGGATGCTGGTACATAGATGCTGCCACACAGGGGAACTGCTCTGGGGAATGCTTTGGGGTTTGCCTACTGATCCCTACTGATGGCTGATGGATCAGTATATCTTTCTAACCTCCTTTGCCCTTCATTCCCTCTCTTCTCCAACCCTCTCCTCCCTTTGCCTCCCTCACCTCCCAATTCTTCTTGAAGCCTTTAGCTTCTCCCCCCACCCTTGAGTAAACTATAAAGATATTCTTTTCTTTTCCTTTTTCAAGTCAAGGGGTTTATTGGGATAACAGGATGGGAAAATGAGGTGAGAGGGATGAGGATTTCCCTAAACTACAAGGAGAATTTAGGAGGGGTTGAGGAAATAGTCCAGTCACAAACTATGACTCTAAGACAATTAGGGAGATGGAGGACAACAGCTTTTTAATCTTCTTTCTTCTTCCTCACAAAATCAGCAAGGTCTCTCAGCTTAATTTCTGAAGCCCCCCCCCCCATGGGTCCTTCAGTCTGAGACAACTCCTCAAGAGAGAAAACAAAGTTCAGTCTCTCAGTTTCTCCTGGCCAGCTCAACTTTTAAATAGACCACCAACTCAAAAGCCAAGTTTCTACTTCTTGTCAATTTCAACTGTCCAAAACCAGAGAACCCCAAAACCAAGTCAGCCCCACCAGGGTCTTTCAGCCAGGTTCAACCTCCAGATAGAGTGACTCCAAGTCCCCTCCCCCTGGTCAGCTCAACTGCCAACTCCTGGGAACATTTCGTTTTGGAAACTGAAACGGAAATAGAGTAAGCAAACTGAGGAAAACTATTTCTTCTTGCAATGACTGTTCTACTCTTTGGCTGTGACTAGAGAGAGCTGCTACAGGAACCTGATGCTGCTTATTTGTAGTGGAGGTAGAAATGAGAGATGCTGAGGGATGCTGGTACACAGATGCATCTTGGTTTACAAGTTCTCTCTCTCTCTCCATGCCTCTACCACAATACTTAGATTTTTTTTCTTATTTGATCTAGATTTTGAAAACTTAAGGAAAACTAGCCTACCAATTGTTAGCATAGTGAGACGCACACTGGATTTGAAGTCATTCCTGGCTTCTGCTATTCCTTAGCAAAATGACTGTAGTCATGATAATTTACCTAGGACTTCATTATGAAATGATATTGTACAACTAGATCATCTAGCAGCACTGAATTCTATGAGTCTTAAACCTAGGAATCAGTACTTAAGGAAATAACCTCTTTAGTGTTTGGTTGGTAAGCTCAAGCAGATAATGAGAGTACATCAACCTATAGGATTATTTGTGTGAATGTGTATGTGTATGTGTGTTTCTTTTAAAAACGTTTTATGTTTTGGCCAACATGTTCAATCAATTGTATCAAAAGAAACATTCATATTGGCTTTGAACATTAGTCAGTGCTAAGCTACAATTTTGCTATTCATTCATATTTTTATCTATGGGTCCATTTTGGAGAAACAGAACACAATATTTAGTACATTGTTTTGTTTTGTTTTTTTCTTCTGAGGTTTTGTTCCAATAGAACTCTGTAAACATTGCACTTGGAGTTATTAGGGATAAACCAGGGTAGGAGGAATTATTTTTTCATTCTTTGTAATAGGCAACGATATATAACTGAAATGATTCGTGTTGCTTAGCTTTCTTGGTCTTGCAATAATTCTCTTTTGCCAACCAATGCTTTTGTAGTGATGATGTGGTTGTACATAGCAGCCTGAGTGGCCCTGTGTACTGCAGAATGAAGTTTCTTGAGCCTTTCTAGGGAAAAGTAATGAATTGTTCTTGGCATATACTCAGAAGGTCAGAATAAGCACCTTTATAATTTATTTCTAGTTAAATTACACTGATTTGGGGCAGGATGCTGAATTGCACTGAAGTCTCATAAAGGTGATTTGGCTTGACAAATGCTTCCTCTCCCGATAGTGATCTGGGGCATTAAATTAGAATAACATCAAATGAGGGAGTCTCTCTTTGTCTCCAAATGTTCTCTTGCTTTTCTGACTCTGTTGATGAGAGTCATCATCTCTCTGTCTCTCTGTCTCTGCCTCTCGGTATCTCTCTCTTTCATTATTATGAATGTTCCAATTATATCAGTGACATTATGACATTGTTCATCATGGGGCATAATATTCATCACATATTGTATTAATGAGAAATGGAATAATCACACTGATTCAGAATATGAATTAATGCTAATCAAATGCTTGAATTTTTAAAAAATAATTTAAATATATGCATGTATATATGTATGTAAATCTATATATCTATATGCCTATCTATACATATTTTGGGCAACTAGGTGATGCATTGGATAGAGAGTCAGGTGTGGAATAAGGAAGACTCTTCCTGAGTTTGAATCTGGCTTCAGGTGCTTACTAGCTATGTGACCCTGGATAAGTCACTTAATCCTGTGTACCCCAGTTTCTAGAAAAAATCAACTGGAAAAGGAAATGACAAACCACTCCAATGTCTTTGCCAAGAACACCTCAAGTGGCATCATGAAGAGTCAGACACAATTAGTGAGTTGTGTAATATTTATTGGGAAAGGAAATAGGAAGATTGGAAAACAGGGGATAATGGAAGGTTTGTATGAGGATATGGAGGAGTTTGAGGGAAGAGAGGGTATATAGCTTGGTGAGGCAAGGGAAGGAGATGCCCCCTGCTGAGAGGAAGCCACAGGGGTCCAATAAGGACTCTTTGTCCTGGAATGATTGAGCTGAAGTTCAGCTCCCTCTATGACCAGAAAAGATAGTCCACTTATCTGACTGCGAATTTAATAATATAAAGTTTAATAACTAGTTGGGATTGGAGTTTTTTTCTTAGCTTCAGACCTGAGGTCAGGCCCCAGAGGCTGGCAGAGAGTTTGTCCCACTCCCGTCTACTCTCGTTGTTCTAATTCAGAATCTTAGCAGTACACAGAAAGCAAACAAGAACAATTCTAACCTTCAGAAGCCTGTGTCTTCGGGCTGAACCAAGAAGAGCATGCCACTCCAGACTGGGCTGAACAAGCTCCTTCCTCCTCCAATACCTGGAACCAAGTCCCACAGGGCAGGAAGGAAGTGCTAGTCACAAGATCAACTGCCACTCCCAGTTGGCCCTTCCCCCACACAAACTGTTAGTCTAGTTTCCTTTTCACAGTTGACTGGAAAAGAAAATGTATATACATATATAATATACACATACATGAACATTTATACAATAATATCAGCAGCTATGACTAGTATTTATATAGCACTTTAAGATTTGCTAAGTACTTTACGAATATCTCTTTATATAATGTAGATAATAGATGCTATATCTACATATCATAATAGATACTAATAATAGATGCTATTATCATATCCATTGGTAATTTTGAATGAGGTTTGGAAAGGAAACTAGAAATAAGTTCTGAACTTTCTGCCACTGTGTTGGAACAAGCAATAGCGGTAATATCAAGAGAGAAGAAATTGTCAAGACTGACAGTTGGTGGGGGAAGTGGCAACTGGGAGTTGTAGTTGGGTCTTGTGACTAGCACTTCCTTCCTGCCGGGCTTTACTTCCTTCCTGTTGTGGGAGGTGGGAGGAGGGTTGGCTTCCCAGTCTGGATTAGGAGGGCTTCTACTTGGTTCAGTCCGAATATTCAGGCCCAACCAGCTCTGAAGTTCAGACTTTCTTGTTGCTTGCTGTCTACTGCTAAGATTCTGAATTTGACAAAGCTAGCACAGATATAGAGTAGATGGGAGTGGGAGAAACCCTCCTCCTGCCTGTGAGGCCTGACCTCAGCTCCAAGCTGAGGAAAACTCCAACCTTATTTAGGGACATTCCTCGCCCCTCTTTCCTTATACCTCTAAAATCCAAATTGGTTATTAAACTTTACCTTATTTGAATTCGTAATCAGATAAGTGGACTATCTTTTCTGGGGCATAGAGGAAGCTGAACATCAGTTCAGTCATTCAATGTCAAATAGTACTTATCGGACCCCTGCTGTTTCCTCTCGGCAGGAGACATCTCTCTCCTTTGCCTCAACAAGCAATATTCCCTCTCTCCCCTCAACTCCTCCATACCCTGCTACAAACCTTCCTTATCCCCCATTTTTCCAATCCCCCCATCTTTCCTCAAATAAATATTACAGAGGAAACTGACGCTAATTATGTGGTTAGTATGTGAAATAAAGTTTGGACTATGATGTTCCTTACTCCAAGCCCATTGTACTATTCATTTTCCACCTAGCTGCCTATATTTATCCATACACAAACCTCTAAATCTGGCCATTTCTATGCCTACTCACACATACCTACTCAGTACCACTTCATTGGTTCACTATTGTATCCAATATAAGTATTCCATCCAGCAGCAGAGATCACAACCCATCCATAATTTCTGTTCTTGGTTAACTCCTGTCTTTGTCCATTTGAACCCTTCCAAAGGGATTCCACTCAACATGCTAAGGCCAAAGTTTTTTTTTTCCTCCTTTTTTCTTTTTTTTTTAAACCCTTACCTTCCACCTTTCTATCAATACTGTATTCTTTCCAAAGCAGAAGAGCAGTAAGATCTAGGCAATGGGGGTTAAGTGACTGTCTCAGGATCACAGAGCTGAGAAGTATCTGAGGCCAGATTTGAATGCAGGACCTCCCATCACCAGGCCTTGCTCTCAATGTACTGAGTCACCCAGCTGCCCCCATTTCTTCTTTCTTCATATTCTTCAATCAAGTTACAGAGACCAATTTTCTGCTATTCATACTGGACACTCCATGTTCAAGCTCTGTACACTTGTAGTTTCTGTCCCCTATACTTGAAATGCTCTCCTTCCTCACCAAGGCCTACTGGCTCTGCTGGTTTCCTTCAGTATTCAGTTCAAGTCCTACCTTCTCTAGGAGGTCTTTCCTGATCTCTTCTTTTGCCCCCTGTGCCCTTCTTTTGAATTTAGTTTATATTTACCCTATCTATATCTTGTATGAACATAGTTATTTGCATGATTATGATACATATATATATATATATATATATATATATATATATATATATATATATATAGAGAGAGAGAGAGAGAGAGAGAGAGAGAGAGAGAGGGGAGAGAGAGAGGAAGGGAGGGAGAGAGAGACTAATATGGCATCCTTGATGAATTTTGAAAGGGAAACAGATGAGATTTCTTGAACTATTGTTGAACAGCAATCAGATATAGGCAAACATAGTTTAATTATTGTGCAGTGAAGACAAAAACTCACTATATTTAATTATTTTTGATAACTACTATAAAATAACAATGATAAAAAAGAAGAAGAAGAACTTATTGATATTCAGGAAAGCTAAAGCTAGCATCTCTTTTGAGCTCAGAAGTTCTGAGAAACAGTAGATGAAGTTGATTGTTTGTCTTCCTTAAGTTCAACATTAATATGGAAAACCCCTGAAAGTGGGAGACAAATCAGATCAAGGCTCAGGTGATGATCAAAGCGGGATTGAGATAATGATTTCTGCATTTCCAACCTGGTTGAAAAAAGTAGATAACCCACAAAAAAAGAGAAAATTTGAATAGTTAATATTTAAATTATACTTTAAGGTTTGTAAAGATTTGACATAAATTTGATTAAGTAGAACAAACTACCTCTTCAAAGCTGTCCCCAACATTTCTCTTCTACTTATTAAAACCACAAAAGATTCCTTGAAAGAGAAATACTGGTTCTGTCATAAATATCAAATGAGGAATAAAAAAACCAAGCAGATACACATTTTTCAAAAGTGTTTGCTTCTGTCATAACCAGCAGTGCATGTCTGTCCCTCATTGGCTCTTCCTTTGTCCCATACATTATCTATCAATATAGACATAAAGCATATGGAGTACCTCTTTCTATTTTATGCCTTGTTTAATATTTACAATCATTATTTCATGGAACAAATGTATCTCTGTTGTTATGTTTTCAAAGTCACAGTGCTAAATAAGGAACCAGAGGAGTGGATCTAAATCCCAGATTTGCCTTCTACTAACCTGTGACTTAGGGAAAGGTATATTCTCTCTTTACAGTTCAGTTTCTTCATCTGCAAAATCAGGGTTTTCAACTAAGTACTTTCAAAATTCTCTTACTATTCTAAATATGTAGTCCTTGACCTTCTAGTCCTCAGTTTCTCCATCTGTAACATGAAGATTTGGGGACAGATAACCACCAAGATCCTCTTCAGATTTAAAAATATGATACTAAGGGTTATACTACAACATAAGAACAAATGCTTTAAGGGAGAAAAATGGGTTTTAAGTAGTAGGAATTGAAGGGAGACAACACTAAGACTAAAACATTGATCTTTATCTACATAGTGCCCAACTATTGGTTTGACACATATTTTTAACCATCCCCACTTACTTTGCCATTGTCAACTTTCTTTGTATCTTCGAGGATAGTTTTGGACGTAAAGATGGTATGGTGGAAAGTGCTTGAGATTTGGAGTCAAGAAGACCAGATTTCCAATCTTACCTCACTTCCTGGATGGGCAACTCTGCACAAGTGATTTAAGCTTTCTCTGCTTCAGATTCCATATCTGTTAAATAGCAATGATAATAGTAATTACTTCCAAGGGTTATCCTGAAGACAGAGTGATATAGTGAATATGAAATGTTTGCAAACCTTAAAGTAACATATAAGACTACAGTTATTACTATTATATAGAGATACATGTATATTCACATGTATATCATATCATACATATGATAATATATTTATATATACACAAACACTACTCTCTATATGATCTATTATACACACATATGCGCGCACACACACACACACACACAAATATGTGTCTCCTTCCATTTTAATTGAGTTGTTACCAGAACCAGCTCGTTGGCTCTGAATGCTTTTTTTTTCTCAATAAACTATAAAGAACTGGGCAGAAAGGCATGTGGGTTGGAAAGGAAGAGCATCTTTTGAAAGATCATCCCTTTTTTTGGAAAAATGCAAAGTGAAAGCTGTGTTATTTTGTAGGCTATGCATTAAGTCTCGAGTTGATCTTAATTCTGCATCCTGCTTCTCCCATATTGTTTTCTTTGGCTTTCTTGAAACCAACACTGGAAAATACTGTATTACATACACGTGTAACACATGCATATCAACAGGTGAAAACAAATGAATTTTCTGATATTCTAACTATAGTTTTCTTAGTAGACTAATGCTGTCAACTATTCGGAAAAAGTGAAAAGCCTTAAAGTGATATCTATCTGCATTCACACATACATACACATACATACACATACATATATGTGTGTGTGTGTTCACATATATGGGTGAACTGATAAAATACATTAGCCACTGAGAATGTGGACTTAGTAGACATCAAATCAATCTCCCTCAAATCCTCAAATAAATGGAGTCTTTGTTTCTGTGAAGGTTGATAGGCAAAGATGCAATATAACTAAGGCTTGTTGACAGAAGCACAAATTAAGCCCTGGGATTATGGATTAGACTCTTTCTCTTCATCTTCCTTTGTTGCTTGGGAAATATCCTGATGGTTTTAAATAAAAGATTAGGCTATAGAATTGTCTGCAGTAATGGCAAGAAACTAAATCACAGGTAATTAAGAAATCATTTTTATGCAGCATCAGAATGCAATTTTTCTACTTACATTTTAATAAGGGTGCCTCTGAAGTCCTTGGGATTGACTTCAAATGAAATAAACCATACAGAGGAAGCTCAAACTGGGTGAACCCTCTTACCTTGTCACTCACTTCTCTTGCAACCAAATCTATGCTGTGGATGGAGAAGGTTGTCTCCCAGTCTGATGGGAAGCAGATCTGAACTCTCGCAAACTTTCCCTCAACTTGGGCAATTGGTTTAGTGTTTAGATTTCAAAGGGGTTCCCAAGGGCAAAATGAAAGATAGCTAAACTTTCAGCAAAGTCGTTTATAAAAATAGGTGCTGTCAATGTGCTTGGAAACAAGATTTCCTGTGGGGGAGGGAAGAGAGTATGCAATATGTACAAACCACTTATAGATAATGGTGTGGCTATATTTAATTTAAAAATAAATGTAGTTGGCATTTATATAGTTTTTAAATTTACAAAGCACTTTATTTACATCATATCTCTTAATCTTCAAACACATTGGAAAGAGCCCCAGATTTGGGGTCAACAGACCCAGGTTTAAATTCTGTGTCTGTCACTTACTAACTCCATAACCTTGAGCAACCTCTCAATATTTCAGTTCCTTAGTTTCTCTCCCATGAAAAGAAAGCTCTTAATCTATGATCCTCTGAGGATATTACCAGGGTTAATATCTCTCTTTACAGATGAAATAGAAATTGAAAGAGATTCACTAAATTGCTCCTGGTTACCCAGTTAATAAAACCCATAGGTGGGATTCAAACTTAGATGTGCCTGACTCCAAGGCAAGTACCACTTGGCTTCATGTCACAGGTGGGCAAGATTAGCCTTTTTTAATCCTCATAAAATCAATGTGTTGAGGGAAATGAGGAATGTTGCTGGAGTCAGTACTTGAGTTCAAATTTTGCTTCTGATGCTTATTAGAGTACCTTGGGCAAAGCTCTGAATTTCCTATTAATTTCCTCAGCTCCCTCAACTTAAAATGAGAGCCTGAACTAGTTGCCTCTTGGGTCCTTTCCAATTCTATATTTGGGATTCCATTTGTGTGTGTGTGTGTGTGTGTGTGTGTGTGTGTGTGTGTGCATTTGGTTCAGACACATAATTTCATTGATATATGGAACTCTGAATAAGGAAATTTCCTTTATCAATGCACACTGACTACTGTTCTTTGACACATAGACTTAAATAGTTAACTGGATTGCTGAAAGGTTAAGTGATAGGATTAAGATCACAGAGTTACTATGTGTCACAAGCAAAATTTGAACACAGATCTTTCTACTACACCACCTTGCTTCTCTCTCTCTCTTGTTCTCTTTCTCTCTCACTCTTTCTCCCTTCCTCATAATTTTATTCCATTATATATATAAATGTCTAGCTATATATATATAATATATATGTACTTATATATGTCAACTGTCAGCTTATAAAAATAGACCCTTTAACAAAGTAAATAAAATATATTCCAAGTATATAAAAATAGCATCATTTCATTTGCTAATGGTTCTAAAGAGTGGAATATATGTAACATGTATATATATGTACATGAATGTACGCATATACATGTATGCATTCCTTTAATTACATCTCAGATAATTTCAGTTACCTTAAGGTAGGGCAGGTCCCACACTATATAGGAATTTTAATTAATATACAGATTAATTACAAGAGCAACCTGATTCTCTCATGAAGAATTCAGAGCTCTGGTGCAGGGCTGTCATTTAAATGAAGCTCATCTATTTTTTAGACTATTTGGACTGGAGAGCAGATGACAGGCTAGCTGGAAATTTTCACAGATCTGGCTTCTTGATAAGAAGCAGCCAAGAGACGACTGTGCCTGGTTTCAGAGGATCAGTTCCCCCAATGTGGACTGTGTGTCTTTGTCAAAGATGTCCTCCTGTCCTGCCTGGGATCACAAGGCAGAATTCTTCATTTTTAATTTCCTCGGGTCAAATTTCTTTATAGTATAGTTCTTTCTGTTTTCCATAGAAATCAGAGCTTGCACGATTTCTAAGCCTGAAAGTTCCTTCTTGCCCCTTTTAGCTTGTTGGCAGGGATGTTTCAGGTGTTGGGCCCAGGTTCTGGACCCTTCCAATTCAGGTCACAGTGTATGTGCTCTGGTAAACAGATTTCCCTTGTGGGTTCCTTTCATGGGGCATTTTAAAGATTCTCTCTGTCATGTTTCTGTGCCTTCCTCCCCCTTCCTTGAGCCCAGCTCAATCTGTTCATTTAAAAATGCTGTAAGCTCCCTTGAAGTGCTAGGAGACAAGGCCTAAGAAACCAGGGAGAGTTGCATTTCTCCAGTTCCTGAGTTTTGTCCCTCCTAGCACTGGGCGGCTCTAATGCTGGGATGGGGCTGGGAGGGGAGATGCAGAGAAGCAGCTGCTAAGAGATTTGTCAATTCTGTGCATTCTGTTCTGTTAAGCTGTCATTATTGGTTTCCTGTCAGACATTTAAGTTTCTGTGCCAGACACTGAATCTAGCCTAGGTAGTTTTATGTTTTATGACTTAATAATAATATAAATGTCACTTTTCATTTAAATATATGCTCTTAGGAAGTTGTCTCTTTATTCCCTATAATAGCTTTCATTTATTTACATAGAATTTTGAACTGTCTTTATAGCTTTTCTGATTTGATCCTCACAACAAACTACATGAGGGAAGTAGATTTAGGATTTGTGTCCATTTTATAAATGCCAAAATCTCAGAGAGGCAGAAAGCTTTCCCAAAGCCATGAAGCCATTATGTGGCAAAGTTCAAATTGGAGCCCCGTTCTTACTGTAAGCCTGAGGTTCTTTCCATTATACCACACTGCCTCTTGGGTCATCTCATGGTTATTTCTTGCTATTGCCACTGTTAACAATGATAATTAGTGATGAAAAGTAAAATTATGTAGGTACAGAATTGATACTAAGTATCAATTCCAAAATAGAATGGTAAATGAGGTGACTTGACCAGGGCCACACAGCTAGGAGGTATCTGAGCCTCTATTTGAACCTAGGATTTCCCGCTCCAGGCTTGGATCTCTATCCACTGAACCATCTGGTTGCACCTATTTCTTATATTTCCAGGAAAGTCAAGCTCCTTTAAGTTCCTCTGCCTCTGTGACCCTTGGATGATGATACCCAGTCAAAGCAAGAGGATGGGGCATTGACTTGATAAATAAATGTTTCTTGCCAAGTGGCACACTAGACTGAACATCAAAGGTCCTATATTCAAATCTGGGACTCTGATTTCCTTCCTTAGACCAGTTACTTACTCATTTTTAGGTTAAAATCTTCTCATTTGTAAAGTGAGAGCATGGGTTATGAGATCGCTAAGGTCTCTTCCATCTATAATTTCTTATGATTCTTGATAATGAATGGAACAGCATGGAGGAGCCTTATTAACCACATCATTTCAGAGTTCAAAGGGACCTTAGACAAACAAACAAAAACCCTTATGTTCTGTCTGAGAAGGACTTTATAATAGAAGGTCAAGGGCTAGGCAATGGGGTGAAGTGACCTGCCCCAAGTCACAAAGACAGGAAGTCTCTGAGGTCATATTTGAACACAGAACTCCTAACTCCCATTCTGGCTTTCTATTTACTGTGCTACCTAGTTGTTCCTCTATACCCTTCTTAAGGCAGCTTAAACTTGAATTACTTTCATAATGTTGATTCACATTTTGATTGTAGTTGATTAAAAACCAATTTTTCTGAGATAAACTGCATTCCAGTCACATTTCCCTATCTTGTTTTTACAAAATTGATTTTCTGAACTCGAATGTCAAGCATTACATATATTCTGATTACATTTATGTTATTAATTTGAGACTGATACTCTAGCCTATCCAAATTTACGTGACCTAGTCCAGATTTTTGTAATAGATGATCTCCAAGATCTAAATCTTATAAATTACCACACTCCCAAAACAACTTCTATGAAAAGAATATTCCCTTTTGTAAAGTTATTGAAATTTTAATAATTTTAAAGGTATTAATATACCTTATAATATGTGGGGGATATGTCAATATCTTCCTCTCAAGGAATTATAGGATAAAGAGATCTCTCAGTGTTTATAAGATTGTATCCTATTTGGATTCTCTCCTCATATATTTATTCTGCTCTAGATACCTTTCTAAACACTTCGTAAGAGTAATTTCTACTTCTTTGTAGAGTTACTAAAGTGTAAGGGGATAGAATAAAGAATAAAGGTGGATAGAGTGCCAGGCTTGAAGAAGAGAAGACTCATCTTACTAAGTTCAGATCCAATTCAGGTACTTCCTAGTTATCCAGTCCTGGGAAAGACACTTAATCCTGTTTCCCTCAGTTTCCTCATCTGGAAAATGAGCTAGAGAAGGAAAATGGTGAACCATTTCAGCATCTTTGCCAAGACAATTCCAAATGAGGTCATGAAGAGATAGATGTAACTGAATGACTGAACAGCAACAAAAAGGCATAAGGATACATATATGATGATTTCCTCATTAATGATAATAAAAAAGAACTCACAATAGAGGAAAAGAATCTACCTGTACAAAATGTTTATAGCAGCTCTTTTTTGGTAGCAGATAATTGGAAACTGCAGGGATATCAATCAATTAGGATATGGCTAAATAAGCTGTGGTACATGCTTGTAATGGAATTCTATTGTGCCATAAGAAATGACAAACAAGATGAACACACACAGACATACATACACACACAAATGGGATAGATTTATATGAAGTGAGTAGAACTGGGAGAATGTTGTATTCAGTAACAACAGTAATGTATGATGAACAACTGTTAATGACTTAACTGTTATTAATAGGGCAAGGATCCAGGACCACCCACAAGAGACTAATGACAAAAAAGGGATATCCATTGCCATAGAAGGACCATAGTCCTAATGCAATTTGAAACATACCATTCTTTAAAAAATTTTCTTCAAGAAATTTTCACTAGTGAAAGAAATATATGCCTTCTTTCACAACATGATGAACAAGGAAATATGTATTATATGATAATATATGTATAGCCCATATCATATTACCTGTCTTCTTAGGTGAAGCTTCCTCGAACCCGCGAGAAGCCTCAAGATAGGAAGATAGAGGAAGGATAGAAGTTCTGTATGCCGCGAGGGGGGTGGCGGAGTCAAATTAGAGATATGAGTTGGCAGGAATGAGTCAGAAATCCAGGCCTTATTAATTATCAAGGAGCCACAGCAGAAACTCTGATCAGTGGACTACTCAGAAGTCTTATACCCGTCCAGTGATCCAAATTTAATACCACACAGGTCGGAGACATGATAGAGAAAAGAAAGTGCCTGGCCAAAAGCTAGGTCCCAGGTGGGAGAGGTAGATCAGGAAAGGAATCAAAGATGGAGCTTGGCCAGAGAGGCCAAGCTCCAGCAAAGACAGGCATCAGTGAGAGCTGAGATCCAAGTGAGGAAGAGAGAGAAGAGGGGCAGAGCTTGCTGCAGCCAGGTATTTAATCTCTTTGATATGATACAATACATAGGAATGATTATCATTGGTTAATGACAAGGTATAGGTGTGGTTTCTCTTAGCCAGGTGAACACAAAGAAACCTGTTTTCCCGCCTAACCTGGGGGAAGCTGGGGTCAAGGGTCAGAGGCTTTCCCAGCCATGGTCAAGACTGAGCATGCTCAAGACTGAGCATGCTCTAGACTGAGCATGCTCTCTTCTAAGCCACTCTGTACACACTAACTGTTTCCCTTGCCCATAGCTATGGGTGGACTGCTACATTAAGGAAGGGGACAGGGTAGGAAGCTGGAGAGAACATTGATTGCAAAATATTAGGAAACAAATATTGAAAAGTTGTATCAAAGTAATTTGGAAAAATAAAAATATATTATAATAAAGTCACAATAGAAAGGTAAACAAATGTTTTTTTGATTCCTCATCTATTTATTATTCTCCTTCCTATTTCATCCAGTTAGTATTCTTATCATGTGTCAACTGAGTATTCTTTAGTGTCTATATAATTATGTCCTGATTAGTGAGTTAGGAAGTAGAAAAAGGACTGTCAATATTGTGTAGTCTATGTACCACTCTTTATACTGTTAAATTTATCAACTTTGCTCGTCCCCAATTTTACCCAGCACAGGGACTTTGTCAATACCCACAATATTCAAAGACAGAGTGTGGAAAACAAAGATTAAAAAGTCCACTGCTTTTTCCAAAATACTAATTAGTTTGAATCAAGTGAGAGCCTCCCTAGAGCAGGTGGTCCAGAGTTTTTAAGGTAGCTCACATCAAGTAGAAAGAGTAGGTATTTGAGCTGGGTTCTGAAGGATTTGGGGAGTTTTACTAAAGGGAATGGAGGAGGGAGAACATTCTAGGGATAAGAGTGCCAATGCAAAGGCATGAAGGTAAAAAAGTAAAAGTTCATTATGAAGAGCAATGAGTAGGTCAGTAAACAAGATTTCTCCCCAATCCAGGGCCAGGAAAGTAGAAGAGTATGTTTAGAGGTCCAAGGAAAGCGTCACCTGACACAAGCAAGGATAAGATATTAAAAGTATAACATTATTATAATAATAGTGATAAAATAGAATTAATATATTGTCTTTTGTGTTCCAGACACTATGCTATATGCTTAACAATTATTTTCTCATTTGATCCTCACAATAACTCTGCGAGGTAGGTGTTATTACTATCCCCATCTTATAGTTGTAGAAATTAAAGCAGGAAGAGTTTAAGTGACTTCTTCAGGGTGATCTAGCTCATAGAAGTTTGGGACTGGATTTGAAATCGGATCTTACTGACTCAGTACTCTATCAACTTTGCCATTTATCTTCCTGGGTGATTCTAGGAGGGTGAAGAGAGCTCCAATTTTACTATACCAAGAATCTTGAACTAAGAACTGGGATGATGATGATCTTGGTCAATGGAGTTCTTGACCCTAGGCACAATTTCAAATGAAAAGACTTGTATGGGGAGGAGATAATAATAGGTTACATTTTTATATGACTTTAAAAAGAGATATCTGAGACTCAGGCTTCTTTCTCAGTCATACAGCTCCTGAGCTCTTGATTCCAGATCCTTTAGCCTCTAGACGACAGTTTCCAACACATGGATTATAAAAACTATAAAGATATTAAGGAAAGTAGTATTGGCCAGAACAATAGTGTTGTCCAAAGAATTCCAGATTTGGAATCAATGGCTCTACATTTGAATTTTGGCCCATCTCTTTAATGCTCATTCTAATTTTGGCAAATTCTTTAATAGTTATGTGATGCAGTGATTATAATATAGATCCTAAAGTCAGGAAGACTCATTTACCTGAGTGCAAATCACCATAAATACCTTCTGCATGTCCCTGGGCAAGTCATTAAACTACCTCATTTCTTCATCTGTAAAGTTAGATGGAGAAAGAAATAGCAAAAACATTCCAGTATCTTCACCAAGAAAAGTGCATCACAATGAGTTGGACTCAACTGCAACAACTATATAACAATGAGAAGACAAAACATTTTGGGGACTTAGTTTCCTCCGGAGAAAGGTGAAATGCTAGATTACGGGACCTCTATGGACCCTTCCAAGTCTAAATATATGATGTCTAAAGTTTACAAAGAATGTGTTGTGAAATATTCCTAAACACCACGGCAGATATGAGATAATGAATTCCTAGTGAGCAAAATCCACTCATTAACAATGGAATATCTTGGGCAAGAAATCATACATAGAATGAATGAACAGCATTTGAAACCAGAGCAACAATACATTCATAAATGAAATCAAAAGACGTAAGGTAGTAGGGGTTATTTTTAAAGCATTAAACAATTTATCTTTTTAATTCCTGTAAGCCCTTTGCATTCTACACTTGACAAAACCTTGTCTTTTAGTGTTTCTGGTATGTGTTCATAGCAAAACGTTAAATGGAAGCCTGGCAGAGTGGGGGAATCAGGGAAACAGATCTAAAGTGAGCTCGGCTGAAAAGAGTGACTCACACGATGTAACAGTGGGCAGGAGGCTAATATATAAAGTTACCTAGATGACAGGGTGTTTATAAGGGTTTGTATATAGCTTTTGGAAGGCAAAGAGAAATGGTTTAAGAATTATACAGACCCCCACCCTATGGTACTCACATAAATATATCTCAAGTTGAGAATGTGGAATAAAGGGCTTAACCCTGGTAGGTCACAGGGGGAGCCAATGAGGATATGCAACAAGGGTTCTCCATGGGTTGGTTCTTCTTTGCTCCTTCAGAATGAGGCCAGCTGTGCACATTTAAAACATGTAGGAGTCTTCCCCCACACACACTCAGGTAGTGTGCAGTTGGAACACAGCTGCAGGGAGTAGCCAGAAAATTCTTCAGTTTATCTCGTTTAAGAGTAGTTGGAAGAGAATATGGTACAGTGGGAAATGCCTATTAAGGAAGCCCTAACAAACACTCTATCACATGAGACTTGTACTCTTCCTGCCCTGAAACATGCATGCAGCTTCATCCAAACATTCCTATTCTCTGTCCCAGCTCTCCTCAGCCAAACTGTGCATTCAAAAAAAAAAAATTGGATGCCTACTATTTGCAAAACCCTGTGCTAGTGGCTCTATAAAATTAGACCTCTTGTATAATAAAAGGTTACTGGCAAGGAACAGCTGATTTAGAATGGTGTCTGAAAAGAACTTTTGGAATTCGGGTCCCAGTCTTAAAATATAAGAATAGGCTCTTGATAGGCTCTGGGCCTGGAATATAGTGCACCTAACGGGGGCTGGTAAAAATGCATTCACCTGTAATCTTGCAAAAAAAGACTGAGTAAAGCCAATTCAATACAACTCCCCTGGAGTCCTGAGAAATCATATGTTTTGGGAATAGATGTTTAAAACACTTATTACCTGATTCAGTTGCCTATTATTTACCATTATGATCTCTTTGAATCTGATTCAAATAATTGGCTTTATTATTATTATTTTAATTCTGTTTCCTTTTTAAGGTTAGACTTAAAAATATACTGGTAGAGGCCTCAGATTGAGATTTTGGTTACCCCAAACAATATATTGAACCTGGAATATATGTGGACCTGGGGAGGGCATGGGACTAACTATACAATTAATTCTAAAGAAATTCCATAGGCAAAGCGGGAGGGGCAGAAAACTAGCATATCTATCTATCTATCTATCTATCTATCTATCTATCTATCTATCTATCTATCAATTCATCCATCCATATATCTACCTACCTGTCTATCTGTCTACCTGCCTATCTAGCTATCTATATAGTTTTTTTCTGCTTCAATATATTTAGAATATATATATATAAAACACATATTTAGGGGAAGCAATTATATATGTCTGAGTGTATATGTATATAAAGGGCATAGCATTTTATATCTATATACATATATATGTAGGTATATGCATGTATATATTTAGTGTGGAAGTGTGTATACATGTATATGAAACAGCTTTATATGCATGTGTATGAGGAGGTTTTATATATAAACATATTTAGGGAAAACAATATATGTGTCTGAGTGTGTGGATGGGAAATCAGTTTTTTATATCTATGTAAACATATATATGTGTATGTAAATATAGATTTATAATGAAAGTGGCATAAATAAATATATGCAGTTAAAAATATGTGTGTGATAACAGTTTATATATATCTATATGGAAAAGAATATACACTCATAATTTTTTTGTGGGGAGCAGTTAAACAAAGACAATGAATCAAAAGAGTTTGCCATTTTATATAGTTCTCTACTCCCATCTCTGGAAAGAAGATGGAATAAGTCAGATATCTGACTTTAATAAGATGATGCAGCTACTCTTGACATCTCTGGATTTCTCTAAGAATGGAATTTGTGTCAAATATGACTAGCAACTAAGCCAGGAAGGGCTTCTCTCTAGATAGGGTTGAAGTGCTATGGAGAGAAAGTGCTGCTTTTCTAAATTACTCTAAAAAACCTCTTACCTTCCATCTGAGAATTTATACTAAATATCAGTTCTAAAAAAGAATATTGGAATGGGCGAGGCAATTGGGGTTAAGTGACTTGCCTACAGTTACATAGCTAGAAAGTATCTGAGTTCAGATTTGAACCCAGGACTTCTCATCTCTAGGGATGGCTCTTTGGCCACTGAGTCACCTAGCTGCCCCCTCTAATTCATTCTTGATTAGATAAATTAATATTTTAAAAAAACTGAGATCCCAGTTAACATCTATCAGATTGGCCAATATAACAGAAAAGGAAAATGATAAATGTTGGAGAGGATGCAGGAATACTGGGAAATGAATGCACTGTTAGTAGAGTTGTAAATTTATCCAGTCATTCTGGAGAAGAATTTGGAACTATGCACAAAGGACTCTAAAACTGTGCCTATCCTTGGATCTAGCAATATCACTACTAGGTCTGTATCCCAAAGAGATTGAAAGAAAAGGAAAGGAAAAAGCATCTGTTTGTACAAATCCAGCCACTAGATGTGTAGGCCTGGGCAAGTCACTTAATTTTGTTTGTATCAATTTCCTCATTTGTAAAATTAACTGGAGAAGGAAATGGCATGCCACTCCAGTATCCTTGCCAAAAAACCCCAAGTGGGATCACGAAGGTTTAGCCCAACTGAAACAACTAAATAGCAACAAAAAGCCTTTGGACATGGTTGAGACTGGCCCTCACTCCACCTTATCCTTTGTGTTTCTTCCTCTAGACATGAACTCTGAACAGGGATCTCAAGAAATGAATGTTCCCACTCTTAGGACTCCCCATCTGAGACTGAGTTGGAGAGTTCCAAGTTTCCTGAGTCAAATCTAAGTGTTCAAAAGAACTTTCTGCTCTGACAGGACTTCTTCCAGGAGAAGCAGCATTACCATTACAGCTGAAATGACTAAAAAGTCCCCAAGTCATGCCTGGCTGGCCAGAAGGTGGACTTTGTAACTTTCTCTGGCAAACAGATAGAAAAGAAATGTGAAACAAATAGCTTTAACACTCTCACAGAGTTCCTTTGTTTTTTAGGAAGATTAAAATGAAGGCAATGTGTTATTGTTTGTGTTGCAAGGAAGTATTTCTTTTGTTAGAAAAACTAAATGATTTCCCCATGCCTCATATCCATTTTACACTTTGGGTACCTTTCCCACAATAGAAGAGACTCCATTAATCCTTTTAGAGGAAATTTTAAAATGTTTTCTTCATTTCCAACAGCATCACTCCTTGGGTTCAATTCCATCATCATAACCTCCCCCTCCAACATCCACCCCAGGAAAAGCTCATCACCAATAAATTCATCATCATGGGAGATTGTATCAGCATTGCTACCCACACCTCATCAGTAGCCTCAGTTGCCTCTGGCCTTCTGAGTGGAGAATTGGAGAGCTGAGCAAAAATCTCATTCCAAAGCTTCCATTTAAAGAGGACTCAGAAGACTAAGAATTCCCATGAGAAAGAAAAGAGGAATATGAATAAAGGACCAAAGTGAACATACAGGGAATTCATTAACCAAGTTAGATTTTAAAAAGATTTGCAGAGAAAATGGAAGCCATATCAGGGATTGCAGGATAAATATAAAAGCATGGCATCATTCTCTAAGAATTGAATCAGGTTACAAAGATGTGCTTAAGCTCAAAATGCTGTAAAGTTTACAAGCAATGCTAAGGGCAATAAGAATGTATTTTTTAAAATTACATTAGAGAATGCAGTATGCTCAATGAAAATCTTTAAATTGCTTCTCAGAATGGGGGGAAATAAGCAAAAGAAGAAAGGAGGTACCCAGCTCTTATTACATTTGTTTTCTCTGCCAAAGAGAATAATCTCTGGATTGGAAAGAAATGAAAAAGAAGAGCGAATAAAAAATTGAAATCCAAGCAAAGTACACAGCATCAAGCTACCCTTGATAAATTTAAGTCACTTGGCCCTGAATAACTCCAGAAGGAACCTGTGAGTATGGTCACTGAACCGTGTTTTGTAATCTTTAGAAAATGGGAAGGATGGGAGAATAGTTGAAGAGAGAAAGGTTCAATATTGTCCCAATTTTCAAAAAGAGCTTGAGCAAAATGGTGTGCAAACTCTTAGACCACTTAGCGTGATTCTGATGGTCAATGAGTATGGAGGAGAGGAAAAATTAATCACAAAGAACTAGGTGCAGATTTTAGTCAAGAACCATTCAATCCAAATAAGCCCTATTTACTTCTGTGATAGAAGTACTCACTCTGCTTGATCAGGAGACTGCTCTCCAGAAGGGGAGTCCACCTATATTTTAGCAAAGAATTATCAAAATCTCTTATTCTATCTTTCTGGATAAGATGTGGTCATGGAGGCTAGACAAGTTAGGTGGATTGTAGCTAATATTTAACTTCATGGCTGGCTTGATGTCAACTTGGAAGGAGTTGTCTAGAGGAGCTCCTCCAGGATCTGTCCTTGGTCTTAAACTGTTTAATAAGTGATTTCAGGAAAAGGCTAATATGGAAAGAACATTCCTAATCTTCTTTCGCATTATTCCTCTCCACTCACTCTATAGACTATCTATATTGTTCTATTGGCTCTTTTTCACACTTGATGTTCCCTTGTCTATTTCCATGCCTTTGAACTGGGTATTCCCCTTGTCTAGAATATACACCTTCCTCTTTTCTGCCTCTTGGAATTCAGCTTAGTGGGATTTGGAGAAAATTGTAATGGCTCTAGAATCAAACATTGAATCTCTTGAAGTTTATTATTTCAATCATCTTGGACAACTCCCTGGACCTCAATTTCCTCATTTAGAAAACAGGATGTCCCAAAAGTTGTAATATAATTTTAAGCTGTATAACTGAGTAGACTAGATGGTCTCTGAGATCCCTTCAAACTCTATATGTTTATTTGTTCCTATAGTCAAACTCTACTTCCTATATAAAACTTTTTTATGGTCTTAGCTTTCAGTTCCTCCCCTGCTCCAAACTACCTTGTCTATAGATTTAAATTTTTTGAAGGCAAAGAATGTTTCACTTTTTTCTAATCCCAGACCCTAGCAGGTGCTAAATAAATCTTGTATATTAATTTATTGATTTTTTAACACTCATCTGTAACTTCTTTTTGACATTGGGAATGAAAAGTGATGGAAAATGGAAAACAAGACCTTAGTGGATAAAAAAAAATGCAAGAAGGTAGGTAGGTGGCACAGTAAATAGAGCACCAGGCCTGGAAATGGTAAGTCTTAGTTTCAAATTTGACCTGAGACACCTAGGTAAGTCACTGAAATCCAAATATCTAGTTTTTAGCTTTCTTCTGACTTAGAGATGACATTTGGCATAGATTCTAAGACAGAATATAAGGGTTTTTTAATTTTATTTTTTTTAAATGCAAGGAAGAATCAAATCCACTGAGCCATATAAAGGTGCTAATATATATATATATATATATATGTATATATATATATATATTTTTTTTTTTTACTATTTCATTTTGCTCTCCCAATAGATGTTTACTAATGTAGCAAATTTGGGTCTGTGTGACTATTGATTATTCGATACCTCTCTGGACCTCAGTTTCCCTATAAAAATTAAAATGGATGGCTTGTAAAGTTTTTTCTAAGACCATCATTCCAAGCTTCTATCAAAATAGTATTTTGAAAGAACTAATTATATGTCTGATCTTTTATACTAGACATCCCTTTGAAACATTTCTTTCCACCTCCTTACACATACTTGTATTTATACCTTTCATACTAATTCAAGACTGAACTGGGACCCAAATGAAGAGAGTTTATTCTGTAGGTATTGGCAGCCACTCTTAGGCTCAAACAAAGCATTGCTACTTTCACCTCCAAATGAATGTTGCTATAAATCCCCCCTGGAAAAATACTGAAGAGCCGTCTGTATGGACAGCAGAAGTACCATCTGTAGACACCCACTGATTCCACGCAGCAGCACCCTGGGCCAACTCCCTAGGAAAAAACACATAAATACAATGCTACTCTGCAAGTATGACTACTTATGGAGAGGAGGAGAGGAGACAGTTGCTCCAAGGGTGTCCTTATTTGACTTGTGCTTGTTTCTGGGCACTGAAGAATGGGGCTCATGTTTTGAACTGAACTTTAGTAAAAAGAGAATGAGAAACTATCCCATCCTCAAAACGAATCAAGTTACTCAAGAAATATGAGTGTAAATAAAATATTGATTAAGAACTAAAAGGATTTTAATTATGTTACTTACTTTAATAGTTTAATTTGGCAGACATGGACAACTTGGACAGGACTCTTTGAGTAAGCACATTTTAAATCACTAATTAAAATTTCAGACAGATATGTGAGATTAGCAATGAGATTTTGAAAGTCAAGCAGAATGTCCATTTGTTTTAGTTACTACTTTTGAAATTTGATGAAACACTTAAACCTAATTTTGAGGGTTTCTTTTAAAGGAATGTACATATTTGAATATACTGTGCCCCATGGTGACTTTTATACCATATGTAATTAAGTCACATTGAACAGTCAAACCTAATTTGATGAGCAAACATATCCAAGAAATATCTTTTTTGCTGAATTTTCTAGTTAGTGTGGGTGTGCATCCATGTGTGAGGTGAGTACATATGTGCATGTGTGTATTAGAGAGTGCAGAGAAAAATCAAATTTTAAAAGGTGAGAAATAACTACAAATTTATTTACTCTTTATTATTCATTTAAAATGGGTCTAGGCCAATTTCCCCCAAACCATTTGCCAAAGGCTATTTTCACAAAACGAATGAGCCTGAAATGGAAAAAAAAAAAACAAAGACAAAAACACTGTAGGTAGAATAAGTAAAAGAACAGAGACCAACATTTTCTGACCAGCTTGGATCTGTGATGGAAATGATTTTGCACAAGAATCAGCTCTATGGAAAGCATTGGCTTTAAGCCATTACTCCTATTTCAGACCTGGGGCAAACATCTCAATGTGTTTAGCCCTGAGGATGTTTACGACTCTATGTTCTCTGTCTACAGCAAATGAAGCTGTTAAAACGTCAGTTATTCTGAGAACATGGCACAATGACAGCCCATCAGTGTCATCAAATGGTCTTGAACAGCAGTGGGATAGGCTAGAATATAGAAGACTGAGAACAGGAGCCAGAAGGCATGTATAGCATTGATCTAAAGCCAAGGGTCTGAACATTGGAGTATGTCAAGCATTCTTGTTATTCTATGGGTGGGCATTTAAGAAATGGGAATATTGAAAATAAACATATAATTGGGTGTTCATTCCAGTAGGGAGGAAAATACAAGGAGGAAAAGAGTACCATTGGCCTAAATCTGAAAATCAGTTCAAGATCATGGGAGCTATCAGAGGGAGAACCAGAAGTCAATAGGAGTAAAAGTTAGAAAATACAATCTTTGTTAACTGGGATATAAGGCAGAAAGCTCAGCCATTGAAGAATACCATGTGAGCTCAGTTACTAGAAAAGTGGGTTAGATGTTCCACCCTCAGCTCCTGGCCCTTTTCACTCTGGAGCATTTAACAACCCCTGTAATCTTCTTAACTTGGAACATCTCTCTATAAGCTCTAACTCCTCTCACTGGTGAGTTCTTCCTGGATTGTCCATCTGTGGAGGGATCCAGTCATCTCCTTGACAGAAGTCAAGTCAAGGCCTTCTCCCCTACCTTTTCAGCTCTCTTCTATGTGTTGTCTTTCTCCATTAAAACAACAAGCCCCTTGAAGGCAGGGACTGTCTCATTTTTTCTTGTATTTGTAACTCCATTGCTTAGCACAGTGCCTGGCTCGTAGTATTCACTTAATAAATCCTTGTTTCATTCTCATTGTTTTCTTCCTCTTCCACAGTAGAATAGAGCTCTTGCTGTTTCTTGTTTGTCTTTGCATTCTTTTTTTTTTTTTAATATATTTTATTTGATCATTTCCAAGCTTTATTCGTTAAAGACATAGATCATTTTCTTTTCCTCCCCCCCACCCCCCATAGCCGACGCGTAAGTCCACTGGGCATTACATGTTTTCTTGATTTGAACCCATTGCTTTGTTGATAGTATTTGCATTAGAGTGTTCATTTAGAGTCTATCCTCTGTCATGTCCCCTCAACCTCTGTATTCAGGCAGTTGCTTTTTCTCGGTGTTTCCACTCCCATAGTTTATCCTTTGCTTATGAATGGTGTTTTTTTCTCCTGGATCCCTGCAAGTTGTTCAGGGACATTGCACCGCCACTAATGGAGAAGTCCATTACGTTAGATTATACCACAGTGTATTAGTCTCTGTGTACAATGTTCTCCTGGTTCTGCTCCTCTCGCTCTGCATCACTTGTCTTTGCATTCTTAACACTTAATACAGTGCCTTGCACATAGGAAACACTTAAATACTGGCTGAAAATCCATTTCATTAAGTCACATGACGGACTCTGTACCGAAACATCAAAGTTAAGGCAGAGCCATTACCAAGGCTCTCACTTTTTTCTGAGTTTCCAAGGAATGCATTGTCATGAGGATGATACTATCTCCTTCCTAGGATTTATAATTGTTGCCAAGGGCTGAAAGAGGAAAAAAATAATGAAACTGTAGGTAAGGGTTAACTAGTTTCACCTGCCAATAGTATAGGGAGCAAGATAGGATATTATAATTAGTGAACTTCAGTCTGGAAAATTCCCAGACAGAGTAGAAAGGATAGTCTTTATTACATTTAGTTATTTTTATTATTTTTAGGGATATGCCAGTTAATCCAGTCAATTCAACATCACAAACTTTTATAAAACACCTACTATTAGCACTGGGGGTAAAAAAGATAAAAATAAAACAGTCACTCTTTCTAAAGGATTTTATATTCTATTAGGAAAACAACACCTGTGTAGAACATTCAAAAGAGATTATCCACAATAACTTTTTCAAGGTAGATAACAATCTTTATATGAACAACAGTTTGATAATAATAGGATAGGGTCTTCCCAGGGCACTATTGGAGGGTAAGTTAGAATTGGGATTTCAGGGGGCAGCTGGGTGGCTCTGTGGATTGAGAGTCAGGCCTAGAGATAGGAGGTCCTGGGTTCAAATATGACCTCAGACACTTCCTAGCTGTGTGACCCTGGGCAAGTCACTTGACCCCCATTGCCTAGTCCTTACCACTCTTCTGCCTTGGAGCCAATACACAGTATTGACTCCAAGACGGAAGGTAAGGGTTTAAAAAAAAAGAATTGGGATTTCAACAGCAGAAAGAAGATGGTTATGAAAGAACAAAGAGGAATATTCTCTCCCACTTATACCTTCCCACATGTTCAAGTTTATTCCTACTTGCAATACCTGTTTGGTTTTCTTTATACATATTGAAATCATTTGTTCAGTGCCTAACTTAGCATTCCAGGGATGTTCATGAACAGTAAAAAATAATATATCTGTATCCCATATCATAACTCATATATCTATAACAAATATGGGGATTCATTCTTCCCTTCTTATGCTTGTTGAGTAATAGTCCTCAAGGAATATGCACATACTTTCCCTAACAATCCCAAGTAATAGTCCAGATAAAACAGAAGAATTCTAACTAATTGTTTCATGCATATTCTTTAGAATTTAAGAAACATATGAAATAACTGGAAATCAGACAAGTAAGTTTACACAGTTGGAGATAGTCAAAATAATAACATTTATTAGTTAAAATTGGAGAGATTTCAAGATCTCAGGTTACATTCAATAATCATCAAAATTATATTGTATACAATAAAATAGAAAAGCACACGAGTAGAAAAAACAAGATAAGGGATAATCAAAAACACTTTATCTCAATAATTCAGTGTACAATAAATCTAAAAACATAAATTTCTTGAGAAAGAACTTCCTATTTGGCAAGAAGTGTTGAGGAAGCTTGACAACAATTTGACATTAAATTGGTTAAGACCAAGATATTATAACATATAGAACAATAAAATCAAAATGGATAAATAATTTGAATGCTAAGGTTATGCTATTAAAAGAAGAATCAGAAAAGGAGTTTTCATAGCTCCAGGGAAGTTCTACACCAAAGAACAGAGGAAATCACAAGAGAGAAAATAGTTTAATTACCTGAAATGAAATGCTTTTGCACAGACAAAATGAGTTATCTTGAATAAGAAGAAAAGCAATCTCTTGGGGAAACTTTTTTTTCATGAAATATTTTTGATGAGGTTCTGATATCCCATTGTAAGATCTATTCCCCAATGAATTAATCATCCAAATATGTGAACAAATAGTCCTCTAGAGAAGAATTTTGAACTATGAACAACCATATCAAATGTTGTTCCAGATCACTAGTAATGAGTGAAATGCAAATCAAAATAACTCTACTATATTTCTTTTCATATCTGGATAATTGACAAGAATGAAAAGAAATTAATAGTTAATGTTAATAGGCTTGTGGGAAAGCATACAAATTAATTCACTGATATTAAAGAATTGTTCTGGAAATCAGTATGGAATTATGCTAAGAAAGTTGGCTAAAAGCTTTATATCTGTTTATTCAGAGATCCTATTGCCAGGTTTATGTCCCCAAGAGTCAAAAATAGAAAAATGCCCAATGTATACCATTAATTGCAACACTTTTATAGTAACTAAGTGGAAACGAAGTCTATTCCATTGACTGGGGAATGGCCAGACAAATTGTGATACCTAAATGTAATCAAATATTCCTATACTTTAAATAAGAATGTATAAGACTATACAAACATGGAAAAATATAAGAACTGATACAGAAACAAAACAAGTAGAACCAGAAAGATAATATAACAACTACAATATGGAAGAACAATATGAAATGTCTGAAAAACAACATGAAATGTATGGAAGAACAAGAGGAACTACAATAAAATAGAAACTGAATTGTTGAATAATTTTAATGGCTACACAGAGTCTGATGAAAAATGTAACTTCCTTTCTTCTTTGCAGTGGCTGGAGACCATCAGTGTGGAACAAGACAGAGCATATGTAATACACTGAGGCACTGAAAAGTTCTATATGACTGACTTTTTCCCCTCTGTTTTTATTATTTATGTAAGAAATAATCCACTCAGAATATAATAAAATGTTAAGCTACATGATAATTGAGAAGTGTACATTTTATATGAAATAACTCTGATCTTTTAGGTTTTAGATCTATTTTGGAAGCATTTTTCCACTTACATGTACAATAGTATTCATTCTGCAATGATAAATACATAGGCACACATAGATAAATAAATAGATATATAGTCAGACAGGTGATAGATGGATGCATACTTACATATATATTTATGGAAACATACAGAAATAAACAAAATTGTTTTTATTGCCTTATAGTTAAACTCTGTCCTTAATATACATCAAACACACAGTCAACCTACATTTATTAAATTAACTACTTTGTGTATCAAAACACACTGTTTTTAGTTTTTATTTTAATTTTTCCTAATTTTTAATTTTCTTAACAATCTTCTCTCCTATTTTCCCCTAATTTGGTGAAATGGGATGCTTTGGAGAGAAGCCAGTTGCTTAACAAACTTAAAAGAAATGAAATAATCACTAACTTCAATGGATACTTCTTAGACAAACCCTATAATCTATTAGTATTCAGTCAATGTCTGAGAAAGACATCCATAGGGATAGTAGGTTCCTCTTTCTGTGTCATTATCACTCTTCCTTTGATGCCCCAGCTCTCTAGAAAATGCATCGCCCTTTGTGATACTGTTAAGCATTGAAGAATGAAAGGACTAGCAGCTTTAGGCTTTGTGGTTTTTTCTTTGAATAGCAACTAGTGTCGAAAGTTAGTGTGCCATCACTCTTCAGTCTGAACCAAAAATAGCTGTTATATAAGTAATATCAAAGCTAGATTTTTTTCCCCTGCACTAAAACTTGCTAAATAAAATGTATCCCCTAATGGACTGCCATTCATTTACAACTCAAACTTTAAAATTAGGAGGGAAAAAACCTTTAATTCCAGAAGTTAGTATAGTGCCTGGTATATAGTAGGCATTTAATAAATTTTTACTGATTGGTTGTTTGAGTTATGATGGGTTAAATGCTCTTTTAATTCATACTATTTTGAAGAATATTACACTTATATTAGTGGAGGAAACATTCTGTCCAATGAAATAGTTAATAGAAACAAGTATTCTCATAATTAATATCTTTTGAAATGCTGTCTACTAATAATATTAAGTCATATTCATAGATCACTTTAAGGTAAACAAATGCCTCCTTTAAAATAACCTTGCAAGGTCATGAGCCTAATATTAGTTCCCTCCTTTACCCAAGATCTACTGTTTCACCCACAACATATCTTTCTCCTTGATTGGACACTTTAACTTTCCATGAAGATAGCAAATGTCTGTAACTTAGAGAGTATGAGGGAAAGGAGTAGGGAGATGTTCTTGTACACAGATACTGGCACACAGGATTGATAATTATGGGAGGAGGAGAGATGCCAAAGGGGAAGAGCATTAGTGTGAGACTTTCCTTTCTTCTAGTTCCATGGGGCTACAAAACGTAATAAGACATGCACTTTGAAACAAAGGTTAAAGCAACTGAGGGGTCAAACATATGGGTTTTATATAAAGGGATGAAATAACACTACTACTCATGGGAGGAAGACAATTACCAATGGGGAAGAGGCAGATGAGGACAAGCCAGAAGGTGGCTTGTCCAAGGTCACAACTGGTGAACACAAATTGGCAATGGAAGGGACCTTGAGATCCTTTTGTCAATCGGAGAGTTTAGAGAGCACAGATTTGCCCAAATTCCATAGTACTATGGGGATTTGAATACAGATACTCACATTCCTTATCCAGTTCACATTAAACTATACCATATCCCCTCTAGCAATACCAACACTCAAACACAAACTTTCTGTCAAGACTCAGATTGTTTTTTTATTATCCCACTACCCATTCTAATGCATTAGTGTTTCAATATATCAACTAAGCATTTCCCACCAACTCTGGAACAACACTTATCAATGGTCTCTGGAACTGATTGATGGTAGCAACGACTATGTCCTGACCATGGTTTTTGTGTATTCGTGGTGACTTCCATAGTCAAATCTGTACTGTGATCTTCCATTGTGTGGTCACAGGTGCTTCATGGACAGTGGATGAACAAGTCCTTCCCAGACCCATCCTATACCACCTTCTACCTCTAGTTTCATCTGACTGTGAAATTCTCATAGAAAAATCATAATATTTAATGATTCTTGAATTAAATAGAATATGTGTGGCTTGAAAAAGTATTGTGCTTTTCCCCAACATTTGATTTCAAATCAAATAACTTTGACCTCAGGAGAATCCAGTTAGTTATTTCTAGTGTGGCTTATATATAAATGATAGGATCAGACACAGTCCATGCCCAAAGTAGAAAGAACACAGATTTGGGAATAAACCTGAGTTTCACTACTTATTAGCTGTGTAACTTTAGAATAGTCATTTATCTCTGAGCTTCAGATTCCTCATTTGAAAAATGGAGATTATAATATCTCCTCTATTCATCTCATAGTATAATTACAATTCTAAGTTGCAAAGGAAAAAAGATATGTAAAATGTCTCAGAATTCTAAAAGGGGATACAAGTGTCCCATTGAAAAAAACTTATTGAACCAAAGATTATCATGAAGATTCTGTACTGTCTAGTCAATGGAGAGATGGGGAGGGCAGATGATGTCCTGTTTGTAGAAACTATATTCACACATATCTGCTAGATCATCAGTGTATAGAGTGGATTGCCAGAAAGAGAAGAATTTGAGAGACAGTATGATTTAAAAGAAAGAATGATGAATTTGGAATAAGAAGATCTAGGTTCAAATGCCAACTCTCCTTCTTGTATGGCCTTGTGCAATCTATTTGACATCACTAAGCCTTTGTTTCCTCATTTGTAAAATGATGGCACTGGACTATAGGCTCTAAATCTATTATCACATAAAATGGCACATGGAGTTCACTCTTTGCAGGTTTTGACAATATCATAAAATTGTAGAAATGGAATGTTCTCCCTTGAGTTACAGGGATGGTTTCCTCCTTTCAGTTTGTGCTTTGTAGTCCAGACCTAAGCATGAATGGAGATAAGGTCTTCAACTTGCCAGAAGAATGTTACCACTACTAAGCCTCTGCAGAAGAGAAAAAGACAGTGCTTCTGTGCCAGCCATGGGCGGGCAAATATGGCAGCTGCATTGTCCTGTCGCAGCCACGCTGTCACGGTGAATGGCTGCAAAGATCAGGGTGCAGCTGGAGCTGTCACAGGTCCACTGTTGCATTTAACAGTTGTCTAGATCAAGTTGCAGCTGGGAATTGGGGGAAAGAATAGAGCATAAATAAATAAATAATGAACCTCTGTGTCTGTAGCTTTCATGGTCCTAGGGGGACTTAAACGAGACAGGTGGTTTCAACGGCAGCTGAATGCCAAATAATCTCTTCACTTGGCCTGCAATTTTGCTCCACCTTTGGGTCAGCTCCAGCAGAGTGCACTGGAGGTTAGTAAAATGCATGACCTTCCATAACTTTGCTGAAATTTATTTTCTGTCTGGAAAAAAAAAAGTAGTTGGGAAGCCAGCAGGTTGATATAGTGGGAAACAAACAAAATTGGAAACCAAAAGACATAGTTAGATGACTGTTGATTGTGTGTCCTGCAACCTTTGTTAACTAGGCTAAGTTCTTTTTTTTAAGTTACAAAATGAGGAACTCCATCCACCAACATAGATCAGCACCTTCTTAACAACTGAGTCTTAAAGAGATAGATGTCCCAAACACAAAGGGCTAAATGACCTGCCCACGGTTACACAGAAAGGATGTGTCAGACAGAGGGAGAACTTAAACCAAGGTTGACTGACCCTGAAGTCAACGCTCAGTTTATCATACCATGTTTCCTTGCCATACTTTAGCGACAACTAGGGCAGTGGTAGACATTGTATCCATATCAGCTTCTATATATAATTTCTTTTTCTATTCCCTATTTCGATTTCCTATATAATCTATCAATATTATCAACATAATTACATTATCTGTCATTTATTTCTATGATCATATATAACTCTATATAGTATCTGTCTATCTGTCTGTCTGCCTTCTTATTTTTTCCCTAAATCTATATCATCTACATCTTTAACTATGATATAAATGAGCTATTATGGATTTACATATGTGTATGTATACATACATATATCAACAATATATAATCTATATCTGTATCTATATATTTAAAGGTACATACATATATTGTGTATATTACATATACAAATATATACATGTATATGTATATGTTGTTCAATCATTCAGTCATGTCTGAGTCTTAGTGACATCACTGACCATAGCACACCAATACTATTTAAAGAATTTTGTTGGCAAAGATGCTAGAGTGATTTGCCATTTCTTTCTCTAAAAGGATTAAGGCAAATAGAGGGTGATTTACCCAGTCACATAGCTAGTAAGTGTCTGAGACTGGATCTGAACTTAGGTCTTACTGACTCCAGGTCCAGCATCCTCTCTCTCTCTCTCTCTCTCTCTCTCTCTCTCTCTCTCTCTCTCTCTCTCTCTCTCTCTCTCTCTCTCTCTCTCTCTCTCTGTCTCTCTCTCTGTCTCTGTCTCCCTCCCTCTCTCTCTCTCTCTCTCTCTCTCTCTCTCTCTCTCTCTCTCTCTCTCTCTCTCTCTCTCTGTCTCTCTCTCTCTCTGTCTCTCTCTCTCGTCTCTGTCTCTCTCTCTCTCTGTCTCTGTCTCTCTCTCTCTGTCTGTCTCTCTCTCTCTCTCTCTCTCTCTCTCTCTCTCCCCCCACTCTAGTCTCATCTAGTCTAGCCTATTATTCTATTCTATCTAGTAAGCTACCTAGCTGTCTCTTTCCTAAATATATACTTTTATTTATATCTGTAACTATATCCATTTCCATGACTCTAACAATCTTTATCTCTATTATTTATACTTGTTATCTCTATTTTCTACATCTATATTATCTGTATCCCTATATATCTATATTTATAGAAACCTATACCATATCTGAACCAGTATTTATATGTATGCCTATACCTAGATCTATATTTATATCTATCTCCTATATCTCTATTTCTATCCATATCTATTTATATTTGTATATGTCCACATTACACACATACAGACACACACATATGCTTTATCTGCATCAATATATTTATCTATCTATCATTTGTAGCTATAGGAAAAGGCAAGTATCTATAGCTCAAAAGGAATATATCTTAGCAGTCAGAAAGATATACTGTGAATCAGGAAGTCCTAGGTTCAAGTCAACTTCTGACACAGAGTAGTTGAGTATTATAACTCAAGAAAATCTTCTACTTCTTTTTGCACAAATAAAGTAAAATCTAAATGAATGAGAAATATTACACATAGATAGGACAAGCCAATATAGTAATGATAATTCTACCTAAATTAATTTACATATTTAATCTCATACCAAACTACCAAAAATAATTTCATGAAACTAGAAAAAAAAAGATATGAAATTCATCTAAAAGACCAAAAGGTCAAGAATATCAGGGGTCAATGGGGAAAAACATGTGAAGGAAGGTGAGCTGGAAGTACCAGATTTCAAACTGTATTACAGAGTAATAATAATCATGACAATCTGGTACTGGCTAAGAAATGGAATGGAGGATATGTGAGAAATAGATGAGCTAATATATATTAGTAAATGATTAAAGTAACCTAGTATTTGATAAACCCAAAGATCCAAAATATTTTTGTGGAAGAGGGAGACAAGAACTCATTATTTGTCAAAAAATGCTGCTAAATCTGGAAAACATTTTGACAGAAATTAGTTATAAATCAACATCTCACACAATATACCAACACAAGGTCAAAATGGGTATGCAATTTAGACATAAAGGGTCTTGAAGCAAATTAGAGAAATATACAAATTTTTATCTTTTGAATCTAAGGATAAGGGGGAAAGTGCATGAACAAAAAAGAGATAGATAGTATTATGGGATGTTAAATAGATAATTTTGATCACATTAAATTAAAAAACCTCTACACAACAAAACCAGTGCTGACAAGATTAGATAGAAAACAGGAAAATTGAACAAAAAATGTTTCTCTGATAAAAGGCTTGCTTCTCAAATGAATAGGAAACAGAGTCAAATTTGTGAGAATATGCATAATTCCCCAATTGAAAAATGGTCAAAGAATATGAACAAGCATTTTCAAAAGAAGAAAAAAACGAAAAAGAAATACAAATTAAAACAGCTCTTGGATACCACCTCATACGTATCAGATTGGTGAAGAAAAAAGTAAAATAACATGTTATAGAGGATATGGAAAAAATTAGTACACTAAAGCATTGTTGGTAGAGTTGCAAATTGATGCAACCATTCCGTAGAATAATTTGGAACTATGCCCATAGGACTATAAAACTGTGTGTATCCTTTGATCCAACAAATACCCAGAATAGGTCTATATCCAAAAATGAAAAAAGAAAAAGAAAAAGGACCTATATATATAAAAATATTTTACCTACTTTTGTGTGTGTGAGTATGTGTGTATGTGTGGTGGCAAAGAACTGGAAATTGATGGGATGCACATCAATCTGGTATATGATTGTGAAAGAATATTATTATTGTATTGTATTGTATCGTATTATTATTGTATAAGCAATGACAAGCAGGATGGTATCAGAAAAAACCTGGGAAAATTTACATGAATTGAAACAAAGTAAAGTGTGGAGAACCAGGAGAACATTGTACACACTAATAGTAATATTAAAGAATGATCAGCTGTGATTGATAGCTATGATTCCTAGAAATACAATAATCTAACACAATTCTGAAGGTCTTGTGATGAAAAATGCTATCCACCTCCAAAGAAAGAACTGATGGAGTCTGAATGTAGATCAAGGAATATTTTTACTAATTCTTTGTTAAATTTTATTTTTTCATTAATGACAAGAAAAAATATTTGAGTCAAATGTTTTGCCTCCCTCCTTCCTCCTTTCCTCCCCCCTGAGATGGCAAGCGATCTGATGGAGATTTTACATGTATAATAGTATAAAACATCTTTTCATAGTACTCATTTTGTAAAAGAGAACTTGAACAAAGTAAAAATGAAGAAATAAAATGAAATATAATCTGCCTTAGTCTGAATTCAGACTCCATCAGTTCTTTATTAGGACGTGGTTAAAATCTTTCATCATGAGTCCTTGGGAATTCTCTTGGAATACTGCATTTCCAAGAATAAAGGCATATCCTTTTCTTTAAACTTTATTTTTCTTGTTTTATTATTTTTTTTGCTCTGTATTTTCTTTTATAATATGCCTAATGTGGAAATGTGTTTTGCCTGACTGCACATGTAATATTTTTACACATATTAGAAAATTTGAGAGAGAAATTCTTTCTATTTTTACTTGAGATAGTACTCTTTAAGGGGATAAATTGAAGACCGAGCATTCATTTGAATTGATATAGGAAGTTACCATTAGGTACTGAGAGGTCCCAAAAGCACTGAAATCATGGGGCCAGCCAAAATGTATTAAGATGCTTGCATGTATGTACATATACCTATGCATATATATTTAATAGAGAAATATGAGTTTTGTAGTCATATACATATGTGTACATGCTTGCATTTATTTGCCTTCATATTTAAATATATAATGAGAGAGATGTGTAGGAGAGTTTCATGAAGCTGAAATTTTATTGTTATTAATTATAAACATATTATTAGTGTAGGTAATTCCCAACATGGAGCATCCTTTTACTGATGAAGATCTTCAACCTTGTGGTGTATATATTCTATATATTCCCTTACACTCTAAGGGAATCACCTGCATCATTGAGGCTTGAGGGACTTGTCCATGGTTCCATAGCTAGTCTAAGTCAGACGCAAAACTTGGTTCCAGGTCTAAGAAAGCAGTAAACAGTGCCTACTAAATTGAGTTGTCTCTAAATAGAGACTGGATATTTGTGTATACATCTGTAGGAGAAAGAGAGATTATTCATATAGCCCATAACCAAAGAAACCATTTCTTTTGTGTGCAAATAGAACTCTCTTTACTGCTTACAAAAATGAAATACAATTGTGCAGAATTCATGTTCTGTACTCTCATCAAAAGTTTTATATTCTCCTTTTGTGGATACGCCTAAGGCATTTTATATCATTTTCACCATGATGCAGTGGATAGAGCTTTGGGTCTGGAGTCAAGAAGACAAATACACCCTCAAAAACTATCCTTGAGCAAATCCTTTTCTTCTGCTTGCCTCAATTTCCTCAAATACAAAATGGAGATAATAATCCCTCTGCCTTGGAGGGTTTTTATTAGGTGTAAATGAGCTATTTTTAAAAGTGCTTGGCACAAAGCCTTATGCATAGAAGGTGCCATATAATGCATATTCCCTTCCCTTTGCTCTTCCTGCTGTGGATCCAATGCTATAGTCCTACTCTATTACCTCCATGTTATGTGTAAGTGAAATTCCTTATACCAGGCTGATTAAGCTTCAAAACAGTCCTTAGATGATTTGTTTTCAATTCTCAATTAATAAGATCTGGGCCTGAAACATAATAAGTACTTAATAAGTATTTCTTTTTCAGCCCATAGCTTGCTTGCTTCCTCTGTCCCTTCTTTTTCACATCCTTTCCTCCTTTCCTTCTTTCTTTCCTTTTTCCCCTCCTTATTTATCAATGACAGTGTGAGGTAAGTATTCTTATTATCTCCATTTCACAGATAGGGAAACAGAGACAAGCAGTAATTAAGTGTCTTGTCATACAGTCAGTAAATGTCTAAGGAGGAGTTGAGGTCAGGTCTTCATGCCTCCAAGCCCAAGGTTCTATTCAGTGGGCCACCTAGCTGTGTATTCTCATTTGCTGGTTAATGGAACAACAAAGATATTTAAGCCAGTGAACTTTCTACTACACACTACAGGAATAGTTCCTTATCAAAGATATTCTCACTGCCTGGAACACAGATGGTCCTTAATAAATGCTTGTTCCCTCCCCGCCCCTTACATCACATGGTAGGTGTTAGATAAATATTTGTAGAGTCCTTAATTGACTCAAGAGAGCCAGAATGGTCTGTACACTTGTTTTCCCAACATGATAAGTCAATATGATACTCTCTTGAGACTTACCTCTGTCACCCCTAAAAGACTTTGGACGAAATTCTGCCAACAGAGGACAAGTATCAACAAATAAGAAGTAGCTGGTAGAAAGTACATTGTGTTGGACGTCGTCACTCTGCTACCCATGAGTCATAAAACATTGGGCAAGCCAACACATGCTTTCTTTTTTGATTTTATCATCTGCAAAATGAGAGAAAGTGGCCCAAGAGATCTTTAAAGTCCCTTTTTCACCCTAAAATTCTATTAAAAATTAATTCATTAAAGTCATGATTGTGTTCCTATTCCCAACTAAAAGAGTCATTTATTTAAACTTCCAGAAATTTTGATGTGTTGCATGTCAGCATTGGCTGCTTGTCAAATGAGATATGATGTTTCTATGATATGCCCTACATTTCCTGTCATCGTCTCTCCCAGCATGATTTTCTTCCTAAATAACAGTTCTTGGGAAGTTGCAGTGTGGTCTAAAGGAAAGAGGGTCAGAAAACAGGAACTCTACGCCAAAAGACCAAAACAACTTATTTTTTTTTCCTTTGAATCAGTTTGTTCAGGTCCTCATAATTCCTACCTTGTCTATTATGCATAATACAGCCTCTGACCCTCACCTGACACCCAGCTCTCACTTGTGACTCCCTGTAGCTGCTAGCATGCGGCAGCGGCCACACCCCGGGCAACAGCTTCGACAGGCCGGCTAAACCTTGTGAGGGTAGCCATCGGGTCGTCGACCCCTGGTGAACCAGGGCTTTGCTCACCCAGCATGTGAAGACTGCTTCGGCGAAACAGACAGAAGAAACCAACAAGAAGGTTCAATGGCTGAGATGGCGACGCAGCAAAGCACTGTGGAGTGCTCAGGGCATGATGGAGCACAAAAGACAACACGGCCATCCAATGCAGCTGAGGAAGTCTCCAGGTGTAACGACTTTTCCTGCCACTGGACCCAGGCTTCCAACGCCGAGAGAGTGGGACTGTCTCTGTGCATCAGCTTTTCCACTTAAATCTCCTTCACGCACAAGTATCTTTGCGCATATGCACAAAGACAATTGTCATTCTCAGCTTCCAAGAGACTACTACCATTTGATGAAAAAAAAAAACCAGACAACAAATATAGAAATACATTGCTGTAGAAATGTTCATGGCTCTTATTAATGCCATGAGTCTCTCACAGAAAAGCTTTGGGAAGTATTGGATAGAAAATGACCTCAGAATGAAGAAAATATGGATTCAAATCCTACCTATGACATTTGTTGGTTACATGACCCAGGAATCAAAAGATTGGAGATTTAGGAAAGGACATCAAAGATTATTATTTCAACCATTTGATAGTTGAAGAAACTGAGGCACAGAAGGTGAAGCAAGTCAGTCAGGGAGACTCCCAGTGCTTCAAACAACTTTCTGAATTGTAGAAAAGGTGGCAATCTGCATTGGTGAAAGAAATTCTCTTATCAAGGAGTTCCCTATACCAATAAAATCAAAAGTCTAGTCTCTGAGTTTTATCCTTTTCCATAGGATTAAAAAGTAAATGCTAACTAATACTTCTAATGGACAGTTTCTTTTTTCTAGAGTAGTCTGTTTTCAGGCATTATTCCTAGGTTAAATGTTTTGTTTAAAGATGAAAGATTGGTCATTTAATCAACGTATTCATTCACCGTCTACAAGGTCTTATGGGAAAAAGAACCTTCCCTGAAAGAAGCTGAGAATTTAGGTGGAAAGAATACTAAGGAATTGGTATTAAAATTTTTATGAGAGTAGAGTAATACAGGATGTAGAACTTGGGACCTGGACTCAGGAAGACTTTAATTTATAACTAGTTTCAGGTCCTTACTAATTGCATGCCTATGGACAAACTGTTCGATCTTCTGTAAATAGGGTGTCATAACAGCACCTGCCTACAGGGTTGTTGAGAGGGTCAAATAAGACAATATATGCAAAGCACTTTGCAAACCTTAAAACATATAAATTTCTAGTTCTTTGCAACTTTGTCCAACTCTTCATGCCCTCATTTAGGGTTTTCTTGGCAAAGACCCTGAAGTGCTTGGCCATTCTCTTCTCCAGCTCATTTTACAGATGAGAAAACAGAGGCTAACAAGGTTAATTGACTTGGCCAGGGTCCCGCAGCTAGTGAATGTCTGAGGCCAGATTTGAATTCAGGAGCCTAAATCTTCCTGACTTTAGGCCCAGAATTCTATCCACTGCACCACCTGTCTTCCCTCTATAACTATTAGTTATTGTTATTATTAATTACCTTAACTTGATAATTATTGTTGGCTTTAATTATCATTAATAACAAAGTTCTGAATGCAAAAGACATTTAAAAAATGAATGTCCTATGGAGTAATAAGAAAAAAAATTGTCACAATCAAGGTTGGGTCTGAGCAGACAAATAAAACAAGGTATGGTATCTCAGTCAGGTAGAACGTATTGGCCAGCCTCAGAAAAGGCAGAGTGGTGGAACTGATCATCTTGGGGCATATACCAGTGGAGAGAAAGAGCAAGTGTTTCTCCAGCCTCCAGCACTAGGAAAGTTCTGGGGAGTATTAGAAAATAAGACAGAAGAGTTGGGCTAGGGCCAGAGCACAAAGGGACTTGAATGCCAAGCAAAGGAGATAGGTAACAGCTTGTGGGTTCTCAAGCACCGGATTGATATGATGCAAATAGCATTTTAGAATGATTAGCCCACTGGTTTCAGGAAAGAAGGATTGGAAGGGATTATCCTTGTTCTACTTGGCCTCAAAGGGCCAAGGATTAATGGATGGAAGATGCAAAGGGAAAGATTTTAATTCTGTGTAAGGAAAACCTTTCTAGCAATTAGAGCTGTCCCCAAACAGAATGGCCAATGTCAGAAAGCAGTGAGCTTCCCATCACCTTTAAGCAAAGGATAGTTTGTCACTTATGATAGAAATTGTACAGAGGATTTTTGTCCAGACATTGGTTGAACCAGATGCTTCTGGGGAATCTCAGATTACAAAGACCAGGATAAAGGCTCATGCATTCATGCTAGTATTCATCAATTTTCTTTTGTGTTATAGATCCTTTTGACAATCTGATGAAGCCTACTGACTCCTTTCTTAAAAATATACTTGTTCCTCCATGAATTTTTCTCTAGGGTAAATGATATGCATCTTCTCTCACAACATGATGAATGTGGAAATATGCATTTTATGATAATACATATATAATATTGCCTGCATCTTGGGGAGTGGGTAGAGATGAGAAGGGGGAGGAAGATAATATTGATCTCAAAATGGCTGAAAATAATTATTTAAAATTCTTTGAATGTGTAAAAACATTTAAAATGAAAATGTATAAAGAATATTTGTTTCCCACATCCAAAATGGAACAAAATGTTAAATTCCATTTGGAGTTTAGTGAAAATGAATATACAATTTTACCCAATCTAAATTCCCAAGTCCCTGAAGTTTATCCATGGACTTAAACACTCAGGGAACCATGGACAAAAAATTAAGAACCTCTGTCCTATTAAGAACAGATGAAATGATAAGAACTTGAACTAGGATGATGGCCATAGTTAAAGAGAGGAAATAAACAAAATGAAAGATATCTTAAGGGGGAAAGTGGTAGGACTCCCAGGAGAGTTCAGATACAGGCAATAACCACTTCTGGAAATGGAATTAGGAATACTTGTCCTGTCTCAGACCCTTGCTACCTTTGGGACCTCAGGAAATCACAACTCCTCTTAGCCTCAGTTTCTCTGTCCTGTAAACTAAGAATACTACCTACTTCACAGGGTTGTTGTAAGGTTTAATTGACACCTTTAAAGTCCTTTGAAATACATCTCCAGAGAAAAATGGAGGAGTTGGATGGCTATGGATCAAAGCATACTATTTTTCACATCAGTGTATTTACCATTTTATTTGGGGATTTTGGTTTTGTATAAGAGTGCTCTTAACAACAATGACCAATATGGAAGCATGTTTTGCATGATAATACATGTATGGCCTAGATGAAACTGCTTTACCACCTCAGAATTGGGGGAGGGAAAGGAGAGAAGGAGAGAGTATCTTATAAATCTAAAAAAAATGGTGAAAATTATTATATGTAATTGGGAAAATGCATTATCTTTGAATAAAAAAAACAGATAAATAAATAAAAGAGTCCTTTGAAATCTTAAAACATCATCATCCTTATCATGGAGCTATAATTTTGTCAATTTGGATTCTCCTTCCACCAAGGCAGCTTGTGCTCCCTCTATATTTTATGTAACTTGCATTTAACTTATTCATAAGTATGTGTTTGCTTGTGACTTCTCCCAATGGAGAATGACCTCTTTTAAAGCAGGCACTGCCTTTTTGCCTCCTTCTTATGGCCCAAGCAATTAGGATGGTGTCTACCCCATAGTAGGTACTTTATATGCTTTATAAGTAATTATTGACTGACTGGTCTTTGAAAGTTGCTGTGCCTAAAAAAAAATAATCATCATCCTTTTACCAATCTGGCAAGTTCCTCTAATTTTCACTGAGTCCATCCACATTAAGCACCTTAAGTCCATCATCAGACCCACACTCAAAAGATGTTTCCATCTTGAAAGGACCTGCCAGAGCTTGAACTCTGCTGACCCAGTCTTTGAGAGCCCAGGGTTACCTCTATCATGTGATATCCAAGCAGAATTTCAGTGAAGGATGAGTAAAAACAGAGAGCAAACATGTAGTTATGTCTCAAAGGTGCGCCAGTTTGGATGCAGCAGTGAAACTTCTAGCCTGAGTTTCTCCAGGATTGCCTTAGCAGGAGACAGCTAGAATGCTGAAAGCTTTGATATAACTTTATGTGCCTTTTCTTTTTGACATGCTACATAATCAAGAGACTTAAACTCTGACTAGATGAGCACATAATAATAGGACTGGGGGTGGGAGAGAAATACTGGAAGGAGAAAAGTAAAGAGATATGGAAAAACTAGCAGTTGTGCCCCCCCACACACATGCTATCTTGTCAAGTGCTTTGAAGATTTGAATATTTTCTCATTCTCTCTTGCCAAGGTCAGACAATGGACACTGATGCTTCTTCAGTGTCTGGAGGTCTCGTCATTTCTACTGATGCCTCTCTTGCCAACTCTTTGCAGCTTGTTTGGGTCAAGTGGATATTTAAACAGTTATGGCTCCCTGATTATGAGCCTTGCTCACTGTTCCTACAATGATGGGCAAGTTACTCTCAAAATATTTTCAGTTTCTCTAATCAGAGCTTCTTGATTTATTATTTTTGTTTTTATTTTTTGTTTCTTGGACATCTGGTGGAATCTATGTATCTGGAGTCAAGTCAATAAGCACGTATTAAGCCCCTTCTCTGTTCTAGATACTGTAATAAGTTCTGGGTATACAAAGAAAGTCAAAAAACAATTCCTGGTACCAATGAGCTCAGACTATAATGGGAGAAGGGGGATAACACACAATCAACTATACAGACAATATAGACAGGATAGACAGGATAAACTGGAAATAGTCTTCTAGGGAAGGCACTAGCATTAAGGTAGACTGGGAAGGACTCTCTGTATAAGATGAGATTTTACCTGCAGGAAGCTAAGGAAGCCAGGAGGGAGAAAATTGCACAAATGGAGGACACTAAGAGAAAATTCTTGGAGCCAGGAAAAGGAGTGCCATGTTCAAGCCAAAACCTCAAGCTGGCTAGTATCACTGGATTGGAGAGCATATAGAAAGGTGTAAGATGTAAGAAGACTGAAAAGGCAGGAAAGGGCCAGGTTATGGATGTTAAACAGAGGTATTGGGGAATGGAAGGGATGTAACATGGTCAGACTCTAGGATAATCACAGCCTAGTGGAAGTATGAACTAGAACTTGAGTTGGAATGATTAAATTTAATACAGAGGATTAAAATTGTATTAAATATAGTTATCAAAATATTATAAACTACAGATTACCTGATGCCAAGTTAAGAATTATCTGCTCTAGATTAATTTAGGGCCATGCTGCATGAACTAAGGGGAATGAGATTTAAAATATTCTGTCCCTCCTGTTGGGGAGAAGATAAGGTAGTTTGCTTATTCCATAGTGCTTGGTCCACATGCATTTCCTGGATCTCATAATGTTTGCTATATGAAGTAAATTTTGTTTCTCTAATCCTGATATGAAGTCATAGTGATTTGTTAACAACAGTTGATCTCAAAAAGGGATAAGAAGCTGCCAGTGGGTAGAAGCAAAATATATATGTATAATTTGTATATATATATATGACAATGATAATATCTGAGCTTAGGAGCAATAGAGGAATGTAGTGCCCTCCCTCATCTTTTTTACATATATAAGGAAGGCAACTGATATTTATGAATCAAGTTGCAGATAAAACATTTAATTCCAAGAGCTCTTCAACCCAAAGACCTTAGGTCAAATTTCTGGAAACTGATCCAGAAAGACCTGTAATCACTTTAACAGAACACAAGAATTTTTTTCATTCTCCAGTCATGCTCAAGTGTCCCAAGTGGGGCAGGACAGTTTAAAATCTCCTCAACCTATCACTGAAGGCCTCTATAATTTACCTCCAACCCACCTTTCCAGTCTCATATCACATTACTCCCCTTGATATAACCAAGTGTATCCCTCACTCTGCATTGTACTATTTACTGTTCTGTTAATCTGACCTTCAATTTCCTATATCTGTACAAAACTATGGGCTATTTCCTGTTCCTAAACTACATTTCCTCATCTCTGCTTCTCAAAATCTTTTCTTTTTCCTTCAAAATTGATTTCAGGTGTCACTCTTCATAGAAATAAAATGAAACTTTCCTTGTAAATACTCTTTATCTCCTCAAATTATTTTGACTACCTGTATGATTATATGATGAATTGAATTACCTATTGGAATGTAAGCTGCTTGATGACAACAGGACTATTTTTGTCTTCATGTCTTAATAATCTATTCCATGATGCCTAAAACATAGTAGGCAATTAATAAATATTCATTGAATACACAAAGTAGCAAGTTACCTCCATTTTGTAGTTTGTGGGACCTGATCTGGTATAACTGACTCTTCCTTCTTCCATATGGTACTAAATTTTTCATCTGCTAGGGATAAATCTTTAAATACAGATGTACCCTAGGAGATATAATATGCCACAAATATTAAAAACTGATATCAGATTAATTAACATAGTTTATGAGAGTAGGTTTTGATAAGAGGGAATAGAATGTAAACTCCTTAAAGATATGGACTTTTTGATTCTTACTTTTGTATTCCTAATGACTAGCATAGTGACTTGCATGTAGAAAGCACAAAATGAATGTTAGTTTAATTGAATTGAGTTCAACTTGACAAGCATAGACTAGAGAGAGTTCTCCATAGAAATTGGAATGTAAGAGGACCATGACAAATTGCTTCATGATTTTTCCTAGGTCTGATCCTTATTAGAGATTACATAGATTAGTAGTATCAAACTCAAAGAGCCACTAAATCATATATATAGATCTCTGAGGGTTGTAGATTAGAAAAATCCACATATTAATACATTAAAATCAGATAGGAGCTATGTTTTAATCTGGTTCAAGCCATACTCAAAATCGTTGTGGACTAAATGTAACCCACAGGCAATATATCTGACACCTCTAATATTGATGATAAAGGATAATTATACATCTACTTGATAGTTCAAGATTTCAAGACTTTATTAGTGTGTATCCTCTCTCTCTACCAGTGCAATATCTCTGTGGCTAACTAAAGTGTCTTCATATACTGTGAATAGGGAAAAAATCTCTCCATTGGGTGTCCTGTATTCTGGGAAAGAGACTCTCCAAGCTAAATTAGGCTGGTTGGCTTTTAGGGAATAGACATGTTTTATTTTGAGGTTCATGCATTGCCATATTTGTCAAGATTCCATGATCATTTTAGCCCTTATTCAAGGATTAGTAGAGATAGCTTAATAATTATAATGCCTTATATTTGGATAAGGTCTTTGCATTTTTGTGCCTTAACAAACCAGTGGCTTAAATTATTTTTCCAGGATTTGACAGTCCTTTTTTTTACATTCCTGAAATATGAGAAGCTGCATTCATAGAAATGCAAACATTCTATTTATTTCCCGGTATGCTATAGGACAGTTAAGTCATCTTTTTCAACCTAAGAGGAAAAGGAATATGCAGAGAAAACCAACTAGAACAAAAAATTCAAATCTTTGAGTATAGCCCAAAGATTTCTACCAATCACCTAGATTAGCTTTATCTATCTATTTATGTTAATTGATACAAAGATAACTGGGATCTGATTTTTCTAATATTGGTACAATGATAAGGTTCCTTTGCTTTCATTTAAACCACACAGCTTCTAACTTTGGAAACCCATCTAGAATTTGTCTGTTATATCTATGCAGCGAGTTGCTTGGCTTGCCATTAGATATGGAGACCCAAGAAAGCCCTAAAATGAGGCAAAGTCTTTCAATACCATTCCAATGTGAATGGATTCATCTAACAATTTTTTTTTTGTTGCTACCATTAAAATCTGTATTTAAACCAGTTTAGTTTGAAATTTTATCTATGTTCCACCAAATTCTGGACTTGACTTTCATTTTACATTATAGTGTGCGTGTATGTATGTGCATATATTTGTAGTTGTGTATGTGTGTGTATAGAGACATAGTAAAAGGGAGAGAAAGCATTTATTCCACATTAGAACATATACTCCATGGGAGTAGTGGTTGTTTTTATACTTGTATATCAAGTGCCTAGCACATAGTGCTTAATAAATACTTGCTGATCAATTAATTGATTTATTGACTAATTCATCCAAGAGTACATATATGAACCCCACCAATCTTCACTTGCTCAGGAAATCTGCTTATGAAAAGATTATTTGCATATATACATATAATATAGGGAACATTTAATTCATTAAAATTATCTGACTTTTCAGCAGTATCTAGCAAATATAGTCAGAGTTCCTGGTTCAAAAAATAATTTTCTTTTGCAACCATATCAAAAATGTGATCTTGGCAGAAAGGGTTCATAGCAGTTTGGATGTACTTGTCTCTCTGGAAATGTTCGGTGTTTAGGAAAGTAGGCTTCTGTGGCTGAATTTTGGCACTTCTCTTTAGAAAGAAGAAAGGAAATGTGTTGTTTATTTGGGGCAAGAATTTGGGCCCCCTGTGAACTGCTTTCTAATATTAGTTCTTGGTTAAGAAATCAGATACGGTTGGCAATGCCATATTCAGGTTGTTTACTTCTAGGTAAAGGTTTGTTTTTGGTGGGGGAAGAGAAGATTCTATAGTAGTACTTAATACTGCTCTGACAAATTTTTGAGGTACTAGAGGCTTCTTTTCTTTTTTTCCCCCCCAGGTGGACAGCATTGTCAAACACCATGGATCTGAGGACATGTTATATGTTCATTTATTCTTTATGTATACTTAAGAATTTAGGCATTTTCCAACATGATTTCCAGACTTGTGCCCTTTCTGCCAACAACACTATATTTACCAATACTTAAGTTCTCTAACCACATTTTTAACATGATAATATTAAGTGGGAATATGAAATGGATAAATGTTTCTGGGTAACAATGCTCAGAATCATTCTTCTTTCTCATCTTTAATGCATGCCTACGATTCATATTAAATTTGTATTTGATAATTTTTAATTTTTGTCTACTGTTGATGATATTCTGAAAGAATTAAAACATGTCCTGGTTAGTAAAAATTGTCTTCATTGGCAAATGTAATAAAGTCCCTCAAAATAAAGGAAGGAACTGCTATATAATAAAGTATTTTTTTATTAAAAGAGCTACATGAAAAAAACATATTACTTACCCCCCAAAAGCCCCTACTTGCCATCTGAAAAAGTAATACAATCTACATAAGATGGCTATCAGGGCTTGAGCAATCTGAATATTAAAAGGACAATTTAGCCACAAGTTAGGAGATGCCTGAGTAGGTGGAAGGTGTTGAGTTTTGAACTAATTTAGCATTTCCCTATTTTCAGTCCATAAGGTGCTGAAATATGCTGTCAGGTAGTAACATGTTCCTTGATGGTAAGTTGATTTGGCAGGCAAGAAGCTCAAGAGTGATTTATGCTTTTGCTATTACATTTTCATTACAAAACATAGATGTCTATCGAGGGTAGCTCCCTACTCTAAGGTGGTGGCAGCTGGATAGCCTGTGTGCTCTTTTGTGGCATTTCTCCTCTGTTGGTTGATGTCCACATGGGGAACTATTCTCACCACCAAACTTGTTCTACAAATTACCTATAAGCTGGATCTTCATAACCACCACAGCAGGCAAACTTAGTTTAAGAAAATGAAATTAAACCTGTTTTTCAGAACTGCCTTTAAATGTCACCAAGTTAGTTGTATTCATTATATTCTTTGCCTTAGAAAATAGTCAAATTTTTTTTTTTTCATTTTAAGTTGCAAGATAAGAGCTTTGGCCCAGGCAAAATCAGTATTGTCTTTTTTTTTTCTTATGTGTTTAACTCATAATTGAAACCCTTGACAGAAGATATATTATAAACTTCACTAAATGAAATTAGTTTAAATCAAACTGAATTGTAGAGGGGAAGTCTTTGATGAAATAATCATTTAAGAATCCCTACTTCAAATAAATAGTAGTTTTTAGTTGTGGGAACTGAGGCAAAAAGGGTAAGGTGGTAGCAGATTGGTTAACATGACAGCAAAGGAAGATAGTAAATGTTGGAAGGGATGTGGCAAAGTAGGGACATTAATGCATTGCTGGTGGAGTTGTGAATTGATCCGACCATTCTGGAGGGCAATTTGGAACTATGCCCAAAGGGTGCTAAAAGACTGTCTGCCCTTTGATCCAGCTATAGCACTGCTGGGTCTGTACCCCAAAGAGATAATAAGGGAAAAAACTTGTACAAGAATATTTATAGCTGCGCTTTTTGTTGTAGCAAAAAATTGGAAAATGAGGGGGAATGGCTGAACAAATAGTATCTATTGGAGACAGAAAACTATTGTGCTAAAAGGAATAATGAACTGGAGGAATTCCATGTGAACTAGAACAACCTCCAGGAAGTGATGCAGAGTGAGAGGAACAGAACCAGGAGAACATTGTACACAGAGACTGACACACTGTGGTACAATTAAATGTAATGGACTTCTCTACTAGCAGCAATGCAATGACCCAGGACAATCCAGAGGAACTTGGGAAAAAGAATGCTGTCTGTTCACATCCAGAGAAAGAACTGTGGGAGCAGAAACCCAGAAGAAAAACAACTGCTTGATCACATGGGTCGATGGGGATATGATTGGGGGTGTAGACTCTACACGAGCACCCTAGTACAAATATTAATAATATGGAAATAGGTCTTGATCAATGACATATGTAAAACCCAGTGGAATTGCACATTGGATATAGGAGGGGGATGGAAGGAGGGAAGGGAAAGAACATGAATCACATAACCATGGAAAAATTTTCTTAATCAATTAAATAACTTTTTTTTTTTTAAAGGGTAAGGTGGCATTTCCGGGATCAACCAGATAGTAAATGGTAAAGTTGGGATCTGAATCTCACTCTGCAAACTCTGAACAGAACATTTACTCTTTCCCCTGCAATATTATTTGCTTATTCATGGTACTACTGCTTTTGTTGTTTTTCAGTCATTTCAGTTGTGAACAATTCTTCATGTCCCCATTTGGGGTTTTCTCGACAAGGATACTAGAATTATTTGCCATTTCCTTCTCCAGCTCATTTTACAAATGAGGAAACAGGTAAATAGGATTAATTGACTTGCCCAGAGTCACACAGCTAATATGTGTCTGAGGCCAGATTAACTCAGAAAGAGGAGTCTTCCCCATTTCAGTCCAAGTACTCTGTTCGCTGTGCCACCTAACTGCCCTCTATTTCCTTTATTCAAGAGTAAATGAGATTAGAAATTGAATTGTTCCAAAAGCAGATTCATTCTATAACCTAATTAGAAAGTTTTGTTAAAAAAAATAGCAAACTGGCAGTAAAGCTGCATGAAGAATACCATGTCTCTGCCCCATTTTATCTGAAGCTTAGTTAAAAAAAAATTTCATTGTTTCTTCTTTTTTGTAAATGGTATTTATTTTAATTTCCTTTAATTTCACAGTTGCTATCAAATTCCTACAACCACATCTACAAATAGACATCAAAGTTATTCCCTAAGGAAATAGTCGAGAAAAAATTTCTCTATTTTGATAAAAGCATAAATTTGAATTTTTCTTCCAAGAATATAACAGTAGAGAGCCAAGCCTAGGAATAGGAGGTCCTGAGTTCAAATCTAGCCTCAGATACTTCCTAGCTGTGTGACCCGGACAAATCACTAAAGCCCTATTGCCTAACCCTTACCATTTTTCTGCCTCGGGACCAAAACATTGTGTTGATTCTAATATGGAAGATAAGTGTTTTTTTAAAAAGTAAGAATATAGTGATTTTTATTGTTACATATATAAACTATACTTATATATTATGTTACCTATATTATAATATATATATATATTGCTATATATTAAAAAATGAGAATATATCAGCTTAGTTGTTCATTGAATGAATTTTGTTTCCATTTTTCAGAAATATTAACTGAATTCCTAATAATGAGTTATAGAAGTCATGTTAGAGTTTATTGCAAACACCCTGGACTGATCATTTTTCAATCTAGAGTCTTCTTTGAATAGAATTTTACTTGAGATAACAGGACTCAGCAAAGTTCAACCTAATTACCACTGAAAAAACATATTTCTCCTTCCAGTTCTTTTTTTTTTTAATGGTGAATGGAAATACTTTCCTCATGCAAACCCAGACTAAAAGCACTTAGAGAAAAACAACTTAACTCCCCTTCCACCCCCATCTTGTGCCATGGACTTTGGATTATTGCTAATGAGGAGGTCTCACCTATGTTAAGCACTCTTCCAGGTATGTTATGAGTTTTAGAACACTGTTTATTGCACAGAGGTTAGTAATAATAACTAGTGCCTTAAGCATAAATAAGAAAATTAAGGGGTTGAATGAAATGGACTCAAGAGTCCCTTCTAGCTCTATGATTCTGAGACGTAAGTCTGAAATAACTAATATGTTTCTGAACATACAGAAGCTGTGCCAAATGACTTATTCACCTGGCAAGCATTTTATTTTTATCAGATTCAGGGATACATAATACCTCAAAAAAGTGTATCTATACTCAATTAATTCTTGACATGGATACTTCCATCAATCTATTATTTCCACTGGTGTGGCAACTTTCTTCACCAGGGCAAATTACAACTTCTTTCTATCTTCTCATCTTGTTTGGTTCTTGTTCTTTTATGTCCATAGAATCGCCATAGAGGATTGGCCTAATGAATTGCTACAGTGATAATCAAACTTGGTCCTAGTATTGGATTTATTCTTCTTTAAATACTTCAAAGATACCATTGTACCTCAAATTATTCATTTGTTTAATTCTCTTCTTGATATGTGACCACTCCATTTTCATTTCTGGTCACACATGTAAATAATGTATATTATTCCACTCCTCATTAACAAAAATAAGCATTCATAATATTTCTCACTGTTAAAAGTGACTGGGCTTATTTCTAGGCTTCTTTGATTTTCTTGTAATATTGATCCTTCCGATATTGCAATATTCGTCCTATATCATATATCATACCATGTATATATGTTTGTAGTCAAATAGCATTCTTGGGAGAATATTGGCATTAATAGCAAGCAAATGATATAACAGGGACAATGAGCCTCCTAGGGTCTCATAATGGAAGGAGACATCCATCCCGTTTGATGACATTTCTTGAAGCAGCCCAGCTTCAAAGTAATTTAAATAACCTAGTTATTATAGTCCTTAATTTAGCAAGTACAGTAGATTTGATATTCAACAAGCTCTCACATTTAATTCATCTTAAATAATTAAGCATTAAAAAGACATATTTTAAAAGATAAAAGCTATTCCCCTCCATCTTCTATCAACGTGTCAGAAACCCAAGAGAATGTCCTACAACTGGTAAACATCAAATGGCAACTGATGTTCCTAGAAGCAATAACATTCAGGAGCATTCTCTGTCAGCCTTTTCCCTTCTGGGTTATCTTTTATATTTAAATTCATTGGGTGGATAAAATCTTGTTGGAACTAAGTGAAGGCATAGGTGAAAGAGAGAGACTCTAGTTTCTGTGTCCCTAATAAAGGAGAGCATAAGCAAGCTTCTGTTCTCAGTGATCTTGAGTGTCTTCCACCCACCCTAATGAGAGCCAAGCTCCTAGCACACTAGTCCAGCAGAGGTAGGGGAGGGAGGGAAGAAGAGGGGACAAATAAGCATTTATATAGTATCTACTATATGCTAGCCATTGTGCTAAGCACTATACAAATACTGTCTTTGGGAAGGTCAAAAGAGAGAGTCATCTTCCATGAGTTGAGACTCAATGGAAGAAATTTATGTGAACTGGAAATGGGCTGCTCAGGTGCTCTGGAACCTAGGAGGCAAAGAAGACTGAAGTGGTCATCAGCATTGAGTTGAAAACAGAAGTACAATAGATTGGCATGAGAAGAGAATTTTCCCATAGACCCCTGAAAGACCTTTGTGTGAGAGGGGAGGTATACAAGGGAAAGTTTCAAAAGAATGTTGGAAATCTGGTTTGATGGTATGTTTTGAGCCATAAAACCATTTGGCTAAGGGAGGGAAGCCTTTTCAATATATGCCAATTCTAAGGGAGCTAGTCCCCTGCAGTAGATGATAACTACTATGTGTTGGAGATTAACAGTCCTACAGAAGCCAGCAAGAAAATTGTCCTGAAAGATGCAGAGTTCCCAAGGAGAGTAGGGCCAGGACTTAAACTATATAGAAGGTGGAGTTCCAATTGCCAGAGGTACCCTTGCAATTATTCCAGATTCATTACAGAACTGGGGAAGGTAGAGGGCAATGAACAATAGGAACCAAAAAACAAACAAACAAACAAACAAAAAAACTAGCAGGATAAAAAGTAATGAAGCCCTCCCTAAAAGGAAAAGTCATTCCAGGAAAGAAAACTCTAGTTTTCTCCATGTTGAGGACTCAGGAAAACTTGTAAGAAACAGAAATGGTATAAGCCTCTGCAGTGAGGGCTCCTCAATGGCAGAAAGGTGGGACCAAGGAGAAGAGGTTCAGATCTAAATCATGATGTCCCTCAAACTGTAAACAAGTGGGGATGCTGAGTGTTGGTTGGGGGTGGGGCATAGACTTAGGGACCATAATGTTTTTCAGCATCTGATGGGACCAGTAAGGTAATGTAGTGAGAAATTATCAAAAATGACCTCCAAATCTTTATATTATTAGGAAGCTTCTGAATCATATCACTGAAAACTGGTGACATAAAAAGGCTACTCACCACCACAGAGGGAACAGATAAAGTCTGAATGTCAATAGAAACATACCATTGTTTTATTTTATTTCTTCCATTAATTTTTTTCTAGTGAAAGCAAGATGTTTTCTTTCACAACATGATAAACAAAGAAACATATATTACACGATAAAATATATTACATATATCATATTACACATAATCTTGGGGAGAGGGGAGGGCTGGGAAGCAGAGAGAGAACATGAATTGCATGATATTAGAAAAAGTATATTAAAATATACATAGATTTACTTAAAGACATTCACATTTGCACATGTATAAATTAATCTAAGCATGTATACCTATAGGCATACACATTTATGCACAGATATATGCATATATGTTTACATACCTTGCATGACTATGTCGATACAGACTTGTGTTCTATACATATGTATATGCAGGTTTATATGTCATATGTATGTATATTTGCATTTGTATATATATGTTGTACATATGTATAATGGATTGTTTTGTTTTATTTTGTATTTAATTATTTATAAATACATGTATACATAGATATAATTTTGCCTAAAGATAATACATTCTTAAATATAGGTACTATGTAGATAATATTTAAGTATAGACTATGAAAGGTAATTCTTTATTCTCTTTGTCTATTTTGAGTTAACACTTAGCCCCTACTTAACACTGTTAGCCATCAAGTAAGAGAATTCACAAGTCACTTACTTGTAGAGCTCCACCCTTTTAACTAAACCTAATCAATCTGAAACTTGTGAATCCTTTGATAATAGTTGACTCCTTCAGAAGATGAGGAGTGGATTGCACAGACACTGCCCACCTGGGCAGTACTAGGCAATTTGGAAACTGCGATTGGCCCCTGTGAAAAGGGGAAGGGACAAGAAGTGATGATAAAAAGTCCTGAAAGGCTTCAACTTGAGGTCATCTTCAGCCTGAATCTGGGGCTTGGAGCATCTTGGACTGGGACTGTCGCTTAGAGCTATGACTTGAGACTTTGACCTGGGACTCTGGCTCTGGGTCTGCTTCTGGTAAGACTGCTCCTGGATCTTCTCCTTTGGAGCTTCGCTTGGTTAAGTGAGTAGCTGACCTTCCTTTCCTGGCTTCTAGAAATATTAGTTTTGGAGGGGCCTCCCTCTCTTGGAGGAAGCTGTGTGGGTGGAGCACTGGATTCTCCAGTCAAGGGTTAACAAGCCCTGCCAGGCTGATCTGAGCACTGGAGCAATATTTAGTGTGATAGGCTTGAAATATTCTCTACCCTCTTTTTATATTTCTCTACTTTCACTCTTTCAATCTCCTTGTAAATAAAGCTGCTAAAAGTCATTTTGACTGTGCTACAATATTTTAAATCAATGACCACTATATTAGAATTCTCACATATTTAGTCAAACCCTTAATTTAATTCCTTAAAAAACATAATATAAAGATATGTAAATATAAATATGTAATTGCACAGGTTATATGTCTACCTATATGTCTCTATCAATATATATATGTGAGTCTAGCTATATGGTATACATGTATATACAGAAATATATTGCGTGTTTTGTATATTCAATGTAGTAGATTTATTCTGATATAACTGGAAGCATGTTTATGTATAACTTAATAATGAAAGACTAACCTTGTAGGCTATCTTTGCAGAGGCATGTTAGAGTCTTGGATATATGTGTTTCTCATCCACTTTGCTTTCCCTTATGCCAAGCCTGAATGCCTCTTTTTGCAATGAACAACCTATGGTCATACCTGAAAGTGGCTTGAGCCATCTAAATGACCCAGGTTACAAGCTTATCCATGCATGCTCCATTGGGTAATAGTCTCCACAGTGCCATCTCAACTTGTACTCCATGTGCTGACCTCCACAGGTTCCAGTACAGAAGGTAAAGGTTCAACCCCTGATTATCTCCATAACCCTGAAATATGTTATGTATAGGAACATAGATTTAAGGCACCTCAATAGTCATCTTTTTTATAGATAAGAAAGTATAAGATCAGAGATTTTAAGGGATTTGCTTCAAGCAACATGGATAAGGAAGCTGATGAATTAGGAATGAATTATGATGAATTATCTCTGGATCTAACAGTTTTCACCAAACCACATTATACTGATAAATAATAATCCTAATTCTTCTCTTCATAATCTCTATTGACTGCTATGATTTAGCTTCATAATGAAGCCAATTCTAAATTCACAAAACCAAAAGATCTAAAAATTCAAAGGGATCATAGAGTCCATTTTGTTGTAAACCTCTCTTTAAGACTATCAAGAGTAGAATATTAAAATCCAAAAATCCAATATGTGTTGTTATTGTTGTTTCAATACTATCTGTGATTGAGAAAAATGGGCACAGACAGAAGAAATGGTATGCAAAGCAAGAAGAGCTCAAGAACACATGGAATCCAGACCCAGATTATCAGGAGAGGAGAAAGAGGGAATTCTGTGGAAGCTTGAGGAAGGAGACAGTTGGACTCAAGCTCACTTCTTCACTTCTGTTTTGGAGTGGTCTAATGACATCTTCTCTTTGACCATTACCTTTCTACCTCTAACTTGCCCAGGAAAGACATCAGCAGGGTTACAGCTATCTTCCCTCAGGGGAAGAAATATTTCCTTTTTGAAGAGACTTACATCAAAGCCTTCAGCAAATGATACAAACTAGAATTAGGGAAAAAGCCCTTTCCCTCTCTCCCAGTTTTCCCCCTTATTTCCTTCCCCCCAAGAGAATAAATAGATCCTTTTAACTAAAGAAACTGTCCTGAAGGGTTTTGTTATTAGAGGGAGGAACTGACTTACCATCTGTGAGGGAAACTTCATTAGGTTGCTTAGTGAAGAGAACAGGAAGTGAGTAGGTACTCAGAAATCAGCTTCCTTCCTTCAAACTGCTTCCTGGTGTAACATCTTTTAATTTCCCTTATTATCTCTCCCTAATTTCCCTCTCTAATACATATCCAATCTTCCATGACCCTGATTTGGGACTTTCTTGGTAAAGATATTGGAGTAGTTCACCTTTTCCTTTTCCAAATCATTTTACAGATGGAGAAATTGAGGCAAAAAGGTTAAGTGAATCACACAAAGTCACAGAGCTAGTGTGCATTCAAAATGTATTAATTGTTAGAATTAACATACTTAAACAGATTTGTCACAAAACATGAAAATGCTCACTATAATCATCCCTGTCCTCATGATTTTTCTTGAATCTAATGGAATTTCATTCCAGAATAGTTTTTAAGAGCTCTTATCTTCCCACTCAATGGTAGAAGGAAAAATAAATACTTTGGGGTGGTCTTTAAGAAATTGACTAATTCCTTTTTTCTTTCTTTTCTCCCCCCCCCCCCAATAACAGTCTGATAGTTTGGAAAAATAAGATGGTGTGGCATGTTACCCAGCACAGAAAGACCCTGGGCTCTGACTCCATCTGATGGTATCTCTCTTCAACATTCTGCCTACCCTTTTGACCCCTGTGCTAATTCTAAGGCAGTTTGATATTTCAGAATGTGATGCCAACTTAATGAAGCATTCTTTTTTAACCATTTGTTCTAATTGTTGAATGCAAAGCTGTCTGCCTGGCTGACATATGTTTTAGTTTCAGCTTATGATAAATGATATGTTTTGTTTGAATTTGTTCCTAAACATCATAAATAATGAAGGGGAGGAAAGATGGAAGTTAAAATGTGGCAAAAATTAAGTTAAGCTTCCACTGAGAAGACAGATTATCCTTCTAATATAAACTATCTCTCTTTTTTTTTGGTAACTGTGGGATGTGTTAGTTGCTCCCAACCTAATAAAAGCACAGATCTATTGCAAACTGCCAGGAGTTTGGTTTTTCCTCGAAATTTTCAAAGGAAAATGTTACTTTCTAAGTGCATTCTTTTTCTGATAAAATGGCAGGAAATAGAAAAGGATCTTATAGGTTGAAGGTCACTTTCCACTTGGAAAATCAATTCAGTTCAAAACTTTTTATTAAACACTAAGCCTATATGATGTTGGGTTAAGACTATGGAAAGAGGGGTGATAGCTGATTCAAATCCAACCTTGATTTGTTTATAGGCTGGTCTTTTCTAAGTGTATGAAATGGCCAGCCACTTTGCCATCTAATGCAAGTGTGGGACCCATGTCTGGATGGGTTGGAGTCCCAATATTCTTTCTTTAATTTTGAAGGAGGTAGGACAAAAAAAAATGTGTGAAAGACTTGAAAAGTAGAAATAAGCAAGGGAAGGAAGAATGGTGTTAACTGGGTATTTTAATGCAACAAATAAATAAATCTAAATTTTAAGATGATGAATAGCACAATAACTGAACCTACAAATTTGCTGGTACCCCTTTGGTCACACCTTTTTAATGGCTTATCCTAAGGATAGCATTGTGGTTTACATTCAGAAAATGAAGCTAAGATACAGTTCAAAATGTCTTGGCTTTAAGGATCCTTAGAGAACATGTAGTCCAACCCCCTAATTTTATAGATCACCAACAACAAAAACAAAACCTGAGGTCTATAAAGACAAAGATCACACAATTAGCCTGCTGCCCTTTTAACAGATCTACATAAAAGTATAGAACACAGGGATCTTATAAATAGTGACTCCTTGGGTTACAGGCTTAAAATAACCCAACTGTTAGTCTACTATTTTGAGGGAACAGGTAGAGTAGATAGAGTACTAGATCTAGACTCTAGAAGGCCGAAGTTCAAATCTGACTTCAATCTGACATTTACTTTCAGGGTTTAGGATATATGATCCTGGGCTTAAAATCTATCTGGCTCAAATTTCTTATCTATAAAATGGGCATACCAATAGCATATACTTCTCAGGGTTATTGGGATCAAATAAGAGAATAATTGTAAAGTGGTTAATCATAAAGTACTATTTAAATGCTATTGGTATGTAGTAGTGCCATTTTATTCAAATCAACCTGCAACAGGCAATTGAAAAGATGAATAATTTGACAACAAAAAGCATTTAGTATTGACTTTTTTCCCTGAAAATGGAACAAAAGAGAAATATAGAACTTTGATATTGTTAGTATTAGTAATTCCTCTGATGAAAACTACCCATACAACTACAGAATGGCAATCCATTTATAACTTAACGTCTCAGAGAGTTGTTTGGAGACCCTGAGAGCTTAAGTGGTTTCCCCATGAATACACAGCTAACATATGGCTCCCATGCAAGTCTTCAATACATTGTGTGATATTACTTTTAGTATCCAGAAATAATAATTGAAAATTAAAGTGTTATTTATTTTTTATGATCATTATTATTGTTTCAAGAAAGAGGAGTTGATTCTTCAATTAATCATTCAATTCATTAATTGAAGATAATAAGTAAGTTGTCTTTGTAATAAGGAAGACAAATTAAAGCAAGACAACAAGCATATATTAATAACATAATGTAGTCCTTTTCCACTTCCGCTAAACATGGCCGCAGCCTAGGTACCGGACTCTTCCTCTCCTCACCAACTACCGATATAGACTACCTCAAAAAGCAAAAAAAAAAAAAAAACCAAATTCATATAAAGGAAGGGACTCTACAGTAGGGCACAGCATTGAAGGTTCATGGGATTTGGGCATTTTCACACTATAAGGGAGTGAGAAAGCTTCCACCAAAACATGAGGTGATCCACACTCCCCCACATCACCTATGGAACCAGAGACAGAACCAGCATGCGCTAGAATCAGTGAGTGAGGGAGGGGCACCTCTGGAGTGAGTGAGGGGCACCTCTGGGTCCTTGGCAGCTGACTGAGACCACCGAGGACCTACCCCTGAGAGAAGCTAGACCTGAGGCCCCAGCAGGTTGAGGAGTGCAGACCGTGGGCAACAGCAGGGAAGACAGCACAGAGAAGGGCAGCCAACAGTGGAAGCTGTAGAGACTTGAGAGCTGGCCTCAGCCAAAATCTTTGCTCCTTAGCTCCATACATAGAGAACCTGCCCATTTCACTCAGATTTCTAACTGGAAAGGGAAGGAAAAACCACCACAGTAATGGCAAGCAGTGCCCAGGAACAACAACTTCCCAACACCAAGAAAAACAAGAAGAAGGGATTGACCCTGGATAATTTTTATGAAAGAAAAACTCAGACTACAGAGGAAATAGAAGAAGTACAAAATAATGAACCAAAACCTTCCCCCCAAAATGGAAATTGTCCATAAGCTCTTGAAGAATTTAAAGTGGAGCTTATAAAAAAAAAGACTGAAGCCTTCTGCCAAGAAAAGTGGGAAATAGTTCAAAAACAAAATAAAAGTTTAAAGGACAAGAACTCCCAATTGGAGAAACATCTGGAAGCCACAAAAAAGCAGGATAGAACAAACCAAAAAGGAAAACCAGTCCTTAAAGACCAAAATAAGGCATTTGGAAGTCAATGATCTTACAAAACAGCAAGAATTAATAAAGCAAAGTCAAAAGACTGACAAAATAGAAGAAAACATAAACTATCTCACTGAAAAGATGATGGATCAGGAAAACACAGCACAAAGAGACAATTTGAGAATCATTGGTCTACCTGAAAACCCAGAAATAAATAGAAATCTTGACTCATAATACAAGGAATTATCTAAGAAAACTACCATGATGTTCTTGAACAAGGGGGAAAAATAGACATTGAAAGAATTAATTGAACACCCTCTACACTAAATCCTCAAAAGACAACTCCCAGGAATGTAATTTCCAAATTCAAGAGCTTCCAAACTAAGGAGGAAATTTTACAAGAAGCCAAAAATAGAAAATACAGATATCAAAGGAGCATCAATCAGGATTACACAAGATCTGGCAGCTTCCGCACTAAAGGACCACAAGGCTTGGAATATGATATTCAGAAAGGCAAGAGATTTGGGTCTTCCACCAAGGATCACCTATCCATCAATAATGACTATATACTTCCAGGGGAAATTATGGGCATTCAACAAAATAGCATATTTCCAACTATTTGTAAAGTAAATACCAGAACCAAGTGGAAAGTTTGATATCCAAACACAAAGATCAAGAGAAACATGAAAAGGTAAATAAGAAAGAGAGGAAAAGGGGAAAACAAGATTTTTTTTTAAATTCAAACTTTCTTCTTTATGGGCTTCAATAAGATCAAATTATTTATATCAGTATATGGGGAAATGTTATTTGTAACTCTCAAAACTTATATTCACTATTATAGTAATTAGAAGAATCATTCACAGGAAGCGATTGGTGGAAATAAGCATTATAAGATGGATATATTAAAAAAAAGAAAAAGGGAGGAGGGAATCAAAGATGGCCCCAAGAGATACTGGAATAAATAAAATAAATAGGATAATCTTTATCACACAAAGATACACATGAGAAGGAGAGGGGAAGAATACACTTATAAAAAGGAGAGGAAGGGAGTGCTAATAGGTAATACATAAACCTTACTTAAAGCCTTACTCTCAATGAAATCAATTCTGAGAGGGAAGAGCATCTAGATCCACGGGGGTATTGAATTCTATCTTACACTACAAGGAACGATAGAATAGAAAACTAAAGGGAATAGGGGGGCAGGGAGTACAAAAATGGAGGGAAAGAGAGGGGGGAGGGAAATTAACAGACCCTCAAATATGAGAATGGATCAAAAAGGGAGGGGGCAGAGAGGGAAGCTTATTAAAGGTGGGAATTAGGGGAACTGATTAAAAGCAAACCACTGGTTAAAAAGGATATAGCAAAAGAAGAAAGGACAGAACTAAGAGAGGATATCAAAATGCTGGGAAATACAAAAGTGGCAATCATAACTTTGAACTTGAATAGGATGAACTCACCCATAAAATGAAAACAAATAGGAGAGTAGATCAGAAATCAAAATCCGACCATATGTTGTCTGCAAGAAACACATTTGAGGCGGGTAGACACTCACAGGGTTAGAATTAAATGTTGGAGAAAAACCTATTGGGCCTCAACTGATAGAAAGAAGGCAGGAGTCACAATCATGATATCTGACAAAGTCAAAGTAAAAAGAAATCTGATTAAAAGCAATAGGGAAGGTAACTACATCCTGTTAAAAGGCAGTATAGACAATGGGGAAATATCAGTAGTCAATATATATGCACCAAATGGTATAGCATCCAAATTTCTAAAGGAGAAACTAGTGGAGTTGAAGGAGGAAATAGACAGTAAAACTATACTAGTGGGAGACCTAAACTTACCACTATCAAATTTAGAAAAATCAAATAAAAAATAAATGAGAAAGAAGTAAGAGATGTGAATGAAATCTTAGAAAAAATAGAGTTACTAGATATATGGAGAAAAATAAATAGGGACAAAAAGGGATACACCTTCTTTTCAGCAGCACATGGTACATTCACAAAAAATGACCATGTATATAGGGCATAAAAACATTTCAAACAAGTGCAAAAGAGTAGAAATAATCAATGCAACCATCTCAGATCTCAATGCAATGAAAATAATAATTAGTAAGGGTACATGGAGAGGTAAACCAAAAATTAATTAGAAATTAAACAATATAATTCTCCAAAGCCAGTTAGTTAAAGAACAAATCATAGAAACAATTAATAATTTAATTGAAGAAAATGAAAATGATGAGACATCCTTTCAAAACCTATGGAATGCAGCCAAAGCAGTACACAGGGGAAAATTTATATACTTGAGTTCATATATTAACAAATTAAGGAGGGCAGAGGTAAATGAATTGGGCATACAAATTAAAAAACTAGAAAGTGAACAAATTAAAAATCCTCAGATGAAGAGTAAATTAGAGATCCTAAAAATCAAAGGAGAAATTAATAAAATTGAAAGTCAAAGAACTATTGATTTAATAAATAAGACTAGAAGCTGGTATTTTGAAAAAAAAAACTAACAAAATAGACAAGTATTGGTCAATGTAATAAAAAAGGAAAGAAGAAAACCAAATTAACAGTATCATAGATAAAAAGGGAGACCTTACCTCCAATGAAGAGGAAATTAAGGTAATCGTTAAAAGCTATTTTGCCCAATTATATAGAAACAAATATGGCAATCTAGGTGATATGGATTAATATTTACAAAAATGTAAATTGCCTAGATTAACAGAAGAAGAAATAGAATTCTTTTTTTTTTAAACCCTTACCTTCCATCTTGGAGTCAATACTGTATATTGGCTCCAAGGCAGAAGAGTGGTAAGGGCTAGGCAATGGCGGTCAAGTGACTTGCCCAGGGTCTCATAGCTAGTAAGTGTCTGAGGCCAGATTTGAGCCTAGGACCTCCCGTCTCTAGACCTGGTTCTCAATCCACTGAGCTACCCAGCTGCCCCCAGAAATAGAATTCTTAAATAATCCCATATCAGAAAAAGAAATTGAAAAAGACTCCCTAAGAAAATATCACCAGGGCCTGATGGATTCACAAGTGAATTCTATCAAACATTCAAAGAACAATTAATCCCAATATTATATAAACTATTTGACATAATAAGCAAAGAGGGTCTTCCACTAAATTCCTTTCATGACACAAATATGGTACTAATTCCAAAGCCAGGCAGGTCAAAAACAGAGAAAGAAAACTATAGACCAATCTCTTTAATGAACATAGTTGCAAAAATCTTAAATAGAATACTAGCGAAAAGACTCCAGCAAGTCATCACGAGGGTTATTCATTATGATCAGGTGGGATTGATATCAGGAATGCAAGGATGGTTCAATATTAGGAAAACCATCTACATAACTGACCATATCAATAAACAAACCAACAAAAATCACATGATTATCTCAATAAATGCAGAAAAAACCTTCAACAAAATACAACATTCATTCTTATTGAAAACACTAGAAAGTATAGGAATAGAAGGTCCTGTCCTAAAAATAATAAACTGTATTTATCTAAAACCATCAGCAAACAGCATCTGCAATGGTGATAAACTAGATGCATACCCAATAAGATGCCCATTATCACCTCTATTATTTAACATTGTTATTGAAACAATAGCAGTAGCAATTAGAGAAGAAAAAGAAATTGAAGGTATTAAAATTGGCAATGAGGAGACCAAGCTATCACTTTTCATGGATGGTCTCCTTAAAGAATCCTAGAGAATCAATGAAAAAGCTAGTCAAAATAATCAACAAATTTAGCAAAGTTGCAGGATACAAAATAAACCCACATAAGTCATCAGCATTTCTATATATTTCCAACACATCTCAGAAGCAAGAATTAGAAAGAGAAATAACATTTAAAATCACCCTAGACAATATAAAATACTTAGGAATCTATCTGCTGAGACAAACACAGGAACTATATGAACACAACTACAAAACACTTTCCACACAACTAAAACTAAATTTGAGATATTGGAAAAACATTAACTGGTCATGGGTAGGATGAGCTAACATAATAAAAATGACCATCCTACCCAAAGTAATTTACAAATTAATTTACTTATTTAGTTCCATACTATTTATTCCATATTTTTTATTATTTATTCCATATTATTTATTATTTATTATTGAGCTACCAAATTTTTTTTCATGGAATTAGAAAAAAAAACATAAAGTTCATTTGGAAGAACAAAAGATTAAGGATATCCAGGGAAATAATGGAAAAAATGCAAAGGAAGGTGGCCTAGCAGTACCAGATCTTAAACTATACTAAAAAGCAGTGGTCATCAAAACTATTAGGTACTGGCTAAGAGACAGGAAGGAGGATCAGTGGAATAGACTTGGGGAAAGTGACCTCAGTAAGACAGTCTATGATAAGACCAAAGATACCAGCTTTTGGGACCACAATACACTATTTAATAAAAACTGCTGGGAAAGTTGGAAGGCAGTATGGGAGAGATTAGGTTTGGATCAACATCTCACACCCTACGGCAAGATAAACTCTGAATGGGTGAATGAATTGAACATAAAAAAGGAAAGTATAAGTAAAATTGGGTGAACACAGAATAGTATGCATGTTAGATCTTTGGGAAAGGAAAGATTTTAAAACCAATTACGAGTTAGAAAAAAATCACAAAATGTAAAATCAATAATTTTGATTACATCAAATTAAAAAGCTTCTGTACAAACAAAACCAATGCTACCAAAATCAGAATGGAAGCAACAAATTGGGAAACAATCTTCATAACAAAAACCTCTGACAAAACTCTAATTACTCAAATGTATAAAGAGTGAAACCAAATATACAAAAAAATGAAGCCATTTTTCAATTGATAAATGGGCAAGGGATATGAATAGGCAATTTTCAGTCAAAGAAATCAAAACTATTAATAAGCACATGAAAACATGTTCTAAATCTCTTATAATCAGAGAAATAAAAATACAAACAACTCTGAGATACCACCTCACATCTAGCAGATTGGCTAACATGATAGCAATGGAAAGTAATGAATGCTGGAGGGGACATGGCAAAGTTGGGACATTAATGCATTGCTGGTGGAGTTGTGAATTGATCCAACAATTCTGGAGGGCAATTTGGAACTATGCCCAAAGGGCACTAAAAGACTGTCTGCCCTTTGATTCAGCCATAGCACTGCTGGGTTTCTACCCCAAAAAATAATAAGGAAAAAGACATGTACAAGAATATTCATAGCTGCTCTCTTTGTGGTGGCAAAAAATTAGAAAATGAGGAGATGCCCTTCAATTGGGAAAGGCTAAACATATTGTGGTATATGTTGGTGATGGAATACTATTGTGCTCAAAGAAATAATAAACTGGAGGAATTCCATGTGAAATGGAATGACCTCCAGGAATTGATGCAGAATGAAAGGAGAAGAACCAGTAGAACATTGTACACAGAGAGTGACACACTGTGGTACAATTGAATGTAATGGATTTCTCCATTAGTGGCCATTGCAGTGCTCCTGAACAACTGAGAGGGATCTATGAGAAAGAACACCATCCACATTCAGAGGAAAACCTGTGGGAGTAGAAACAACGAAGTATAAAACAATTGCTTGACTACAAGGGTCAAGGGATATATGATTGGGGATATAGAGAACTCTAAATGAACACCCTAGTGCAAACATCAATAACATGGAAATAGGTTCTGATCAAGGATACATGTAATACCCAGTGGAATTATGTGTGGGCTATGGGAAGGGAAGGGTTAGGGGAGGGAGGAATAGAATATGGTTCTTGTAACCCAGGAATAATGTTCTAAATTGACTAAATTTTTTTAAATGATAATATATTGTGTGCCAGGCTTTGAAATAAGCTGAAGAGACACAAATATAAGCAAAAAGAAATGTAATTGCTGCATTCAAGCAGCTTATATTTTAATGTGGGAAGACAATCCACAACAGAATGAACAGATGCAGAGGGGCTAAAGATATCCACAGGGGGACATAACTTTGGAAGTTGGTAAAATCAAGATGAATGTTGCAGGGGAGATTGAAGGGAGAGAAGAAGGTTGACTGGCCTATGTCCATTTACAAAATGGAGGTGCCCAAATAAGCCCACCAATAAGAGAAGGGGGTCAGCCTTGTATAAGGATATCCCAGTATAAGAAGTCAACAGAGTTGGATGTTGAAGATTTCAGATGCTGATGGAAGTTCTAGGATAATATAGTAGCTCAGATATAATTTTGAAATCCAGAAAATACAAGATTAGAGCCAGAGATGAACAAAGGTGGACAAGCCTAGACTTTCTACAAAATAGAGTCTTCAAGAGGAACTCACCAAAGGCAGAAAGAGCCAGACCTGGTAAAGGGATACCCAACTCAGGAATAGTTGGATGTTCCAGGGCAAAGAGGCTCAAGGTGAGATTGGTAAGAAGTTCTAGGATGAGACATCAAGTGAGGCATGTTTTTAAAGTCTAGAAAGTCAGGAACAAAGCTCAGAGGTGAATGAAGGGCAATGGATGCCTACTCTCTCTTTAGATAAGTATGCAGTACTTTGTTCCAAAGCACAGAAGTTTGTAGCCAAGCTTGCAAAGAAAAGAAGGAAGAAGGTTTGAGTTACTGATAGTAATAAGAGAGTTGAACTAGACTAGATCTGTATCTCTATATCAAGTGGAAATTTATGGTATTTTCATAGTAATTCGGGCTCAATAAAGTCGTTTTTGCTTGGAACATTCAAGTAAAGACTAATAACCTGGGCATATCTTCTGAGGAGACAATAAGTTGTAGCTTGGGTAAGCAAAAAGCTCACCCTGATGATTATCATTAGGAACCTTGGCACTCACCAACAGGCTACACCTTAAATCATAGATAAAATGAATAGCTTTTCAGGGTCAATTCCCACAGGGGAAGGGCAAATAATGAACCAAGTCAGATCATTTATTTTAAAAGGTTGCAACCCTGGTTAGAGAATCTGGTGTGAAACTTAAAAAAAATGATGAAATGAATTAGTATTATTTTAGGGAAAGAGAAACCAATTCAGAAGAGAAGTCCTTGATAGAGATTGAGTTTAAGGAAGTGACTTTTGCTATCCTAACCTCAGTTTCTTCATCCCTAAAGTGAGTTTATTCTAGATTATTTCTAAAGTCATTGCCAGCTTTCTAAATTTACAATTCTATTGTATAAAGTTGAAAAAGCATTTGAGGTTGTCTCTAAAGCTAGAGAACAAAGCAAGGGGGAAGAATGATAAAATTTTCAAAATTAATGATAGGATTTTTCTAACAAATCAGTAGGAACACCAGAGAAAGTGATCTGTTCTTGTACTAAGGTAGGCAAACACTGAGTCAGTAACTCTCCTATTGCCATAGAGAAGCACTTCACTGATGAATAACTGATGAATCACCCAGGGAGTCTGTGTAAGGTCATTGTTAGGTGGAATATCAACCTCAGCATCTCTACTTGCCTGGGGGTAGCGTGGGGTTGTATATTCCCATTAGATTGGGAGTCAGAAAATCTGTATATTCATCCTCATTTGGGTATTAACAAATCTTAGAATCTTAGATCTCTTGACCCTTCACTTCATTATGTTTACAATGATGAGGTTGAGTAATAGGAATTTTAGAATTCCTTCCAAATAATAAAATACAACATTTTTATATGTACATTTTCTGAAATATTTGATCATTATCTTTAAAGCTTCCATTGGACCCTCAATGATATTTTTTTTTGGTGAGGAACATTCATATATTCATAATTTTATTATACTCAGCTTTATTCATATTGATTTAGAAGTGTTTGTAGTATTTAGCATGGGGTACTCCTAGGAGGCTGAGGCAAGCAAATCCCTGAATTTGGAAGTTCTGAACTAAAATGGGCTATAGCTGATCTAGCATCCACACTAAATTTGACATCAAAATGATGAAGCCTTAGGAGCAGGGGTTTCCAGCTGATCTAAAGAGGAATGACAGAAATGGAACAGGCCAAAGGTTCTATGGTGTTCAGTGGTGGGATTTGGCCCATCAGTAGCCCTTACACTTCTACCCTGTGCAATATAGGAAAACCAAGGATAGATAGATTGAGAGATAGAGAGTAGATAGGTAGTAAAGCCTCCAGGATGACACCTAGATTTGGGGACTGAAAGGACAGTATTGCCCTGTATAGTAATAAGGAAGATTTAGATAAGTATTTGTAGGTTTTGTCATATATAAAATAGAAATATGCTGCCAATTAAATTATGTTACATATAAAATCCCTTCCAAGTTGTGGGAATAGAAACACAGAAGAAAAACAATTGCTTGATCCCATGGGTCAATGGGGATATGACTGGGGATGCAAACTCTATAAATGATCACCCTAGTACAAATATCAATAATACGGAAATAGGTCTTGATCAGTGACATATGTAAAACCCGGTGGAATTGCATGTCAGCCTTGGGAGAGGGATGGAAGGAGGGGATGGAAAGAACATGATTCTTGTAACTATGGAAAAATATTCTAAATTAATTAAATACAATTTTCCAATAAAAATAAAATAAAATCCCTTCCAGTATCTAGTATTGTGCTTGGAACACAGTAGATATTAATAAATGCATATTCCATTTTATGATATGATATTAGGACAAGAATATTAGTAAAAGGAAGGATCTTGAACACCCAACTTAAATATTTCCCTTCATTTGCAGCCTAATTGCTGAAATTCACTTGGCAGGGGAGAGGAGGAGTAGTTGTAGGGACAAGGAGGCATTGAATCTCTCATTCTTGAGAAAGTGAGACATTTCCCATGGACATATTGATAGTTTGTGTCAGAGATAAAAAATGAATTCAAGTCTTTGTGATTCCAATATCTATTTGGCCATGTTCCTTTAGTTTTTTGGTCCACGTCTGACTAATATCAGACCTAGGGAGCAGGTTCTGATGGGAGAGAAAAGGCCATGGTCATGAGATCATCAGTCACCTTCAAGGAGCTATATTATCACTAGAGGAAAATAATTACTCAAAAGGGAAGTAAGGGATGCTAATCTTACCTCTAAGAAGGTTGAGAAAGTCTTCCTGTAGAAGATGGGATTTTAGCTAAAATTTATAAGAAGTCAGGAAGCTCAGTAGTCAAAGTGGAGGAGATAAAATATTTCAGGCATGGGGAATGTATCACAAAAGAAAATTCAGGGAGACAAGAGAGATGATGTGTCTTATTTGTGGAATAGTCAAGAAGATAGACAAGCATATGTTGAGGAGAAAGATGTAAGAAGACAAGGATATAAATGGTTTTGAATCATAAACAGAGCATTTTGTATTTGCTTCTGCAACAATAGGAAGCCACAGGAATTTATTGAGTGTGGGTAAGGAGTAACCTAGTGACTTTAGACAAATTTCTCTAGTGGCTGAATGGATGATGGATCAGAGGATGGATGAGGCAGATAAACCCACCAGTAAGCTATTGTGGTAATCCAGGTGTGAGCTGAGGAGGGCCCGCAACAAAGTGGTGGTAATGTGAGAGGCATATTGCAGAAATATTGCAGAAATGTTGCAGCTGAGAAAATGAATGGGCCTTGGCAACAAAATTGTTATGGGAGAGTGAGTGAGGAATCCAGGATGATTCTTTGGTTGTGAACCTGAGGGACTGAGATGATGATGCTCTCTTCTACAATAGTAGGAAGGTGGTGTTGGTTAGAGGGTTTAGGGAGGAAGATAATGAGTGGAATTTTGGTATATTGAGTTTAACATGTCTCCTGGATATCTAGTTCGAGATATCCAAAAGGCAGTTGTAGATGAGAGGCTGGAGATCCCCAGAAAGGTTAAATACAGCAAGATAGGTAGATTTGAGAACCATCAGCACAGAGATGATAATTAAATCCATGGGAGCTGATGAAATCACTAAGTGAAGTAATATATAGGAATAAGAAAAAAGGGAATAGGGCAGAATCATAGGGGCCACGTACAGTAAAAGTGTATGATCTAGAGGAAGATATAGCAAAGGAGAAAAAGAAGAAATGTCAGATAGGTAGAAGAAGAACCAGGAAAAGAGTGATGTCCCAAAAGTCTAGAGAAAGGAGAGAATCAATTTGCTAAGAGTGATCACTAGTGTCAAAGACTGCAGATAGGTCAAAGAGAAGGAAGATTCAGAAAAGATTATTAGATCTGGCAACTTAAAGGTCAATAGTAACTTTGGAGAAAGCTGTTTCAGTGGAATGATCAAGTTGGAAGCCAGATTATGAGGTTAAGAAGAAAGTGAGAATAGGAAAGTTGAGACATTTACTGTAGAAAGACTTTTCAAGGAATTTAGCTACAAAGGGCAGGAGAGATGTAGAATAATAGTGTTCCCCCTCTTCCTTGAATAAAGAAGACATGGGCACATTTGTAGGAAGTAGAAAATGAGCCAGAAGAGAGGGAGAGATTGAAAATAAGAGATCAGAAGAATGTGATATCTGTATTAAAATATGTGCAAGGCTGTAATATAGATTAGACTTAGACAGAAGGTAGGGGGTGGAGGTGGGCAGGAAACAGGCAAAAGTTGCATTTACAAATATCTGGACCAAATGTAAGGAAACATTTCTTTGGTTTGTTAATTTTTTTAAAAAAACATTTTTCCAATTACATTTTTTAACATTCATTTCTTTAAAATATTAAAATTAGGGAGCAGCTGGGTGGCTCAATGGATTGAGAGCCAGGCTGAGAGTGAGGTCCTGGATTTAAATTTAGCCTCAGATACTTCCTAGCTTTGTGACCCTGGGCAAGTCACTTAACACCCATTGCCTAGCCCTTACCACTCTTCTGCCTTCAAATGAATACACAGTATTGATTCTAAGAACAGAAGATAAGGGTTCGACTTTTTTTTTTAATTTTTAATTTTTCCACACTGCATGCCATTACAATTTTAGTACTCTAATGAGGGAGAGTTGGAAACTTTAACATGACAGTGTAGAATGAGTGATAGATTTGAAGTCAGGTGAGAGGGTTCAAATCTAGACTCGGACCAGTAGAACCTTGACCAAGCCACTGAAGATCTCCCTTTAAAATAGGAATGGCATCTTTGAACTCTCTACTTCAAAGATTTGTTTCTGAAAAGCATACTTTGTGAACCCTGAAGTGCTATTTTTTCAAAGTTAGCTCTAATTCTTATTACTATATAGAATGCAGATGACCTCTTAATGTCCTTCCAGCTCTGAATCCCAACATGGTCAGGCATGCAAGACTACATATTTTGGCAGGGATTACAGAGCAGCCTGGTGAGGAGACAGAGCCCCTCCTCACCGGACGTTGGGGGAAGACCGAGAGAGACAAAGCTGAAGTCCAACTTTATCTGGGGCCAAAGTCTGTAAGGTTCTGGCACTTTGCTACCTACTTTGTTTTGCTTCCTGTGTTTGTAGGAGACCAAGCTCCCACCCCTTCTGCACCACCATCTGTCCCACAGCTGTTGTGGGAATGAGGGAGCATGAGTGACAGTGGCCCCTTATGAACTGTGCAACTGAGTTTGGCTAGGTATGGTTGTGGCAAGAGAATGGCCATAATGTAGCTGTTTCTGCATTACCTATAAGCAAAAGGGGGGAAAAAAGCAAATAAAATCACCTCATCTGGGAAATTGGGCTTATAATGAGAACGTGATTATTCTGAATGGCAGTAGTGCAAAAAGAACCAATATAATAACCCATTCATTATGTGGAAATACACATAGTAAAATGAAGGCTGGCAGTGTGCTGAGGCTCACCAGCATTTATGCCTGGCTTAATAGGAAACAATATGCCCCAGCTAATATAGCTGCAGAATGCTTCCCTTTATCACAGATAGTGAACAGAAGCTGAATAAATGATTGCAATTTAGTCACAGTGTTTTATAAAAATTCCAGGGGACTCCAGTTGGTCTAGTAGGTATGCTCTATCATTTTGCATTGCTATGCATGCATTGCATCATCAACACTGCCATCACATTAACCCCTGGACACTTTCAGTGATCAGGACACCTGATGCTTAACAGAACAAATATGGCTGGCATTAGTGCTAAGAAAGAGAATTTTCTGACTTTAGGCTTTAAGGATAATATCCCTTCTGTTATTATAATTTTAGCATTTGTGAACACTGGGTTTTCTGGGAGAGGAGCACATCTGCTTTTCATTACCTCACTTGCTAGACCTCTAAGGAAAGATCTACTTCAAGAATGCAACAAGAGGATGATGATTCAACAAAAAGAGATGATTATGAGCCCCCATGCACCTTCACTCACAATGTAACTTATGAAACAGTAGAAAGACCATTGGATTTGGAGTAATAAGACCTACGTTCAGTCATAGTTCTTCTCCTAGTCTTTATTCCCTGACTCATGTCACCTTTTGATCCAATGACATTGGCCTCTTGATTTCCACCAATAAAACATTATTTTTCTGGCTGTACTCCATGCCTGGAATGCCCTCCCTCCTCCTCTCTACCTACTATTTACCCAAACTTCCTTTAAATCCTAACTAAAATCTCTTCTTTTATTGGAGGATTTTTCCAACCCCTCTTAATTCTAAAATCATTCCTCTGTTAATTACTTCCTATTTATAAAGTCCATAGCTGGCTGTATAAAGTTGTGTTTTTGTTTTTGTTTTGTTTTTGCCTACTATCTCCTCCCTCCCCCATTATATTGTAAGCTCCTTGAGAGAAGAATTTGTTTTTTTGCTTCCTTTTTTTTAACTCCAGTGCTTAGCACAATGCCTGGTAAACATTAGGCTTTTAATAGATGTGTATTGATAGATTGATTTGCTTAACTTCTCTAGATTAGAGTTTTCAAATTGGTAAAATAAATTGGATTAGAAGTTGTCAAGGCTCCTCTCTGCTCTAAGTCGATAATGTCTTCAATTGTTTTATCTGGAGGTATTGCCCAGAAGAAGTCTTTATTATAAGAATGTCATTCAAGGGCAGGTAGGTAGCACAGTGCATAAAGCACCTGGCATCTTGCCTTAGAAACTTCCCTGATGTGCAACCCTGGACAAGTATCTTAACCCCAGTTGTCTACACCTTGACACTTCCTTCTTAGAACTGATGCTAAGGGGGAAGTGAAGTGACTCAGTGGATTGAAAGCCAGGCCTAGAGATGGGAAGTCCTGGGTTCAAATCTAGTTGGCTCTCTGGGCAAGTCACTTAACCTTGCATTGCTTATTCCTTATTGCTTTTCTGCCTTCAAACCAATACACAGTATTGATTTAAGATGGAAGGTAAGAATTTAAAAGAAAAAAAATGATACTAAGACAGAAGGTAAAGATTTTTTTAAGGGATAGTATTTGGTCATTCTGAAGGAAGGTTAGTTCAGATTTCAAGACTCTTCTTTAAAAAAAAAAAGCAACAATCAATAGATTATTCCCTTTTGCATCCTATAAGTTTTTGAGCAGTATCTTCTTCTTGGTCTAGGAGAGAAGACAAATCCTTTTTAGGTTGTTCTCATTGATTATCACTTTCAGGCAAGAGACAAGAAGGTTAAAAGAAATATTCCCTGGTCCAATAGTCACCAACAAAAGGGATTTTACTTGATTTTCCTTTTTTCCCATAGCCAGTGTCCTGTTGGAAATTATACAGCGCAAGACTATATGAGCGATAGAATTACTGGCCATACATAGTTATTAATACTTCTTGGCCCATGTTCTCTGTCACTGCCTTATCCTACATTGGACATTGATCTACTCATAGAATCATGGAAGATGTAAGTCATGAAATTATAGAGTATCCAAATAGGAACATAGAGTACATTTTTAGGCTATCCCTCTCTTTTTCTATTTGAGGAAACTGAGTCCCAGAGAAGTATAATTTACTAAGATCAGATTGTTAGTTGATGATAAAAGAGGTGATTCTAATCTTCACCCCCTAACAGGAGGTCATGTTTTAACTGAGCATTTCTGACAGCTTTCTCCAATCCACTCTCCCTAAAGCAGATATCCATTGGACTCCATATTATTACATCCTCTTGTCTCCAGATATAGGATATATTCCAAGTGGATTCATTTAATCGATATCCCAAAGCCTTTATGTGACCAAATATAAGATGTAGAAGTTTTGACTACAGTTTTAGATTCTACGGTAGGCCAGATAGCTTTCCCACACATTGAGACTGCTAATGGGAAATTAAAAACTGCAAAACAACAGCTGGAATCCCACATCTGACACAATTTACATTGAATGCTGAGTAGTTCACACTTGAAGTCATTCCCCTGCAATCATCAGACTTGCATATTTTGCTTCAGTGTTTAGGCTGCTCCACCCCTTTTTTGCAAATGTAACTGAGCTAAAGATGCTGACAATTTTCCTAGTCTCCTTCCAAATTCCAGCTTCAGAACATTGTCTAATAGAATTTAGAGATAAAACTGTTCATTGTCATTGCTCAAAGAGTATATAGATGTATTAAAAAAAAAAAAAACTTTGCTTCCATCCTAGAATCATTACTATTTGTTGGTTCCAAGGCAGAAAAGTGGCATAAACATTGGAGATTATATGAATTGCCCAAGGTCACACACAACTAGGAAATATTTGAGAATAGATTTAATGACAAGATCTCCTATTTCCAAGCCTGGCTCTCAATTCACTGAGCCACCTATCTGCCTGCAGATAGATATTAGTATAAAAATTGTCATAGAATTGTGACAAAATGTTAGACATATGTCTACTAGAGAAAGAGAAGACAAATTAGAAGGTGGGCACCAGATGATTTGAACTTGAGTGGAAAAAGCCTTATCACTATTATGATTTTTTTTCTTTTTCTCCATGGAAACTCACTAATCCTTTACAGAAATGAGGAGGGTTGTCATTTTTTTTTTCTTTTTCTGTGGAGGAAATGTTTAGACAGATGAAATCACAGATCAGGGAAGCCGTTATCTTCCTTGAAAAATATTCAGACCTTTTTATCAGACCTCGAGAATTCTCACTCATGTATTACCTATACTTGTTCTTCATGTGTCTTCTCTGTGTAGTTTGCTTTTTGTTTTCTTCATGAAACATCAATCAGTCAATTTAAATCTAAAAAAGCAGTTAGAACAGTTATTTGTTGTCATGTAACCCAAACAATCACTTGATTAATTGACTTAAAAAACAAAAACAAAACAAGTGTTCAGTCAATTGTAGGAGTATTGTGTAGACTGAGCCTATGCATACTAATTTAATGAGATATTGATTAACTAACTCACTTTAAACATTTGTAAGAAGCCCACAAGTAGTAAAACTGTTTCTAAGATATGAAACTGTACTTCAAATTTAAGGATATCACCCAAATTTGATAACCATAAATAACATACATGGGCTCATCATGAATATACTTTCCTTGGGTTAGAGACTCTTTCATAAGGGGTTGAGGATTTTTTCATTCTCCCAATTTCTATCCTTTACAGAAGGAAACCTGGAATAATACATTCATAGTAGAGCCTCACGTACCGAAGGTCACTTCCATTTGTGAACATACAGTTTGCAATATCACAGATGAAATCATTAAATGAGAAATCAAAGATCGAGGACACTTTTTAGAATTACTTAAAACCAGGCTCATGCTGGAGTCCAGTCCAAATTGGCTCACAAGAGTTGATTGTTAAATTTTCAAAGTGAGCATTTACACCTCAGAAATTATCAAATGCTACAAATTAAAATTTGAGGCATTGCTTTGTTTATTCCCCAGATTTATTAATTAATGCAGAAAACATTATCAATGCAAATTAAACTTAAAAGAGTTTCAGGTATACATCTTTTTTTTCTTCTTCTAGACTAGTTCATTAAACATTTACTAGCTTCTACACTTATGCTTCTGAGAATTTTGGTATATAACACACACACTCACACACACACATTCCATTTTGTCACTTTCCTGCTATTCTTCATGGTATATAGCATACTTATGGAATTCTCAAATTCTCAAGTAATCTAAAATTTTGCAGAAATATCTTCATTTCTTCACCTCTCTCTACTTTATACAAAATGAGGACAGAAATTTATATTTGGTCCCTCTCTTCTCTGCTGGCTGCCACCACTCTCTTTATAGGATACTTACCCCATTCTACAATCTAACCTCCATTCTCAGCCCCATTTATCTCCTTGCATCATTCTTGGGATTATACTCTATTTTTTTTTTAATTACCTCAATAAGTAAGGGAAGGTGAATGGTTTAACTATTAGAAGCAATGCAAGGCTCCAGGTCATGCCCAAGGGATTCATTGCAAAAAAGGCTATCCACCGCCATAGAAGGAACTGATGTTGTCTAAATACAGAACCTGTATTCTTCACTTTATATCCTCTGCGAGTTTTTTTCTAGTATATTCAACATGTTTTCTTTCAGAACATGATAAACATGGAAATATGTATTGTATAATAAAACATATAAGCTATGTCATCTTGGGAAAGAAGAAGGGATGGGAAGGAGGAAAAGAACATAGATAAAAAAGTGTCAGTAAATGATTATTACAAATTATACCAACATCTAATCTGAGGGAAAATTAAAAATAATAATAAAATAAAATAGTTTTCAAAAAAGAAAAGGGGGAGGTTAATCATTAATAATTCTCCTAATGTTGGGTTTTGTGTTAAAAAAAATAAAAACCTTGGTTTAAGTTTTAGCTTTACTAATTATTTGCTGTTAATTCCCCTGAGATTCAAGTTCCTTATGTATTAAATGGGGAATAATGGGTTTCACCAGTTAATTAGGATTTATTAAAGGATCTATGTGTAAGGTATCATGTTAGAATACCAGAGTTCAAACTGGAGTGAATCTTGAAAGTATGTATAATTTCAAGTACAAAAGTTAAATTAATTAATATTTTAAAATTAAAAAATATTATACTAATGTAAAATATTTCATTACATTCTATAATATAAAGTACTATACAAATTTCAAATATTGTAGTATCATCATATTTTATATTTTTGACACTTTATCATTTATATATAATTTATAACTTATTATGGGTTTAAAATGAGTTAGTCTAAAAAAGTAAATTCAATTCATGTAGTTTAAAAATATTCAAACCAATTGTTTCATGTTATGCAGACAAAATAACAAGTTTTCTTTTCATTTACTGAAACACACCCAGCTCTTGCCCTCTAGAGATTTGTAATCTAAGACGATAGCTATGATAACAGTAATTGACATTTCTGGAATGCTTTAAGGTTTACAAAATTTTTGACATGCATCATCTCATTTTATTTTCACAATAAACCTGTGATCGAAGTGTTACAGGTATTATCATTTTCATATTGAAGATGAGGAAACTGAGGCATAGGGAGGTTATGGCCTGCCCAGAATTGGACAGCTATTATGTATCAGAGGCAGAATTCAAAGCCACATCTTCCTGCCAGTCTTCTATTCCTTACGCTACAGTAATTCTCAGCTATACTGATACAGAACAACTTCTTCAGACATACAAATACTAAAACTAATGTGCATATCCAACAAATGGATGAAACAAGTATCTCCAGTGGGCACTAGCAAAGTGATAAGTGCGTTTACTTTGGTGGTGACTGGAGTAGATTAATGACAATCTTAAGAGCCACAAACATCTGCCCTCAATCAGGAGATTCTGGTGTGAAAATATGCTGCACACAACCCACAGTCTAGACTAATGAAATCGAATGAAGGAAAGTAGTGACCTAGAGGAATAGTAGAAAGCAGGAAATGTCATGAAGGCAGTTCTAGTAGTCAATCAGCAAGCAAATGCAAACCACCTACTAAATGCTAGGCACTGTCCTACATGCTGAGGATATAGTTGCATATCAAGATATTGAAGGTCATGAACAAAACTCTTTGCCCCCAGTGAGCTTGTGGGTGTTTCATTATGTTTTCTGAATGAATTTATGCATAATTTACAACTTATTATGTGTCTTTTATAACTATCCCAACAGTGACCTAGTGTCAAAAAACCTTGGCTTGACTTTTAGCTTTACCAGTTATGTTCTGTTAATGCCCCTGAAAATCAAACTCCTTATATATCAAATGGGGGAATACTGGGTTTTATCAGTTAATTAGAATGTATTGTCCAACCCTCTGTGACCACATTTGGAGTTTTCTTGGCAAAGATATAAGAGTGGTTTGATATTTTCTTCTTCAGCTCATTTTACAGATGAGGAAAATGAGGCAAACAGGGCAAAATGCCTTTCCCAGGGTCACATAGCTAGGAAGTGTCAGAAGCCAAATTTGAACTCAGGAAGATGAGTCTTCCTGACTTCAGGTCTGGTACTCTACCCCTGTGCCACTTAGAAGACCCCTGACAAATAGTAAGCATTCCATAAATATATACTGATCATTTTATTAAAAATCAGAATGCTAACGTCATGCACCAAATTCTGGAGAATTAGGAAGATTTTTCCTTCCTCTCCCTTCTTTGCCATCTCTACTTTGGGCCATCAATATTCTTAATAAAAATTATAAATTATGAAAGAAGAATGAGCTGTAAAAGCTCTGGAAATTAAAAATTTGCCCTATCTAGTCTTCCAGAAGTGAAGAGTAGTGGAGTAAGAACTCATTAAGCCCAGTAAACTTTCAGTCAAAACATTTCATGGACCAAAATGAAACCCTCAAAATCAATTGATTCAGTCCTGCTAGAAGACCTTCATCTTCTCATCTCATTCAATGTCTTGACATCATCACTCATAATCACTTGACATCATCACTGTCCCTCTCCACAAACTTTTCACTTTGGGCACCAGTTTAGTAACTGAACGCCGCTGAGAAATTCTATAGACATTCTTCGACCTTTTTGTTTCCTTTAACATTTTCCTTTCCTGTCAGCCTCATGAGGGGCAATTTCATAAGAGATGTCTTAATTTGGGGAGATTAGCTTCAGGAAGATCTGGTCTCAAAATCTATATATGCTACCTACTCTGAGTGAATCTGGGCAATTCCTCCAACGTCTTTGTGTTCTTTATTCCAAGACTTTAAAAACAGAGCATCCCATTAGGCGATAACACATTTCTTGGTCTTTCTGTCAATGTAGATGGTATTTTAGCTTGTCCCAAGTTCTTAATGTTGGACGCCTTTCACTTATTCACACTCCACTCCCTTCGAGGGTAATTATGAATTCTGCTTTCTTTCTCCATTCTTTTCGAATTCCATTTACTCTTCTCTTCCACTAATGACAGGTTCTTCACTACCTACAAGACAACCTCCCTCTACTTGACATTGCGTGGGGTCTATTCCAGTCTCCTTTGTTACCACAGTGGTTGTTTTCCAGTTTCCCATTATATTTTGCCTCTGGGTGAGAAGACTGTATTGTCCTCTTCTTGCCACACAGGTTACTCAGTATGGTAATTTTATATCTTGCTCTGTTCAGCTTGCATCCCAGTCTCCATGCCTGAAGCAATGAAACATGAAACATCCTATACTTAAATGCTCCCTCGCCCTGCATTTCTGCTGTTCATGGCTGCCTCTTAAAACTGCAGCAATGTCTGTTCACAAGTGAAGGATTATGTGAAATGGTTTGTTCCAGCTCCCTCTGACAGAACTCCACCTTGAACTCCTTTGCACACTTACCTTCTGCCCGGTGACTTATTTGACTTGCACAATCAGGGTGAGAGAAAAATCACCTGGAAAACCGAAAACAGAATAATAATGCGTTCAGTTCATGTCTAAGGAAAAAAGCATTTTGGATTTTTTTCCCATTTCAATTTCCATTATGAAAAGAAAAATGTGCCTCTCTACAGTGATTTAGGCTTCAGCCCATACTCATGGTTGCTTCAGCGATAACAGACAGTGTGAAATCAACATTTGCTTTTTTCCTTTGTACATCTTATATAAACAACCTTAATTTTTTTAGTAAACATCAAGGTTTAAGAGCAAATTCTGACAAGATCTTTTTAAAACAAGAATTTGGTGGTAAATCATTGTTTCCTTTCCTTTCTTTTGTAACATGTAACTTTAATTCTTTTTTACCTTCCTTTCTTTCTTTTTCTAATCTTTACTTCTTTGTTGTTCTCTTTTTCCAGCTCTCTCTCCTTCCATTTCTTCATCCCTTCCTCCTTTTCTTCCTTTCTTCCTCATTCTCTCCAAGCTTCTCTTTCTTTCTCCCTCCCTACCAGTTTCACCTTCCTTCCTTCCTTCCTTCCTTCCTTCCTTCCTTCCTTCCTTCCTTCCTTCCTTCCTTCCTTCCTTCCTTCCTTCCTTCCTTCCTTCCTTCCTTCCTTCTTTTCTTTCCTTTCCTTCCAGGAGGGTACCACAATATATTGGAAATAGCATGAGATTATCAGTCAAACACAGGATTCAGGTTCTAACTTTTCTATTAAACTATTAAGTTGTTATGTGACATTCACCTTTTCTCCCTGGACCTCAACTTCCTCACCTATAAGTTGAGTAGTTAAAATAAATAAACAGTAAATCATTTATTATATGGCAGGAATTAGGAATGATGTCAGGAGCTGGAGAAGCAAAAACAATAAATTCCATAATCCTTTCTCATACAAAAATCACATTTTAAGAAGGGGTTTATGTTCTCTAAAATCCTTCCTAGCTCTAACAAATTCTGTTCCAATAGTCTCTATTTCAGTCTGTGTGATTGCAATAATCAATCTTAATCTCAGAAACAAGATAAAGAAATCTATCTCCCTACTCTTGCCAGAGAAGTGGGCATCTAAAGGACCAGAATGTGGCATACTTTTTCAGATATAATTACTATGTATGCTATTTTTTCTTAATTAGATTTCTTTGTTACAAGTAAGTTTCAATTCCAAGGTTATGGAGTTGACTGAGAGGAAGTTATATAAAAGGACTCTGATATAAAGAATAAAGAGCCAGAAAGTCAGAAAAAAAGATAGATAATACATACATAATATTATAGATGTAACCAATCAATAAATATTATTTTTATTATTAATATTGCCTATTATGCGCCATGTACAGTGCTAAACTGGGTATTAAAAAAAAAGGGTAAAAATCAGTCTCTGCCCTTAATGAGCTGACAACCTAATAGCAGAGATAGGAGACAAATATATTCAAAAGAGATCCTAAACTGGATGAATCAGATATAATCAAGAAAGGAAAGGGACAGGAATTGAGAAGGGTTGGGAAGACTTTCTTAAGAAGAAGAAATTTTATTTAGAGCTTAGAGAACACCAGGGAGGTCAGTAGTCAAATTGGAATTAGATATTCATATATCAATATTTATATAAAATATAAAATATACATAATCATACCTGCCCAATCACACATACATGTGCATATATGTACTTGTTTATGTACTTATAGAATATATGTATGTGTGTATAATATATATGTTTATAATGTTTTATTATCTAAATTCATGCCCATTTTTCCATCAATTCTATCCTCCATGTATATTAGCAAATTGTCATGAAAATCAACTTTGAAGAAACATATAATAAACACTAAATAAATTGTTTTGTTCATTTTCAACATATATCTATATTTCTATATACAGACATACACACATACACACATATTGGTTGTTTATGGATCCTGGTTGTACTACATAAATATGTATACACATGTAATATATTATATATTACCCATAACTTATGTGCTTATAATGTATTACATATATATGTGGATATATATATCCACATATATATTAAACAAACAGAATTCTTAAACAGCCGATATTTAATTGATAAATCCAAATTGGAACATATGTTTATCAACTTGGCAACAATCACAACAGAAAACATACAATAAACATTTCTGAAGCACTTGTTCTGTGCCAGGAATTGTTTATAATAATTCAATGATTAAAAATCAAATGATGCCTTCTCTAATGGGTGGGAAAAGGGGAAAGAGAGGAGGGAAGGAGTTAACTGGATAATTTAACATAGAAAATGAATAATTTTTTAACAAAAGAAAAGAAAAAGAAACAATTTCTAATTTTAAGGAATTTTCTATTAAAGAAGAAGACACAGATATACATAGGTATATATAAAATACATATAAGGTGATGGTGGGGAGACCACTAGCAATAGAGGGGATTCAGGAAAGGTCTCCTGTAGAAAGTGGCCCCTGTACAGATGTTTAAATGTGACTAAGGTCTCTAAGCAGTGAGGCTGAATGGGAGACAAGTAAAGTCTTGGAAATAGCCAATGGAATCCATATATGAGTAGTGATAAGCAGGCCAGTTTGGCTAGATTGTGGAATGCGTAATGGGGTCATGTAATAAGGTTGTTGAAGAGCTAGGTCATGATTGATTATTGAAGAGGGGAATGGTGAGGTCGGACCAATGTTTTAAGGAAAGCATTTTTATACACACCTATTCGAAATGCCCCTCAGTATTTTCTTTACTAAAGCATCTTAAGTCCCTTTACACACTAACATTTCATGATTCAAAATATTTAGGAGAGAAAACATGAGAACTGAATTTGTTGTCTTAGGACCTGGGTTCATATGCCACTGTTGCCCTTTTCTACCTCTGTGACCTTGGGCAAATCAATTAAACTCTTAAGGCCTCTGATTCCTTTCCTATACAATGAGGGGGCTGGTCTAGAGAACCCCTAAAGTCTCTTTCAGCTTTCAGTCTATGATTCAATGATTCTCTCATTGGTCTCTAAAGTGTATAAGCCTGCACAAAGAGGAAAATATCATATGAGGTCTCTGTATTTGTTTCTTCAAGTATTTTCCCCCCTCAAGGATATAACATAGAAGCATGTTTCTTCCAAGGATCTAAAAAGGAGTACGTTGGTTTAATTTCAGTAAAACTAGAATAAGATGCTAGGCAATGATGGACTATTGTTTGCCTACTTATTTTACTTCCTGTGAAGATGTTCTCAGAAACTGATTGTCACTCCTATTCCTCAAATATATTAGTATAATTGTCATTAAAATAGTCTTTGAAGAAACAAATCCATTTCATCACAAAAAAAAAAACCATACTGCAAGAAAGGTTCTTTAGTCAGTACACTCTGATCTGATGGCCCCAACTGGCATGCGAGTTTAGTCTTCCCTCATCACTGGTGTGCCAAAGGACATGTCTTTGCATTGTAAAGCATGCAATTAGGGAGCCAGTTTGGAAATCTGGCATACAGTAGGAAACTGGCACATTTTCTGGTTTGCGCTGTGCTCATCAAAAAACAGGGGTTGTATGTGGGGGGGGGAGCAACCCCTTTTATTACGGCATTTTTGCATGGTAATCTGACAAAATTTAAACACAGCTAGCTGCAGCATGTTCCTGTGGGCTGAATTCAGCCCACATTATCAACACTGCTCAAGCTTAAAATAAGGAGAGATTACAGATGGAGAGAGGAATATTTGACAAGGTTTGCTAGAGGTTGTGGCAGGTGAGAAGGGACATGCTGTGTGGTTATTGTTATTGTTGTTTTGGAGAAGAAAACAAAGAAACAAAAATAAATAAAGCTGACTTGGGTTGAAGTAAGGGTATTTAAATAGGATTTAGCTCCTGTAAGAGACTTCTTGCACATTCAAAAAGCATCAGCAGAAACCAAATAACAAACTGGCCTATGCATGAAGTTCTTTACAAAAATTAGCCCATTCTCCTTCTGTATCATGCAATAGCTACCTAGTGGTCAAAAACATAAAAATTCTGTTCTTTCTGTGTCTTCTATTCATAGCATCAAAAGATTTTAGAGCTAGCGGGAACCTTAGAGACAGCCTGTTGGCCAAATCACTTAAGGATATACAAACTTTTCTCCTTTCAAACCCCATGCCAATTATTGGTAATATGAGAACCTGTCACCCTCTCCAGTTACCTGAGAGTGAGGTATGGTTGCTCTGGATTCCATCATGGCCCAAGGTATCATTATCAGAGATAATGTCTAGACAGGCAATTGTCCTTAGTGTGACCTACAGCTGCCTTTGGATTTTCTCCAAGTTTAACTTGGGTAGATTTTTTTTTTTCTCCAAATTTGTGATTTCTTCATGTAGGGAACTCCCAGTGTGGAAACACTCTTACCGATGAAATTCAGTAATTCATTTGTAACAGACAGTCCTGAAAAGTGACCTTAGACATTAAAAGTTTAATGGACTACCAGTTAGTATGGGTCAAAGGGAAAACTTGAATCCAAGTCTTTATGACTCTAAGAATGATCCCTTATCCACTAAGGCATATTGCCTACCCCTTGTCTTTTTAGCTAAAAACTTATGATGTCAGGAAAATGAGAAAACTGTTTATGACTTTTAAAACTGTCCTTTGGAAACAGATTCTTGATCCAGACTTTCAAATTTTAAGGCTGAATATCAATAGGTCAAATTTCATCTTTGAGCTTTTTAGCACGAATATTTCAAGTATAGCTTTTCCTCTAGAAAAATTCTTTAAAAAATCCCTTTTCTCAGTTTTCTGTAACTTTTTTTCTTTTTCCCAAATAACTAGCAGTAAATATAAAATAAAAATAAACTCCAGATCATTTGGTTTCCTTTTACATGAATATCACCTGGCAAGATAACCAGCATTTTCATCTGCTGTGCCAATTTTTTTGATCTGATGATTTCTTTAAATTTTTGTGTTCTTTAATGATTTGATATGGACCAAAATTAGGTATTATTTAAGGACTAGGCTTCTAGGCTTAAGAAGAAAAAAACAAACTATATTCTAGGAAATACTTGGATACATAGTACAGTGTAAAGAGAACTTGACTGCAAATCTTGATCATGCTATTTACTACCCATGTGACTTTGATGGTTATTTACCATCTATGAGCTCAGGATTACTTCTATAAAATAAAAGGATTAGACAATATAATGACTGATGTGCCTAACAGCTCTCAATATAGGATCCTAAACAAAATGGATGAAACATTTATAAAAGTTAATTTGTTTTATTTAAAGTATTTTCTAATAAAAAAGTAACATTAAAAGATATCAGGAAATGCAGCATTCTCCACACACTTGAAATCATAGACATTGTTGTTTATTTTGATTTGCATGCTCTTTGGTTGGAATATTTCATTTTTCCACTCCAATTCCTCTAATCCAAATTAGTTCAGTCCTTTATTATGAACCCTAAATAATGGTGGCCACACCTCCCTGTGGTCCTCTCTTATATTTTCCACTACTTCAGAGGGAACAAACTTACATTAAGGCATAACTAAATCCTTGCTGCCATTTAGGCTGTATAGATGAAATATCAGACCCAAAATACTACAGAGCTAATTTAATTAAATAAACATTTATTATATTTCTAAAATGTGCAAGCCATTGTATTAGGCATTAGAGATATAAAAAAGAGGAAAAATTAACTACTTTTAAGAAATTCACATTCTACTCAAGGATTCCATATGGAATTCAGTTCAATTCAATAGGTATTTAATAGTCCTTTTTATCAGAGCCAGAATTGGCATTGAGTTCTTTTCACAGTTATCCTCATGATAGGTAGAGTAAATTCTGCCTTAGCAATGGTCACCTGACGAACTCATGCTCTATAGCCCCTTGCTTCAGGGTCCTATGGTCCTATGGTCATCAACTCCTTTCCTGGGAAGACTATATCCCATGCTCTTGGTCTGGGTACTAACCCCATAAAGGTTGGGATCAGATCAAATCTGCTGCACTGACTATTGACACTCCTATTCTCTTGTCAGCTACAGTAAAGATATTCAACTCTTCCCTGGTGCTTATTCTCTTTTGCATTCCATTTCTAGTAAAACTTTTCAATACCACTCCCATTACAGTACAATGGAAAGACTATTGGATTTGAAGTTAAAGACCCTTAATTGGAATCTTGTTCTCTTCCACACACTGTTCTATGACCTGTGGCAAATGACTCATTTTTCCTGGATGCCATTTTGTTTTAATCTGGAAAATGGAAGCATTATATTGCTCCATTGTTTTATAATCCTAGATCCCTTCCTCTTATGTTCCTTTCATCTTTTTTTTTATTCTCAAGGAAATCTAGCTTTTTCTATTGTATATTTATTCTATTTTCTACTGTCTTATTATAAAGACATAATATCTCTTGGGACTTTCCCCAAGTTTAGCTTATTCCCTTATATACACATATCCATGAAGGACATACTTCTTGAACAATCTCCCCTTCCCTGATTACTATGCTCCTGCTTTCATAATCGCCTGGCAATGACCTTTATATTTCTAAGCATACCACCAAGATATTTGTTTCTGTTATTGATGGACGTCAAGATCACCCTTATAATACATACTTTACAATTTTCTTCATTCCTCAATTTATGCCTACTTCAAATACCTTGGTCTTCTCTTCCAATTCCTCAATCTTCCTTTTTATTTAAATTTATTTATTTATCTGTTACATTAAAATGCCCTTCCTCTGCTCCCTCTATTAGAGAAGGCATCATTTGCCAAAAATATTGGTTTTGCTTTCTATCTTTTCTATTTCCCTTCTATCTCTAACTACTGTAGTTTCCTCTTAGAAGGTGCAATATTGTATATACCTGTAGTTAGAAAATTTTTAGGGGTACAAGATGATTATGTTAAATGATCAATGGGAAGACTAGTCTCCCAATGATCATCGGGAGGATTGTGAAGATTAAATTTAACTCTCCCCTGCTTGTGAAAATGAAAATAATTAACTCTCCCCTGGTTGTGAAGAATAAATTGTAACCCCTGCCTATTTTTAGATCTAATCACCAAAAGTATAAATACCCTACTTAAAGTTGAGTGGGAAGATCTACCCATTTTTAGATGAAATCACCGGAGGTATAAACACCCCATTCTCACTTGAGTAGGGGAGGTCTGTGTGATAGTGAGTAATGAATCAGAATTGACTGCATCCTGGGCAGTCCTTAAGCAGGACTTCAACTGTGATTGGTAGACATAGAATTAGGGGAAGGCACAGGAAGTAACACAAGAGAAAGTGTCTTTAAAAGGGAGTGACAACTTCCTAAGTGGAGTTCTACTGGCAGTTCTTTCTTTCATTGGAGTGGAGGCTGGTGGAAAATCTGCTGACTGGACCTGAGACATGGTGAGTGAAAGACTGACTCTTTTCATATTGGATTTTCTGAAGAGACTAGCCTCAGGAGAGAATTTCCTAGTTCCTCAACTTTGCTGAGGTTTAAGGACTAACGCTCCCTACCTGGGTTGAGACAGGGGCCAGGAGTAAATTACTTAGTGCTTAAGCTAGATATTTTACCCTAATCTCTCTCTGATTTTCTTATTTCACTCTTTCTATATTTTATAAATAAATTGTAAATAAATCTCTTCAGAATTAACATAAATTCCTGACAACCCTATTTAAATATAATCCAGTTCAACTTTTTTAATAAACTTTTTTCCTCCTTACAATATAAAGCTATGTCTTACTTCTTTCTGTTTATCAGTTCTTTCTCTAGAGGTTGACATGCACAAGTCATTCTTCAAAGAATATTTCTATTGCTATATATTAAGCTCTCTTGGTTCTGCTTTTTTTAAAAAATAATTTAATGTAGGTCTTTCCATATTTTTAATTAATCTGCCTTTCAATTTTTTTATGGTTTAGTAGTATTCCATCAAAATTATATGCCACAACTTATTTAGACATTTCCCAACCAATGGTTATCCCTTTGATATCCAGTCCTTTGCCATAACAAAGAGGTGCTATAAAAATTTTAGAACATGTAGGTTCTTTTCCTTTTTCTTTAATCACCTTAAGAGATAAGCCTAATAATGGTATTACTGAGTCAAAAGGTTTTATACTTCTTCAGATATAAACTCCTTAACTATTGCTAACTTTTCTCCATTCTATTTCTACCCCACACAAGAGAGGCCATGCCTTAAATCATTTCCTTACCTGCCAAAATGAATAACTATAGCTCTGTGGAGAACTAGGTGGCTCAGTAGACAGAGATCCAGGTCTTTAGATGGGAGGCCCTGAGTTCAAATATGACCTCAGATACTTCCTAGCTGTGTGACCCTGGGGAAGTCACTTAACTTCTATTGCCTAGCCCTTAATACTCTTCTGTCTTGGAAATAATACATAGTGTTGATTCTAAGATAGAAGGAAAGAATTTTTATGAAAAAAAATTTATGGCTTCGCCCATAATATGTAAACTGCTGTGGTAGGCTCTAGAATTAAAACAAAAAAAGAAAACAAATGAATGAAAAACCCCAAAACAGAAATAAGGAAAAACCTGTTCTTTCAAAGTGTTATATGTTAGTAGGGGAATACAAAAAATATATATACAGATAAATAAATAAAAAATATTTAGTAAGAAAATAAAAATAACTTTCTGTTATTCAGCACCCATAAGGATTAGATTAGATTTAGGGACCTACCCCAAAAAGATCATTCTCTACTTGACTTATTATATCTAAAACTAGAATTAACTCTAGGAAATCTTCAAATATTGCTTATATAAAACTTATATTTAGGTTTCTCAGAAATGTGGAGAATAGAGATCCCCCAGCTCCCATATAAACACTCAAGGTAACAGTGGTATCAGATAGAGGACAAATTTTATTTCACCCCTTACAAAATGAAAAAGACATAAAGAACTCACAGGATCTCATAAATAAATACAGAAAACATATAAAGGGATTCACAAAAGTTTTTTTAAAAATCAACACAATTATTCTCCCTTTCTGGAGGATAGCACATATGGCTTCAAATACAAACATTCAATGCTACCATATCATTTGGACTCCTATCAGAAGGAAATTGAACTCAAAATTGCAAGCAAAACAAAACTCTGGAATTCCAAAGATTTCCTCTCACCTGCATAGTGTTCTAGTTTCCTTCTGACTCATGGTACCAAATTCTAAATTCTGGAGTAAGTCTTTCCTCTTGTTCCAGAATTGTTTGCCTTCCATTATACCTAGACCATTCTAATAATCTCCCTGCAAAAACACTCTTCCCATGGGGGCAGCTTGGTGGCTCAGGAGATAGAGACCCAGTCATGGAAATGGGAGATCCTAGCTTCAAATATGGCCTCAGATACTTCTTAGCTATGTGATCCTGGGCAAGTCACTTACCTACATTTTGTAGAGTTTACTGCTGTTCTGCCTTAGAATCAATTCTAAGAAAGAAGGTAAAGGTTAAAAAACAAAGAAACAAAAAAGTCCCACTAGATTTCTTCCTCTACTTAATTATCAAAGTGACCTTCCTAAATTGAGTGAGGTTGCTTCCACTTTTCAATAAACTCAGAGACTTCCAGTCACTTTTAGAATTAAATAGAAAATCCTATTTGATATTCAAAGCTCTTCAAAACATGGACCCCTTCCTATCTCTTCAGTCATCTTATCCCCCTCACATCAGCATATTCACCTCCATTCACAAAATTCATCTTTAAATATGGCCTCCATTAAATTCTTCCATGAATATTACCATCACCTGACTCAAGGAATTTTCACTGACTGTCTCTCATTCCTAGAATTCTACCCTTCTTCCTCTTTATTTCCTAGCTTCCTTACTGCCTTCAAGTGTCAGATAAAGCCTCATCTTGTACAAGAATCCTTTCTTTATCTTTCTTAATGGTAGTGCCTTATATCTATTAATTATCTCCAAATTGTTCTGTATGTATCTTGCTTATATATCGCCCTTTGAATTTTATCTCCCAAAGTGTAGAATTGAGATTGGTCCTCCTCTAGAATTCATTTTGATGCTTTTTCTTGGGGGGGGGTGTTGTTAGTTGTTTGGAGGTATGTTTGGGCAAGCTCAAAGCAATCTTTCCTTAGTCTGCCATTTTATCACTTGTGTTCTTTTCTTTCTTTGTAATCCTGGTGCCTATCACAGTTCTTGGAAAATAATTATTGTTTGGCCTTCATTTTTGAAGAGGACCAATGACATTACAGGGTGATGTCTTTACTTGCCCCTATATTTAACTTGAGTGAGGCAGAGTTGCACAGTCATCAGCCATGCTCTTCCAAAGTCTGTAGTATAGTGGCAAGATAAAAGTCAGGACAACTGGAGATGACCTGGGAAAGAACTTGGCAACTTCTAACTGATCATACTTTAAGCTCTTCACCATATCTATTTCAGCCTCCTTCATGGTCTTTGGAACAAAGTGTTCTCATCTTCCCCTTCTGTCAGGAGAAGTCTTCATATGCTTCACATGGTACTGACATGCCCCTAACTCACTGATTTGTTTGTTTAGCCCATTTGGCAAAATTGTTTTACCAGGTATGGGCATTGTGCATCCTATAGCTTATTGGAAACACAGGTGAGAACTGAAGGACAACTGGATATCAAAGGTGAATGAGCAACCCTGAAAAAGGTTTGGCAAGTACCTAAACCAGAGGTGCTAGTCTTTCCGGCACAACCCATAAACCCTCTGGAACAGAGTAGTCACTTCATAGTAGATATTAGCTGATTGACTGTCCCAAAGTAGTTCCCTTCTGGGGAAGGGAAAGTTATTTTTTCCCACTCAAATCCAATGCTGACCACCAAAAAAAAGTTTGAAATGTTGAAAAAAAATACAACAAAACATATACCAGTTCTGCTAACTTTTAGATGTCTGGACAATAAATGATGCTATATTACAAAAAAGTAAAAAGCTAATCCTTCCATAGATTAACTAACTCGTTTTGAAGCATTCCTGGTCAGCAATTTACAAAAGGCATGAATTAGCAGGTCCACACAGGGGAAAGGTATGGACAAGCAAAAGTTTCAAACACAGAATCACCCTCTGATAAGGTGTTCAAACCAATCAAATAACTCCCTTGTTGAAACCTTGATACATATTAATTTTGGTAAAGGAGAATATTAGCTACTGAGAGTAAAGGCTTAGGAGGAGATTGGACCATAAGCATTGAAAGAAATTTAGAATTCGTAGAAGCCATGAAAAGCCAAGAAAAAGAAGAAGAACATTCTAGAAGTAGGAAATAGCTCATGGAAAAGGCTCAGGAATTTTATGTATGAGAAATAGTAAATAGGCCAACTTCATAAAAATGTAAAGTATGTGAGAGGAAAAATGTGAAATCAATCTAGGAAGATTGGATGGATGCAGGTTTTGGAAACCATAAATGCCAAATTTAGGAGTCTATTTCGTGATCCTAGAGGCAATAAGAAGCAGCTAAAGCCTTTGAAACAGAGACTGATCCATGTTAAAGGAATGTTAATTTGGCACTTGAGTGAAGGAGGGAGTAGTGATGGTAACTATTAGAAGAGAAGAGAACAGTGGGAAGATTAGGAAAATATTGTCTGATCCACCACAACTCCAAAGAATCCCTAATATAAAATGTGACCCACTTTTAGAGAGTGGGTTGAAGTATATTTTTCTTGCTTTTTTTTTCCTTTTTCTTCAGTACATAGTTAATGACTATATTTTATGTGACTTGTGTAAAAAATAGACTCGAATACAGGACTACAATCCCCATGAGCCTTTGCTCCACTTCCCCAGAATGCCTTGTAATCTCACCTGGGCCGAGATCGAGAAGATATTTAAGCAAAGGCTTTTGAAGGTCTGGGGCCTTTTGGACTTCCGTTTTTGGAACAGAGGCGTCTCTTCCATGATGTGAGGTTATTTTGTCTAGGCCTCTGGCCTAGGCACATGTTTCTTACTTGTATATTCTTAATCTTTAACCTTTAATAAACCTCTAAAAAATATATATTCCTTGCAGCGAGAAACTAATTTCTACCTGCCTCAGTCTCCCCATATTCCCTAATTTTAATCTTTACAGTTTGGCTAACCACTACGGGAAAAAGAACTTTCAGTCTTCTGATTTCTTTTCTGATCTTAAATTCAGTTTTAATAGCTAGTACCTAGAAAGCGGCCCCGCCGCTTCCTGCCTGCAGCCTGCAGCCCTGATCATCCTCACCTGGTACCTGGTCCCGGCCTTGCCCACCCCCGCAGCCGCTCCTGCTCCTGGCCTCTCACCGGCCCGCTGCCTGCCTATTTCTGTGCCCCAGACCCAGGAGCCCGATCCTTGGAGCAGATCGCTCAGGACTCATTGCGACCAGCTGGTAACAGTATTGGCCACGTGGGCGGAGGGGAGAGACCAGAGGGAAAGGAGATTTTCCCTTAGGCTAAGCCTCCACGTGGCTGGGGGTATTGGCCACTGCGGGATCAGAGAGGGGAAAGAGAGAAAAGACTAGAGAGAAGAAACAGACTTTTCAAACAGAAACCTAAAAAGCAATGGGCTGTTTAAAAGGATTTTTGACTCTTCTGGCAATTTCATTGATTTTGCCTGCCTGTCTGGGAGCAGACTCAGCCCAAAGATTCAACTTTAATTTTGGGGAGGAAAATGGGTGGCCCAGCGACCTGGAAGCCAGGCCCAGAGACGGGAGGTCTCTAGCTAAAATCTGGCCTCCGATGCTTCCCAGCTATGGGGCCCTGGACGGATCCCTTGAACCCCATAGCCTAGCCTTTACTACTCTACCTTCGGACAATAGACATTTAAATGGATAATTAAAAACAAACAAACAAACAAGAAAAAAAAAACCCCAAGGAACTTTGAAGAGACTAAAGGCTATATTCTAAGGCATTTCAGACTCCAATGGTTTATAAGAAAATCTCTGTATTCTATTGCATTGTTTTGTTTAAGGTTTAACTTTGTGATTTTAAGTTCATATATTACTGGATTGAATATTATTCTGTGAACTGAAGGTTGATTGAATTTATTTTGAATGTACTGAGTTTTAAAATTCTGTTGTTTTTCCCCTATAACTGTGTTGAACAAACATTATTGTGAATAAGCCCATATATGAAAAAACAGCTTTTTTCTATTTTGCTGAGGATAGATGGACTTCAGAACTGGTTATAATTGTATTAACAACCTTTGGAATTTTAATGTGCTAAATATCTCAAATGATTTGATTTTAAGGGTTTTTTAAATATGATTTTGGAATTTTTTTTAACAGTCTGGTTATTTTTGCCTGCCCCTACCACGAGGTAAGGCCCATTCTAGTAGCTGAAGTGAAATGTATTTTATAACCCCCAACCTTCCCACATGCGAATGGAAGTTGGGCAGTTAATTTCAGGGCATTTGTACCCTTGGGAAAAGCCTCCAAAAGGAGCACCCTTTATTTATACTCTTCAGCTCACTACTTTACTTGCACCAGAATGATATATAGATTTCTTGATTATGTTCTAAACCCAAGATGAGTTTTACTTTGTTTAAAAAAAAATATGTTTATTACCAAGGTTAAAGGATTGCTCTGTTTGTAAAAATTGTGACAAATGTCCATCAATTCATAGGTTTTAAAAATGTCATACAGCAACTTATGTGAAATATGAAAGTGTGTTTGTTTGCTATTGTAATTAATTGGGCTATTGAGAATTTTGGGGATTTTGATATCTACATATTTGTACTACTGTATTTTTAAAGATAAAAAAATTGTTAACCTTGTTCAATTCATTTGCCTTCTACTCACAGTGATCATGGCCAGATACAAAGAGGAAATGGATCTCATTTTTTGGTGAGAAAGCCTTGTATTTTATATTTTCTTAACTGACACAGAGTGTCAATGGTTATAAGCTATATTTTTGAATTTTTTAAAGCTCTTTTTTTATTATATTTTTCTTGCATGTGCAATATACTTTTTCAGTTTTTTTTATTATTTTTTCTCTCCTTTTTATATTTGAAGCACATGTCACCAGTATTAAGATTTTCTTTAACTTTTCAGTGCTACAAGTTTGAAATACATTTGCTAATGCATGCCCTAGAAAGCTTGTGACTATAAAAATTATGCCACTAATTATTTAAATAAATTATGGGACTTTGCTTAATGATTCTGTCTGATTCTAGGACAAGATATACACAAAAGAGCCACTGCATAGTGCCAATAGAGCATAAGGTCAAAGAGACCAACCAATCCTGGAGAAATTGACGTCACTTTGAGCCTAGACAAAGAGGACTTGAACGTGTTTGGGGTTCGAGGTTGCGGCTGTTTAACATGTGTTAAAAGCAGGTCTTCCTTGTTCCACATTCTACCAAGTACCTCAAACTTGGCTCCCGGAACCTTGGCTTATATACTCTGGTCCCTTTCTTTTCTGCCTCTCATAGTGTGGTACCTTTCTGTAGTCCTGGCGCTGATTGGGTAAATGCATCATTGCTTAGATCATTTTAATTGGGCCCTGATTCAAGGACCTGTTATAGATTTATTTTTCTTTTACTTGGAATTTTTATACATAAGACTTTGATAGTCTATATTTTCATCCAGAAACTTTTCTTTTTTATTTGGATTTTTCTGATGTTTTTTTTTCTTTCTCTTGCCAATTGATTCATATACCTTATACCTCAGCCATGCATCCCTAACTGATTCTGAATCTTTCAATCACCCACAACACGGGGGAATGTAAAAAATATCATTATTTAAATTGCAAAGTTTAAATTCTTTTTGAGAAGAATTTTAGGTGAAGAAGATGCTACCTCTCTGAATCCAGAAACTGAACTGTTGGAGAAGCCATCATAAAGAAGCCTCCAGACCACAAGTTGCACAAAATTGAACTTTGGGTGTGGTTGATTGAACATTTATTTGTATGTATACTTTTATGCCAAAGGGGACTGCCCCCTAACGGCTTTTTGTCAATGTGTTCAGAAATTATTGGTTTTATTCTTTTTTCTCTTATCCTCACACTATTGTAATCTTTTAAGTTTATTATGTTTTTATGATCCTTTTGGGGAAAAATTAATTTTTCCACAAATGATCACACGGGGGGATGTAAAAAATAGACTCGAATACAGGACTACAATCCCCATGAGCCTTTGCTCCACTTCCCCAGAATGCCTTGTAATCTCACCTGGGCCGAGATCGAGAAGATATTTAAGCAAAGGCTTTTGAAGGTCTGGGGCCTTTTGGACTTCCGTTTTTGGAGCAGAGGCGTCTCTTCCATGATGTGAGGTTATTTTGTCTAGGCCTCTGGCCTAGGCACATGTTTCTTACTTGTATATTCTTAATCTTTAACCTTTAATAAACCTCTAAAAAATATATATTCCTTGCAGAGAGAAACTAATTTCTACCTGCCTCAGTCTCCCCATATTCCCTAATTTTAATCTTTACAGTTGACATATATAATGGGTTTCATATTTTTTGCCTTCTCAATGAGTGGGGAAGGAGATTATTTGGAATTGAAATATATATTTTTGCATTAGCCATGTACTGTAAATCTGGGATGAGATTATATGATGGGGAAGGATTGGAGAAATCAAAGATTGCTACAAGATCATTGTAGCAATGGATAACATTGTATTGTATTGTAGCAATGGATAGAGAATTGGGTCTGTAGTCAGGTAACCTGAGTTCAAATTGAACCTCAGAGAGTTAATAGTTTTATGACCCTGGGCAAATCATTTAACCTTGTTTGCTTCAGTTTCCCCATCTGTAAAATGAGTTGGACCAAGAAATGACAAACCACTTGAATGTCTTTGCAAAGAATACCCCAAAAGGAGTCACAAAGAGGTCACATGGACATGACTGGAAATTACTGAATAACAAGAAACAAAGTTATGGCACTAAATGCCCAGAGGATGGAATTACCTTTAATAAAGATAAGCAGAATAAAATTTCAAAAGCAGTGAGATGAAAATTGGTAAATAAACATAACTGATAAAAAAGACTAAGCAATATTATATTCTAAGTCTTGGTTGATGTGTTAGTCTTATTGAACTGCTCTTCTCTCATGCTTGGTTAAAATAAATAGATCTTTATGTAAATAGGGGAAGAATATTTGCAAATGAAGGTGATGCAAAAATATATGTGTATATATGTATGGGTGATTTAAAAATAATATTCTTAAGAAAAAATTAATTTACTAATATTTCAAGGGTAGAACAAGGGTGTTTTAAAAACAAATGTCAAAAGATACTATCAATTTTTTTTTTTCCTTAAAAAGGATGGTACAATGAGAATTCATAGAACTAACAATCCAGGGATTAATGATTAATGAAGTTCTTAAAGAATCAGGAGAAGGGAATGATTGAGTTAATGTTCCATGGATTGAAACATGTGTGTGTGTGTGTGTGTGTGTGTGTGTGTGTGTGTTGAGGGTGGAGTGGGGATATCATATAGTTCAATGACTTGGGTTGGTAGGATAGAAATAGGAACAAGAGTAGAGCAGGTTGTGCACTCCCACCCCCGCAAGACTCCATGGAAAGAGGGAGAGCAATTTCATTTTTCTTTTGACAATCACAGGAAGGGCATGGAATAGTAAGGTAAGTCAAGTAGAAAAGAGTCACCAGGGTGAGACAGGGAAAAGAAGGGGAAGGCAACAGGCATTTATTAAGCACATACTCTGAGTCAGGGGTGTATGGGGTGTTCAGGGAGGGGTAGTATCTCTGGTATGGAGGGCTTGTTGTGCCCTTCTAGGGCAGCTCTCCAGCCTCTGACCCTCACCTGACACCCAGCTCTCACTTGTGGCTCCTAGTAGCTGCTAGCATGAGGCAGCGGGCACACCCCGGGCAACGGCTTCGACAGGCCGGCTAAACCTTGTGAGGATAGCCATAGGGTCGTCGTGGACCCCTGGTAAACTAGAGCTTTGCTCACCCAGCATGTGAAGACTATTTCGGCTGAACAGACAGAAGAAACCAATAAGAAGATTCAACGGCTGAGATGGCGACGCAGCAAGGCACTGTGGAGTGCTTAGGGCATGTTGGAGCACAAAAGACAACACGGCCATCCAATGCAGCTGAGGAAGTCTCCAGATGTAACGACTTTTTGTGCCACTGGACCCAGGCTTCCAAAGCCGAGAGAGTGGGACTGTCTCTGTGCATTGACTTTTCCATTTAAATCTTCATGCACAAGTGTTTTTGTGCACGAAAACGCACAAAGACAATAGTCATCCTCGGTTACTGAGAGACAACTACTAGACTAGACTCTGTGCCACCAACTTGTGTGTTAAGAACTAAGTTCTTAACAAATATTATCTCATTTGATCCTCACAAATAACTCTGGGGATAGATATTATGATTATCATTTTATAGTTGAGGAAACTGATTCAGAGAAATGTCAATTTTCCTGCCCAGAGCCCCATAGCGAATATATGTGAGATTTGAATTCAGAGCTTATTGACTCTAGGTTTAGTGCCCTATCCATCACATTGCTTAGCTGGTATGGTAGTTTTTCCTTAACAGGGGTAAGTGAGGGAGGCATCCTTTAAAGTAAATTCCCATAATAGTGTTGACCCTGGAGGAAAAAGGAAACTCACACCAAATTTTGTTTGAGGAGAAGGGGTTCCTTAGAAGATGAACTCATAGAAAACATTATGTGTGCTATTGCACCCTACTGAGTAAGAATAGGTACCTAACCCCCACCCTGCCTTAGGTAGTCAGCATCCAGACTAGAAAGAGAAGGAGAATATAAACAGAGAGGTAAGAATTTCTTGTTTTATGGGTGAATGGCAATGATAAGGGCAAAGAAGAGAACTGAGTCCTGTGACTGCAACTCTCATTGTATCATATTACCTTATTACCTTCTTCATGAATTGATATTTTTAAGGGAACTTCACATAAGAAGTCCCCATAGAATGTAATAAACACATACACATAAAATATAATGAACCCATATGCTGAAAAATGGGAGGAAGAGATGGTAGATTAATACCTGAAATTTTACTAATATAAGATTAGAATAAGAGGAGAACAAGCTTTTGTCTTCTCAAACTCATATCTTTTTAAAAAGAAACCAAGAGAATTCAGAGGGGAAAATTGGTAAATAACCCAGGAATTGGAGAGTAAAATTCAGGATAGACTAGGGATTCTAAAAAGTAAGGATGGGGACAAAAGGCAAATACATCCTAGGAAAAAATAAAATAAATATATGCTACTCAAATTAAGAGATTAGATCTTGAGTAGTGGTGAGTGAAATATGGTGGGGAATGGTTCATATATATCTTTATGTAGGTCTATAGATGCAAGGGTAAAAATAAGGAAATGGTATTAAATAAATCAGTAACAAACAAAAGAAAATTAAATTAAAAATAGAACTAAGGATAGGGAACACAAATAAAAGTGAAGAGTAAGCACCTTGGGAAGAGATTGGAATAAACTAGTACAAACAAAACTAATTATAGAAACAAAAAAATGGAAAGATGAATGGGTAATATACCAATATAAATTAAATGAATGGAAGAAAGTTCAAAACTAACAATTATAAAGTTAAAGTTAACTGGATTAAACTTTCCAATAAAACAAAAGAGAAAAACTCCTTGAATAAGAACACAATATCCAACTGTTTGCTATATATAAGAAATTAGGGACTAGGGAATTTGTTTTTTCTCATGCTCCAACAAATTCCAAAAAAGGCAGAAACTGCCATCATCTTATTAGGAAAAAAAGAGAAAACAAGATTCACAATGCCAGTATAGAAATCTAGAAACTGCACTATACATGAGGTCATTATAGATAAAACGGTATCATTATTAACCTTCTAAACTCAGTCTAAATCCTTTTAAAAAGCTAGCCATTTCAAAATGCCATAGATTATAATTGCTAGCAACCTTAATATCCCTACCTGAATAAAGCTAACATAAGGGTAAATAAAAAGGATAATATAGAGCTAAACATACTGCTGCTAATGTAAAATTAGAAAGATCTGTGGAACCTTTGGAGTTGGAATATTAATGAACATACAGATTTCTCAGTATCAAATAATACCTTCACAAAAATAGGTCATATGTTATCACATAAAGAAATCATAAGTATAAAATGGGAAATTAATTATATACATTATTTAGACCATATCAAAAAATAATAATTAGTATAGGGAACATGAACAATAGTAGCAAGTTGAAATTCAGATTAAACAATGATATTCTGAATAAAAAATGAGTCAAAGAACAAATTTTTAAATTATAGCTTTATCAAGAGCCTGATGGCACTGAGAAATAAAACTTTTGTGAATAGTTAATCACAGTCAGAAAAAAAAGACTAATGATTTATACATTTATAAAAAAATTAGAATGTCAATAAATTAGTTAATCCAATTTAGACACAAAAGAAGTGTCTTAAAAATAAGAGAAATAAACAAAATTGGAAGTAAAAAGTTTTTGAACTTCTAAAAAAGCCAAGTTTATATCCAAAGACTAATAAAATTAATCAACCTTTAGCTCAACTAATACATGTGTATATGAGAGAGAGAGAGAGAGAGAGGGAGAGAGAGAGAGAGAGAGAGAGAGAGAGAGAGAGAGAGAGAGAGAGAGAGAGAGAGAGAGAGAGAGAGAGAGAGAGAGAGATTCTTCCAACAAAGTAATATTTTCTTAATTGGCTCTTGGTCATATATTTTTTCAATTCCCTCTAATTTTTTTTATCAGACACATATGATGAAATTATTTTTCCCACTACAGGATGCCTTCCTATTTTAGATGTACTACGTTCATGCAAAATCTTTAAAATGTTTTTGTTTGGTTGTAATTGTTGGTTTTTCCTTTCATGAGCACTTAGATGGTTTTGTTTTGATTTTCTTAATTATAATAGAGGGCTCAAGCAATAAAGCAGGGAATAGAAGTGAACTGGTATGGGTAAGTGAGGAGGGCAATCATTAAATCTAGAAATAACAACAAAGTAAAAACAAAAAGCCACCAATAAAAAAAAAAATTAAAGATGAAATGATTCTCCAAAATAATTATCCTTTAATTATTAATAATGATTTAGGTATTTGATTTATCTGAAAATTTAAGCAAAAGTTGTTTTTAGTTTGATTATCTGAAGTCCTAAATTTATCTGTGCTTTACAAGTATGGACATGATTATATTTTGACCTATTTTGACAGAAAGAAGCAACTTATTTAGAGTATTTAGGTTTTGTAACATTTTATCAATTAAACAATTTTTTTCTCTTGAAATTTTCCTTTTTAAAAATCTTTAGAAAATTTATCTGAAGAAATATCTTCCCTTTTATATTTTCCATGATCTCACTGCCCTTTCTCTCCTCCCTGATTGTCCTTTCCAACACACCACCATCACTATCCTGTGTATTCACATAGCTTTTTATTATTTTCATATTGACTAAAATTCTCTTTCTGATGCTTCATCTCTTCGTGGCACAGAAGTAACCCTGGGTTCTTAAAATCTATGTCATTGTAGTGTAAGCTCTGAAAATGATGTCAAAGTGAAATGGCATTTAGTACAGCCTGCATCTCAACTGCATTCACTTTTTTCCTAAGGTCAATATTAGGTATGCCAGGAAGTGATGGATTTTTCAGACATGATAACTATTGAAGACTACCTTCTGGAGGGGTATGTATTGATTTAGAATCTTGAACCCTAGAGACTACATTTCCCATAATCCCCTTTTCCTTTTCCTGTCTTGTGTCATGGTAAATTTAATATTCAGTTTTGACTTTCTCCATGCTGATGTTATCTCCCAGGCTTAGAGGAAGAGAGTGTTTTTTTCCTTTCTCCATTTTTTAAAATTCCTCTTTGCTCTAAGTGGATTAAAAAATAGTATTAAATTAATACTTGGAGTATTGAATATTAATTTTAATCTTTACATTTTGGCGACTTATGAAGGGATCTGAACTAAAAACTTTTTAAGGACTCTTCTGCTGGGAGTTTTCAAACCCTAGCTCCAGTCACCCAGCTGGGCTTGTTCCTCTAGCTCTCCTTCAACCTTCCGAGCCTCAGGCAACTATGACTATTTTCCACTCAGCCTGCTGAGTGCTATTCTACTGGTCCAGTTGCTTTAATTTGGGGGACTTGGTGAAGAAGCCGCTCCCCTCCCACAGTCTGGAGAGCAGCCCGATCAGCCTGATCAGCCATTCCTGCCCACATTTTGGCCAAACCCTAGCTAAGCTTGGCTGTTCCTGCAGCTACCACACCCCCATCTTTCTGCCTCTTCTGCCGACCTGCTCCTGTTCTAGTTGGTGAGTGTAAGCTTACCATTCCCCAGTCTAGTGAGAAAGGGAAGTACTTTTCCCTGGCTCTTCCAGGCTTTTTGAATTGGCTAGGAGGTCCTGGCCCTCTTTTAGCCACCCCAACTTAACTCCTACCCCTCCTTACCTTACCAAACCTGTCTCACTTCCCTCTCTCAGTCACCATCAGGTTTTGTAGTCATATCCTGCATTTTGGTCTCTGGCAGTCCCTAACCATACCCCTTACCCTGAAACTCACCCCAACCATGCCCCTAACCCCTCCCAGTTGTAGTGATGCTTCTTGGCCACTAGAGTTCAATATTGAGCACTGATTTTTTCTTCTAATTCTTGTCTTCTTTTTTTCCCCTCTTTTCTTTTTTTCCCCCTTTTACTGCTTAACTACAGTGTTTGCCTGCTACCAGTAGAGGACAGCAACAAATAAATAATTAAATAATTTTCCCCTTTTTTATGAATAAAAATCCAATAAAATCATAAAAATTAAAGTAAAATGAAATAAGCTAAATATTCTCACCTTACTCTACCCCCACCCCTTATAGTAATCATTATTAAAAATAAATAAATAAGTAAAAATATACATTTTTTTTCTTTTTTGATCAAAATGCTAAGCAGCATAAATTCTAGCATGCATGATAGTCTTCTGCTTTTTGCCCAATTAGAGGCATGTGATATTCCAAATTCCCTCCTTCTCCTTGTACTTCTAGGAAATTTTATTTTTCTGATCTTCAATATTAAGACAAAAAAAATTAAGACCCAACAAAGCAGAAATGCAGGCCGACAAACAAATTCAATCAGAAAACTTCAAATACTACTTACATAATCTAATGAAAAATACTGATCCCATCCAAAGCAAGTCTGAATTTTGCAAGCCTTTCCCTAAACCACAGCGCTCAATCCTATTCCCCCCAAAATGGAGACGAGACATCCTTTTCATATACATCAGGTACAGAACCTTCTCTCTCATACTTTGCAACATCTCTCTCATGCTCTGCAACTCCTGACTGATGTTACCTCACTTAATACTTCTTCTAATCCCCCATCCTCTCCTGTCCCTTCCCCCACCCCATGACGAGTCCCAGTCCCAAAGAAATCTCTTCCTGCCACCATACCTGTTCCTATCCATGTTGCCTCGGCATCCCCACAGTCAAATTCTAAGGAATCACAGCAATCAAATGACTCCTATGAATTCTTTTTCCCCTTAAGGGAAGTACCCCAAAAAGGAAGCAATGGGGATATGGTGTCCTTAAGACACCCATATACCTTTCACTCTTCAAGAAATTAGAGAACTGAAATGTAATCTACCTCATTTTGAATATGAATGTCTGGTAGTGACCAAAAAATGGCTGATATTTTTTATCCATATGACCTGTCCTATAAGGATGTTGAGTATTTGTTCAAAGCTTTTCTAACAGAACATAAGAAAAAAAAGATAATCTGTCATATTAACAAGGTTTGGGGTCATAGTGCATCGCACACTGACCAGCTCAGGATCCTGCATAGGATTATAGTCCCAAGGACCGCTTGCAATGACATTGTTGTAGGGAGGCCATTATAACAGCTATGTGAGAATGCTCCAAGGATACAGAAGCATGGTCAAAATTTGAAAGCCTTAGACAATCAGATGATGGGACACCCTCACAATTCATGGATAAACTCATTGAGCTTGGAGGTTGGTACCTAGATCTTGATACTTCCAAAGACGAAGATATTAGGCAAATAGACATTCTGTAAACAACTCTTGCAGGGTGGTCTATGATTATTTTAAGATGCATTGCACATGGTAGCCTCAGATGGACCTTGAAGAGTTGAGGAACACTGCTGCTTATGTCTTTAAAGGCCAAAAAGAAAAACCAGAAGAGACTAATAATGTCATAGAAACCTTGAAAAAAGAAATCAAATATTTAAAGGATAGGTTTTATAAATAAGACAAAGGACATGATGCTCAACCAATGGCACTAGCCCCTCTATAAGAATCTAACTATCAGTCCCCTACCTGCTGCTTCTGTCAGAGGAAGGGCCACATGTAGGACTTTGTTACAGGCAGTAAGAAACAATATCTACTAGAAAATTTATCAAAGAAGCAATTATAGAAAGAATAATTACAATAGTGATTTCAGGAATCGTAATTTTAGGACTGATAATAATAATCCTAGGAACATAAATCAGACGCATGACAACTCATACCAAATGACCTCTCAGCAGTATATTTTGAGTGGAGCTTATGGCCTAACCACCCAGGGTGCTACTTCCCCTCAGGGGGGAGCCCAAGGAATGACCCAAAAATTATGAAGGTGTATGGGGAAGGGGGACACAGGAATCAGAGGATTGTGAAAATTGGATTTGATGATCTACTGACTGTAACAATGAAAGTACTTGGCTCTTCCTTTATTAGGAAGATTGAATTGTAATCCACTATCTATTTTTAGATTTTAATCCCCAAAAGTGTGAACTCAGTATTTAAAGTAGATCTACCTATTTTAACTACAAAAAGGTGTTAAATAACCAAAAAAAGCTGTTAACTAACCACAAAAAAGTGTTAACTAACTATAAAAGATGTGAACACGTATTTCATACATTGAGTTGGCAGTCCTGGAGAGGAGTGTCTACTGTGATTGATAGACATAAAATTTAGGGGAGGTGACACAAAAGAAAAAGGTCTTTAAATAGAGGAAACAGAGGCACATGGAGATAGATCAAAAGATCAGTCACTTGGAGCTGGACTGGATATCAGTGACTCGGGCTTAGAGTGAGGAAGTCACTCGGAGGAGAGACTGGAAGACAGACACTTGAGGAGAGACTGGAAAACAGACACTCAGACTTGGAATGAAGACACTTGGCTGTGGAACTGGACTATTGGAGGAACTTGTGCAGAAGACCTCAGACTACTTTCCTTTTAGATGGTCACCATGGTGAGTGGAAAGACTGACTTTGTTTCCTTGCCTTTCTGGAAGTGTAAACTTCTAAGAAAGGCCCATCATCTTGAGACTCCTTTCCCCTGGCTGGGGCTTAGAATTTCTACCTGGTTCTGAGGAAGTAAGAATTTTCTCTCCCTCTCTCTCCCCTTTTCCCACTTCCTTAATATCTTCCTTGTATTATAAATAATCTATCTTAAATTTTTCTTTTTTTCTTAAAATTAGATAGAACACAGCTATTTAATCTTAGCAACAGGACCCTAAGCTCCTAGCTGGGTGAGCTGTTTCTAAATCTCCCTTGCCTTATTGAATAAAACAACTCCATCAGCCGATCCTCAATGACAATACTAACTCACTGGAATGTTGTTAACTAGCAGTGAGAAAAACCTGGAGAAAGGAACCCTACTAGAGAAAGTGATTGTATTAAGTTTTAGTCTTGTCTCACTCTGCCCTTTCACACAGAAGAATTAATTGGATAAAAACTGTTAAAAGGACCACACCCAAACCCATAAAAAGTATGGTTAGAGCCAGCACACAACTTAATTAACAACTGGCCTTTCAGAAATGACCAAAATTGGACAAACATTGTTCTTTGACTATTTCATAATCCCAGAGTATATATGGCACTAGCTATACTCCTCACTGCTCTTGGTTGGGATTTTAATTGTTGGAGCTATAATGTTGTATCTATTTTTCTCTAAGAGAAACTTGGAAAATACCAAACATAAGCTATAGAATCAGATAAGAGATTCAGGTCAGTCTCCTCTTGAAAAGCCCATTTCCTGGTCAAACAGACCAATTACTCTTTCTACTACTCAACAAAATGCAGAACTGAATACTAGGCTTGAGTTTATAGAGGAAAGTTTGGGGTATCTTAGAGATTTTATAAAAAGAATTAAAAAGGACTCAATAACATCCCATAATATGAGTGATTTATCTCTCCACACTTCATCATTATCAGAATCTCTGTCTCACCATGCTCTACACAATATGGCTCCTAGTTCTCAAACCAACCCCTCCCATACCCAACTTACTCCTTTCTCTACTACCCAACCCACTCCTCCCCCCACACATGTCTTCCCAGCTCCCTCTACCCTAAACCCCCACCCTGCCCATGCCTCCTGTCCCACCCCCTCTTCCTTGGCCCCTCCCCCACCCATGCCTCCAGCCCCACCCCCTACTCATCCTCCCCCAAGCCTCTGCCCCTTCTTCCTTTGCTCCTCCTTCCTACCCTGCCCAATTCATTTCCCATACTGCTCCTACCCCTCATCCTTCTGGCACTATGGGCCCACAACCCCCGCCCCTCAGCTTGTCCACCCCTTCCCCTTCTCCTACTTACCCCATTGAGAATGGAGAAAGAAGCCTAGAGACAGAAACATGAGAAAATTCAGATAGAAGTTCATTCCCTTTAAGAGAAATTCCAACTTTCAATAAAATGGGAATTTGGTATCTATAAGACACCATACAACTTTCAATCCTAAGGATTTAAATAAATTCAAGTAAGACCTTCCCTCATTTGAGGAAGATCCAATGTTAATTATAAAAATATTATTGTAATAATTATATATTTATTTATATAATTATTATTATATAATAATTATAAATATTATTATTAATTATAAAAATTCAAAATTTTTGACCCCACTTGGATAGATGATGAAAATTTATTAGCAAAATTTCTGACAGAGAGAAAAATAAAGTCATCTCTTTAATTATTAGCTAATTAGAAACAAGGTAAGGGAGCAAACTATTGGCCAACTGAAAATCCACATTGGAACCCCAATGTTGAACTAGATTATACAAAATTAAACCAGGCAGAGAAGCATTATTGATAGCCATGAGACCATGCTCTGATAGACCAGACTCATGGTCTAAATTAAAAAGCACCAAACAAGAAATAGATGAGACTCCATCTCAGTTTATGGACAGACTTTTTGATGTGGGGAACATATATATGAACTTTGATCGATCTGGAGAAAGAGACATTAGACAGATATGTATGCAATTCCTTAAAAATTGTTATTCAGTGGTAAAATACTTTAAAACTAGCTGCCCAAACTGGGACTCTATGGACCTCAAAGAATTGAGGAGTGTAGCAGTCTACATTTATAAGGTCCATACAAAAAGATGTGAGGAAAACAGGAAATCAGTGGAAAACTTACAGAAAGAAATAGAAATGTTAAAAAGAAAACTGAAAAATCAGGGAGAGACCATAGCCCCTTTTCAGGAATCCACAGATAAATCAATAACATGCCTTTACTGTGGAAAAATAGGTTATGTAATAATGGTCTGAAAGAACTGGCTATGGGAAAAAACAAATACTAACTTTAGAAATAATAACTATAGAAATGACTATAATAATGATCATAGAAATCACAACTTTAGGAGTGATAGAAATAACTATAATGACTATAGGAATAAAAATTATAGAAATAGAAATTGGGAAAAAAACTCAAACCAACTAACTCCACAATATTATAACTTAAGTGGAGCTCATCCAAAAAATACTCAGGGTGCTACTGCCCCTCAATGTGTGGCAGAAAGAGGTTCCTCTTAGACTCCATTGATTTTGTTCATATTAATTAACCGTTTTTTCAGTTTTGTCTCCCCTCCAAATAGTAGAAAAGAAGAAATGGATTTTTTGAATGCAGTACCTCTGTGACTGATTATACCCTCTGTTGATAATGAATAATTAACTATATAGATAGTATTTAACTATTGATTATGATAAGACTTCCCTATTGATGGATCTGTACTATTTTATTGCACTTTATTTGTGTCATACAGTATTTTATTTTTTGTCTTTTTCTCATTTTTTGCATTTGAAATTGTAATTATATTGAAGAGTCCCTTTAACTACTTTTTATTTTTGCAATAAGCTAATATATTCATTTGCTTAGCATAAAAATGCTGACTCAAAAAGCTTTAGACTATGGAAACCTGCCATTTATTGATAAATATTATGGGACTGTGATTTATGATTGTGTCTAATTCTAGGAAATGGGATTTAAAAAAAGGAGCACAAACTTTATCTACATAGTGCTATAGAAGCACAGATTTAACCTGAAAAGTGCCGAAAGAGGACACAGGTCAAAAGGAAACCAATCCATGTGGGATTGATGAATTTCTATGCTAGTATGAAAGGACTTGAACCTAGTGTGAGACTCAAGGTTGCGGTACTTGGCATATGTTAAGAGGCAAGACTCCTTGAAATACCGTCCTTGTAAAATACTTTCTATGAAAGTACCAAACAATTGGCTATTCTGGCTCCCCTATCCCTGAGAAATGATGAAATATCAGACCAGAAAATGACACTTACCTTTTTTACACAAAAAATCTAGTCCTTTTTTCTCTCTTATATTATGACAACTTAAATACAATATTACTGCAATTGTTTCCCCTACTTGGACCTTAATAACAAGGGCCTGTTATGAATTTATTATATTTTAATTCAGAAATTTTATATACATAATTTTTCATATTTTTATTCTGATTTTGACTTTTATTTCTCTCAAAAGCTTAATTTTTTCCTCTTCATTTTTCTTTTATGTTTTTGAATTTTTCTTTTCATAATTGACTCACACACCCATAACTCAACGTTTTTGAGTTGATCTGGGTGTTGGTGAACACCCTCTTTGGGGGGATTTTCTTATATTTTTAATAAAAAATCCAAGATTTAAAATTTTGTTTCAGAAAATTTTCAGAAAAAGAAGTTTTCTAACTTCTTGAATCCAGAGAATGAACTCTTTGAAAAAAAAAAATGCTTGCAGAATCCTACACTGCATCAAGGAGATACAGAATGATTTTTTGGGTGCAATCGATTGAAAAAAAGGGGAATGAACATTTATTGTAAATGTACACTTTTATGCCAAAGGGGACTTCCCCCTAATTTGGCTTGTCGTCATTGCATCTAGAAAAACATTGTTTTTGCTTTCTCTCTTTTCTATTTCTCTCTAACTATTTTAAATTTCCTCTTAGAAATTGAAATATTTTATACACCTGTAGTTACAATTTAGGACTATAAGATGATTCTGTTAAATGACCAATGGGAAGACTAGCAAGCACCTTCTTTTAGAGTCCACATGGTCTCCAAAGACAAAGTTCAGTGGTGTATCCCCAAGATACAATATTAAGGAAGTGGAAAAATGGAAGGAAAGATTCAAAGCAAAAGAGTTTAATGGAGTATGGGTATCATCATATCACAAGCCCTTGCTCCCTAGAGCTTTCTAAAACCAGATTTGTCACTCCATTCATAAACATGGCCATTTTGGCACCCAAGGCATTGTAGACTCTGTTAAAAGAGTATGGAATAACTACAATTGCCTCCAAAGTATGTACAGCTTGTCCTACCTGCCAGGCCTTTAACCAACACATATTTCTAGGAAAAGCCTTTGGTGGATGTCCTTCAGCTTACGCATCGTTTGAGCACCTACAAATTGACTTTATCTCTATGCCAAAAGCTGGATAGTATCGATTTTGTCTGGTCATAGTTAAACAACTGACGTGGTGGTCTGAAGTATTTCCTACTGCTCATGCCACAGTGGCCTTTGTTGCTAAAATCCTTTTGAAAGAAATTATTCCTCATTTTGGTCTGCTAACACATATTGATTCAGATAAAGGAACTCATTGTACTGATTCGGTCTTATCACAAATTTATTCATGTTTAGAGATAACCCCTAAATTTTATACACTATATTATCCCAGAGCTATGGCCAAGTTGAATGAATTAATAAAAACTTAAGACCATGATTGGCAAATTGTCCATGGAGACTCTTTTAAAGTGACCTGATATTCTATCTCTGGCCCTATTTCATCTCAGAAACAGACCCAGAGATTATTTGTACATCTCACCTTTTGAGATCCTATTTGAAAATCCACTTATTCAGACAGAACCATTACCTCTGCCTATACCTCACTGTTAGGAGGGGATACAACTATTGCTACATATATCAGACAATTACAAACAAAATTATGAGAACTCCACGATGCTGGAACTGCTGTTCAAGCAGGCCCAATAGAATTCTCACTTCATGATTTTACCCCAGGTAATAGTGTGTACATAAAGAATTTCAAAAGTACTGGGTCGACTGAACCTGCTTATGATGGACTATTCCAGGTCCTACTAACTACACCAACACCCATAAAAATTGGAGAGAGGGATTCTTGGATTCATTTGTAGCCATGTAAAATGAGTACCTTCTGTTTATGATGAATCATTCCTTGTACTGATTGCATTTGACCTTTGAATGTAATAAGACTTCTTTATTGCTGGACTTGTACTATTTTGTTCCACTTTATTTGATCGATCCTTGTATTTGCACAAATTGCCTTGTAGGGCAACACAAAAACTACCTCAAAGAAGAAAATCTGTATTAGTGACCTATCTTGACCTGATGTTCCTTTTGTAACATTTTGTGCCTTTACTATTTTTTTTTGTATTTTCTTGAATGTATTATTGCTTTATCTACCTCATTTGCACTCACATTGTTTTGTTTACCTTATTTACACTTGCACTGGGGATCATGTTAAGTCTAAGAGGAAAAGAATCTTATTTTTTGAAAAGTAGACTCTATACCTCTGTAATTGTGAAATATTCGCAATTTTAATATTTTGTTTTCTTCCTACATGTGTCATACAGTATTTGATTTTTTCTATTCTTTTCTCATTTTTTTGCCTTGAAACACATGTAACTAGTACTCAAAGGGTTTTTTTAAAACTCCTTTTACTTTTTGCAATAGAATACCTAAGATGTTCATTCACCTAGCATATAAAAGAATACTCAAAAAGCTTTGGACTATGGCAACCTGCCACTGGTTATTTAAATATTCTGAGACTTTTCCTCAATGACTATGTCTAATCAAAGGAGAAACAGACCACAAAGGAGCACGGAACTTGACCTTCAAAGTGCCAAATGAGAGAAAAAGGTAAAAGAAACAAAATCAATCCTATGGGAATTAATGACATTCTGTATGAAAAAACACAATGACTTGATCATATGTGAGATTCGAGGTTGCGGCTATTTAACATGTGTTAAGTGCAGGACTTCCTTGTACCACATTCTATATCAAGCATATAACATTGATTGCTCTGGCTCCATTACCCAGAAAAAGTGAAGAAAAGGGTTGAATCACAGAATTCTATTTCCCATTTGTCTTGAGATCTAGTCTCTTTTTCTATTTTCTCTCATGATGTGACAACTTACTGTAATCCAGACTGCTAAATTAGGTTAGTGACTTGATTGTTGTTGTACGATTATGGGACAAGAACCTGTTGTGAGTTGTGCTATTTTTTTCATTTTTTCTTTTTTCCTTCTTCCCAGAATTTTTTTCTCAAGTTATATCTGACTCAGAGATTATTTTTTAAATTTATTTGACTTCTTTCATATTTTTGATACCTAATTCATATGGCTTATGATGCAACAATGTAATTCCTGTGTAATTCCTACACGTATCCCTGTCTCCTCCTTGGGGGGAATGTATTATTATTTTCCTCAGTGGGGGACTATGTTATTGTTGTGAACTTTGACTTGAATTTGAGCCTAATTTAGAAAGACGACCTCTCAGAATCTAGAAGGTGCTGTGAAGATGCCAGCAGAGACCACAGGCTGCACCATAAGATCTAGATTGAACTTTGAGATATGGTGAATTTGAACTTTGGGGAGTTTGAAATGCTTTTGTTTTGAATGTACACTCTTATGACAAAGGGGACTGCCCCCTAATTGGCTTTTTGTCAATGCACCTATTATTGGTTTTGTTCCTTTTACTTTTTGTTTTCCTCTTATCCCCAAATTATTGTAATTTCTTTTTAAAAACTATAATATTTGTACATACCTCTAGTACAAGTTATAAGTTAGTTATGTTTTCATGATCCTTTAGGGAAACTGGTCTCCCCAAAGGATCACGGGGGGAATATATTGGTTTAGAATTTTGAACCCTAGACTACATTTCCCACAATCCCCTTTTCCTTTTTCTGTCCTCTGTCATTGGTAAATTTGGTATTCAGTTTTGACTTCCTTCATGCTGGTGCTCTTTCCCAGAAGTCTGGGCTCTCAGGTCTGTACCAGCATGCAGAAAGGGAACATTTTTTTTCCTTTTTCTGGTTTTTTAAATTCCTCTTTGCTCTATGTGGATTTTAATAAATAGTATTAAATTAATACTTGGAGTATTGAATATTAATTTTAATCTTCATAGGTAGAAAGGTTGTTATCCATATTGGTTGAATATCACTTATAGAAACTGAGTCCTATGACTTGAAGCATACCACCATGTTACTTCAACTCCTTCATGAATTGATATTTTTAGAAGAAAGAAATGTCAGAAGGTCACATAGAATGTAATGAACATATTTATGCTCAGTTGTTTTTTAAATCATGTCCAATACTTTGTTACTATTTGAAGTTTTCTGAGCAAAGCAGCTAGTGTGACTTAACATTTCCTTTTCCAGTTCATTTTAACAGATGAGGAAACTAAGGCAAACAGTATTAAATGATGTCACATTTGAACTCAGGAAGAGAATTCTTTGTGCTTTCAGATTTAGCACTTTATTCCCTGTCACTTCACTGCTCAATTAATGTGTATGTGTGTGTAATGAACACACAAAGAAAAACATAGCAAAGGGATGGTGCAAATTAGAGATGAAAGTACAACTTCTTGCATTAATGAAGTGTAAGGAGTTTCTTTGGAGAGCTGCTTTGTCCCCAAAATGTTTTGTAGTAGTAGCAAGTACCCCTGAGGTCACTCCTCTGGAGCAAATGGACCATGATGATTTGGGACCAAAGGATAGCTTCCCTCTTCCCATCTTGGAGAGGCCCTCCAGGAGGCAAAGAAGAACAAAAGTTTTTATTATTGTTGTTTTCATGTTTTTTTAAGAAAAAGACTTAAAAAAAAAGAAAAACAATAGAGAAATAGCAAAAGGGAGAGAGAGAAAGAGATTACTATTAAGCATATAGTAGCAGTCAAGGGAGCTCTCTGTCCTGTGGGGTGGATATGAGTCATACTCAAGAGCATTCAGTGAAAGCATGTGGCCATAAAAGACAATAAAGAGACATGTGGGACCAACAAGAAAGAAAATGGCTAAAGTTGCTTGTCTCTTGACTACTTTTAGTGAAAAGTGACTTTAAGCTATCTTATACATTAATGAGTTAATTCTCCTGAGTATCTGGTAAATCTCCCTCTCCCATTGTAATAAAATACTGGGAGGAATATGAGTTAATTTTATCCCTAGATGAATTGACACAAAACCCAATAGATGATTGTGTCAAGATCCAACTGTCCTTCCTTCCTTTCCTCCTTCCTTCTTTCCATCTTCCTTCTCTCCCTGCACATTATTTCTTCTCATTATATCCTTTAAGTAAAAATATCGGGAATGCTCTTTGGATATAAAAAATGTTTCAGAGGCCTCCCAAAATCTCCTTAAAAGTTGTTTTACCTCCTCACCTGCTACTTGTACTTCCTTTTGGGCTGCTTTTCTCAGGAGGTCATTGAGAATCTGAAACCTTTCTTATAAGATTCCCTTTTGCACGAGAAGTAGAACCCTTTGTGGAACATCATCCATTTCACACTGATTAGGAGGAATGATAATTTGCTGAAACAAGGTGTGCCAAGGATAAGTGTAGTCTCTGTGATATCTTTAATCCTTTACCTTCCTCCTAGAATGGCCCAAATAACCAAATCATTGTGGATCCCTATACAACAACTAGCTATAAGTTGGGCATATTGGCATATGTAGAAAATTGAGCTATAAGCTCCTTTTACCCAATCTTTTTGATGTCCTCATTTCTCCTATTGGCTTTTTGGGGGGAGGTTGCTTGTTTGTTTTTATTATTATTTTTGATCTCTAAGGTTTAGTGTAGTTCCCAGTGCATAGAAAGAAATGAAAAAATCCTTTATGATTGAATGGTTAGTATCTCCATTTATCTCTGTCTCTAGACATAAACATTTTAGACACTGAGTCTGCCATACCATTTTTTTGTGAGAGTACTGTAATAAGGAACTATTGCTTCATGAATTGTTAGTCTGTCCAACTTCTTTGTATAACACCTTCTACATATTGTAACTGCTGTTAAAGACTGGAACAAAATCCATCATGATGACTAATTTCTGTGCCCTCAAGCTGGCTGTACCATCAATATGCTTCAGTCATCAAGATAGTTCCAAACACCAGATTTTTTTTTTTGATTCAGTGATTTTGTCAGAAAGAAGTGGTAGATATGTTTGTTCTTTGATGCATCTTGAGCAATGACTTGGTAATCATATTGGCTTGTCAACATTCATATGCCCAGTCCAGGCAATACATCTGTGACAATATGACTTTGGCTATTAATCTGAGAGTAATCAATGGCTAAGTCTTAGAAAGAAAAATGCTATCCCTTTTCCCTCTCCTCCCCTGAACTTGCTGTTAAAAGATCAAGACCAAGCCCATTGGCAGAGTAAATAAGGACTGAAGAATTTGCTGTAGGTGGTACCATCTGTGACCATCTGAAAACAATCTGTCAGGCAATTATGTAGCTGGATAGTGAGTCTTGCAATGATTCATCATGAACACAAGAAAAAAAATTAGCTTCAACTATTACCTAGAGTCTAAAATATGACTCATGCCAATTAATGTTAACACACTCAAATGTTTCATTGTGATAGAGGTAACCATGAGTTCTTTAAGATTGTATTATCAGCTCTGACCAATTCTACTAAATTTGTAAAATTTCATTTATCATCTGACTGTAGAATGTTTGCCTAAGCTTACCAGAGTCTTGGCCAACAAATTATTGTTTTATTTATTTATTTTGGCCAAAGAAATTCATTAAACCTTTTGCTAAGGTGAGCAGAAGATTCAATACTGGCCATAAGAAGTAGCCATATTAAGAAATCATGGCTATTTGAAATTTTAAAGTATAAGTTACTACATTCAGGAGATTGTAGTCTTCCATTTGAGTCCATGAGGTGACATACCTCTTGAGAGAATGGAGTAAAGTGTTTTCCTTTCTTTCTTTCTTCTTTCCTCTCTCCCTTCCCTTCATCCTTCTTTCTGCCTTTTCTGCTCCTTTATTCCCTACCACTTTCCTTCCTTTCTTCTCTTTTTCTTTCTTTTCTTCATTTTCTTTAATTCCCTCCCTTTTCCCTTTCGTTCTTCCTTCCATTCTTCCCTGATTTGTCCATTCCTTTTTTTTTTCTCTTTGTCCCTTCCTTATTATTATTTCCCATGTGACCTGGGATCAATAATTTCTTTCTGGATATCTGTTTCCTCAGATGCAAAAAGAGAGCATTAAACTAAAGAATTTAATTTAATGAGGACAAGCTATGTTGCTTAGTGGAAAAATTAATGGATTTGAATTTGAGTTTTAATGCTGCCTCCATTTCACACTACCTGATTAATGTCTAGCAAATCATTTTAATTCTTAGTTTTCTCATCTTTAAAAATGAAGGAGTTAAAATAGATGATTTCCTTTTCAGATCAAAATCTTTAATTCTATGATAGTTTGAGAAATGAAATATTCTGGTTTTAGAAAGGAAAAATCTCTCTTGCCTTCTAGAGGGATTTCTCATAGAACTGGTAAAGGCATAAAATAGTACCTTATTAAAGTTCTTCCTAAAATGTGAGGTCCATCATAGATGGGAATGGGGGTAGAAATCCAGAAAGTGACTGACTGATAAATATATTAAAAGAAGTAAATGGTGAGTCTAAGACGGAAGTTCAGTTGTCCTTCTAATCCTGACTATTTCCTTCTGTCTTCTTGTTTTCCTTTCTGAGCATGTCAGAGGCTAGAATTTCAGAGAATGGATTTTCTAGGCAGATTCAAGAACTGTTAAAAGATAGAGTTTGATTTTTTGAGTATGGCCTTCTAGGATGCTTTCTCAGTAACACATTCCTACGGGGTGCCAATAGAACTAGAATTTGTGAACCTTTCAGACTAGAGCCATGACAAATAGCTCCTAGCTAGCTAGCTAGCTAGCTATAGTTCTATGTAGTTCAGGTATTGCAGGTCTCAGTTGCATACAGAGTACTTTCAGCATACCCAGCATATCTTTAACTTATGACTGTGAAGGCTGTTAAATTGACTATTTGAGTGTTCTTTATTGCTGTATTTTTATGGTTTCCGATAAGGTTTTTACATTTCATAAATTTTCTTGTTGTGGGTAAAATAAAGACTGTTCATTTAAGATGCCATCTTTTATTTTGAGCATCTTTGTGGGAGTCAAGAACCTTGTTATATACATTTGAGCAAACCTAAATGCCATTTATAACTTATCTTCCTTTTTTGAAAAATAATTAAAGAACTCCTGGTGGGAGCAAAAGCCAAAGAAAGAAATAAACCTTTTCACATAAGCCCCCAGACCCAATCCAGTCTGAGGCTAGAATTCTTTGAAGCCACTGGCTATACTAAAAGGAAATACAGTACTATAAATGTGGTTAAAACAAGGCAGAGAACAATGCAATGATAATCTTCTTAGTCTTGGATACTATCCTTCACTAAAAGAGGCTTAAGACTGAATTAGTTTCTTTGACTTCCATATCATAGTTTTAACTCATATTATGCATCTGGTTCTATAAAACCTTGCAAATCTCTTTCACACAAATTACTGCCTTGCTATTATACCTTCTCTAACTTGTAGGCTTAAAGGTGATTATTTAAAACAAGGTTTATCTTTACATTACTTGCTAAAATTTATCTTCCTAGTTTCCATCCAAAGCATTAGCCTGCCAAAATATCACAGGCTCCTGACTGGGAAGTCAGTGTGCCATGCAGTGTGCTAGCTATCTCTTCTTTTTTACTTCATGTGCCAATTTGATAAACATGTCACCTTTGTCTTCAATCATTTATTTTTTAAAAAGAAATGTTCACAGTATAGAGCCAAGCAATGATGTCATTTGCTAACAATTTCCTTTCAAATTGATATTGAATTTTTCAATGAAGACTCTTTGGGTCTATTCATACAACCTGTCCCAAATTCACCTAATTCTTTTAAAATGTAGCCTTTTTTATATTTTCTAAGAGAATGAAATGAGAATTTATCAAATGTTTTGCTAATATCCAGGCAAATTTTCTTCAGATCACCAAGGCTGAACACAATGGGAGCAGAGAATAGACATTTTGAAAACCCTTTTTGATTAGTTGATTATGATTGATAGTATTCCACTGATTTTCCAGTTTATTAATATTGTCAAAACAGGACATGTCATGGTATATTTTTTATAAAATCACATTGATTATTTTTTCATAACTTCCTTTTCTGTAACCATTAAGAATTTTGTCAGGAATTTAAATCAGTATTGCTAAAGTTGAATTTGTGCTAGGAGGTCAAACGTGGTAGGAGGTTAACAGAGAAGCAAATTAAGACTTTGAAAGAAAGTGTATCGCTGAAATGTTTGACTACTAAATTATCTAGATAGAAAATTAGTAGAGAAAAGGATGTATGAATTGAGGAAAATGGAGAAATATAGAAAGGGGAAAGTTCATAAGGAATGCAAAGTAAGTGATTATGAAAACTCAAGAAAGTAGAAATGATTTCAGAGCAGGTGATTGTGGTTAGGGATGGGAACTTTAAGATATCCTTCATGCAGTAGTTTTAAGGGCTAGTGAGTACCAAAGAACGACTAACCATTGTGAGTTACTAAATTAAAATGGATTTTGAGGTCATAGGGATTAAAGAGCTTAAGGAATTATGAGAATCAGTTGTTGGAATAATCTGGCATTAGTTGTAGAGCCAAAAGGGTAGAGAATAAACCTGCATGTCAAGTGTCAAAGACAATGAGAAAAGTAGCAGAATATTTTAAAGTTTCTTTGGATGACAGTTACATGGTTTGTGAGAAGCTTGTAAAGTCATCAAAGGGAACATACTTCAAAGAAGAAGAATTTTGTTATATGTTAGTGGGAGAGCAAAGGTCTAAAAAAGGAAGAATGAAAAAGTCTTTAGAGACTATCTTGTAAAACCCATTTACCCTTCTATGAATATTTTCTACAACAAATGGTAATCCTACTCTGTCTGAATACCTCTGCTGAGAGATAATTCATTACCTACCTGACAGTTACTAGCTGTGAGCCCATGGGCAAATCACTTCACCCATGTGATACTTTCACAAGTGTGTGATTTTATTGGCATTGGTATTCACAAGAAAGGAGCTCCCTTCAACCAGGAAAATCAGTACCTGTTTTGTATCGTCTAGTCTTAGAGAATTGACAGAGAACTCAATACTTAAGTAACTTGCCTGGTGTCATGCAGACTAAGATAGTATTTGAATCCAGAGTTTCTGACTGAGGCTTCTGCCTGTCTACCCACTACACCATGCTGCTTTCCACTGAATTTCAAGGTCCTTTGTTAATTAAGAATAATGATACTTGCATTCCAAGGATTCCCCTAACAGTTAGTATGAGGAAAGCACTTTGAAAATCTTTTTTTGCTTTTTTAAATCCTTACCTTCTCTCTTGGAGTCAATACTCTGTATTGGTTCCAAGGCAGAAGAGTGGTAAGGACTAGGCAATGGGGATCAAGTGACTTGCCCAGGGTCACATAGCTGGGAAGTGTCTGAGGCCAAATTTGAACATGGACTTCCCATATCTAGTACTAGTTCTCAATCCACTGAGCTACCCAGCTGTCCCTGTACTTTGAAAATCTTAAGGCACAATATGTATTAGTTATTGTATTCCTAACTTGAATTCTTGTTTAGGCTGAGATCTTATTTTACTTCCAATTGGATAATTCATTCATTCTTGTTCATTTTCTGGTATAAAATCATCTATACAATTTATCTAATTTCTGTTTACTATATGTTTGGATAAAAGAATTTATTCACTATTTACTATTTTTGATGTTCTTAAATGAAAATAGAATTTGGAAGGAATATGTCCAGCCAGTGAGTATGAGCTGGAAACACGTTTTCCCTTCTAAGGAAGATCAGAAAAGTGGCTTTTTGTTTTGAATTTATCTTACCCCCAGACCAGTATTAATTTATGAATTTGGAAATAGATATTATTCTAATTTAGACCTTCTCTAGGAGACTGGAGAAAAGAATAAGTACTCAGTTTTGCGTGTTCTGGTTGCCTGCCCCATTGCTCAGCCATCATGCTGGTTCTGTTCCTCTCCTTGGATATGGCAATTGTGAATTTTAGTTTTACTCCACCCCACTTAGTCTTTAGAATTCTAGCAACCAGGAATGTATACACCCCTACTTAAGGATTAAGTGTGAGGGAGGAAGGCCTATGATTTGTGTGTGCTAGCAAGTGACAAATCAGAAACAACTGACTGGTCCCCTGGGCTGTCCTAAGCCAAGTTTAAGCCACCATTGGTACATGTGAGACACAGAAAATGATGTCAAGAACTGACTTTATATTTTGCATCACTTCCTGTTAGAGGGACTTTTTGAGGACTTGGCCATGGAACTCCACCCTGGAGGAGCTCAGCATGAGACCTTAGGCTGCTTTCCTTTTAGACAGTCATGTGGGGAGTGATAAGACTGACTATCTTTTTCCTTGGCTTTCTGGAGAGGCCCCTTGGCTGAGGCCTCTGTACTCCTGCCTGGCTCAGACAGGCCAGAATAGATTTTTTCCCTTTTCTCTCTCTCTCATTCTTAATTTCTTCCTTCTATAGTAAATAAACCACCATAAAATTTCATTCAGACTTGAGTATTTCATTGAGATTTAGAATTTAAATCCCTGGCAACCAACTAAAAGTATATTCAGTCTCAAACCTAAATTTACCCCTTACACAACCTCAGGTCATGTTTATCTATTTCTCTCCATTAGTAACATATCTATGTGGTTAGACAATGCATATAGACATACATATCTTACATGGATATGCATTAAACCTACGTTCTTCATTATTCTACAATAATTTATATTATTTTTTTGTGTGTTTGTGTCTCTGACCATCATTACTCCCATAGAATATATGCTCCTAGTGGGCAGGGATGATTTAATTTTTGTTTTCATATCCCCATCCAAATACAACAATGCTTGACACATTTAAATAGTTTATTTATAAAATGTTTTTTTTAAGTTGAACATATAAAGATTATCACTGATTCTGGGGAATATAGAGCCTGTATTTAAATGCTATCCCTAGAGGTCACCCTATGCATGACTTTGGGCAACTCATTCTTACCTTCAGTTTCTTTATTGGTAAAGTGCAGGTATTGGACTAGCTTACCTCTGAAATCCCTTCCAACTTAGATCTACAAATCCATTAGCCTATTACTAAAGCATGAAGAAGATCAGCTAGGTGATAGAGTAGATGGAGTTCTAGACCTGAAATCAGGCAGAATAATCTCAAGTTCATATACAATCTCAGATACTTCCTAGCTTTGTGACACTGGGCAAGTCACTTAACTCTATTTGCCTCAGTTTCCTCATTTGTCAGTTAAGCTAGAGAAGGAAATAATAAATCACTCTAATATCTTTGCCTAGAAAACATCAATAGGGTCACAAAGAGTTGACTGTGACTGAAAAAGAACAAAACATAAGGAGAACATAATCTTTATCAATAGAGGGAATATCCATACCTAGGAAATTCCAGATCCATGAAGATCCTGTAATTTAGCTGGATTTTCTTGACTGTTAAAATGTCAGTGGCAGCATAAATGTGCCATGAGAATTAAAAAAAACAAATTAATTGATAGAAGCCAGTTTTTAAGAATTTATTTGGAAATGGTGAACACTGAGAGAGCCTGATGAATGGTGATTGAAGCAGTCAATGATTTTGGATCAATGCTAAATAAAAAAGATGTGAGCAATCAATACAACATAAAAGTTATGAGTGGCCTAAATCACTTCATCTTCAAAATGTTTTACCAACATTCATCCATTAATCTTCATTCTACTGCACTGAGTAAGTGATAAGCATTATAGTTTCCCAATGATGCTGAAGAAGCTTGATCCTTATTGACTTCCTGGGGACATTTCTACTATGGGAATTAAATTCTGATTGGTGATTAGAACCACCAAATCTTTGTTTCTCATATGATCAGCTGAACTTTTGTATTGTCATATCCAAAGCTTTAAAATAAAAATAAAAAAATTTAGAATTTGAAAGAACCTTAAAGATCAGCAAGCCTAACCTTCCATACCAATCTATTTACCTTCTTATACTCCTCTATAACAAGAGATAAAGCATTAATTTTTAAGGCATAGCAGTTATTTTACCTTCTATTTTAATATTGCTTAAGTACAAAAGAAAAAGAAATATATATACCCTACCTTTTTAATTCTTTTCTAATAATTTCTAATTATATTCATTTATGTATTTGTGTCTCTGACTCAATATATAAATACATCAATATATAAATATGTAATTTTATTATACATATTATAAATATGTAATATTTTAATAATACTATAACTACAATAAATGATTAATATAAAATTATTAATAATGTATTTATTAAAAAAGAATTTGGTTCTTTGCCCTCCACATCAGTGTTTAGTTTAATTTGGCTGGGCATTTGTAGAATTGTTTTCATCTCTGCATTAGAGAAAATAGGAGTTAGGCATACATTATCCTAAGTTAAATTCTTCAATGGAAAGGAAAAATGACTGAACTTCACTCCAGGTCACCTCTTATTTCATTTAAATGTCTATATGCTGGTTGTTCTGTTGGATTCAGGAAGAACATGCTAGACAAAAGAAGGAATATATTCAAGACAGTGAGTTTTTATTACTCTTCTACCTCTCCTGTCAACATCAGTAATTCTGGGACCATTTATGGTTAGTTTCTTCATTCCTGTCAAAATATTTGAAACGTAGGAAATTGTCCCACCTTTATCTTTCCTGCTTGCTGTAAATTCTCTTGAATGGAACATCAAACACTATGGATTTTGATCCATCATAATCTGTTGCTCTTCTTGTGATTGTGATACAGAATTAAGCGAGGTGACCATTCATGATGTGTTAATTATTGTGTTCCTTTCTGGAGGAAACATAACAGTGAAGAATATATTTTCTGAATATTCTGTTCCAGATGTTCTGCTCTTGATCACTGTAACTTCTTTTGAAAGTTGAGAGTTTTTCAACATTCTTCGTGTATTTATCTGTTCCTAGTAATTGATAAAGTAATCTAAGTATGATTCAATTAATTCTTCTCTATTCATGATCCTCAATTCTGACAACAGAAAAGACAGACCTATCTGAGTACCCTCTTCATCTTAGTTATTTATAATCTTGACTACTTTTTAAAGTCCTCTCATTCTTTTGAACTTCTAGATCTTGACTAGAATTAAGCTTAAGATTTCTTCCCTTCTGGAGCAAAGAGAAGGTATCTTCCATTGGCAACACATCTCTGAGAGTCAATGGTTACTTTGTCAAATGTTGTGGAAGAGCACAATTTGGTGATCTGAATTGGAGGAGCCAGGACCAAATTGTATGATGATAAAACTCAGTGGAAAGTTCTCAGAGTTGACCTTGTAAGACATGAATTTGAGTTGTATATTCAGCACTAATTAATTAAGTGATCATGAGCAAGTCCCTAAATCACTTGAATCTCATTCTTCATCTGTAAAATGAGAATAAGAGCTAGTAGGGGTAACTCTGGCCAAAGAGAAAAAGTTGAATGTTCAAGAGCAAAAAAATTAAGAGTTCTCAGAAAAGATATCCAACTCCTTCATTTTGCAGATGGGGAAACACAAAGACAGTAAGCATCAGAGGTAAGATGTGAACTTAGATCTTTGGATTTGCTCTGTGTGTGTATGTGTGTGTGTGTGTGTCTGTCTGTCTCTGTCTCTGTCTCTGTCTCTCTCTCTCTCATCTTTTTAAATTTTGAGGAATTCAACAAGATATTGTTTGCAAAAGACACACCAGAAATAGAAAGACACCCAGAGAGTTAAATTAAAGGATGGGAGTAGAATCCTAAGCAAAGTAAAAAAAGGCAAGGGCAGCATTCATGATCTCAGAAAAATCAAAGGCAAAAATAGAACTGATTAAGAGGGGAAAATCTGTGAAAATACATCTTTCTGAAAGATATCATAGACAATGAATTAATATTAAAATATTACAACAAATGTTTCTGTTAAAGTGCTCATTTCTCAAACATATACTGAGTTTAGAATTGAGTCAAATTGATGAGTGATCAAATGATATAAACAGGTATTTTTCAGAAGAAATGAAAGCAACCTATAGTCATCTGAAAAAATGCTCTAAATCACTATTGATGAGCAAAATGCACATTAAAATATTTCTGGGATACAACCTCATACCTATCAGAAATAACAAATGCTGGACGTAGAGTTGCATATAGGAAATAGAGTTGCCACTCATTGCCAGCTGAATCCAGTGCCAGCAAAGAATCCTGTAATTTCTTTCTGACCAATGGTCCAAACTGTTTCCTGCATCATAACTGAGAGCTCCAAAAACTGTTGCCATTGATACCACCATACATGTGGACTCTAGGCAGGGTTCTACTCAGGTAACCTTCCTAGAGTCCACAGTAGACTCCTCTTGCTGACTTTCTAAGTTTTCTCAGTCCAGAAAAAATATCTCACACTGACCTTTTTTTTTTTTTGGGGGGGGGGCAGTCTGGCTCTCTAAAATTTTAATTGAGGGGTTATTTAAAGTTGTTTAGAGAGCAATACTGAAAGACATTAGGTGGGTTGCCTTTAATCCAACTTCTTGGCTCCTTTCCCTTAGTCAGCGCCATTATTTTTTAGAACTTATCACATTGTTTCAACAATATCAAACTATACATTTTGTTGTCCAAGAATTATAAGAAAAATGCTGGAATAGTGCATTCCATCAATTCAAGGAGAATTGCATATCCTTATTATAAAGTCTCAGGGACAGAATCTAGACCATCACTCAGATCAGAGGCCATCAAAATCTCTGCTTGCATCATTTATATTCTCATGAGCCTCCAGAGTTCTTCCTTCTAGGATGGAAAGGAGAACTTTTGACTCACTTGGATTGATAAGGGTATTAAGAAGCATCCAAGGCTGACATTCACTGCAGGAAAGTTGGCAGCAAATGGGACCACCTGGACAAGAGAGTGTGTAGCCTGAGCTTATTTCTCTTAAGGGAATATTCTTTGTTGATCCACCCTTCTCAAGACAAGGAAATTTCATGGCCACATTTTCTGTCTAAACACTGGAAAGCCTAGCTCAGTGAGCCTCAGCACTTTCCTGATTTATAAATCAGACAAGAAATATCTAATTGTCAATACTGGTCTGTTGACTGTAATTTTCAAGTCCTATTTATGGACATTCATAGAGGATGAATTATGTTATATAATCACATAGATTCAGCAATGCTCACTGTGCAGTAGCTTAAAAATTAGATTCTTATTTGATGCACAGTAAAGAAATCATAGATTTCATAATTTTTCCCCTTGTTGAATATTGCTTCGAATTGAAGCTCTTGGTTTAGACATAAACACAAAATCACATGGAGATAAATCTGTATATGCACATATACATATGTGTCCAACTGTGTATGTCTCTATATCTGTTTGTATAGATATAATACATATATATATTGTTTTGACCTACTTAAATAGTGACATTCATAATAGTCGTGATCAAAGGGGAACAGAAAGAAGAAACCTGAAAGCTAGGTAATACGTGATTAAGGTGGGGAAAATGTAAATTTCTGGCATAAAAATGTATGTTCAGCAAAAAAAAAAATTTGCATCCATTTTCATAAAAGCTATTTATGTGTCTAAAGTATGGCTACTGTCATAAAAAATCAGTAAATGGATAAGAAGAAAAGTCTAGGGCACCTTCTGATGTAAATAACAATGCAACAGAATGGATAGAGAGCTTAGATTTGGGAGGAACCATATGAAAATTCCACCTCAGACACGTAATAATTGTGCAATCCGGGCAAGGCTCTTAAACTTTCTCAATCTCTATTTCCTCATTGGCTAAATGGCAATAATGATATAAAAACTACTTATGAAACAAAGTTGTTTTAAGGGTCAAGTGAAGAAATATGCATTCGGCGATGCAATATACAAGCCAGTGGCCATTGTGACTCTGTGTCCTAGTTTGCCTTCAAACAAGCAAGGAATGGCATTCAAAATTCTACTGTGTGCCTCCTCAAAGATTCACAGAGGTTACAAAATACATTCTGTCATAATGAGTTTGAAGTGAATTGTTCCACAACTGACAAAGGCAGGTTTCTCCTAAAGAGAATGCAGGTGTCTAGGGCAAATGCAAATAAGGAAGTGAACAAACTGAGCAATACTTGACTGTGAAATAAGATGCTTAAAAACATTTCAGGAAAGAAAAGTTCTATTCTCATAATTTCTCCCCTATCCTCATTATAATCCATTTCCCGTTTGTACCATTCATTCAGTGTGTCGAGTGCGTGGTGGGACTCCTGGTAAGTAGATTTAGAAGCTGATTATGCTGTAGTCAACATATTCATTTAAATTTGAGCAGGGTGGCACATATGCTTTTTTCCCCCTCCCATAAATGAATTACTTGCCAAAAAAAAAAATTGGATTTAAAGCAGAAAATGAAATGCCCTTTGGTGGTGCTATAATGGGGTTAATAAATAGAGTGGTTTCTTGCTCTTCTATATTCACTTATCTGATTTAAATAATTCAATTCAATTACTTCATTTGCTTTTTAAAATATCTATTTTATTTGACACCTTCTGTCCAGATGATTATATTATATGCTGATTATGTTCCTCCTGGGATAGGTTCCTTTTGTTAGAAATTGGTAATTTTTCTTCCTTTCAAATGGATTGGAAAAACAACAACAAAAAAAAAACAAGAAAAAAGGACTGCTGGAAAAAGACAACCTATGAGTCTAGAGACTGGGGTTCTAGTCCTGATTCTGCCACTAAATAACTGTGTGACCCTGTATAAAGTCACTTCACCAAGCTCTCTGGATAGGTTATTGTTTTTGGTGTATTGGGGGGATGTATGTGTGTGTGTGTGTGTGTGTGTGTGTGTGTGTGTTTTTGCTTTGTTTTTCATCAATAAAATGCATTGGCTGGACTTGACAGTCCATCCAAGACTACTGTTCTGACTTTATAAAGTGCATGATGGGGCATGTCTGCTCCTCTGTGAGCTGCTTCTGTTGTTACTCAGAATAAACACAATTGAGTGACTGGAAGCAACAAATATTTTAAGACTTATCAAGATCTTTTAATGTGAAACTTTTGCTCAGCAAAAGGAGAATCTACTAAAAATAAACTGGTGAAAGATAGTCATTGTTCTTTATTTTTAACTTACAAAATAGAAGCAAGTGAAAGAGGGATGTGAAGTAAAAGGAGGAGGGGGAATAACCAAAGTATCACTCTCCAGCAGAAAATCCCTCTGGGTGTTAGTGTCTTCTCCTTCGAAAATACCTTGCCATCCGATCAAGTACCTTGTGTGTATTTAGTAACTCTTTTAGAATGTGAGCACCTTGAGGGCAGGAGTTATCTTTTGCCTCATTTTAAATCCCCAGTTTTTAACCCAGTGCCTGGCCTGTTGCAGGAGTTTAATGTTTTTTGATTTATTATTTTATCTACATATTAGATTGTCAGTCAGTGGACATGGATTAAAATCCTAATATAGCTACTTATGATTAGTGTGGTCTTTGATTGATTACTTAACTTTTTAACCCCACTTTTTTAATGTACATAAGGGAGAGGTTGAACTAGATAAGGGTTTCCTAAATCTAGAGCCCATTCATTGTTTTTAAATTATATAACAAAGGCAGCACAGTGGATGGAGAGCCAAGTCTGGACACAGGAGGATCTGGGTTCTAATTTGCCCTCAGATATTTCCTTGATGTGTAATCCTGGGCAAGTCACTTATCCTCAGTTGCCTAGTGTTAAATTTATAGTTGGACCTGAATATTTAATTGGTGGTCACCAAAGATTTAATTTCTAAATCCAAAAATGAATTATTAAAGTAAAATGTAATTTATTGATTATTTTTATAATAGAGGTAAGATAATAAGGAAGAGAGAGAGAGAGAAGAGAGAGAGAGAGAGAGAGAGAGAGAGAGAGAGAGAGAGAGAGAGAGAGAGAGAGAGAGAGAGAGAGAGAGAGAGAGAGAGAGAGAGAAAGCTCTGACATCCTCTGAACCAGTTAGAAATTCTAAGGTATCAGTCAGGGCAAAGACAATGGGCCTTTCTCAGAGGTTCACCCCTCCAGAAAAGGAAAGGAAGGAAGTCAACCTTTACACTCACCACAGTGACCATCTAAAAGGAAAGCAGCCTGAGGTCTCCTGCATGAGCTCTTCCAGGGGTTCAGTTCCACAGCCAAGTGTCTTCACTCCAAGTTTGAGTGTCTGTCTTCCAATCTCTCCTCAAGTGTCTCTCTTCACTCCAAGCCCAAGTGACTATCTTCCAGTCTAACTCCGAATGACTGATGATCTCTTCTCCAAATCTGAGTCACTGAAGATCCTGTGTGTCTCTGTTTTCCACTATTTAAAGACCTTTTTCTCTTGTGTCACCTCCCTTAAATTTTATGTCTACCAATCACAGCAAATGCTCCTCTCCAAGACTGCCCACTTTTTCACACGAGGGTCACAGACCTCCCACTCAATGTGTGAAATGGATGTTCATATCTTTTTTTGTGGCTAGTTCACACCTTTTTGTAGTTAGTTCATACCTTTTGTGGTTAAAATGGATAGATTTACTTTAAGTACTGGGTTTACACTTTGGGGATTAAAATATAAAAATAGACAGAGGATTACAATTTAATCTTCACAATAAAGGAAGAGCTAAGTACCTTTATTATTACAATCAGGGGAGAGCTAAATCCAATCTTCACACTAGCCTTTACATCTCTTCACTCATGGAACCAATATCAAGTATGGATTCAAATCAGAAGGCAAAGGTTTTTTTTTGAAATAAATAAAATAATATTACAATATAATGTTTCCTTTATAATACTATGTTTTATTTTATACATATCAAAACATTATAAGTTTACTATAGACTCCATTAGAAGCCAAATGGGTCCATGGCACACATACAAAAATATTTAAAAACCTCTGGACTATGTAATCTCTAAAGTTCTAATCTGCTCTAAATCTTATGGCCTTATAATTAATAACAATAAGAATACTTGTGCTTCATAATGACATTTTATTTCATCATGTATTTACAACATACTTAAGAAAATAATTAGAACCTGATTCCTGCATTAATAAATGGATTCACTAATTACTAAAGTCTCTCAACTGGTCACCAGTCTTTGTTGATGAGCTTCAGCCACTTTAGACAAGCTAGATTTTGGAGGATAGATATATAGAAATATAAATTAAATATCGAAATCCTCTCTAGCTTGGTCGGCCCTATTCAGACCTGTTCTGCTCAGGCATTTTTTGAGAATCCAAGGCCACTTCCATTCAGTGATGAGGTGCTGGAATAAATGTTGCCTGGAAGAAGCCAAAGAGAGGCAGATTTAGTTTCCATGTTAGGAAAAAATTCCTAATAATAATACTAGCTAACATTTATGTAGTCCTTACAATGTGCCAGATACTATGCTAAATAGTTCATAATTATTTATTTCATCTTAATACTGAAAGGTAGATGCTATTATTATACTCATTTCACAGATCGTGAAACAGAGACCACAGAGGAGAACTTGTTTTTCTCTTTAGTGACATACATGAATGTAGTAAATACAGGCTTCTCTGAAGTCCTTTATACTTCTGTATCTGTCCACATGTTTTCTTTTGGGGTTTTTCCCCTTTATTCAATGTGAATTCTTTGTAAAACTCATTGTTGTCGTTGTGTCCCCAGGAAGTATTATTGTGTATAACATATAATAGACACTTGGTAAGTCTTTGTTTAATGAAATCAATTAAAAAAAACAATAGTTAAACTATCAAAGTGATTCTATATAATATTGTAAAAATGAATAAAACAAAGCTTTTATAGATATTTTGTAGAATTCCCATTTAAACATAATTATACATATTATATACACTTTCAAGTCAATAAACATTTATTAAGTACTTAATGTATTCCAGGAAATCTATTCAGTGCTAAGGATACAACTTAGAATAAAAAAGAAGTCTGTGCCTTCAAGGAGCTTACAATCAAATAAAGGAAGACAACACCCCAAAATATGAAGGGAAAAAGGAGATGGCGGGTCACAAAAGGGGGTGCCTTGATGAGGCAACTTGTTCTATAGGTTTGGTGGAGCTGCAGGTTGAAAGTAGAATAAACCAAAAGGTGAAATCTTGCCCCCATAAAGGAAAGCTTAGGAAGGAGCTAAGTGCTCTACTCTCCAGTCCTCTAGACAGAGGCTATAGGCGACTGAGGAAGGTCTTATTTATGGCAGAAGATTCATAGAAGAGATGCCATATTTGGTGTGGTGATTATTTTTGATGATTTAGGGAAATGCTTATATATTTGTAAAATATATTCAAACTCTTTATTGAGCAGAAAGCTGATTAGTGAACATTTTTTAATTCAACATTTGAGTGTCTACTATATGCAAGGCACTGTGGCTAGAAAGACAAAGGAAAGAATCACTTCCCTAAAGGAAGATCCATTCTTCATGGGAGATATGACATGCACAGAGATGAATAACCAGAAGGCTATTTGAAAAAGAGAGCTCTATCAGCTGGGCGGGGGTCAATAAAAAGCTTCTTGTTGGAGGTATTATCATTGCCTAGAAGAAAGTTCACAAGGTGAGAAGGGCTTAAAAGCCACAGTTGCACATATATATGTGTGTGTGTGTGTGTGTGTGTGTGTGTGTGTGTGTACACATATAAAGGCTGAAATCTTTCTGTAAATCAAGTGTATATGATGAATCTTATTGATCCATTGATTTCTATTGTAAGAGTGAAGATATGTTGCTCTAAAGGGAAATGAAGGATCCTACAATGTAATTAAGTTAAACTTAATGAATTCAGTAAACCAATCAATTTATAAACCTTTATGAAGTGCCTACCATGTGTCAGACAATGAGCTAGACACTAGGGATACAAATGCCATAAAAGAGATTAAAAATCAGATGTATGGGAAAAGTCAACAGCTTCTATATGACTTCTTCCTCAGCATTCCATGGGAGACCCGTTAAATACTAATTTCTGGAATAATCTGCTTTTTGTGTTGTTGGGGTTTTTTTTTTGACAGAATGATGCTGGCAAGAATTCTGAATGAACCAATAAATGATCATTTGAGTAGACCATTTAATTAGAAGTCAAGGTCAAAGGGACCCCAAAATGTTTTAAATGAATGTTCAGAACCTGTAACAACAATTTCCACCTTTCTGAAAGTGGTAACACTTAATTATAATTCATTTGATTTTGTGAGAGACACTTTCTAGAGTGCTGCATGACATCTTTTTTAAAGGTAAAATAATATTTATTTGGAAACACCCCTGCAGTGTCTGAAGATCAAGGCTGATTATCAAAACACTTCTGAATTTTATAAATTCTAGAAGTTTGCATTTCAGTGCTGGATAATTATGCATGTAATGAGGCAAACCTTTCAATAAAAGAAGTTATGGTCCAAATTTGCTTCTCCTTCCATAAATTAGGATGCTCTCTGCTTTGCTGAGTAGATTCAAAAGAAGTAAGACCCTGATAACTAGCAACCCTGTTTTCACTCTTTTTTTTTTTAGCTTTTAAAAAAATTATTTAATTCCCAAATGACAGGGTAATCATCCCAACTTGACTGTGGGAGCTCAAAATTCTATGAGCACTGTTTTCACTCTTAAGGAAATCACCATTAAATGTACCCATTGACTGTAACAGGAGCTATATCTAGAAAAGGTCGGTCTACATGAGGTTTTTCTCAGCTGTTGCCAAGATACCCCACTGCCAGTATCCACTATATGGATAGAAGTAGAGAGAGGGTTGCCATCTCTTTGGATCACTAATGTCGATTGCTAGCTCTCTCACTTAGAGAAAAGAAATGAGCACACTATCTGGAAGAATATGCCTTCCACATTTGTTCTATTGTTCTTTTCTATAGAGTTTTATGAAAAACAGACTGAAAGTATCTCAGAAATAGGATTGATGTAAAAAAAAAATCAGAATCATATCCCCATCATGTATTTATGCTGAGATTTAAAGTGGACACCATATGCTAATAAGATGATGAAATTGGAGGGTTTTGAGAATATTGAGTATATGTGTGAAAAATGTTTCTAATTTTTATATTATTAAGATTTCATAAGATACATAATGATACTTTGACTATACTTTGTCACTGTGCTTATTATAAAACCTGCAAAAAAAAGATGAGAATAAATCTTAGCTTTCCTCACATTCTCCTCGGCAATCCTTTATCAGACAGCCTGATAACAAAAAATGATTATGTTCTCTATGGTATTGGAAATGGCTAATGAGGTCAATCGGAGCTTTATACGTGAGCTACATTATACTGGAAACTCTAGTACTGTGGTGGGCTGGGGAAGTAGAAATAGGAGAAGAAAGGCTTCTCTTCCCAACATCTTTTAGTGCTACTATAGCACGAAGAGAGCTGGGCTGAATAAGATGGAGAGTCAGAAAATCTGTTCAGTTTGATTCTACTCTATCCAACAAATATTTATTAAAAAATGACTATCAGGCAATGAGGACCCAAAGATAAAAAATCGTTTTTGCCCTGATCTCACACAGGCTTATAACCTATATGAAGGAGGGGTGAACATGAAGATGAACACAAATAACTATTATAAAAGTAGAATGTGATAAAGGCAAAGAAGAAAAGCAAACTAAGCATTCTACCAATATTTGAAAAGGGAGAGATTACTTTCAACTGGTAAGTCAGGGAAGACTTCATGATGGAGGTAGTGCTTGAGATAGTGCTTAAAGGAAGAGAAGGATTTTTAAAAGTAGAGACAAAAATCTTTGTACTGTGAGTAGGAGACTTCGTGTCCAAGTTCACAAAAACAAAAAGAAATCAGATATTTGACTGGGGTGGATAATAGATATAGGAGACCAATGGGAAATGAGAACAGAAGCAAATAAAAGATAAGTTGAAGGCAGATTGTGGAAGATCTCAAATTCTGGATTCTCCCTTAATGGCATTTGCATTCTCTTTCTGGTGATAGGGAATCAGTAAGGGCAGCTAGGTGATGCAAGAGATAAATAGCAAGTCTGGAGTCAGGAAGATCTAATTTCAAATCCAGCCTCAGACACTTAGTAGCTGTGTGACCCTGAGCATGTCACCTAACTCTACTTGCCTTAATTGCCTCATCTGTAAAATAAACTAGAAAATGGTGAGACACTGCATTATATTAGCAAAAAAAAAAAAAAATCCCAAATAGGGTCAAGAAAAGTATGCTATGATTGATCAAAAATAAGTTTTTTTGTGCCCGAGAATGAGTCCTACAAGAACGTTTGGCAGTTGTGTGTAAGATAAGTTGTAAGATGAGAACAAGAAGAATTTTCTATTGGAAAGGGGAATTATAGTATAGTTAGTCAAGAAATTAAAAGACTTGGGTTCAGATTCAACTTCTGAAATTGACTGTGTGACCACAAGGAGATAATTCTTTGAAACTCAATTTCTTTATCTATGCAAAAAGGACAACAATGATGAAAAACAGCATAGTACATTGTAAAACAGATTTTGGAATAGAGAATCGAAGGTTAGATCTTACTTTTAAAGCTTGAGTTTTAGTTTTCTCTTCTGTGAAATACATGGCCTTTGACATCCCTTAAATCTGTGATTCTCTGATAGTATAGGCAGTACTGAGCTCCATTGTTGGCTTTTGAAGGTCAAGTGGAATATTGTAGGGAAAGTGTGCAAAGCTCAAAGCACTATATAAATATAAGCCATTATTGCTCTGGGCTTAGTCTCTGATTAGTTATGTGACCTTAAGCAAGTCACTTGATATCAGTTTCTTCATCTTTAAAAGGGGATTAAAAATGCATGCCCTTTCTGTTCTATAAGCTTGCCTTTGGAAAAATAGAAAATAAAAGATTCATATAAACACATTTATTTACTTATTTTTAAAAATTTATTTAATTGATTAATTTAGAGTATTTTTCCAGGATTACAAAAATCATGTTCTTTCCCCTCTCCACAGACCCCTCTCATGACTGATGCATAATTCCACTGGGTTTTACATGCATATAAATACATTTATAACAAGAAAAACCTACTATTTCAATGCCCTATTATTGAGTGATATGATTTATGGTTGATCTGAGCATTTAGCAGTCATTGTCATTCAGATATGATTGGCAAAGACCCTTCTCATTTTCATATGGATAGTATAAGGTGGGAAATCTGAAAGCAACATACTTCTTTCTCTTCCTTGCTTCCAAAATGTTCTCTGTAGTTGTTTTGTTACCTTACTATGATGAGTGATTTACCAGAGCTGCTATCCAGTTAGATGGATTTGTACTGGAAAGATATATCTGTAGCTCTTATACCTTTTTTTTTTATTCACTTGCATTTTTCACTCTCCCGCTGTGGTTTCTGGGGTCTCTGAACAGCATCCCATTGATTTGTGTTTGCAGCTACAATTGTTTTCTCAATGAGGGATTTCTAATCCCTGTACATAAAAAAGACAACATTTGAAAATTGCATCTCCCCCTCATATCTGAATAATTCTTTAAATTGTATCAGAGAACTGAATAAAGATGGGTTCCTAGCAGCATCATAGGAAATGAGGCATCAGTGACCTCCAGAAAACAAGGAATTGATCCAGTTTCAAGCAAATGGCTTTCTTTTTCTTCAAAGAGGTTGCCTGAAGGTTGCTCTATGGCTAAATCTTTAGAGGACACGTATTGAAATGAAATCAACTTTTTCAATTCTCAGAAGATGCTGGTGTTCTCCAGTAAGAGTGAATACTGAAATAAATAAAGAAGATAGATCATCTACGTAACCTTGCCACGGGGTACAATGGTTGATATTCTCCGCTGTTAATCCAGGTAAAAATAAAAAAATAAAAAAGCATAATAGGAATGCAGGATCAAATCTTACTTGATACTCTTCATTCTCTCTTTTTTTTTTAAACCAAAATCTTCATTCTTAGAATCAATACTAAATATCCATTCCAAGACAAAAGGGCTAAGTAATTGGGATGAAGTGATTTGCCCAGGGTCACACAGGAAGTGTCTGAGGCCAGATTTAAACCCAAAATCTCTCATCTCCAGCCTTGACTCTGTCCACTGAGCAACCTAACTGTCCCCTTGATTCTCCTTAATGTACTCCATAGTGCAGTCAAATTGGGTAACCAGCTGTCCCTTGAATTTCACTTTACCACCTCCATTTTTTGCACATTTATTTAGATCATCCTCCCATGCCTGAAATTCAATTGAATTGAAATTGACATTTATTAAGCATCTACCTTGTATAATAATAGCTATGTGATCTTGAGCAAGTCATCTAACCTCTGCCTCAGTTTCCTCAACTATAAAATGTAATAATAATATCTAATTCCCAGGGTTGTTGGAAGGAACAAATGAAGGGACATTTGTAAATTGTTTGACCCACTACTTGACCAATAGTAGGAGCTACATAAATAATAGTTCTGGGTACAAAGACAAATATTAAATAATACTTGTCCTTGAGGGATCTATATTCTACTAAAAAGTCATACTACAAAGTCATTTGGGAGGGAATGCACTAATAGAGGGGAGGGAGAAGAACACTACAAAACCTGCAATCTATTTTTCCTTCATTTCTCCACATCCTTCCCCTCCAAATTTCTTTTTCTTCTAACCCAGGAGCTTTGTGATGCCTTTGGTCCTTCCAAAAGAAATTGTTCTCTGACTCCACAAATTTCCTTCAAGCACTTTGTGAGGATCTCCTCTTTGTCATGCAACTTCTCATTATTCATACATATATACACACAGTTACAGATAAGCAACCATGCAAAGCTGTGACTTGTGATCCTTCAATCACTTCAAGTTCTTTCAGGGCAGAGGGTCCCTCTATCCTTTTCTATCCCCAGCCCCCAGCCCAATCTCTTGCACATAGTAGGTAATTTAATAAATGATTATTGAATTATCGAGTCAGAAATTTTGATCGATAGCACTGAGACAGAAAGATCTTTTTAAAGCAACTATTGAAGCTGGTTCCTGTCCTAGAATAATTATGCCTACTGGCACATCCTTAATATAAGGTTTGCTTGTTACTGTATAGAAAAATACAGCCTGAAAGGCGAATCCTTTATTTCAAAGGTTGAACGGGCCATTTCCTTAAATTTCTTCCTCCATGCAGTGCATCTCTGAGCATATTGACAATTTCATTATGCTGAGTGCAGTAATTCATATCAACATCCCATCCCTGTTTTGAATTATAAAACATAGCTATTTAAAGAGTCAGGTATAGGCAAACTTATCTGTTTCTTGTCCTCCAGGGATTGGATTTTTGCCAAAAAAATGAAAGTTACAGAACATCTTCTTAAATTTAAACACTTCCTAAAATTGTCTTTTCACCAAAATGAGGCCACCTAGAAGATTAAAAGCTTTCTTTTTTTCCTTTAAAAAAACATAATTACATTCTAATTTAAAACTCTAATTGAGTGCACTTGTATTCTTAAGATGTTTCACTCCCCTTTGGGGACAATATTCTTATTAGTCACACCGGCTGTCTAATCATTTAAGGGTAAAGCTTCTCCCAACCATATACCTCTGTTGCAAAGCAAATGAGAAAGTGAAATCCTATCTTTTTGTAAGTGCAGCTTAGTTATGTACTTAAAGAAAACAACATCACATACAAATGTTTTCGAAAAGGAAGCTGCACCTCCTTCACTGGAAAAAATCTAGTTCAAATATCTGTACAATATTCTTTTTGATTTTGGTGGTCAAGTTTATGTAGATGTTAACCACAGAAATTTGGTTCTTGGTTTTTATCTATTCTTGAATCTTTGCTGTTTGACAAGTTCTAATTCAGGAAAACTCAACTGTTAAATTCTTAAGGATACCGAGAAGTAGTTGTATTTTTATTAGGGGAATTTGTCGTTTATGAATCAGTGGGCTTCTGATGTGTATATGTCCTGTCTACAGAAGGTTGTCTTTCTAGGTGTTTGATGGGCAGCCAGGTGGTGCCAAAGATAGAGTGCTGGGCCTGGAATCAGGAAAACCAGAATTTAAATCTGAACTCAGATACTTATTAGCTGTGTGATGCTAGGCAAGTCACTTAATCTTCTTTGCTCCAGTTTTTTTTTTTATATGTTAAATAAGCTAGAGAAAGAAATGGCAAATCATTTCAATCTCTTTGCCAAGAAAACCTTAAAAGAGTCAGACACAACTGAAGAAGGTGTTTGCTTAGTAGATGCTATAAATTGTTTTTAGGACCGCAGAGATGTGTCTTACAGTTTCTAACTATTCCTTGAATATCTTCAATTATCAAATAAGTATCATCTCCTTACAGATAACCATTTTGTATATTTCCAATAACAATTGCTTAATCCTGAATAAATGTTACAAAGTCCCTCTGTTTTTGCTAACAAATCTATGAGTCAATCATATTTCCTTGGGGACATATGTTGTTGTTGTCATTGTTGTTGATGTTGCTGTTGAGTCATTCCAGTTGTGTCTTCTGACTTTTCATAACCCCACTTGTGATTTTCTTAGCAAAGATATAGGAATGATTTGCCATTTCCTTCTCCAGCTCATTTTACAGATGAGGAAACTGAGAAAAATAGGGGTAAGGGTCTTGCCTGGGGTCACACAGCTAGTAATTGTCTGAGGCTATATTAAAATTCAGAAAAGAGTCTTCCTTTCTTTTTTTTAACCTTTGCCTTCCCTCTTGGAATCAATATTGTGTATTGGCTCCAAGGCAGAAGAGTGGTAAGGGCTAGGCAATGGGGGTCAAGTGACTTGCCCAGGGTCACACAATTAGGAAGGGTCTGAGACCAGATTTGAACCTAGGACCTCCCATCTCTGCCTAGCTCTCAGTCCAGTGAGCCACCCAGCTGTACCCAAGAATCTTCCTGACTACAAGCCCAGCACTCTATGCCTGTACCACTTAGATATACTGTAGGTTATCACAGAAGACATTTTGATTCTACTCTTAGGAGGCTGGTGTTGCTTTAAAACTTGCTGCTTCCTCTTGCTTAAAACTTGGCCTCTACTTTATTGCCCAGTTGGCATTTCCAAATTGGCCCATTGACTTTCTAGCTCTTCTGTGTTTGTTTGTTTGTCCATTAGAACATGAGTTAACTAAGGACATTTCTTTTTCAAGTTTCTTGTTTGTACTGGTATTCCCAGCATTTAGTACAGTAGTTGGCTTTTGGGTAAGCGCTTAATAAATATTCTATCTATCTATCTATCTATCTATCTATCTATCTATCTATCTACCTATCTATCTATCTATCTATCTATCTATCTATCTATCTACCTATCTATCTATCTATCTATCTATCTATCTATCTATCTATCTATCTATCAATCTATCTACCTATCTATCTATCTATCTATCTATCTATCTATCTATCTATCTACCTACCTATCTATCTATCTATCTATCTATCTATCTATCTATCAATCTATCTATCTATCTATCAATCTATCAATCTATCTATCTATCTATCTATCTATCTATCAATCAATCTATCTATCAATCAATCAATCTATCTATCTATCTATCTATCTATCTACCTCTCTGTGTATAAGTCTGTCTATTTATAAAATGAGGGTAAAAAAAGATAAATTCTTAAGCTATCTAAGAAGAAATCAATCAGCATAATGCTGTGAGATATGTTTTATGAAACAGGGATGCCTTCATTGTAGTGTACTCTGCATGTTCTAGACCAGCTACTCTCCTGTTTTTGTATGGCTTCTAACTTAAGAATATTTTAAAAAGTAAAATAAAGGTTTATTTTTTAAAATAATTCTTAGCTCAGGCTATGCAAAGACTGGCCACAGGTTGCATTTGGCCCAAGGCATAGTTTGCTGATCCTTATTCTAAAGAATAAAGAAGGGAATCGTAGAATCTAACTCCATAGAGAAAGAGCACATAGTACCCCCAGTATTATGTATGACTAGACTTCAAATCAGTCTATCATTATGAGTATCTTTTGCAGGCACTGTAGATAAAGAATTAATAATAGGAGGAAGTCAGGTTGGATCACTATCAAAAATTTCAATCATCCATAACTTTTTTTGCTGTTGCCAATGTTTATCTCTTTATAGAGGGGGTTCGTCAAGTCCATATTGCCAACTGGGGTGAGACCTTTGTCCCAGGATTAAGCTATTTCCTTATTCCACAACACTTAAAGATAATTCTCTGAATCACTGAGAGCTAAAAACATAAATGGAGATAAATAGAGGTGAGAGGATACAGGAAGGAGAGGGCCAACACCCAGAAACTCAGTTTCCTAGAGAGGAAGTCTATGTATGTACAAATTCCATTCATGGAACCACTTGGTCCTAGGATAATAGTAGATCATAATGTGGTCCCACTAAAATCAGAGGTAGAACAATGAGGAGTATCTGAATTGTTCCTGGAACTTTAAGAACACAAGCCAAAAACAGTGAAACAGCAAAAATTTGGAGAAATTGCTAAACATGAGAAGTATAAAAGTTAAAATTAGATCTCAATAATAAAAATATTATATTTTAGGAGATTTATTAAAGATCATTTGAAATAAAGGAATAAAAGAGATACAAAAGAAAAACCATGTGCCTGTTCAAAATCCCCATATTTACCACCACCATGCTTGTGACATCAAGCCAAAGAGGGAGAAAGTAGGGCTGCCCCCTCAATTTATTCCCTGTCTACAGGAATACGTAATGACAGGAAGTCAGTGGTCTCCAGGGAAATGTAGTTCTTTTTTAGGGTAACAGATTTTCAATTATACAGAAGGAATTACTGGACTAATCCTCAAGGGGATAAGGCGGGTTCTTGGCTAACATTTATTTCATGAATCTAATACCAAGGAGTACCTCAAGTCAGAAAATAATGAAAAATTGAGCTGTAAATAGAGGAGCAAAGCTTAAAGTATATTGATTCTATGTGGTATGTATACCATGAGATTATAGAATATGGGAAACAACCTTTTATTTTTTATTTCTTTATTTTCCTTTTAGGTGGAAGGTAAGGTGATTGCCTAAAAAAGAATAGTCCTGTAACTCTGGACAACTGTCTAGTTCCTTGGAAAAGTGGGATTAACTGGAAGGATTCTTCCATTCTCACTTACCCTGAATAATCCTGCCCTTGTTTTTGCCCCATATAATTTAGGAAATTCCTATCTGGAGAAATGAAATTTCTTGTTCAATGTCACACAAGCAGTCAGTGACAGAGCTGGGATTTGAATTCATTTCCTCTGACTCTACCTGTAGTGGGTCTTTCCAGTATACCAAGTCACTGGGCTCCCATTGATAATGGCACCTGAGCCTAGCAATACATGGCTCCATTGTCACCAGAATCACTTGCTAGTATAGATTATTTCATTAAGAAGGCATGTCCTGAAGAAATTGGAAACAGATGATAAATTACATTACTGCTAGGATGGATGTCCAACATCAAATACATAGCACTTTGGCCAAAGGCAGCTAGGCTTAGATGATACACATTTGTGCCCCCAGATCAATTAGAGTCATCCCAAATGTGTGGGTGGTCTTGAGCATGTGCATGTGCAGGTGTACAATGAAGATATTGAGAAATGGGTACACTGAAGACAAGCTTTACTTCCTTGAAAAGACTCTGGGATGAATTTCATGAAAAACCTTACATACCAGCATGAAAAGAATTCAAACCCACTTCACATTCTCCTGTATAAAGAAGTTTCTACTTTCCCATTACAAAAAAAATATTCATAGTGAACTTTATCCTTTTGTATAAAAGTAATAAAAACCACCTCGCTTTGAGGTGGGCAAAAAAAAAAAGAAAGATAATGTTTAGGATCTGTGCATTCCAGCTGTCTTATTTCTTGCAGATAAAACGATCTGACAAAGGAAAGGGTCCCAATTGTCCTTTTTGATTTTTAGTTGAATGTGGGGTGCATGCTGGTAATTTGCAGACTTCCTTCCTGCCTTACCTCTATTCCACGTTGGGAGGTCACAGTGTTGGTCACCTAAACACTGGCACCTGAAAGATGTACTTTAATATGTCAAAGATTTGAGCCATGGATTTCAAATACAGAATCTTCTTGACTACAGATTTTCATGCAGCCCATAGATCTTTCGTTAAAAGCACCCAGTACATGGTTGGGCACACAATAGGAGCTCAGAAAAAAATGTTTGTGGAATGAAAGAGGAAATTGGAAAATTGGAAAACTTGGCATGGCCTGACAGCCTAGAAGAACAAAGTTGTTTGAATTAGCCTTTGAGAATAACTGTGACCTAAAATAGGGCGTGATTTTGAGCATACCCCAAGGGATCTGATTCTCCAAAGAAAGCACTGTCTGTCCCTGAAAACTAGTACCTAAATAACGGAAAAGAATTTCACAGGATCCATGACCCAGAAAGTATTTTTCTGACTTAAAATCCCTCAACAAGAAAGTTGGAAGAGAGAAAGAACAGCCCTTAAGGGTCATCCAGTCCAACATTCTCAAAAATTCACTTCCATGGAAATTAACATGGTCTCCAACCTGACCTCTCTTTGAACCCCAAATCCCCTGCACCCTAAATTGTCTATAAGATGTTATTTCTATCTCAAGCCCTTTAGCTTTGCTTTGAATCATTCCCCTAAACTTGTTTTACTATTTCTGCCTATAAAACAGAGACAAATTGTATCTCAGCTGGTCTCTCACATTCAAATTGGTGGTATTTGATTTTTTTGTGTCTCCTTTAAATCTCCTATCCATCCAACTTCCATATCCTATTTATTCTCCTTCCCTAATAGGTTTATATTCATCCCCTTTCATTTATTCCCACTCTCACAATCCATCTAGGTCTATACTAAGACATACCTTTTTCGCTATCCACCATTGTATAGTCGATAGGGTACACTGGACATGGAGCCAGGAAGACTTGGTTTTAAGTCCTAACTAGAAACTATTTATGTACCTCTTGGCATGCCACTTCAATTTTCTAACTCTCAATGTTCTCATTTGTAAAATGAATTAAACCTGATTTCCTTTCACATTTTAAATCTATGATTCAAAGGTTTATTAGAGAATATACTTTCTCTCAATTCTACCTCTAACCCATCCTTCATACTACTTCCACAATAATCTTTCTTTAGCATAGACTTAACTTTCGTGAGTTCAAGTTTGACCTCAGACACTATCAGTGTGTGCTTGGGCAAGTCCCTCAAATCTATTTGCCTTAGTTTCCTTAACTGTAAAATGAGTTGGTGAAGGAAATGGCCAAAGCTCTCTAGTAACTTTGACAAGAATAGCCCAATTGGGTACACAAAGAGTCAGATATGACTGAAATGACTGAACAACAGGCATACATCAGGTCATGCCTTTCCCCTGCCTAAAGATCTTCAGTGATATGCTATTGTTTGCTAAGTAGTGTCTATACTTAATGTTTGAAGCTCTTCTCCATCACCTTTCTAGCCTTATTTCATATGATTTACTTCTATTTTTGCATGTTACATTTATACATTTACATGTATAATTTATATATTTGCACATTTAGCCAAACTGGATGATTATTTGTTCTGTGAACAAGGACTATGTTCTTTTTTTCTGTGGCTTTTCTTACATTGTTTCACATCCCTAAGAATATCTGCTTCTCATCTGTGAAAGTATTCCCTATTATTTAAAGACTTATTTGACTTCCAGGGACTCCATGAAACCCTCTCTCATCCCCATCTTGACTTCATAGCAAGTAATCCTCTTGCACTTTCCTAATGAACTTTAAAAAATTGTTGAATCAATTAGAACTGAATAGTCATATGATATTATACCTTATGATTATTTAGGATTGTGTCATCCCTCTAATCAAACTTAGTCTTGATGACAGGACTGTGCTTAATCTAAGCTATATGTCTTCCTCCAGTGTCTAACACAGTGCTCTGACCACAATATTAAATGAAAGAAACGAGACATGGTGGAGGGAGGGAAATATTAACATATACCAGTCCTCAACCCTGCTTGGTCTGCCCAGATTGTCCAAGGTCACAAGCTGAATTTTTAGGATGGTCTTTTTTAATATGGATCCAAAATTCATTTTGCTATTGTTTGAGATAATGATACCATAATTCTGATTGGTAGAATATAGTTGTATGTAGGTTTATTTTTATTTTAATATAATTGGGATTTATTTTTTTTAAGATAATAGGATCACAGATCTAAAGTTGGAAGAAGGCTGAATCCATCTGATCCAGTCTCTTCATTTTATGGATGATGAAACCTAAGTTCAGGTAATTTATGTAAATAATTATATAAATAGTGAAAATTGGGTAAATAATGATTTGACTGAGGTTACATAAGTAGTAAAGTTCAGAAGATCAAGAAGCATAATTCTAATCTTTTTCTTTCATAATAATACAACATTTTAAAATATTTAAAAGCAATTATCATTCCCCCAAAGTTTTCTTTCCTTTATGTCAAATGTACTCTATTCCTTCAACTGCTTCAGGACATGGTTTTGAGACACATTCCCACAAGGATCACACTATTCTAGATATAGCCCACATAAAGAGAATTTTTTTATTAGTTTTATTAGTTATTAGTTTTTTCTAAGAGATCACCAAACCATCCTCTAAAAAGGCAAAAGCAAGGACAGCAACCACCACAAACCAGATAATGGCATTGAGAATTTGACTACTTTAAAGACCATATGATTTAGTGAATCATGTATCAGATCATTTTTCACAAGCAGATGATTTTTAAGACTCTTGAAGGGATCAATCACATCTGTCCATCATAGAATTTTGGACATGGGAATGGACATTAGAGATCTAAGTCTTTTCAAAATCCTTCATTTTATAAATGAGGAAATTGAACATCAGAGAGATTACACTCAGCAAGGGAAGTAGTATCTCACACACAAAAACATGGATCATTCGATTCTGAATCCAAAGACTCTTTCTCTCATACCGTACTTCCTTAAACATTATTGAGCTTGATAGTAGTGAGTAGTCCTGGTCTATTTCTCTGCTAAATTCAGCACACATTTCATTGATCTTTGTAGGGTGGCAGTCAATTTTCTCCATGCATACAAGAAGAATTTTATTTTCTTCTTATCGTTTCAATCATTTCAATCTTGTCTGATTTTTTATGTCTCCATTTGGAGTTTTTATTGGCAAAGATACTTGAATATTTGTCATTTTCTTCTCCATCTTATTTTATAGATGAAGAAACTGAAACAAACAGGACTAAGTGTTTAGCCCAGAGTCACACATCTAATAAATACCCGAGGCCAAATTTGAACTCAGGAAGTTCTAGAAGGAAGTCTTCTAGACTTCTGGTCCAGCACTCTATCAACTGTGCTACCTATCAACTCATGAAGAACTTGCTATCAATCATTAATGATTTAATCTACTGATTCCAGCAGGACTTTCTTGCACATTCACAATTGCATTTACAACCTTGGGTATAGAGTTCAAATAGACCAACTTAAGCTCCATATCAAGGATTCATAGCCATTTTGTATATTATAGACTCCATTGGCAGGCAAGCTAATGATTCCTATGGACTCTTAAGAATAATGTTTTTAAATACATAAAATAAGTATGAAATTATTAAAATAAATTGAAATCCAGCTTTCAAAAATATATGTATCTATATTTTAGCAATATAGTACAACATATATAGTTATCATTCAATCATTTTCATTTATTTCGGACTTTGCAACCCTACTTGGGGTTTTCTTGGCAAAGACACTAGAGTGGTTTGTCATTTCCTTCTCCAGATATTTGACAAATGAGGAAACAGGCAAACAAAATGATTAAGTGGTTTGCCCAGGATCACATATGAGGCCATATTTAAACTGAAGAAGATGAGTTTTTCTGACTCCAGAACCAACACTCTCTCCATTATGCCTAGCTGCTCTGGAGGTAGATACCAATATATGATGTAGATATTCAAATTCACAGATGTCCCAGGTTAAGAAATTCTGATCTAGACCTTAAGGGTCATCTAGGTCAATTTCTCATCTGTGATAATTTCTACTCAAAGTCTATTGAGACGCCCACAACCCTAGATGCTTGTGGCCCAATCTTTCCTTGTATCTATTTCATAGAGATTTATTCTCCTTCTCCCAAAATTCTCCTTGAGGGTTTTGTCTATTTATTCCCAGAATTCAGCCTAGTGTCTGATACATAAGAATTGTTTAATAAATGCTAGTTGAATGAAAGGAACCCGAGGTTCAGAAGAGTTCAATGACTTGCCTAAGGTCATATAAGTAATAAGTCAAACAGCTGGAATTTTTACGCAAGTACACATGACTCCAAATTAAGCTTTCTCTCTATTTGCCAAACTGCTTCTCTCTGAAGAGATTCTCTCAACCCACCAGTTTTCATGAAACAGGATTGAGAAAGAACAAATTGAAATTTAAATATCATGCAGGCTGGAACAAACACATGAAACACAGCTTTTGTACCAGAATAGCCTATCAATTAGGATTCAAAAAATGCCCAGATGAGTTAACTACATAAAATGGTAATTGTCTTTTTAAAAAGTTTTAGTCTTCACATATACACCCTTGCTCTTTTGAAGAAGAAAAGATGTTTTTAACATTTAGAATCATCATTCTGATTTTTAATGCTGTGCCCGGAGGTCTTAACTCAAAAAGCATCATCTTTGTTCTAAATTTAAAGCTTGTAAGGAGAAACAAACCTAATTATACACAGTATGCTGAAAATTATATCTTAACCACTAATCAGTTGCTTAGATGGAACAAATTCAAGTCTGCAAAGTGTCACATTTCCAATCCCAAATTCCCATTAGAATTTCTAGTAGTTCTTTATATAATTCTTTAGAAAACTAAAGTCACCCATAGACACTGAAATCTCAGAAGTCTATGAAGATTGAGACTCCATGTCTTTCTACATCTATAAAAAAAATGGGAAATGCAATATAAAAAATGGAAAAATCTATATGAATTATGTATCATTTATTAGTTGATATAGACGACAGGTTTCTTACAATTTACATTTAACATAGACCTATTCCTTTCAAATTATCTATCTATCTATCTATCTATCTATCTGTCTGTCTGTCTGTCTGTCTGTCTATCTGTCTGTCTGGATAGAAAGAGGAAAGGAAATCATTCTCTTCCTTGCAGTCAGAGAGCACACCAGAGAGGAGTCTAAGCAGGGTTCAGAGGATCTGGACCTAAGAGAATCTTGGGCAGTGATGGGCAACCTTTCGAGTTTGGTGTGTCAAAATTTGCCAAAAAACCAAGCATAACTCAGGTGGTGTGTCACTTTGAGAAAAAAAAATAATTCCATGATATTTATAGTTTATATAACAAAGATGTATTATTATAATATATAACTGTATTTAATAAACCAAAAGCTAATTAATTAACTTATCTGCTGATTGACTTCTTTGTTCATCTGTCAGTCGGTTTCTTTTGTGGGTCTTTGTATTATTTAACTTGTGAGGGGTGCCATGAACTTAGATAAGTGAGGGGGAGGGGAATTCTTTAACTAACCTGGCTATTAGTGACTTTTTTGTTGCTGAATTTCATTAACCAAATCTTCAATTGAAGGTTGGTATTTTGTACACTTTAGTCCCAAGCAAGTGTACTAATTTCATCTGTCAATCTGTTTCTTTTGTTGGTTTTGATATTATTTAACTGCCTGCAAGAGCTCCTTCTGCCCATGCTCCTCTTCCCCACCCCCGCAGGAGCCCCATGAGCCTCAGCTGCACCCTACTCCCACCCACCCCTGTCCCACCCCACCCCCCTAGCTCTTGGAGCAGCCCTTCCCCCAGGCCAGTGGGGCATGGCCATGGCCATGGCTGCAGGCATGAGGCAGCTCCTGGGCCCTGAGGCATGCTGAGTCCACAGGTGGCCAAGTGGCTATGTGTGTCAGTTCTAGCAAGTGTCATAGGTTTGCCATCACAGATCTAGGGGAAAGTCCTGGTGGTATCTACCTTCTTTGATATCTTTGAGCATTTACGATCAGTAGCCCTTATCTGAGGGAGAGAAAGTCAAGAATATAAAAGGAATTCATTTTTAAAATGTAAAGGAAGGAAATGTATTATAAAGTAGTAATGATGATAACTCTCTGATACTGGCTAAGAAAAGAAAAGTAGATCAGTGGAATAGAACAGATATACAGCAAATAGCTAAAAAGATAACTGTTTTTGAAAAAAAATAAAGATTCAGGATTTTGGAATAAGAATTCACTTTTCAACAAGAATTATTGGGAAGACTGGGGAGCAATCCTGCAAAAGCTATTTAAAGTGTGAATTCTTTATTTCTAGCTGCTTTCAGGTTTTTTTCCTTTCTCTTTCACCTATGAGTACTGGATTTATTCTAGAAACATTCCTGGAAGTTTTGATTTTGGGATTTCTTTTGGGAGGTTATTTTTTTTTAATGTCTGCTTTGCCCACTTGTTGTAGGATAACTGGGCAATTTCCCTCTGTATTTTCTTGAAATATGATAACTTTGTTCCTTTTTCTGTTCATAGATTTCAAATGTAGCAATATATGTTTTTAAATGTTTATGTTTACCCAATTACATCTAATGCCAATTTTGATCAATAATTCTTAAACTATTTTACCTCAATCTATTTTTTTCTTTCAGTTATTCACACATTTCCTTCTACTTTGGTTATTGCTTTTGATATCTCACAGAATCATTAACATTCCCTTGAAAACTCTAATTTTTTAGAAGTTCTCTTCAGAGATGTTTTATATATCTTTTGCCATTTGGCCAATTCTGATTTTTTAAGAAGATATTTTTCTTTAGTATTTTATGCCTTTTTTCTAAGCTACAAATTCTCTTTTTTAAATACTTTTTTAAATATAGCTCTCATTTCTTTTCCATATTTTATCTTGGTTACTCATTTCATTTTTAAAACCTTTCTATATCTTTGGTTTTTTTTTTTTAATTCTTCTTAGACTTGTAGCCAATTCTTTGAGACTTCACTGGCAGATATTTTCAAGTCATTGTCTTATTCTGAGTTTGTATCTTAAGTTTCCCTGTCATCATGGTAGCATTTTATGGTCAGATCATTTAGATTTAGATTAAAAATCTCATCTCTGTCACTTATTTACTACTTGTTTATCTTTGCAAAACCATCTCAGTTCTCTGGACCTCAGTTTCCTCCTTGCAAATAAAGGGGGTAAATGACAGCCTTCAATTCTAAATGCCACATTCCCAATTATGATTCTATTCTTTATCTCCCTGTTCATAATAGAAGATCAATAAATATTTATTTATTGATTGAATGAATACTATAATTATCCTGGTGGTGTCTATTTAGGACATTGGTAACACCAATGTACACAGTACTTCTATAGGTTAAAAAAATAGCAGTTCACATGAATGGTGTTCTATGAATTTAATTAAGATTTTAAACTCTGGACTAATGGTCTAAACTGCAGTCCTTTTTGATTCCTCTTGATAGTTGTGGCATTTTGCCATAACACTGAACACCCTGAAGAACCATTTGCATGAGTAAGTGCATAGTTCATGTGGAGACAAACTATATTCTGAAATCTCTGGTGCCTATATTTCCTCTGAGAGAAAATTAGGTATCTTTGAAGTTTGTGTTAACTTATTCAGGGTAGAAAGGAACTAATGAAGATCTCGGAGGTGCCTGATTTATAACTAGGGAACTGGGAAGACATATGTAAATATTGCACCATGTGGGGTAAGTGCACTCCTAGATGTGAATTTAAGCTTAAGGCCAAATGCATCTATGCTTTCATGAGTCTTAAGTGTATCCACAGGGCATTCATTCATTTATCACAGAAGGAGATCTTCATGTTTTGACACTAGGAAATGAACAGAAAATCTGATTTTTCCCATTTTATTTTCATCTAATAAGAAAACATACAATTTTGACTTAATTTAATTAAAAAATGGCTGTTGTTAAGTTTAAAAGGGAAAGTAGAATATTTTATTAATCTTTTTTTAAGTCAAACTCTAAATTTATTCATTAATTTAATTCCCCTTCTAGACATGCTGACTCTTTAGCCTTCACAATCATGACTTAATCACCTTTTCACCCTGGAACATCCCCTAGTTCCCAAGGCCTTCTCACCCTTGAACATCATTCTACCATACTGGCCCTCTTTTCCTATTGATGAGTTCTTTCTGAAGACTAGCATTCTAGGGAAGCATCCATGGAAGACATGCTTCATTGCTCTTTCAACTACACTTCTATTTTTTTTAATAAACCCTTAACATCTGACTCAGAATCAAGATTGTATATTGGTTTCAAGTCAGAAGAGTGGCAAGAGGTAGGCAATATTTATAGCTCCATCACCCATCAAGGCTATTGCTTCTCTTATCTTTCTCTCGTAGTCTCCTTAGGATGTTCATAAGGCTCTATTGTCATTTCCACTTCAAATCACCACAGGCAGTATTCCCTGAACCTCTATTTTCTACCATGGTTTGACATTACTCTGTTCCTATGTAGAGCTACTGCTTCTATCACCATCTAATAGAGCTAGATTAAATAATTTGCCCAAAGATACACAGGTAGGAAGTGTCTGAGGTAGATTTGAACCCAAGCCTCCAGTGTCTAGGTCTGGCTTTCTATCTACTGCCTCCACAACTATAATTCTTGATATCTAGGTTCCATCACCATCCCTCCATTCAAGTACCTTCTCCCTTCCTGCTGTTCTTCACCTATTTTCTATGTTTAGCCTTTTCCAGTTAGAACATAAGCTCCTTAAGGGCAAACACTATCTTTTGTATGTATCTCCCAGCACTTAACCCAGTGCCTAAGCACATATAAGTACATAGTAAATGTTTGTTACCTGCCTGCCAACTTTTTGTTATTGTTAGTGGTGGTTGTTTATTTGTTTCAATTTTATTTATCTGCATCAATATTTCCCTCCCTAAATTTGTGCTAATAGCTAAGACCTCTACATTTTCATCTTGCACCAATTAAACTTTGTTATTTAAATTTCTTTTGGTTATTTTCTGCAGACATTAAGATAGGATGATAGATGAGGGAAGCTAGCTTTTTCTTTGAAATCACCAGTGGAAGAGAAAGTTAAAACAAGCAAACAAACAAATAAAAGACCATCTCTATTAATTGAGAACTTAGAATTCCTTTTTGTTTTGAAACAACAGTGTTCTAAATGGTTGTTGTTCAGCCCTTTTCAGTCATATCCCACTCTTCATGACTCCATTTGGAGATTTTCTGGGAGAGGTTTACCATTTCCTTCTCCAGCTAGTTTTATGGATGAGAAACTGAGGCAAACAAGGTTAAGTGACTTGCCCAGAGTCACACAGATAGTAAGTGTCTGAGGCCAGATTTGAACCCAAGAAAATGTGTCTTCCTGATTCTAAGTCTAGTGCTTTATCCACTGTATCATTTAGCTTCCTATAATGATAGGTAGGGTTAAATTGATATTACATTATGATAGCAGCCATAACTCACACATTGATAGTTGATTAAGGTTAGAAAAGCACTTTCCTTTTAATTCTATTAGTTGGTAGTGTAAGCACTAACTTTTTTCACAGATGAGGAAATTAATGAAACTCAAACAGCAGTTATTATAACTGGGATTCAATCGGAAGTTTTTTCCTGTCTGAAAGTCCATTGCAATATGGTATCAACTAGGCTACCTAGACTTTCTCTCTCTGTCTCTATCTCCATCAGTCTGTCTGTCTGTCTGTCTGTCTGTCTCTCTCACTCCCTGTCTCTCTTCCCTCTCTCCTGTCTCCTTTCTCTGTCTCTTTCTCTCTCTGTAGCCTCTATCTCTGTCTGTCTGGAAAATGGGCTGATTTAGTTCCAATGGTTGGTCTCATGATGAAAGATCACATTCTGTTAGGAAAGAAATAGAAACTATGGAAGCAAATGACAACTCTATTAGATGGAGATAGGAGTAGCTCCGTGAAGGAGCAAAGAAATGTTAAAAGATGGCAGAAGATGGAGCTTCAGTGAATGGCATCTGAGGTAAATTGAGGTGGAAATGGCAATGGAGCATTCCAAGAAAACTATGAGAGAAAAATTAGAAAAATAATAGCCTTTATGTGTGATAGAGATAAGAATATCCAGGCTACGTAGATATCTCAGCATAGAAACAACAGCTGCTCATCTCAAAGCATGGGGTTTCTAAGAATTTATTCCCCTCATTAAACTGGGAAGTTGAAGTTATACAATTATGGGGCGGGGGGAAGAGGCAACTGAGAATGACTCTCTTGTTTCTTTGTCTTTGTTGTTTACTTTGTTATGCTCTCCTTATTTAAGGTTTCCCCTGTGATTTATCTTCTTCTAAGATAGAACAAGTTAGAAGGAAGACGGGGTCAAATATTTGCCTCTACTGTGAACCTACATAGTGGTATGAACCAGAGTGGGACATAAACTCTCCCAATCAGTTGTCATAATAACTGTAATGTTGGTCCCTCACTTCACAGTTGAGAACTCTGAAACTCAGAGTTCAACACAGTTGCCTATGTGCACACAGCTAATAGCATTGGGGGGCTAATGCAAACTGAGGAGGTTTTGAACTCCCAAACTTGAAGTTCTCTCCTCCATGCGATGGCTAACTCTATGAAAAGTTGACATTTATAGAGGACTTTAGTGCTCACAAAGCACTTTACACACATTATCGCATTTGATTGATTGAACTTTATGGGCTAGAAAAGCATTTGTAGATGGGTCTGGGGTCCAAATGATTACTTACTAGTCAATCAAGTATTTTTAAAACATTCTAAGTATGAGGTACTCTACTAGGCACTGGGAGTGCAAAGATGAATTTTGAATGACTATGGATTCTAGGAGCTAGCACTTTAAAGTGAAAAAAACATGCAAAGGTGGACATAGACTCATACACCTACATACTATATGTGATTTTAGGTAAGTATCATTATTTATATCATGTATGTATGTGTGCATGTCTTTCTGTACCTATCTTCCAGCTCCTACGCACACAATAAACCTATATTCATACATATATTTATATACACACATATGCATATATCTCATGAAGCAGATGCAAGCTAACCTTAAAAGTGAAGACAGGAGCAGGTGGGAGGAAATTCAGAAGGTAGCATTTAAGAGAAGTCTTGAAGCTAATGAGGAATTCAGAGTTTTAGAAGTAAAGGGGCAAAGCATTCTAAGAAGAGGAAATAGTTTGTGTAAAGGACAGGGAAGACGGTATATCTGGATGGTCAAGTGAATAGTCAGTAGTAATATATTGAAACAGGTTGGAAAGATAAGATGGGATCAGGCTCTGAAGAACTTTAAATACCCAAAGAGGAATTTATATTTGGTCCTAGTGATGAGGTAATCAGTGGAATTTATTAAGGAAGAGGACATTTGATAAGACTTGTGCTAAAAAAAAAGGCATTGATGGCTACATCCAGGCTAGATTGGAGTGAAGAGAAATCCAAGGCAGGAAGCCTATGTAGGAAGTGAATCAGCCATTACTCTACTTTAGGCAAGTAAAGATGAGGGCTTGAGCTAGTGAGAGTAGAGAGAAGAGAAAGGATGTGAGAGGTATTGTAGAGGGGAAAAGATTCGGCAACTCAATGGATATGTTGGTTATGTCAAAGTGAGTACCGTTGGTTGATACCAAAATTGTAGAGCTAAGTTGACTAAAAGGATTATAGTAACTTGGACAGCAAAAATCACTAAATTATACATATCCTTTTGTGCCAGTGAGGTCAGTACTGAGCATGTACCTTAAGGAGGTCACAAGTAGAGATAAATGTTTATATTTGTACATGTATTAACATATACACACAGATGCCCACATATGTGTATATATACATGTGTATGATGTGTATATACATATTTTTACACAGACATGTTTTATTATGCTATATATACATGTAAATATAGATATACATATATTTATTATGAAATTCTTCCAATAATCTCATATATATATATATATATAATCTCAGAACTTTTTGTGATCTCAAAGAATTAGAAAACATCACTCGGGGAATGGCTGAACAATATAGGCTTCTGGATATAATGAAATATAATTGTACCATAAGAAACAGCAAAGATCAAAAATGTAGGGAAATTCATGAGAAATTGCAGGAATTGGTACAGAAGAAAAGGAACAGATTTACATGATGATCCTAGTCATTTAAAAGAAAATATTGAAACACTTCAGACCTTTGATTGGTGTGAAGACTTTTACTTTAATGAACTACAAGTTCATTCATACAAGTTCGGAGAGGTGGTAGACTATAGGTTCTGAAAGAGGTATGCATTGTCAAATGTGACCAGTGTATAAATTTATTTTGCTTGTGTCTTTTTTGTTAGCTTGGGTTCAAGACAATAGTGTTTTCAGTAGGAAGATTACTGGGCAATAGAAATAATGTACACAAAAATAATGAAAAAAAATTTAATTTTTAAAAAGAAATAAAAATAATGTTATGAATTCTAAATAATCAATTTTTGCACATGCTTTTGGAAAATATGCCTCAGTGGTAATTTTGAGACAGTTTATAATACAATATTTATATCATATATTTTTCCTGATATACTCCTTAAATTCAATTAATTAATATGTGAAGTTGACAAAGACCTTAGAGATTTAACTACCTTTCATCTTACATATGTGAAAACTGAGGCCCATATATAAAAGGTAACTTACTCAAGATCATTCAAGTTGTATGGTATTCAGTTAGCACTTAGATATAGGTTCTCTTATTCCTATTGCAATGATCTCATTAAATTCATGGATTTACTAATAGTCTTTCTTTTCTTCAATATATTTTATTTTCCCTCATCTCAAAAGCTCTATATTCTAGCTGCCATTAAGAATACACAAAGTTGTTTTGGATGAAATGTATTTTTAATCTCAGGTGCCAAATATACTAATATATTTTTCCAAACACAATAGGGTTGCAGAAGGAAGGAAATATATATATATATATTTTTTTCCTTTCCTTTTCCAATTTTTTTCCTTTCCTTTTCCAATGGATATGCATACAGTTAATCCATATTCCACACATAGGCAATGTTACACAAAAAATACATGTTTTCAGTGCCATAGATCCAAATATTAACTAGAGGTAATTGACTTATAAATCAAAATATTCTACTCTAATTTCTTTCATGAATTTCTTCCTTTAATCTGCCTTCATCAGCTAGCTCTGTTTGTATAAAACTAAACTATAATCTCTATATATTCACCCTCACCCACCCATACCCGTTCTCCAACTTCTCTATTTTTTATTGATTCTACCTAGATTCTTCCAGTTCCCCAGGACTGAAACTTCAAGCATCTTCGTCTTTTTTTTTTCTAACTGATTCCACAAATGCAATCTCCAAATGCTACCCTCCATTACATCTCTCACACCTGCTGGCCTCTTCTCTTTAATCATACTGTCACCAAGCTAATGGGTTATTTCAAAATCCTCTTAATTATTCCTCCTATTTCTGATATCTCCCGAGTAAAGGCAAATTATGAAAATTCAGGGCTTTACAACATCTACAGTTTTCTTTTGGATGCACTAAATGTAACTCGGCTTGGAATAAAACTAACAACAGTTAAATTATGACTGAATCCATCCTCCTTTCTAGCAGCTATACAGAAGGAGCTGACCTAGACTTTTTTCAAATTGAACTTTTCCTTGTTGCAACAACCTGCACTCCAAATGACCAGACAATTTCAATTGGCTCTCTATTTTCCTTTACTGGATTTTAGTTTAGGGAGGGTACAGATATAAATATAGTTATCTCTCATATTAAGAAAAGAATATACTATAACTTATGTCTACCACACCAATTTGCCAAAAGAAAAATAACAATGATGATGACAATGATGATAATGATGTATATGATGCTAAGCAACTGACACTTTTTTAATATTTACTTCATGCCAGTTAATGATGAAAAGGACAAGGACAATAATGGGTATGTATCATTATCCTATAGTGCAAAGTTTAAATTCTTTTGAGAGTAGTTTTAAGATAAGAAACTTGCTACCTCCCTGAATCCAGAAAGTGAACTGTTTGAAGAAAGCACCATGAAGATGCCTTCAGAGACCACATACTGCACCAGAAGATCCAGATTGAACTTTGGGATGTGGTGAATTGAACTGTGGGGACTTGAATGCATTTATTTTATTTTGAATGTACACTCTTATGTCAAAGGGGACTGCCTCCTAATTACTTTTTGTCAGTATAGCAATCATTGGTTTTTGTTCTTTTTCTCTTTATTTCCTTTTTATCCCCAAATTATTGTAATTTTCTTTAGAAACTGCAATATTGTATATACCTTTAGTTAAAAATATTTAGAGTTCTAAGTTTGTTATGTTTAAATGATCCCTTGGGGAGACTAATCTCCCAAAGGATCATAGGGGGAAATGTGTAAATAGAATTGTATACCCCAGGACTACATTCCCCAGAATTCCTTTACTTTTATAAGAATTCCTTGAATTATATTCTGTGAGATTTAAAATGGTTGAGGTCTTAAACTGTAGTGGTTAAAATAGTGGAAGATATAAATTGTGATAGATATAAGAGAGGGTGAGTAAATTTGACCACAGAAATATGTTTCACTACAGTGTCTTGGGTTTAAAATCAAATATAAGGTGGTCGCCAGGGAAATATTCCCAATTATTCAAATACCCAAGTCAATTGGGTTTTAATGAGATTTTAATTAACAATACAATGAGTAATCAAAGAAAGAGAGAGAGAGTAAGAAAGGAATAAGTATGAAGGGCCTCAAAGCCAATATGGCCTAGACCTGAGTCTTAAAAGAGAAATCAGTCAGTTTTTTATAACTCACCATAAGATCTGTCTAAGTAAGGATTTCTAATGACACCAGGCCAGCAGCATCTCAGCTGTTTTCAACAGCTCCCTCCTCCATCTGAATGTTTCAGAATCAATCTCCTCAGAATGAGTATCTCCAATCTGAATGTTTCAAATGGATCAAAGTACTTTTCATTGTTCTCAAGGAGCTCTCTGTCCTAAAGCAGTCCTAAGTAGGGTGGAGTAGGGATATTCCCAAGGCAAGGAGCCCCCACACTCAAGTAGAGTTCTCACCATCTGCTAGGGAATTTTTTTAAGTAGAAGATTCCCCAATGGGGGAAACCCCTAACATTCATAAGTCTGAGAAATTTTGAGGTTTACCATCCCCCCTGATGATCATGGGAGACTAGTCTCCCCATTGATCAATTAACATAATAAATTTTGTAACTCAAAATGCACTTCTAACTATAGATATACAAGATATTCAATTTTCTAAGAGAAATTAGAATAGTGAGAGAGGAAATAGAAAAGAAAAGAAAGAAAAGAAAGCAAAACCAATGTTTTGCTAGGCACATTGACAGAAAGCCAAATTAGGGGCAGTCCCTTTTGGCATAAATGAGTACATTTACAATAAATGTTCAATCAAAGTTCAGTTCAATCAATCATATCCAAAGTTCATTCTTTATCTTCTTGATGAAGTGTAGGTTTTCCGGCATCTTTCTGCAACAGTTCATTCTCCGGATATAAAAAGTTTCAAGCTTCTTTCTTGAAGATCTTTTCTCGAACAAAAATCAAAATCTTGAATTTTTATAAAAGTACAATCTTAAACAAAACTTCAAAATTCTTGGATTTTTATAAAAATACAATCTCAAACAAAAAATTCAAAATTCTTAGATTTTAAATTAAAATACAATTTTATTTGTATTTTACCTGAAGTAAGTATTAAAAAAACATTCAGTTCAACTCAGATTGTAATGTTGAGTTATGGGGGTGTATGAGTCAATTATCAAAAGAAGAGAAAAATAATCAAAAACATAAGAAAAATTCAAAATAGGCCTTGTATAGGTCCAGTTTAAAGTAATTTCTATCCCACAAGTATGTAGGACAGAATGCAGTAATATTTCACTTAGTCATTTGTAACCAAGACTACAGGAAGTTGCCATAATATAAAAAAAAAAAGAATTAGAATTCTATTTTGATAGGGAAGCATCATTCCTTTGTCTGATTTTTTTTTGTCATTCTCAGGGATATAGGGAGCCAGCATGATAGTCAAACTTTGTACTTGTATGAGTACTTCGTAAAGAGTGTAGATACAAGGAAGTCCTACGACTTAACATATGTCAAGTGTCGCAACCTCGAGTCTCACATTAGTATTTCATGTGTGCTCTTTTTGGCACTATTCAGGTTAAGTCTGTGCTCCTTATTTTCATCCCAATTCTGGAATCAGATTCATACATTAATCACAGTCCTATAATATTTTATCAATAAATGGCAGGTTCCCATAGTTTAAAGCGTTTAGGTATATATTGATATTATAGCAAGAATATATATTAACTTCTATTACTGCAGGAAAAAATATTAATATTAATTATGTGTACCTTCAGTATAAAAATGAGAAAAAATCAAATATTCTAATCAAAATAAAGAAATGAAATAATAAAAATAAGGAAAAAATCAGTAATTCAATGTGTTCTCGAAAAACAGCATCCATTTGTGTATGGATTATTATCTCCAATTCATATGATAGGTTTTAGTCATGTCATTATTTTCCCATTTCCTATTTCTATAATTCTGGTTTCTAAAGTTCTTATTTCTATATTCATTATAGTTATTTCCATAATCATCATTATAATTTCTAGAATTTCTAAAATTCTGGTTTCTATGATCATTATCACATTTCTATAGTTATTTCTAAAGCTATTATTAAACTGTGTATTCCTTCCAATCATCTTAAGAAAGGTTCTACATTCCATCATTTTGTGGCCCTTCTTCTCACAGAAGTGGCAAGTTTTTGATTTATTTGTGAATTCCCGCAAAGGGGCTATAGTCTCTCTCTTATTTTTCAATTGTCTCTTTAACATTTCAATTTCTTTCTTTAAATCTTCCACTGATTTATCGTCTTCCTCAGGTCTTTTTACACGACCTTTATAAACATAGGTTGCTACTCTCCTTAGTTCATTGAGGTCCATAGAGTCCCAATTAGGACAGCTAGTTCTAAAGTAGTCTTTTACCACTGAACAACAATTCTTAACAAATTGCCTACTTATTTGTCTAATATCTCTTTCTCTGGATAAATCAAGGTCCATGTATGTATTCCCTACGTCAATAAGTCTGTCCATAAACTGGGAGGGTGTTTCATCAATATGTTGTCGGGTTTTTTCAAATTTTGACCATTTTTCAGGTCTATCAGAGCAAGCTCTCATGGCTGTCAATAATGCTTCTCTGGCCTGGTTTAGTTTTGTGTAATCTAGTTCAACATTGGGGTTCCAATGTGGATCTTCAATTGGCCAATAATGTCCTCTTATACCTCGTTTTTGATTAGCCAGAGAGATGATTTTATTTTTTTCTCTCTTTGTTAATAATTCTTCTAATATATTCTCAACATCCAACCAAGTGGGGTCAGAAGTTCTGAATATGTTCTCTAATTTTTTTATAATTAATATTGGTTCATCCTCAAATGGAAGGGACAGGAAGTTCTTTGAGTCATGACTGTTTTAGAATTGATACAATGGGATACTAAGTACCTATAAAGGTGGGGCAACTTGTAAACTAATTAAGCCTAAAAGGGTGATAACTTATTCAGAGGTTTTTTCTAATGAAATTTGTCAACACAGCAGCATTTTTTTCCTGACTTACTAAAGAGATTAAAATTACTCAGCTGTGAATTCAAAATGGGCGGTCCTTTAGAAACATCTACAGTGATTGGTAGATGTAAGGACTTAGGGGAGGTGTCAGAGAAGATTTTGCCCTTAAAAATAAGAGCTCAGGGAAGAGCTGGGAAGTCATTCTGAAACATTCAGATTGGAGAGACTCATTCTGAGGAGACTGATTCTGAAACATTCAGATGGAGGAGGGAGCTGTTGAAAACAGCTGAGATGCTGCTGGCCTGGTGTCATTAGAAATCCTTACTTAGACAGATCTTATGGTGAGTTATAAAAAACTGACTGATCTCTCTTCTAAGACTCAGGTCTAGGCCATATTGGCTTGAGGCCCTTCATACTTATTCCTTTCTTACTCTCTCTCTCTCTTTCTTTGATTACTCATTGTATTGTTAATTAAAATCTCTATAAAACCCAATTGACTTGGGTATTTGAATAATTGGGAATATTTCCCTGGTGACCACCTTATATTTGATTTTAAACCCAAGATACTGTAGTGAAACATATTTCTGTGGTCAAACTTACTCACCCTCTCTTATATCTATCACAATTTATATCTTCCACTATTTTAACCACTACAGTTTAAGACCTCAACCATTTTAAATCTCACAATTCCCTACTTTGTGTCCCCACATTTTTGGCTCTTTCAGGGCCAGGCAACTCTCTATTTTCTAAGGCTATCATTTTTCTTTACTTCAAGTCATTATTAATAAATCTTATAAAATATATAATACTTGGAGTGTTGGATATTAATTTTTAATCTCACAGTTATTAACATTTAATATGACTCCTTATTGTTTGCTGAGTACTTTCAAGAAATCATCTTATTTGAGTTTCCCAAAAGTGACTTGCAGAGTCATGTAGCAAATTCATATCACATGCAGAATTCAAATTCAACCCTTTATGACTTTAGGTACAACATTTAATCCACTTCACATATTGCCTTTCCATATTGTGCTCATATGAATGAAGAATGATATATTCCCTCTGGAGAAATAATATGACACTCTCCCACCCTCATTACTCCTCTGAAACCTTTAAGTTTCAAAAAAAAGCTGACATCCCAAATCATGTTAAACTTTTTTTTTTCAGGAAGCTCAAAATGAAATTATTCCCTATTCTAGCATTATAGCTGGCTTGAGAATTATATCTATATCTTTTTATCTGCATTTTATTTACATCTATATCCATACTTTGAATAGAAGAGATCCTTAAATATATATGTTGTTATCAATAAAGATATAGCTATTAATATAAAAATTTAGAACTCTCCCCTATGTAATGTCTTTTTACTGGAGCTGAGAATGTTAAAACAAAACAAAAAAAAAATGAAACATATTGCCCACAAGAAGCTTATATTCTGTTGGAGGAAGGAAAAGAGGGAAAATATAATATTTAAAGCAACATATAATAGTCCTCCTAGCAAAGATTGGAATAATTACTTTGGGTGGGTCTCTAAAAACCCTGAAAACAGTATTTCTTTCTACTTTGAGAAGGAAGGAAGCCAACAGATCAAGAATGAAAAGGTCATTTTCCCCTCTATTGGACCTGGTTGCTATTTGTCTAATTGGTTGGTTGCCATCAACATACATATTTAAGGATGTCTTCTATTCAAGGCATGGATATAAATATAAATAAAAATACAGATAAAAAGACATAGATATAATTCTCAAGCCAGCTATAGATATGTGCATAGGTTGAAAGAGAGAGATATGTATTTATCTATAGTATTTATCATCTGTCTGACAAACAGATAGACAGAAAGACAGACAGAAAGACAGACAGACAGACAGACAGACAGATAGATAGATAGAGGGATAGATAGATAGATAGAAAGACAGACATATAGAGATATAGATAGATGCTAAGTAGTAAGCAGAGTCAATTGTTTTCCAATAGAGATGCTGAAAGCTACACAGGAGATGTAAAATTGTCTAAATATACACAGGAGCACCCACAGAACTGAAATTCTCTATCCCCTACCCCTACCTTAGTTTTGCTGAATGCAACTAATACCTGGTTCTAAAAGTATCCTATTATTCTTTTAAAGATTTAATCTGAGTAATCAAATCTTATTTCTCAAACATAATATTCTGCATTTCCTTGTATCCCTTTGTTCATGATATGAATGAGTAGGACAACACAGATAAAGCCATTCAAGGGAAAGCAACCTTCCTGTTAGAGGGATGGGATTTCGGTCTCTGAATCCATTGTTAGGATTTTCTTTAACTATGGACATAATGAAAAACTATTCATCTATTTTATAACTATACTTCCAAGGACATAATTACTGCCAATCTAAGCATTTAAATCTGCCTCATGAGATGACATCCCTAATGTAGTGATATCTAGTGCTACAAATAAAAAAAATACATTTTGAAGAGAGCAAGAAGCATACACAGCTGAGGGGATGAGAAAATGCCTCAAATGGGAAGTGTATTTTGAAGGATGCTTGGGATTCTGTGAATTGGAAATATAATTTAGTTTTACTAATAGGGAAGGAAAGTAGATTCACCATTTATTAATATATGGCATGCCTGTATTTCCAAGTAGCTAGATGATGCAGTTATTGTTGGTATTATTCTTTTTAAGCTTTTACCTTCTATTTTAGAAATGGTTCTAAGTATTGGTTTCAATGTAGAAGAGCAGTAAAGGCTAGACAATGAGAGTTAAGTCACTTCCCCGGGATTACAAAGCTAAGAAGCATCTGAAGTCACATTTGAGCCCAACACCTCCCATCTCCAGGGCATGCTTCCCCCTGCCCCCCCCATTATCAGATGCTTACATAATTTCAGATCTCATCTCTAGTCTTCAATATTTATATGGAGAACAATTGACTCTGCTTGCTGCTTTGTTTATTCAAGTGCCTTGAAATATAAAATTTCTCATTAAAACTCATATCAGTTTCCTAGATATTGCACCTCAAATTTTGGACTAGAATCAAGAAGATCTGAATTCAAATCTGTTCTCACACTTCCTAGTTATTGGTCCCTGAGCAAGTCACTTTATCCTGTTTGCCTCAATTTCCTCATCTGTAAAATGATCTGAAGAAGGAAATGGCCAAGCACTCCAGTATCTTTGTGATGAAGACCCTGAATGGGGTCATAATAAGTAAGATATGACTGAAACAAATGAACAACAAAATGTCTGAATATTAATCTAATATTTAATTGCTGGCATCTGGTGCCACCAAATACATTAATGTATATTTTATACAAAATGTCTCTTGCCCAGAAGTGCCTGAAATATCTGATAATAAAGATGCATCTAGCCTTCAGATGAGATACCCAACATACTCAACATTATAGATAAACAGCAGAGGAACGGAAGCAAATGAGAGCTCTTGGCATGAGAAGCCATGTACTTCAGGGGAAAGTGGGAGATTTGTACTTGATTCCCAACTCCAAAGCTTTTACACTATGCATTGGACAAGTCATTTTATCTCTGAGCTTCAGTTTCTTCATCTGAGAAATGGGAACAATAAGAGTCGCATTACCCATCCTTCTATCTCTCTATTTTGTTGTGAGGAAAGTGTTTTGCAATTAACACTCAAAGTGTTGTAATTTGTTTTTAAGTGAGCTATTTTTATTCAGTTCTATGTCCCAAAACATCAATTTCCCACCTTTTTCAAAATCAGTATTTCTAAGATACATGGTTTCTATCTTCTTATATTTTTTCTTTCCTCATTAACAGATACTTACATAATTTCAGATCTCATCTTCTGTATTCAACATCTCTACTGGAGAACATTTGGCTCTGTTTACTTCTTCATTAATCAAGTGGCTTCGGATATAAACTTTCTCATTAAAACTCCTATCAGTCTCTTAGATACTCTGCCTCAAATTCTAGATCTTCTGACGGATCACTCATGGCAAATAAATTGATTCTGAACTCCAGTGAGAAAAATGGAGCGATACTAAAAGTTGGGTGAGAAGCCCTGACAATGGACAGAAGGACAGAAGATCATGCAGCCCCTCCCCATATCCTCACCTCCCCATCACTTTACTAAACATGCAATCCCTGAAGCATGTTGTGGTCCTTCCTATATAATATGGGATAGGGAGAAAAGCAGGACAGAGCTAACCAGTGCTCCCAGATAGGAATCTTCCCATAGTTGTTTCTTGGCTCCTGGAAGCTTTTCTAATTTGTGTTGCCTCATTCTCAGGTTGTAAAAAGAGAAGCAGGATGGGTGATAATAAAATCCTTATTCTTTTCCTTTATTCTATGATAATAAAAATAATAAAAACAAGGGAAGCTAGGTAACTCAGTGGATGGAGAGTCAGGTCTGGAGATAAGAGGTCCTGAGTCCATCGTCTACTTCCTATTTGTATGATCCTGGCCAAGTTCCTTAATCCTAATTGCCTACTCCTTACCATTCTTCTGCCTCATATATTTAGCAGTTATTCTAAGACAGAAGAGTTTTGAAAAAATAACAACACCTCCAACAACAATAGCTAGCATTGTCATAGCACATCATGGTTTACAAAGCACTTATGAATATCTCATTTTATTCACATTCTGGGAGGTAAATCCTATTATTATCCCACTTTTACAAATGAGGAAACTGAGATTTAGGGAGACTGAGTGACTTGCTTCACATACACTATGTGTAGGATTTGAACTCAGGTCTTCTGACTCCAAGGTCAGTGCTCTCTGTATTTTACCAAAAATTTAAAAACTCAATTTCTTTACAAGAGCCTCCAGCTTAAATCAGATAAGTAAATTTATGCTGTGGATTTTTGCACAACCCCCATAAATTGGTATGATCTTGGGAACTGTAACTGCAGACAACTTGACAGGCTCTTTTATTTCAGAATTCTGTAATGAATAAAAAGTGGTGCAGATAGAGCTTATTGGCATAGCAACATATACATGTAAGCTCTCACATTATCAGGATAACTTCCAAGATTATCTTGCCTCCAGAAAATGTATTTGCTCAATTTAATCCAAACTGTTTGTCATGATCTTTCCTGCCTTCGATATTTAGTAAGCATGAAGAATAAATGGAATTTGGAGGCAATAATTTCCATTTAGAATGCAGAACTTTCACTTCAAGGCAGTGAAGAAAACCAAGTGAACCCAATGAAACACTTGAGTCCTAGAGTCAGGATGACCCACATAGTTTCTGTGGGTTCTGGGACTGACAGGCTATTTTATAATGATGGTACCACTTGACAGCTAGAAATCTATTTGGCTTTAGGGAGTAATCTTGTCAAAATAATTTAATGATTGCTTTAGATTTTTTTTCCAAATATCGCTCAGCAATTTCTGCTCTTCCTTACCAATATGATGTGTCTTTTGGGAAACCTATTGGCAATTTGTTATGTCTATTGGGCCTAAAAATAGCTATACCATGAAGATGAAAAGAAAGATTTCATTTTCACTGAAGAAAATGACTTATTCTTATTTCTCCTCACTTTTATTTTATTTTCTCCTCTGCCATCTTTACTAGATTCAATTACCAGTCCCAGATATTTTGACAATTTCTGTTTTTGCTTAAACAGAAGAACCATGTCCTTTTCTGGTCTTATTTCATATCATTCTCTCCCATTCATTTTTATTCCTTTTTCAAAATTAGTCTAGAAGTAATTCCAAAATATGATATTCAGTCTCCTACTTACATGCCTTTTCCCCCCTTCCCATACCATATCTTGAATGTACACCCTCTTCATCACTGTCTCTATGAATCTCTAGTTTCCTTCAAAACATAACAGCTGCAACTGCTTATTTTTTTTAATATATTTTATTTGATCATTTCCAAGCATTATTCGTTAAAGACATAGATCATTTTCTTTTCCTCCCCTCCACCCCCCATAGCCGACGCGTAAGTCCACTGGGCATTAGATGTTTTCTTGATTTGAACCCATTGCTTTGTTGATAGTATTTGCATTAGAGTGTTCATTTAGAGTCTCTCCTCTGTCATGTCCCCTCAACCTCTGTATTCAGGCAGTTGATTTTCCTCAGTGTTTCCACTCCTTTTATCCTTTTTTATCCTTTGCTTATGAATGGTGTTTTTTTCTCCTGGCTCCCTGCAAGTTGTTCAGGGACATTACACCGCCACTAATGGAGAAGTCCATTACGTTCGATTATACCACAGTGTATTAGTCTCTGTGTACAATGTTCTCCTGGTTCTGCTCCTCTCGCTCTGCATCACTTCCTGGAGGTTGTTCCAGTCTCCATGGAACTCCTCCACTTTATTATTCCTTTGAGCACAATAGTATTCCATCACCAACATATACCACAGTTTGCTCAGCCATTCCCCAATTGATGGGCATCCCCTCGTTTTCCAGTTTTTGGCTACAACAAAGAGCGCAGCTATGAATATTTTTGTACAAGTCTTTTTGTCCATTATCTCTTTGGGGTAATGATATTTAGGGTAGACATTCTTTTATCGCCCTTTGGGCATAGTTCCAAATTGCCCTCCAGAATGGTTGGATCAGTTCACAGCTCCACCAGCAATGAATTAATGTCCCTACTTCGCCACATCCCCTCCAGCATTCATTACTTTCCTTTGCTGTTATGTTAGCCAATCTGCTAGGTGTGAGGTGATACCTCAGAGTTGTTTTGATTTGCATCTCTCTGATTATAAGAGCTTTAGAACACTTCTTCATGTGCTTGTTAATAGTTTTGATTTCTTTATCTGAGAACTGCCTATCCATTTCCCTTGCCCATTTATCAATTGGAGAATGGCTTGATTTTTTGTACAATTGATTTAGCTCATTATAAATATGAGTAATTAAACCTTTGTCAGAGGTTTCTATGAAGATTTTTTCCCAATTTGTTGTTTCCCTTCTGATTTTAGTTACATTGGTTTTGTTTGTACCAAAGCTTTTTAGTTTGATGTAGTCAAAATTATTTATTTTACATTTTGTGACCCATTCTATGTCTTGCTTGGTTTTAAAATCATATGTGTTTTTTTTTTCATTATTTCCCTGGATATCCTTGATCTTTTGTTCTTCCAAATGAACTTTGTTATGGTTTTTTCTAAATTAGTGAAGAAGTATTTTGGTAGTTCAATGGGTATGGCACTAAATAGATAAATAAGTTTGGGTAGGATGGTCATTTTTATTATATTGGCTCGTCCTATCCATGAGCAGTTAATGTTTTTCCACTTGCTCAAGTCTAGTTTTAGTTGTGTGGTGAGTGTTTTGTAGTTGTGTTCATATAGTTCCTGTGTTTGTCTTGGGAGGTAGATTCCTAGGTATTTTATTTTGTCTAAGGTGATTTTGAATGGGATTTCTCTTTCTAGTTTTTGCTGCTGAGCTGTGTTGGAGATATATAGAAAAGCTGATGATTTATGTGGGTTTATTTTGTATCCTGCAACTTTGCTAAAGTTGTTGATTACTTCAATTAGCTTTTTGGTTGAATCTCTAGGATTCTTTAAGTAGACCATCATGTCATCCGCAAAGAGTGATAACTTGGTCTCCTCCTTGCCTATTTTGATGCCTTCAATTCCTTTATCTTCTCTAATTGCTACTGCTAGTGTTTCTAGTACGATGTCAAATAATAGAGGTGATAATGGGCATCCTTGTTTCACTCCTGATCTTATTGGGAATGCATCTAGTTTATCCCCATTGCAGATGATATTAGCTGTTGGTTTTAGATATATACTGTTTATTATTTTTAGGAACGACCCTTCTATTCCTATGCTTTCTAGTGTTTTTAATAGGAATGGGTGTTGTATTTTATCAAAGGCTTTTTCTGCATCTATTGATATAATCATGTGGTTCTTGCTAGTTTGCTTGTTGATGTGGTCAATTATGTGGATGGTTTTCCTAATGTTGAACCAGCCCTGCATCCCTGGTATGAATCCTACTTGATCATGGTGAATGATCCTTCTGATCACTTGCTGGAGTCTTTTTGCTAGTATCCTATTTAAGATTTTTGCATCTATATTCATTAGGGAGATTGGCTTATAGTTTTCTTTCTCTGTTTTTGACCTGCCTGGTTTTGGAATCAGTACCATGTTTGTGTCGTAAAAGGAGTTTGGTAGAACTCCCTCTTTGCTTATTATGTCAAATAGTTTGTATAGTATTGGGATTAACTGTTCTCTGAATGTTTGATAGAATTCACAGGTGAATCCATCAGGCCCTGGGGATTTTTTCTTAGGAAGTTCTTTGATGGCTTGTTGGATTTCAATTTCTGATATGGGATTATTTAAGAATTCTATTTCCTCTTCTGTTAGTCTAGGCAGTTTGTATTTTTGTATATATTCATCCATTTCTCCTAAATTGGTGTATTTATTGCCATATAATTGGGCAAAGTAATTTCTAATGATTGCCTTAATTTCATCTTCATCGGAGGTGGCTGCAACTGCTTATTAATACACAGACATTAACTTCTCCTAATAAAGTTACTTTGCATTATTTTTATATATTTTTTATTAGCTTAACTGTGTCTTCTCCCTATCCTAGTAGACTATAAGATCCCTGACATCAAGGACTGATTTCTGTTGTTAGATTTTGGATTTTTTATTTTCCAATTTGTCTTTTTTCTCACTAACACCTAGATTTTTGGGGAGAGATAGTCCATTTAATTAATCACACTTATGACTTCATTGTGTGGGGACTCACTCAATAGAAACTCCTTAACTCCTTACACCAATTCAGATTGGCAGTCTACTTCTAATTTATACCTATGGTAATCTCATCTAGGCTGAGCCAAATTATGAAATAATTGGGAAATATTTAATAAATAAATAAAAATGCAGTAGAACATAGAAAATTTTAATATATAGTTTTCTAAGTTAATATGAGGTTCCCAAAATCTTTATGTATGAATTAGTAGCCCCAATTCTGTTTGAATTTGATATCATTGGTTTTAAAGATTTGTTTGGAATTCTAAAATATTAAGTTGAAGGCTCATAGTTACCTAGCTAAAACATTTGAGCCAAATCTTCCTTACTCAAAATTGGCTCACTATTATCATATGAAAAGAAGTCCTCCAAATCACTGTTGATTAGGGAAATATAAACTCCATCTCATGCCTATAAGATTGGTAATATGACAAAAAGGGAAAATGATAGATGTTGGAGGGATGTGGGAAAACTGGGACACTAATACATGGTTGGTGAAGCTATGAAATGATATACCTATTCTGGAAAGTAATTTGGAACCATGCCCAAAACTATATATATACAACACTACCATTAGCACTGTATCACAAAGAGATCAAAGAAAGAAGAAAAGGACTTATTTGTACAAAGATATTTATTGCAGCTTTTTGTGTTGTCAAAGTACTGGAAAGTGAAGGGATGTCCATCAGTTGGGGAAAGGACAACCAAACTGTGGTACGTTAAAATCATGGCACACTATTGTGTCATAAAAATGACAAACAAGATGATCACCAAAAAGCCTGCAGACTTACATAAACTGATTCAAAGCAAAGTGATCTATCCTACCATACAATGAATTTAAATACATTGTGGATCCTGTCATGCTGAGGGGCATCTTTCAGCCCCAATATGATGTTTCTGGTAATTAGTGAATTATATGCAAAATTAAAATGACAGATCAAATATTGGGTATGTTTCATTTTTCCTGACCTTGATCTCATAGAACCTAGGAGGGGAAGGAACCTTAGAGACCATCCAGTCCAAGTCTATCATTTTATAGATGAGGCTAGTTGAGGATCTGAGTGGACAATAACTTGCCTAAAGTCACACAGCTACTAAGTATCAAAAAATGAGATGCAAAACTCTGATCTGAGACTCGCTTTAGCCTCTCTTTTGCAGCCAGCAAGGGTTACTAGTCAACTAGCATTCTAAGTCAGAGAAGGGCTCGTCCATCATGCAGAAATGTCATAAGGCACATAACTTCTATGAAGATTAAATCCTCCTCCTTTTCCTTGTTTATGTTGTTGCTTTGCTTTGTTCCCTTTTCCTAATACACACAATTTATAATAATCCTGGCACACAGCAAACATATGGCTAATACTTTACACAATCAATAATTCACAGCAAATCTGGACACTCGCTTTGTTATAAAGAAACATTGTAATTTCTGTAATGATTGAAAAAAAGAATGTGGATTTTTTAAAAGTAGCTTCACATTTTGATTATGTAAGTGACAGAAAAAATTAAAATAGCACATGCTGATTCATAGCCAAGTGTTTCTGACGATTCAGACAGGTCTCGCTAATGGATACATGGGTTATTTATGACTGAGCATTTTGCAAGGAGATGTGATGACCAGTGCTCAGGCATGTGTTCTATTGATTTGTTTGCCACAATTTCAGATTAGGACTGAAAGGCAGTGTAGTCTAATGGAAAGAACGTTGGACTCAGAATCCCAGCCTGATTACATTGTGATCTGGAAAAGACCTAGAAGTCATGTAGTATTTTTTCCTCATGTTATAAATGGAGAAAACAAAGGCCCATGAGGTAGGATGACCTACCCAAGATGATATACACGGGATAGGGCATGAGTTCCAGCTCCCAGATTTCTACTGATATCCTTCCCCTCCAAATTTGCTTCTTATTGGAATATTCTGCCACTCCCAGAAAACCCAGGTTCAAATTCTCTAGCTTTACTTCTTACTTGCTTAGAGACTTTAGGAAAGTTTTCTTGCCTGTAAAATGGGGAAAATAGTTGCCAGACATGTGCTAGAGACAGTTATAATGGGCTTGTGATTATTACATTTTCAAATATAAAACTTTTAAAATAAAAAGCATAAACATTGACAGTTCAAAAACTGACAAACTACAAATAAAGACTGATTCTCACTCCCCTACCCCCTTTTTATTATCTAAATTGAAGGACATGATGGAGGAAGTTTTAGTCAGTTAAATTAAACTGAAAAGTATGAAAGGGTACTTTTTGTTTTGTTGATCTAATTTTTAAACATTTACCAGACAACCCCAATTTTACAAAATTATTAGATTTGAATGAGAATCTCACAAAGAGAAAGAATGTTGTGAAACTACTTACTTGGTAGCTGTAAGTTGTTCAGTAAAGAAAAATTTCTTCATTAATATACCTCAAAACTAAAATAGAAATCTTCTTCTTTTCCCTTACTATTCCTGAATAGGGCATATTCTTTTTCTTTCTTTCTTTCTTTCTTTCTTTCTTTCTTTCTTTCTTTCTTTCTTTCTTTCTTTCTTTCTTTCTTTCTTTCTTTCTTTCTTTCTTTCTTTCTTTCTTTCTTTCTTTCTTTCTTTCTTTCTTTCTTTCTTTCTTTCTTTCTTTCTTTCTTTCTTTCTTTCTTTCTTTCTTTCTTTCTTTCTTTCTTCTTTTTCCTTCCTTCCTTCCTTCCTTCCTTCCTTCCTTCCTTCCTTCCTTCCTTCCTTCCTTCCTTCCTTCCTTCCTTCCTTCCTTCCTTCCTTCCTTCCTTCCTTCCTTCCTTCCTTCCTTCCTTCCTTCCTTTCTTCCTTCCTTCCTTCCTTCCTTCCTTCCACAAATAATTCTTTAATGGTTAGATTCAACAAACATTCATTAAGCTCCTAGCACAGGTAAGGCACTGTTAAAGACAGTAGGGATAAAGTAAAGGCATAAATGAAAAAATCCCTGCCATAAAGGTTTTTATGTTTCCCTAGGGTCAGAAAAAACATAGTTCAAATATTGTCTCAGAGATTTCCTTGTTGTGTGTGACTCTGGATAAATTATCTCTCCTCTGACTCAGTTTCCTCAACTGTAAAATTAGAATAATAATTGCACCTACCTCCTAGAGTTATTGTGAAAATTTAATGAAATAAAATTTAAAAAAACTTGTAAACTTTATAGTGCTATATACATTCTAGTTATTATTATTATCATATGAAGGAGCTGAATCGCACACTGGATACAACATTGGAGTAAAAAAAGTGATGGAATAATAAAGACCTGATTTTAAATTCTGATTCATAGACTTACTAGTGGAATGACCATGGACAAGTCATTTAACCCCTTTTAGCCTCAGTTTCCTAATCTGTAAAAAGAGGATACCAATAATTGTGAATTATAAGTATAACCGATTCCTTAAAACATTGTTATTTAAATTAAATGAGGTAATATTTGTAGGTCTTGTTTTATGAATCTACAAATGCTAAAGAAATGTCAGTTTTTATCATTAGTATATATAAGACCCTGTTTACCACAGAGATAGTCATATATAGAGTCATGTTTCTTGTTGTGAAAGAAATTAGAGTTCTTAGAAAAGAAAATATACACCATTTGGGGGAATTGTAAGGAACCTAGTCTCATCCAATCAATCCCCACTCTAAATTCCCATAATGTATAGCTCGTGGCACTATTTTTAAATTGTTATTCAGTTATTTCAGTCATATATGACTCTTTTTGACCCCATTTGTTTTTTTTTATCTTTGACAAATATGTTGCAGTGGCTTGCCATTATGTTCTCCAGCTTATTTTGCAGATGGAAACTGATATAATCAGGTTTAAGTGACTTGCCCAGGGTCACACAGCTAGTAAGGGTCTGAGGCCAACTTTGAACTCGGGTCTTCCTGACTCCAGTCCTGAATCTTAATGCACTATAGCATCACCTAGCTGCCCTGATGTTATATTACTTCTAGACACTCATCGTCACTATCCACCATGTTATGAGATAATATCCTCAAAGAAGTTTGAATGTCTTTTTTTTAAATTAAGAACTATAGAATCAGCTCAATCATTATGCACACAACTTAATGCATTATATATTTATGTTTTCTAATACTTTATTTTTTAAAAACCCATAACTTTTTATCTTAGAACTGATACTAAGTATTGGTTCCAAGGCAGAAGAGGAGTAAGGACTAAGGCAATTGGGGTTAGGTGACTTGCCCATGGCCACATAGGTAAGAAGTGTCTGAGACAAAGTTTGAATCCAAGACCTCCCATCTCTAGGTCTGCCTATTTGTCCACTGAATCACCTAGCTTTCCCTCCAATTTCTCATTTTTACATGGAGGTGACCCAGGGTTTGCTAAAGTAAAAGCTCTGGAAAAGTTGAAGCTTCGGAAGGTTCTACCAAGATGAAAAGTCTTTGAGTATGGAGTCATGTATATACACTTGACTTTGTTCTTTTTGAGATTTAGAATCATAGAACCTAAAGTGTCAAAAAAGTAGAGATCAGAAAGTAAATTATACTTAGAGAACAGTCTAGTTTGGATCATAGAATGTCAGAGAGGAGTAATATACAGTGAGACTGGAAAACAATAATTTGGAATCAAGATTTTACCTTTTGAAAAGGATTTTAAATGTAAAGAGACATGGTTTATTTTATCCATGAAGCAATGGGGAGCCACTGAAATTTACTGAGTAGAAGAAAGACATGAACAAATCTGAACTTTAAAATAAATCACTTCAATAGCTTTGTGGAATGGCAACAGGATTGAGACATAGAAAAGCAGTCAAGAATCTCTTGCTATAATCTTGGTGAGAACTGGTGAACAACTGACTAGAGAGAAGGAATTAGTTGTGAGATATGTAATGAAAGTATAGTAGTCAAGATTTCATAACTGATCAGAAACATGGAGTGAGAGACAGTAGAGAGTTGAGGATCATAGAAGAAGGAAAATCAACTTCTCTAGTGGGAATAAATGAATGAAAAAAAATTCATTAAGTGCCTGACATATTGCTAAGTGATAGGGATACAAATACCAAAGTAAGATGTAGTATCTACAATGATAGAAAAAAATTTGTTGAAATGTCCTAAATTGACATGAAATTGACATGCTAAAATTATCTTTCCTAAGTATTTAATTTTGTGATTACATATTTTAAACATCCTTTAAAATTTTTTTGAGTTCCAAATTTTCTCCCTCCCTCCCCACCATCCACTCTGGGATAGCACACAATCTGAGATGTTATATATGTGCAGTCATCCCAAACATAAAATATATTTCTAAATGGGTACAAATACAAACATGGCAAAAGAACCATACTTCATCTTCCTTTTCTGATTGGCTATAACCTTGAAATTATATATTCTTATCAAATCACCACTCCATTATATTATACAGGGCTCAGACTCCATTATTCTTCCCTGAGATGTGATTCTACTTGCTTGGTGTTTGGATATCTCAACTCAACTCCTCCTTCCCCAAAGTAGAGAACTGACTGATGTCCAGTACATTATGTAATCTTGTCCTGTCTGATGCTTAAGATCATAGAATCAAGATTCAAGAAAGACCCTGGAAAGCTTAAAGAAAAATCTCTTCAATAGCTTTGTGGAATGGGGACAGGCTTAAGGTGACAGAGGTTACAAATAAATGACAAAGTTAGACTTCAAACTCTGGCCTTCTGGCAGCAAATTAAGTTCATTTTCCAATAGACCATGATTGCATACTTAACTACATTTTCAAAGGCTTATCAAGTGCTTATTTTAGAAGATGGTGAACTTCACTGCCATGACCCTTCCTTAAGCTGCTTCCAAGAATATCATATCCAATAATTTCCATTAATCCCTCATGAAGATAATGCCAAAGTCTATTTCCTAACATATGCAAAGTAATATTTGTAAAAGTGATTAGAATAGTTCCTGGTGCATAGCAGGTACTTAATAAAAATTTTAACCCCATTCCTTTTCTTTTTCCATTCTATCACCACCTAGCTTCCTAACAATTATAGTTCCAAGTTTCTAACTCTCTGCTAGGTATCTCTACTGCAAGTCCTTACAGGACTTCATATTCAGCAAGTCTAAAACCAAACATATTTCTTCCACCCCTCAATTTTCCATCCCTCACAAAAAAGTCTTTCTCTTTATTATTCCTGTTTCTATTGAAGGTGCCACCATCTTTCTTTTCCCATTACCAGTCTCTGACCATCTAGATCCCATCAATTAGGAAATACTGCTGATTCTGTCCCCACATTATCTTTTCATCCATTCCCTGCTTTCTTTTCCCATTGAAAATCCCTGTTTTAGGTTAATTCCTATTTAGATTCTCATTGTTCTTTTCATGGATAATTGTGGATTGTTAACTAGTCTCCTGCTTGCTTATCTCTCATCTCAAATAAGTCCTCTACATCATCACAAGATAATGTTCCTAATACATCTCCCTGCTTACATTCCACCTGTAGGATGAAAATAGGAATTATAATAGGACTAATGACTTCTTTTGAAACAAATTCACAAGGTTATTGCTTCTGTTCAACTCATTTCTACATTGCAAGTATTTTCACACACAAAAGTAAAAAAAAACAACTAGAAGAGTTGATTAAGAGTAGTAGAGGTAATGATAATATTTCATTTCTCAACTGTAATACTACCAGAAAGGAAATGACAGAGTTGGAATGCAGATAGAAATGTCATTCTTCACTTTATTTTCTACATGAATTTTTTTCTAGTATAAGCGATATGTGTCTTCTTTCATAACATAATGACATGGAAAAATGTATGATAAGACATGTACAATCTACATGATATTCCTTGCCATCTTGTGGAAAGGGGAGAGCTGGGAAGGATGCAGAGAACATGGGTTGTAAAATGTAAAAAATGATTATTAAAATTATATTGACATGTAATCTGGAAACAAAATTAAAATAAATGAATAATACTGATTTAAAAAATTGTTAGCTGGGCACAGAGCCTAACCTGAATAGATTGGAGCCAATCAAAAGTGGTAAGTAAAGAGTTGGTTTAGCAAATCAATTCAAAGGCCATACAGTGGGCTTTTCATGTTGATTTCATGGTGGGGTTTGGTTGTGATGTGTTAATAGTTTTATTGCAAAACCACATGGACCTATGCAAGTTTATGCAAAGTACACCTGGATACAGATGAAAAGCTTATTATGAGTGTTCACTGAGCAAACATACGAAATGTACAGGCATGGGACAGATCAGATTGTCTTATACCCGAAGCATCATTAAAGTCAACTATAGCTTCTTTGTAGAAAGGAGACCTACATAAACTGGCAGCAAATTGCAATTCAGGAGGAATAAAATGCAGAATGGGGTCATGACATCTGTGTGCCATAAACAACTTTCCATCAAGGCTTTGGATTTTCACTGGAGGTCAAGTTACTTGATATATGAAAAACCTGTACTTGCATGCTATGGAGAGTTTTTTAAGTAGAATTAAAATGTGTGAATTTATTAAAAATTACACTACAACGTATCCCTTGTTTTGACCTCATATCCACATATGTTACTTGCTAGGTAGCTCCCTACATTGCCAACTCTTAGTATCAGGTCTGCCAGAAATTATTTCTTTTTAAAGGATACACATACATACATATACCTCTAAATGATTTAACAGAGATATTGGAGTGTTCACACCTGGATGAATTAAAATAAGAATTTTTAAAAAATGATTGGCCTAAAGTCTCAGAGTCTATCATAATAACCTTGACAAAGGCCAAGAGCTCTCTGTAATATCTCAACAGCTTTGTCAAATTTTGACATATATAAGTAACTGTGTTTTTCATCAAAATACAGTCCTGAATGAGAAGATAGTAAATAATGATATCTCGGAAAGATTTATTATACTGTAAGAAACATGACCTTCAGTGGAGCCAATCCACTTCCCTAGTGACTGGATGAGAATGAATAGTTATTGTGAGTCATTACTGATCATGCTGCCAGGTAGATGGGCCATACCCAGTTGTTTACTAGAAATATACTAATGGAATGACACTAATGGAAAGATACTAATACAATCTTGGAACAATTTAATCAATCAAAAAGGTGAACCAATACTATGAAATGTAAAATGTCCAGTATTTATAATGTCTCTACATTCAATATTTTCTAGGATAATCTCAATTTCAAGAAAACAGTTTTTTTTCTTGAGTCTGTCGTCTATCTTCTTAAGCTTATTGACCACATTATTATCCCTCTTTTCCTTTTGTTTTCAATTTCATCTGTATACTATTCTTTACCTCATATTTACAAATATATCAGTCTATTCCATAGATAAAAACCTCTCATAAGATTCTACAATGATCTCTTCTTTCTAGAATTTTGGGATAATAATCTCTTTTGGCTTCCCTCCTTTCTGTTTGACTATTTGTTCTCAGAATCCTTTGCTGGGTCTTTATCCAAGACATGCCTTCTCACCTCTGTTGTTCTACAGGGCTCTGTCCTCTGTCCTTTTCTTTTCTTCATGTATGCTGTTTAATTTAATTTAATCTTCTCATTATCTCCCATAGCTTCACTTATCTATACTGATGATTCTTAGGTCAACCTTTCTAGCCTTCACCTCACTACTGACTTCCAAATTCAAATCTCTAACTGCCTATTACACTTCTTGAACCTATCTTCTTAAGCCCAGTATATCTGAAACTGAACTAATTATCTTTTTCCTTAAAATCATTTCCATTTCCAAATGTTCCTAATTTTGTGAAGTGTACCACATTCTTCCCAGTAACCCAACTTGCAACTTGGGTATCATCCTTGACTCCTTATTCTCTCATCCCCTTTTGCCCTCATAACTAATTCATTGCCAAGGCCTGTCAATTTTATTGTTTGCACATCTTTTGAATATGACTCTATCTTTCTCCTGAAAACTACCATCACTCTAATATATACCTAAGATATTGCCTTACAAGTGGACTATTTCATTAGTCTGCTGGTTGATCTTATAGGCTTGTCTATTTCCACTCCAGTCCATCCTTCACTCAGCTGTTAGATTTTCCTAAAGTCCAAATTTGTCCATGTCCCTTCTCACCCCTTTTTAATAAATTCTATTGCCTCCAAGGCCAAGGACAGAATTGTATATTTGGAATTCATAGCCCTTCATGAACTGCTCCTTATTCACTTTCCAGAATTCTTATATCTTAGACCTGAACTCTTCAATCCAGTGATACTGGCTTCCATAGCATTCTTGGATCTAGATTCTCGATCACCATGTTCCCCTTCTTCTTCTCCATATCCTGATTTCTCTGTCTTTCTTCAAATTCCAGGTAAATATCATTTTCTATAGGAAACTTTTTGCAATCTCTCTTAATTCTATTGTTTTCCTTCTGTTAATTATTTCTTCTTTATCTAACATACAGCTTGTCTGTGTATAATTGTCTTTATGTTATCTCCTCCATTAGACTAAGCTCTTTAAAATTAGGAATTGTCTTTCCCATAATTTTTATACCCCCAGTGCTTATCACAGTACCTAACACATAATAGACATTTAATAAATGTTTATTGATTGATTGGCTGACAATCAATGTTAACTTCCATCCTTTATCTCATTGGGCACCACCTGCCCACCACAATCCACACTTCTCCCAACTACCAAAGTAATTTTCCTTAAGAGTGGATTTGATCACATTTGTCTTTTCTCAACCTTATACACACATTTGACTTAACTCCCTTCCTCATACCACGTTTCAGCTGTGATGGCTCCCACTTAACTATTTTGTGTGTACAATGATATTACTAGTTCCCCATTCCTAAAATGTCCTCTCTCCTTAACTTTCCTTCTGGAAATATGTTCATTTCAAAACACAAGGACAAAGGCTTAAGGTCATTTTCATGAAATCTTTCTGTTACCCATGGCAGCTAGTCTTATCACTTGATTAAATGTTGGACCTGGAGTCAGGAAGACATGGCTTCCAATTGAGCCTCAGACACTTACTTACCTGTGGGCCAAGCTTGACCTCAGCAGGTTACTTAGTTTCTATTTTCCATAGTTTCATAATCTGTAAAATTGGGGTAACAATAGCACTACCTATGAGGGGTTTTATCAGGATCAAATGAGATAATATTTATAAAGCATTTATCTGAGTTTCTGGGGAATAGCAAATACTATATAAATGTTAGCTGTCATCATCATCATCATCATCATCACTCCACTCAGCTACTATTTAACCATTCCCAGTATTACCTTATATTCATTTTATTTATATTCTGCCTATACATAAACATACATGCTATTTTGTCTCTCCCTTTAGAATGTAAGGTATTCAAGTATAAGGACAATCTGGCATCTATCTTTGTGGAATGATTACTCCACATTTAGCACAGTAAGACTTTAAATTAATGGGTGTTAATTGATCAACTGCTTGATGAGACACTGAAGAAGAAATTATGATCCTTTGCTATACCATTTTACCTAAATTTTATTTAGAAAATATGGTAGAGTTTGCAGAACTAAAATTCATAATATCAACTTTTTAAACATCTTCATTCTCAAAATAAATGGCAAAAAATGGCAATTGCTCAAAATGCTAAACTCAAATTGCTGACCTTTTTTTCCAACCTGTACAAAGATTCTTATGAAAGTAACCTGAATCTCTTGCATACACCAATATTGTTTAGACAGTGTTGTATGAACAGATAATTGGAAGGTTGAGAGAGATGAGCAGTAGGAAAAACAGGGTGATGTGGGACAATAGATCTTAGAAAAAAAACCTGTTGAACATTGGTTATGTGTGAAATATATCTTATACCTCCATAATGAAGATTCCAAATCAAAGCTAAAGCTGTTCACTTAATTGAGAGATACTACCACTACCTGAAAGATACTTAGAAATGGATTCCATTAAAAATGGCCATTCTTTCTGTTTCCCTAATCATGGCCTACAAAAATGCCAATGTGTTCTTAGAAGCAGGCATGTTATCATTCAAGAATCTCATATGCATGCACCAGAATAAAATTCTTGCTTTCCTGTCACTTTATTTTAAGCATCCCTTTGGATGTGTCAGAAATAGCAACAATTAAAGAAACCTAAGAAATTAGAGGCAATGCTATTAGCAGTGTTAAAGAGTCAACAGTTAAAATCTTTTTCTTTCCTCCAAACTGAATTCCAACAAAAGTAAATATTGAAGGAAATATATTTAATTTGTAATGAATTTCAGCACTCAACACAATAAAATCATCTTTTTTTTTCCAAATTCCAACAACCTTTAAGGAAAATGAAATTTATATTGGGTCCCCAACTTAAGCAATTTTTGCACTGTGTCAAAGCATCCTATTGTATAAATCTATTGAAAATAGTTTGGGGACATGATTTTGACATTTTCATTTGTTAATGTTTCTGTTGTCTTTCTCAAGGATACATAAAGATCATCTGAGTGAATTGTTGAAGCAAATGAACTGAGCTTTAATTTCCCAAATAAGCAAATCTATCAAGTGTTTATTGAAATTGCTTTTGTGTGTTTACCTTATACACAAATACTGTGGTGAATGCCAAGAGACATAGTCTCCATCATGAAAGATCTGACATGTACATACCAAATCCCAAAGAGAAACTGTGATAGTATTATTAAACCAAGTTTGAAAATATAATCAGTTATCTAATAAGAGGCATAGTTCATGGCTCTTTCCTTTGGGAATTAATGGGTCTTAGGAGTTTCAAATGATGGCTGTATATGGAAGAGACTTTTGGGTCCCTCCTAAAGCCAGTTTTCCCTTTCCCCAGCCTCAACTGGGTGCAGCTTTCTCTTCTGAGAAAGGTTAACTTTTAGTGAATTCTTTCCATTTCTCCTTCTTCCCAGGGAGTTCTGAACCACATTCTTCCTGACTCCTTTTGCATTGATTAGCTTTCCCTATTCATAGAGTAGGTAGCTTCCTATAAAGACTGATTGTAGACTCCTCAAGTATAGACCTTTTGCCCCTTAAAATGGTTTCCCTTACCAGCAGACTTATGCTGAAATACTTTAATAAGACTAAAAGCTTTTTATTGTGCAATTAGAGATGAGATTTACATCACAGATATTCCTATGAGAAGTAATGCATAAAGTCTTTAATTTCCATTAGAGTGCAAATGAGTCATATCCCAATCATTCCTGAAAATAACTTTTTGATAAGGGATAGGGGAAGGAGTACCCAGTAGGTTTTCCCGCTTCAACCCTCTCCCATTCCAATCTATTCTTATCATTGCCAGGATAATCTTACCAATGCAGAGATTTGATCATGAAAAATACTTTAGAAATGCTAGTTAAATTAAATATCACTCCTTTGCTCAAAAGCTGAAATAACTTCATAGTGTCTACCACACAAAGGGCCAACTCCTTTTTATGGCATTTAAGGCCCTTCACAAGATGGCACATCTTACATTTCTAGCAAGTCCAAATTCTCAAACCTATCTGTCCTCGCTCTTGTTTCTTGGGCCTTTTAAAGAATGGGATTAAAAATTAGATTTTGAAATCTTTCCAAGTTTTCCAGCTAGCATGAATTTCCTTCTTTTGCTTCAATGGTTTAATACATCTCTGGTCTCTTCATGGGGATTACCACATATCAAGGGGTACATTTCTTACCAGTATGAATAAAGAAAGCAATACCACTCAAAGATTCTGTGCATCTAAAGTTGCAGTCTGTGTTGTTATAGTCAATAAGAGATGCTTGTTATGTATTTTAATAATAAATTGCTTTAATATTCAAATCTTTTTCAAAGTCTTTTTGGTTTGGGGAGTTTAATTGTCTTGTTGTTAAGGCTCTAGAGACCATGCTTTCAGTCCCTTTTGGACAATAAACCTATTGTAGAATTACAGGACAAGGTTTCAAATCCTGACTTTGATGTTGGGTAAGGCACTTAATTTCCCTATGCCTCAAAACTGAGGCCTGAAGAGATTCAATGACTTATCTAGTAACATATAACTGGTATATGAGTAAGGTTGGAAACCCATATATTTCTAACTCCAATTCCTGAATTTTATTCAGTGCATCATGCGCTTACTCAAAGGTATGTTTTTAATGTCTATCTTCATGTATCTTTTCAAATCTTCATTGTAATTTCCCTAATTTATTTCACAGCACTAGCCTTGATATATTTACTTTTGTTGTTCAGTGATTTCAGTCGTATCTGATTCTTTTTGACCCCATTTAGGGTTTTCTTGGCAGAGATACTAGAGTGGTTTGCCATTTCCTTCTCCAGCTCATTTTGGAGTTGAGGAAACTAAGAAGAATAGGGCTAAGTTACTTGCAAGGGACATATGCATAGCAAGTGTATGAGGTGGCAAAGGATTGGAAACTGAAAGGATGTCCATTGATTAGGGAATAGCTGAGCAAGTTGTGGTTTGTGATTGTGTCATAAGAAATGACATACAAGATGATCACAAAAACAAAACAAAACCTGGAATATGACTTGTATGACGATTCAAAGTGAAGAGAGCAGAACTTGGAAAATGGTGCACACACTAACAATAATGTATGATCAGATATGAGTGACTTCACTATTATCAACAAGGCAAGGATCCAAGACAACTCCAAGGGACTCAAGAAGAAAAAAGATATCCACTGCCACAGAAGGAGCAGACAGAGTCTGAATGCATCTTTAAACATATCATTCTTCACTTAATTTCCTCCATGATTTTTTCTCTAGTGTAAGCAAAATATATCTTGTTTTACAACATGAAAATCAGGGAAATATGCATTATATGAAAACATATACAGCTTATATCACATTACCTGGCTTCTTGGGAAGGGGAAAGGGAAAAACCTTGATTGCAAACTATCAGAAAATAAATTTTTAAAATTATGTCAATGTGAAAAAATAAAAACTTAATTTTTAAAAAAAGACTATCTTGCCCTCTAGGTGATTCTTCTCTTGTGATATGAATTGTTTTTACTTATCTGCAAAAAACTGTATCCCTCCCACCCTCCAGAATAATGTTAGATCATAGAATTTAAGTACCAATTCCTTTTTTCCCATTGTACCATAGGGCATCATATATAATAGATGTTGAATCCATGATTGATGGACACGTTGGCAAGTGTTGGTGTCCACTACATCACAACAAAGCCATTATCTTTGTTATATGGAATATATTAAAAAGTTAAATCCATTAAGTGACTGCCCTCAAATAATGTTATTTGGGGGTTTAACAATTTTACAATACATCCCAGTTTTATGTAACTTGGTGATCTTAAATACAGAGAGCTTAATTGTTTAACTCTCAGAGGAAGCCTGTCATTTCCTAAGTCATTATTCATTTTCCCCTTATACAGCATCTCTCTGACAATAAGTTTTTATAGCTATTAACCCACTGTTCCCTTCATAATTTTCTAGCAGGAAAGTCGCCAACATTTTAAACCTTCTTTTCTAGGTGGGGAAATTAGAACATATGGACACAAAAGGAAAAGTCTCTAATCCCCTGAAAGTTACAGGAAAAACTTCTCAGTGGAATGCCTTATTGCAAAACCTGTCATCACCAAACCATGCCATTTCCTGTAGCCATCTGTGAGAGAGAAGCCATTATATTTTACCTTTTTCCATGACTGCTTCATATATGACATTTAATTAGTTCATAGAATCATGTAATGTGAGAGTTGGAAATTACCTCAGGAATCCTCTAACTCAACCTCCAGCCTTTTGCAAGAACCTTCTAGGGAATATTTCTGATGGATGCTCATCCCCCAGAACATTAACCTAGAACACTACCCTGTTTTTTAGAACATTAGAATGGATTGATACTTTGTCATCACTTTCTGCAAAAGAGAAAGCTTCCCAATGGATCCATTTTAACAAGTCAACATAGTATTATCAAATAGCTTTCTTTGTGCCAAACATGGCACTAGATCAGTCTGAGTTGTTTCTGAAAGTGATAACTCAATGAAGGTGAACAATATTTGTTTTCTCTCTGAATCATGATGTCCAGATTGTGCAGATTAAAGAAACCATAGTATTAGAAAAATCATGCTTTAGTTCCAAACCTGGAAAGGACAAGGAAAGTTATAAAGCCAAGACCCTGAAAAGTTTTGGGTATTACCCATGCTGACCTAGGTATTAGGTAACAGAGCTAGAATTTTAGCTAAAACCACACTCTAAGGTTGGTAATCTTCCCATTTTACCAGATTATGCATGAAAAAGGAGTTTTGCATTAAACATGGAGTTAAATGACTAAAAGTAATTGTTCTATGGTCATGGCTGGAGGTCTGAAATGACTTTCCAAGAATTATATAGCAAATTGGCAATTTGTAACAGTATAATAAAGCTCTGACTATAAGTCTAGATTCTTTTTATCCAGAAATCTAGATACTGATGCCATGTCTCCTTACCATTTTATATATTAAATGGATTTGGAGATCTCTTAAACAGCTTGCATTATGCCTTTCATAAACTGAACATATGCTGATTTTCTATTGACTTATTGTTATTTAGTTGTTTGAGTCATCTTCTACTCTTTATAACCCATTCAAGGTTTTCCTGTCAAGGATACTGGAGTAGCTTGCCATTTCTTTTTCCAGCTCACTTTACAAATAAGGAATTTAGGCAAACAGGGTTAAGTGACCTGCCCAGGATCACATAACCAGTAAGTGCCTGAGGTTGGATTTGAACTCATGAAGATGAGTCTTCCAGATTCCAAATCTAGTACTCTATCTACTTACCACCTAACTACCCATTCTAATGTTGTCTACTATGTCAAATTTAAACATGTCTATTTACTATTGAGGAGTATACCATATTTTTTAATTCTCCAGGTTTTTTTAATTCACTGTTTTCTTCTGCTCAATCTCTCTGACACTATATATGCAATCAGTTGCCACATCTTGTTGTTTCTGCTTAAACTACATCACTCTCTTTTCTTCCCTTCTCTCAACTCACTCAGCAACACCATAATTATGGCTCTCTTCATTTCTCACTTGTATTGTTACAATAGTAGTATGCACTTGGTTTCAATGACTCAAGTTTCTTCCCCCATCCACTGTCTACACAGTTGCCAAAATTATTTTCCTAAAGAGATTTGACAGTGATTACCTTTACCTAGTACACTTCATGGATTCTCTACTGAGCCTAGAATTTATTCTTTTTATTAAAACTGATATTATTATTTCATTTTTAGTTCATCATTTATAAATGTCTTTGGTACTTTTTATGTGGCCTTGGGTAAGTCACTTACTTTCCTAGATCGATGATCTTATAATCCTAGAATATTCCTTATCCCACTGTATATTCTTCTATACTACTTCAGTTTAAATCCCCATGGAAGTTACTGTACTGACTTCAGGGAACAAGGGAGGGATAAGACCGATGGCATCTCCTTTAGTCTTTCCCCTGCAGCATCCTGGTAAGGTCAAGAAATGACAGTGTTCTTCTCATATACAGTTATAATTGGGCCAATGGATTTCATTAAAATTTCTCTATGAAGGTTTTTGTCATCAGCTTTCTTCAGAGACTGCACTAAAATGATGATGAGTTCTCCACACAGCCCCTAATGCATTCATCATCCTGGAACAAATAATCAACGTCTGAAAAAATGGGATTCATGAGACAAAGCAAATTCACAAGGAAGTCCCATGCAAGTGAAACAATTCAGAGAAATGTGTGTCAAGGCTAGAAGAGTCTAAGGAATAAAGGGAACAAAATATTAACAGCTGTCACTTGAAATTCACATAATATTGAAAGACACTCCAAAAGCAAAGTCAGAGTTTCTAACAGAAAAAAAACTCATTTTTTTCCTTCTTTGTGAAATCAATCACATAGATTATTTTTCCTGCAAAGCATAGATCAGAACACTAGAGAAAACTTTAATGCAATATAATCATAGGTGCACATGTATAGATGAATATGTTCATAGAGGCAACTTTCAGGCAGTTGTATCAATGAAAGGCAATTATGAACTCAATTATTTATATACATTATATCTATATCTATCTATCTATCTATCTATCTATCTATCTATCTATCTATATATATATATATATAAACACATACTTGTGTTAAGTATGTACTATCATAGCCAATGAAAAGGAAGGGAATAAGCATTCATTAAGTTTCTACAATGTGCCAAGCACTTTATAATATTATCCCATTTGACCCTCATAATAGTCTCAGAATATAATATAGGTGCTATTATTATTTATTATTGTTGTTTTATTGTTGAGGAAACTGAGACAAACAGAGGTTAACTAATTTGTCCAGGGTCTTACAACTAGTAAGTTTCTGAGCCTGGATTTGAATTCAGATGTTCCTAACCTAACCCATGTGACACCTAGTTGGCAAAGTAAGGTGGTGATAAAGCTTCTGAATAAAGCATCTTAGTTGTATGGTCCTCAGCTCTGGCCCTGGCTCCCATCAGCTATGACTCAGTGTCTAATGAGGAGGTATCAATTCTTATTTGAATTATTTGAATGTAACGACAGGCTACCTTACCATAGGCAGGAATGGGATCACTGCTCCTCTGTCATATGTAATATTTCTGCATGTTCACATTGTCATATAATTTTTAAATTGGGAGGGACCTAAACCAAAGTCTTTATATTATGAATGATAAAACAGAGGACACAAGAAGGTTTTTCTAAATCAGTAAAGAAATTTTTTGGAAGTTCTATGGGTATGGCACTAAATAGATAGATAAGTTTGGGTAGGATGGTCATTTTTACTATATTGGCTCATCCTACCCATGAGCAGTTAATGTTTTTCCAATTGCTCAAATCTAGTTTTAGTTGTGTGGAGAGTGTTTTGTAGTTGTGTTCATATAGTTCCTGTGTTTGTCTTGGGAGATGGATTCCTAGGTATTTTATTTTGTCTAAGGTGATTTTAAATGGGATTTCTCTTTCTAGTTTTTACTGCTGAGCTGTGTTGGAGATATATAGAAAAGCTGATGATTTATGTGGGTTTATTTTGTATCCTGCAACTTTGCTAAAGTTGTTGATTATTTCAATTAGCTTTTTGGTTGAATCTCTAGGATTCTTTAAGTAGACCATCATGACATCCGCAAAGAGTGATAACTTGGTCTCCTCCTTGCCTATTTTGATGCCCTCAATTCCTTTATCTTCTCTAATTGCTACTGCTAGTGTTTCTAGTACAATGTCAAATAGTAGAGGTGATAATGGGCATCCTCGTTTCACTGCTGATCTTATTAGGAATGCATTTAGTTTATCCCCATTGCAGATGATATTGGCTGATGGTTTTAGATATATACTTATTATTTTTAGGAATGACCCTCCTTTTCCTATGCTTTCTAGTGTTTTCAAAAGGAATGGATGTTGTATTTTATCAAAGGCTTTTTCTGCGTCTATTGAAATAATCATGTGATTTTTGTTGGTTTGCTTGTTGATATGGTCGATTATGTGGATGGTTTTCCTAATATTGAACCAGCCCTGCATCCCTGGTATAAATCCTACTTGATCATGGTGGATGACCCTTCTGATCACTTGCTGGAGTCTTTTTCCTAGTATCCTATTTAAGATTTTTGCATCTATATTCATTAGGGAGATCGGCCTATAACTTTCTTTCTCTGTTTTTGATCTGCCTGGTTTTGGAATCAGTACCATGTTTGTGTCATAAAAGGAGTTTGGTAGAACTCCCTCTTTGCTTATTATGTCAAATAGTTTGTATAGTATTGGGATTAACTGTTCTCTGAATTTTTGATAGAATTCACTTGTGAATCTGTCGGGCCCTGGGGATTTTTTCTTAGGGAGTTCTTTGATGGCCTGTTGGATTTCATTTTCTGATATGGGATTATTTAAGAATTCTATTTCTTCTTCTGTTAGTCTAGGCAGTTTGTATTTTTGTATATATTCATCCATATCACCTAGATTGCTGTATTTATTGCCATATAATTGGGCAAAGTAATTTTTAATGATTGCCTTGATTTCCTCTTCATTGGAGGTGATGTTCCCCTTTTCCACTTTGATGCTGTTAATTTGCTTTTCTTCTTTCCTTTTTTAATTAGATTGACCAGTACTTTGTCTATTTTTTTCTAAGTACCAGTTTCTTGTCTTATTTATTAAATCAATAGTTCTATCACTTTCTATTTTATTAATTTCTCCCTTAATTTTTAGGATTTCTAGTTTGGTTTTCTGCTGTGGGGTTTTAATTTGATCGCTTTTGAGTTTTTTTATTTGCATTTCCAATTGATTGATTTCTGCTCTCCCTAGTTTGTTAATATATGCACTCAGGGATATGAATTTACCTCTGATTACTGCTTTGGCTGCATCCCAAAAGGTTTGAAAGGATGTCTCGCCTTTGTCATTATCTTTGATGAAATTATTAATGGTTTCTGTGATTTGTTCTCTATCTAAACGATTTTGGAGAATCAAATTGTTTAATTTCCAATTAATTTTTGATTTGGTTTTCTACGTACCATTACTGATCATTATTTTTATTGCTTTATGATCTGAAAAGGCTGCACTTATTATTTCTGCTTTTCTGCATTTGTGTGCCATGTTTCTGTGACCTAGTGTATGGTCAATCTTTGTGAATGTGCCATGTGGTGCTGAGAAGAAGGTGTATTCCTTTTTGGCCCTATTTATTTTTCTCCATATGTCTATTAACTCTAATTTTTCTAAGATTTCATTCACTTCTTTTACCTCTTTCTTATTTATTTTTGATTTGATTTATCTAAGTTTGATAATGGTTGGTTCAAATCTCCCACTAATATTGTTTTACTGTCTATTTCTTCCTTCAATTCTCCTAGTTTCTCAATTAGAAATTTGGGTGCTATATTATTTGGTGCATACATGTTGATTAGTGATATTTCCTCATTATCTGAAGTCCTTTTTAACAAAATATAATTACCTTCCCTATCCCTTTTAATCAGATCTATTTTTGCTTTGGCTTTATCAGATATCATGATTGCAACTCCTGCCTTCTTTCTATCAGTTGAGGCCCAGAAGGTCTTACTCCATCCTTTAATTCTGACCTTGTGGGTGTCTACCCGCCTCATGTGTGTTTCTGGAAAACAACATATGGTAGGGTTTTGGATTCTAATCCACTCTCCTATTTGTCTATTTTTTTATGGGTGAGTTCATCCCATTCACATTCAAAGTTATGATTGTCAATTGTGGACTCCCTGGCATTTTGATATCCTTCCCTAATTCTAACCTTTCTTCTTTAGCTCTAATCTTTTAATCCAGTGATTTACTTTAAATCAGTCCCCCTTGTCCCCTCCCTTGATATGTTTCCCTTTCTAGCCCCTCCCTTTTTGTTCTCTCCCCCTCACCCCTCTCCTTCCCTCCCCTTTTCTTTTCCCTTCCCCCATTTTCCCCTTGGTTTTCCCTTCTCCCTACCCTTATTGGGTAAGATAGAATTCAAGATCCCAATGGATCTGGATGTTTTTCCCTCTCAGAGTTCATTTCCCTGAGAGTAAGGTTTAAGTAAAAACTCTCTTCCTCTCCTTCTTATAGGAGTTTTCTTCCCCTCCCCTTCCCGTGTGAATCTTTGTGTGAGAAAGATTATTCTATTTGATTTTTCTTTTCCCCCTATTTACACATTGCATTTTCCATATATTAATATATAGAGATTGATATAAATGTAGTCCTTATAGAAGAGAGTTTGAATAAATAAAAAGATAACCATTTCTCCTTTTCCCTTTCCATCATATTTACCTTTTCAGATATTCCATGCTCTTTGTTTTTCGATATTGAACTTTCCACAGAGCTCTGGTCTTTTCTTTGCAAAAAGTTGGAAATCTTCTATTTTGTTGAATGCCCATACTTTCCCTTTGAAGTATATAGTCAGTTTTCCTGGATAGCTGATTCTTGGTTGAAGACCCAGCTCTCTTGCCTTTCTGAAGATCATGTTCCATGCCTTAAGATCATTCAGAGTGGAACTTGCAAGGTCTTGTGTGATCCTGATTGGCATTCCTTTATATCTAAACTGTCTTTTTCTGGCTTCTTGTAGGATTTTTTCTTTTGCTTGGAAGCTTTGGAATTTGGCAATTACATTCCTGGGAATTGGCTTTTGGGGATTTAGTGTAGAAGGTGTTCTGTGAGCTCTGTCAGTGGCTGTATTGCCCCCTTGTTCTAGAATCTCTGGGCAATTTTCTTTGATTATATCTTGTATTATGATGTCAAGTTTACTGTTTATTTCTGGATTTTCTGGTAGTCCAATTATTCTTAAATTATCTCTTCTTCCTCCATTTTCCAAGTCTGTCACCTTTTCAGTGAGATATTTTATGTTCTCTTCTAATTTCTTGATCTTTTGGCTTTGCTTTATTGATTCTTGCTCTTTTACCTGCTCGTTGTCTTCGAGTTGCCTAATTCTGACCTTCAAAGCCTGGTTTTCCTTTTCAGTTTGGTGAAACCAGTTTTGTAGTTGCGTGAAATTCTTTTGCATTAATTCCCATGTTTCCTGCCAGAAGGCTTCCATCTTTTTGATCATTTTTAATTCAAATTCTTCAAACCTTTGTGGAGAGTTTCCATTTCCTTTGGAAGGTTTCGGCACATTTGCTTGTGTTTCCTCTTCTATCTCCTCTGTATTTTTTATTTTTGCTTCATAAAATGTGTCCAAAGTTGCCCCCTTCTTGTTTTTCTTGTTGTTTTGAGGCTTTTTTGCTTTTGTGCTGTTTGCCATCTCTATCTGAGTGAGGTGGGCTGGCTCTTCTGTTATCTGTCTGGTGTTCAGTGGCTTTAGCCCCAGGCAAATTATCTGTCTTCCCAAGGAAGAGCAGAATTGCTGGTGTTTCAGTGTTTCGGTGTTACTGCCCTCCTCAGTTCCCTCCCGATGCTTCTCTGTTGCCTAACTTCTATGCTCTGTGCCTGGCTTGACATTCTCAGATGTATTTCAATGCCTTTGCTGGCCAGAGGAGCCTGCACTCTGAGGGGAAGGGGCCATGGCTTCCTGGAGCTCCAAGGGCTGGTGATGGGATTAACCTCAGATTGAGTATGCCCTGAGGTAGGGACCTTCGGTGAGACTCATATAGAAGGATCTGGTCAGGGGGCTACAGGCTCCTCCCTTCTCTCTCTGTTTCCCTGCTGTCCGGGTGCCCCCACAACTGGGTCAGTTTGTTTTCAGGATGTGGCCTTCAGAATAGCTGGCTCCCGAGGCCCTTTTGCCTGCCCTGAGATTCCTGCTGCTGCCTCGGATTCAGTGCTCTGGGTTGGGCGGGATGGGTCCTGGGACCTTCCTTTTGCCTACCCCTTAGATCCAAGTGATCTTGGGTTCTGACTTTTGGGGGGCCGTACCTTTTGATCCAGGTCCAGGAGGAGTGTTCCCGGGGTCTATTCTGTTGATTGTTTTGAATTTCAGTGCCCTAGGAGCATTCAGTTTGAGATCGGTAAGGAAGGGTTTCTGTAGCTCTGAACTTTAGCTTTCTCTAAGCCACCATCTTGACCGGAAGTAGAGAGGGCACAAGAAGGAAAATTATTTTCCTAAAGTTATGTGGGGTAGTCAAAAACTATTCTACAGATTTAAGGTTTCTGAGAAAAGTAGGCATTGGGTATGGCATTCTAAAACATCATAATTTTCAAGTGCTGTATTTTAAACCAGAGAACCTAGGTTTAAATCCCAAACCAGCTAATTACTGTCTCTGCAAACCTGGATGCATTGCTTGACTTCATACCCTCGTCCACTTCTCAAAAGAGATTGGAAATCAGATGAAAAGCAAATTCAGTTTAAGATGGGATGCCCATAGTCAGATTACTATTTCTCTTCCCTCCAGAGTTTGGAGATTAGATATGAAAGAGTTTGGCAGGAGAGATGGAAGGATATGGAAGTTGAACCTACAGGGTAGGAGAAAGAAATCCTGTTCCCCATTAACTTTCCTCTTCCTTTTTCTCCCTTTTGGGGAACGTAGGTGATGCAGTGAGTAAGGTGCCAGAATTAGAATTAAGAAGGCCTGAGTTCAAATATGACCTCAGACACTAGCTGTGTGACCATGGACAAGTCACTTAACTCTGTTAGCTTCAGTTTCCTTATCTATAAAATAATCTGGAGAAGTACAAGGCTAACCACTATAGTGTCTTTGCCAAGGAAACTTCAAATGGGGTCAGAAAGAGTCAGATACAATTGAAATAACTGAACAACAAAATCCCTCAAAAGAAAGATGCAGCATGGGATGGAATATCTTGCATCAAAAAGTAAATTCTTTCTCTTTGACCCAGAGGTTCTCCCCATTTCAGCTGGGTAATTGGGCTGGCAATAGAAGGTGGAAGTTGCCTTCTGCTGGTGTAGATAGAAGTTGTTTTGGAGCAAATAGAAGACACCTAGTAGACAGGTCCTTTGAAACTTTCTCTCAAGGACAAGTGAACCCTAGCAGGAGATGGAAAGACTATCAAAGAAAGCTTTGTCTTCTCACCTGAGGAGGCTAGAGACCCAGATTGAACTATTACTTAATCTAATACAATCCAATAAATATTTATTCAGTTGTTAATTTCAATAAATATCCCACATATCATGTCTCAACCTCAATCAACCTCAATATTACTAGAGTGGTTTGGTGTGTTGCCTGCTATAACATGGCCACGGACCAGGTGATGATATCACCTGGGATAACTTATTCTTCCTTGTTTGCATAGCTTTCGGAGGGATGGAAGAAAGTTATTAAGCCCATTGACCATTCACTTCTACTAAGAGTTATAGGCACAGAATATGAATAGAGAGGGAAAAGAGGTTTCCTTCCTTCCTACTATCAAACCATTTGTGGAGCTAAACACATAAAAGATAGTGAAATGAAATAGATTTCATGACAAATTCCATGGAGAACGCAAGTTTCAGTGAAAAATGTGATGGTTTTCAAGTCAGAGGACCTCAATTAGCATTCCTGGTCCTGCCACTTAATAACTATGTGAGGTTGGGCAAATTAGTTAAACTCAATTTCCTTCAATTTCCATATCTTTTAAATGAGGGGAATAGATGACCTTTAAGATTCCTCCCAACCAGACATCTCTATGATTCCAAGCAATTTGATTGATTCATCCCCAACTCATAACTCCTTTTCTGGGTTCCATCATCTTGGAATCAGAATCTTTATTTCTGTGTTTATTTTTGTTTATTATAAATATAAAGTAGTTAATTATTTTATTTTTTTAAACCCTTACCTTCCATCTTGAAATCAATACTGTGTATTGGATCCAAGGCAGAAGAGTGCTAAGGGCTAAGCAATGGTTGTTAAGTGACTTGCCCAGGGTCACATAGCTAGGAAATGTCTGAGGCCAAATTTGAACCCAGGACCTCCCATCTCTAGGCCTGGCTCTCAATCCACTGAGTCACCCAGCTGCCCCCAGTTAATTACTTTAGATAATTACAAATACACAGTATAGTGTTTGAATAAAGTGAATTGGAAGTAATACTCTGGGGTCTGAACTAATTTAAATGATAAGGTAATTCACCTGTTCTCATAAGATAAGATTTCATAATAGGAAAATATCTAATGTCAATCAAGTAGCTTTAACTTTTGGAAAATTTTGTGAAGACCACAATAAAAATGGGAAGTCATTAGCATATGTAAAAAGATAACTGTTCTCTCTCTTTGACAAGTGAAAATGACAACAATGATTTTTCAAACCAGAAGCACATGACTAAAATAATTAAGAATGCATTCATATTGAATATGTTGGAAACCTACTGTATTTTAGTACATTTTAATTGATATCAATTTTGAGGAAATTGCCCAGTGTCTAACTTAAAATAGACACTTGTATATTAGTGACATTTAAAGTTGTCAGCTAAATACTCAACTTAATCATGTTCAAAATAACTTTCTAAAAAAAATCCTACCATAGTTTCACAAATTTAAAAAAACTTATCTCTATGACATGTGTACAAAGCAATATAGCATAGTAGATAAAGAGCTGACTTCGAACCTAGGAAGATGTACGTTCAAGTCCCATTTTGCTGATTGTGTGACCCTGAGCAAAAAGTTACTTAACTTCCCAAAACATTAGGCAAATCTCTGACTGAGTGAAAAAGAATATGCTGACGTATTTTAGTAAAAAAAAATCCCACCTAGGCTTTCTCTATTCCAACAGAATCACAGGGCCAGTTTTCATCGTGTTCCTATGGAAAGACAAGAAAAGAGGGACCAAAATATAGCCATTTTTGTTTAATCTAATATAGTGGCTCATAACCTGGAGTCCATCAATTTTTAAAAGATATTTTGACAATCATATTTCAATAAAACTATTGTCCTTTATAATCTTCTGTATTTTACTTAAGGCATTTAAAAATATTGTTCTGAGAAGTCATTCAAAGGCAGTCTGGTAAGACTGCCAAATGGGTATTTCACACACACACACACACACACACACACACAGAGAAACAGGTAAGAATCCCTGATCTAATCCAACAAGCTTTAATGGAAAGTCTACAATATGCAAAACAATGCACTAGTTTCTGAGAATCAAAGGAAAAAATAGAAAGCAGTCTCTGCTTTCAGGGACCTTACACTATATTGAGTGATACAATAGGTACCCAGATAAATACATTCACAATAATTTGAAGAGGTAGAGGCACTAATATTTGGAAGGATGAAATAAATCTTCCTAAAGGAGGTAACTCAAGACCTGAGTCTTGAAGGTAATTGGAAATACCAAGAGAGACAGGAAAGGGTTCATTTCCAGTCATGAGGAACAGCTTGTTCAAAGGTTTGAGATAGAGGATTGGATATCAAGGTCAATGAATCACAAGTAGAGCAGGTTTGGAGGAATATACAGTGTTAGAAGATATAATGTGGAAAAATTCCAGAAATGCATATGCTGGAACCAAGTTACAAAAGGTTTTAAATAACAGGTTGCAGGGCCCATATTTTATCCTAAAAGCAATAGGGAGCAACTGAAGGTTGATGGTCAGACCTGATCATTAGCCAAATTACTTTTAAGAAGAGACTGGAAGGATGCTGTCACAACAGTCCAGATGAACTGTATCGTTGACCTGAACAAGGATGGCAAATGTATAAGTGGACAGAGAGGTATAGATATGAGAGATATTTTAAACATATAATCAACCAGACTAGGTAACTGATTTGAATGTGGGAGTAAGAGAGAAGAAGGGCTTCCGAATTATTCTGAAACTGCAAATCTGGGTATAAGAAGGGCGGTGGGCATTGAGGGTTCCTAGGTATTATGAGCAGTACAAGCATTTCTACAGTCCCTATGTATGCTATTTGGATTTACCCTTGACCTTGCATGATGCAAATGAAAAATATGTGCTTTCTGCCATCTAGGGATATCCAATTTAATGCAAACATAAATACTGGTGTATAAAAGTCAAGGAAAGCAGGGAGGGAGAGAAAAAAACCATGAAGTGAAAGATGAGGTCCCATGAAGGAGGTGAAATTTCAGGAGCAGTTTGAATACATATTTGAGTGAAGTCTATGCAATTTGTATGTGGCAGATAAGTGCCATAAATAAACTAAAATCTATATGTATGTTTCATCAGGACTTTGCATCTATTATGAAAAATATATCACCTATTTGCTTATATTCCATAATTTTTATACTATATTTATTTTTGGAGACATATCAAGCCATCTGGAAGCTATTAAATGTTGAATGAAAGATTATTATTAAATTACATTTGATATTGTTGATGACTTCATTTATTTTTACAATTTATCTGAGCATGTAAGAGTTTAGTGTATTTATACATTTCTTGGCTCTCAGGACTTGTGTTTCTGTATATGTTCCAAATCCATGAGGAAACAATGTTTTTAGGCTAGACTAAATTTATACACTATTGAAAATTCTCCTCGTGTATCCAGTGTCAGTGACTATGTTTCAGAGTGGATATCTCCCTTACATTTGTGTTTGAAATACTCTGTATCCCATTTCTTCTAGTAATTTATCACTTATATTGAAAAGTTAAAAAAACCCTATACTTGATTCACCATTGAACTCATTTCAATTTCTTTCTTATATCTCACCATATGCTGTTGTTTTGCAACATGCACTGTACCTGCTGTCTTAGGGAGCCAAATCCAAGAGTGCAAAGGGAATGCTATATAATTCTTCAAATCCCAGACCAACTCTTGGCCAACTACAAATCATTCTCTACTGGTCAATCATTTTTATTAACTATTCAGTGGCTTATAGATAGAACAGACTCCTACTTAGAAGTATAGCATTTCCTTCTTTGAATAGAAACAGATTAATCCAAGAAACAAAAACAGAGGTTAAGAAGGTTTTATTATCATGAAAATCAATGCAGTGGAAACACTCTCCAGGAAATGATGCTATACAATGATACTGAAAAAGATAACTATTCAAGTTGTTTACATACTCTTTCTATCACTGTCCTCAGTATTTTGCAATTAACAGCTTTATCTGATTCTTTACCTATGAAGGCGGGACCAGAGATTGGTGAAGTGTTATAATCTCTCAGATGTAGGTAGAAGGCTAAAAACAGAAGTGTTTGAAGCCAGATCTAACTGATGAGTCAGTTGTTAAATTTTTTAGACAATTGTGAATTTGTCAGTATGATCAATTACACCTTAGAAATCTGAAAATACTACAAATCAGGTCTTAATTTGTTTTGTTTATTGTTGAGAATAAGTAAGTGATAGAAAAAAAGTGAATAATTCAGATTAAATGTCAAAATGTTATATATATATATATATATATATATATATATATATATATATATATATATATATATATATATATTTGATAAATCCAAAGACCTCAGCTTTGGGGATAAGAATTCACTGTTTAACAAAAAACTGCTGGGAAATTGAAAAACAGTAAGATAAAAACTAGACATAGACCAATATCTCACACCATATACCAAGATAGGTTCAAAATGTTTATATGATTTAAATATAAAGAGTGATACCATTAGTAAATTAGGGGTATTTATAAAATAGTTTACCTGGCAGGTCTATGGAGAAGGGAAGAATTTATAAGCAAACAAGAAAAAGAGAGATTATAAGATGAGAATGAATAATTTTAATTTACTAAATTTAAAAGCTTTTGTATAAACCAAACCAATATAAACAATGTTAGAAGGGAAACAACAAAGTGGGAAAGATTTTATTCAAATTTCTCTGATAAAGGCTTAATTTCTCAAATCTGTAGAGAACTAAGACAAATTTATAAGAATACAAGCCATTCCCCAATTAAAAACTTGTCAAAAGATATGAATAATCAATTTTCAGATGAAGAAATCAAAACTACATGGATATGAAAAAATATTCGAAATCATTCTTTTTTTTAGAGAAATGCAAATTAAAATGACACTGAGGCCCCACCTTACACCTATGAGATTGGCCAAGGGCAGTTAAGGAAAGTGGGAAATGTTAGAGGGGATGTGGCAAAATTGGTATACTTATGCATTGTTGGTGGAGTTGCGAACTGATCCGACCATTTTGGAGGGCAATTTGTAACTATGCCCAAAGGTACATAAAGTTGTACATACCCTTTGATTTTGTAATACCACTACTGGGTCTATATCTCAAGGAGGTAATAAAAAAAGGGGAAAGGATCTACTTGTGCAAAAATATTTATAACAACTTTTTATGTGTTAGCAAAGAATTAGAAATTGAGGAGATGTCCGTCAACTGAGAAATTGAACACACTGTGATGATGGAATACTATTATATTATAAGAAATTATGAGCAGAATGATTTCAGAAAAAATAACTGGAAAGATCTACATGAAGTGATGCTGAGAGAAATTAGCAGAAGCAGAAGAAAATTATACACAGAAACATCAATATTATATGATGATCAACTGTGAAAACTTGGTTATTCTGAGGAATACAATGATTTGGATCAATTCTGAAGGGCTTATGACAAAGAATACAATCTACCTCCAGAGAAAGAACTGTTGAAGTCAAATGGATGGATGCAGATCAAAGCACACTCTCACATCAATGTATTCACAGTTTTATTTCAGGGCTTTGGTTTTTGTATGAGTACACTCTTACCATGACTAATATAGAAGGATGTTTTGCATGATAATACAGGTATAGCCCAGATCAAATTAATTATCATCTCTGAGATGGGATGGGAAGGGAAGGGAAGGATTCAGATAGTTTGGATCTTATAATATTGGAAAACATATGTCAAAAATTATTATTAAATGTAATTGATAAAATAAATATCTTTGAATTTTAAAAGTATGATATATGTGATATTTTCCCAAGAGAGCCAGTGAAACATTTACCAACATGGACTGAAATGAATACCAAAATGCTTAAAAAACAAGGCTATTTGGGGGAGTTCTTTAGAGATACCAAGTTGGGTAGGATTGGAGGAGTGGGGAAGGGAGGTCAGAAATAATATCTATTATTTATGTAGAATTTAACTGTTTGCTGAGGACTTTAAAATATTTTGTAATTTGAAATGATAAAATGGAGGGAATAGTCATAAGTGGAAACCCAACATGAGCTAGTTGAAGTGAGATAGCAAGAGGAACAGACCAAGCCAAAGAGGACAAATGAAGAATACCAGGACCAAGAAACCAGATGTCAAAAGCTCAAAGAAAGTAAGTTAAAAGTACATCAAGTTAGATCTTTATGAAAAGAAACTGTCTAGTAACAAGGAGTAATGATTTATAGAGATGGAGATTTGTAACTAGAGAACATTTCAAAAGTCATCTACTTTAGCTTCCTCATCTTGAAAAAAAAAATTAAGATATGGAAGCCAGAGAAGTTAAAAGACACACCCAAGGTCATATAATTACAAAGTCAAAGAAATAGAATTTGAACCCACACACCATCCCTCTCTTCTGTCTCTCTCCTTATCTCTCTCTGTATCTTTCTCTCTCTCTCCTTCTCCTTCCCCCCATCTTTCTTTCCCTCTTCCCCCCAACTTTTTTGAATAATTTAACTTTACCATCTCCACTATTAGATCTTATGCCCCTCTGTGCCAAGCTCGGTTTTCATTTCCTAAATTTTTATCTATTTACTCTTCCTACCTAGGTAAACTATAACATACTTTAATGATAGCATCATTTCTATTCCTGACATTGGATCTTCATCCAAATGCTTACAGTATACTTTACTCCTGGTTTCTGAATTTCCTCATTTAAGACAATCTTCTTAATATACAATGCCACTTTGCTCTTTCTATTGCCTATACTAATCCTTTTGAATAAAGGATGACATCCTCTCTATCATTGGTCCTTCCAAGTATCAGTGATACCTATGAGGTCAACTTACCTCCTTGTATCACTCTCATAACTACATTTATTCTATTTGTGTAGAGACACATGAAAACATGATTTTTATTCTTAACAACTTTCTCCAATTTTGAAAGCTTTCTGTGTGTCTCAACTAATCTTCTTACTATATTATAGCTATTCTATTATCTGTGGGAGGAGTTCTTAACTTTTCTGTGACATGGATCTCTTTAGCAGTCTGGTAAAGCCTAAGGACCTCTTCTCAGAATAATATTTTAAAATAATGTAAAGACATTCAAAAATTTCCTTAAATTATAGTTAAAATTAACATGTACATTTTTTCCATCAAAGTTCATAGACTCCTTGAAGCCTATCTATGGACTTCTTTAGCATCCGATTAAGGATGCCTAATCAATAGCATGTAGATGCTATTCTTAGCAATACAATGATTCAAAACAATTTTGAAGGATTTATGATGAAAAATGATATTCAGCTCCAGAGGAAAAAAACTGATGGAGTCTGAATATAGCTTAAAGCATACTCTTTTTTAAACTTCTTTCATTTGGGGTAGGGGAGTTTGGACTTTTTTCTTTTGAAATATTGCTAAAATAGAAATATGTTTTGTATGGCTGTACATATATTATCTATAACAAATTGCTGGCCTTCTCAAGGAGGGGGAAAAGAAGGGAGAGAGAGAATTTGGAACTGAAAATTAATAGGAGTTAAAATTTGTTTTCACATGGAAATTAATTTTAAAAGAAGAAAAAATATTATCTAGAATGGTAGATTGGCACTTTGATCTATCTTTCTTTTTCAATTCAATACCATTTTGATTAGACAGGCATGACTTTACCAAATGCATTCTTGCCAGCCTCTGTAAAGGGTACTCAATTCTCATCCAAGAGATTTCCATTGTTATATTTGAAACTGTATTTCAGAAATCCAAATCCAGTTTTCTTAGATCATCTTCTTAAGTGGCCATTCAATTCTGTAATTTAGTCCTTGGATTTGATGTACATCAGTGATAAATACACCACTTGTGTTCCTAAGGTTCTCATTTTCTTACTCCATATTGCATAACTTTTTGCAATTCTTAGATGATTCCTTCTGTTAATATCATTTCTATCCCTGTGAATCATCAAACATACATAGTGGTCATCTATGTGACAAAGTTTGGGAAATTCTCTCTCATTTCCTTGATACATACCCCATGAAGATAACTCATTCCTTTGTCAATGTTGTCAAGCAAATGAATAACTTCCTAAATATCCGAAAACTACTGCTTGTTTGGTTGTTGTTTTTTTTCTCCCAAATTTCCTTAATGATCTCTGGACTTATAGAAAAGCTAACCATTTGTACATTTTTTGTTTCTACCAAAAATTGTAACAAAAATTAATGTTAATAAATTTCAAAGACACAAGTAGATCAATTCATATCTTAATTGTAAGGATAAAAGCTCCACTGAAAAAGTGAGATTTAATCTAATCCTTCAATGATATTGAAACATGTGAGCTCAGAAGAGTTAAAAGCGTACATTTCAGGCTATCTAGCTTAATCAAAGAAGCAGAAGTGGGATTTTATAGGAACACATGCTCAATGTATAATGAGGCTATAATTTCAGTTAACATAGATATTTCTGTAGAGAAATAGTGAAAACCAATGCTGGAAATGTAGGGAAGAGTCAGATTGTGTCCTTTTCAATTATGGAGTTGAAGAGTTTGCAAGCAATTGCATAGATGTTTTGAATATAGAAAGAAATGTTTCTGAAAGATCAATCAAATACCTGTAAGCACTGTTGACCAAGAGGATAGAAAGGGTATCATCCAAGAGACGATTAGGAGTTTTTGTAATGGTCCAGGTGTGAAGGCTGTAATATAGGGACTAGAGGGAATAAGGAAGATGGAGGGAGAGAGAAGGAAATAGGTTAGGAGGGTGAAGAGATTGTTCTTCCCCTCACTTCCTTTTGAGAGGAGGTAGCCAAGTCCTACCTCCTTGAAAGAGGGAGTATGTCTACTCAGAAAATGGTTCTGGGAGATGGAGGACAAGAGACTAGAGGGGGATGCTTTAGTAAAATGACAAGATGCCCCCCTTTGAGGTCCAATCTATTCTTGAGAGGCAAGATGAATTCCTATGCCTCTGTTTTTCTCAGGGACACCAACTGTCATTTCCCTTCAGGACCTTGGGACCACCCCACTGCCAAGGAGAGATGTCAGTTCTTTGGGGCTGGCAGTTTTAGATCACTGGGATCCAGAGGTTAACCCCCCTTTTTAGGGAGAGGTATGACCTCCCCAAATCTTTAGTTCCCTTTACTATTGTTAAAACTGGCCTAGATCTAAATCTAAAGTAATAGATGATTTATTTGGGTTCAAGCAGGGAAGGTGTGGTAAGGTATCAAGTAGGGAACTGGGTGAATAGTGAGCCCTGCAATTTGTCCCCTCTGGCAAATTGGTCCTCTAAAGACTAGAAGTTCAAGGCTTCTCAGCTTTAATCCCTCTTTTTACCAGCTGCCTGTTGGTCCCTATTCCTGAGCTAATTACTTAAATACAGGAGTCCAGGCATAGATAGGGAGAGAGATATGGAGAGTGAGATCTTTGAAAGGGATCTCTATGGACAGCTTTCTTCAAAGTCCCAGTCCACAATATCCATTGATGGCCTTGATTGCTGTTATTGAGAGTTGAGTGAGAGGCATCCAGAGATTCAGAAAGAGGCAGTTGATCTCCAGAGAGAGACAGGCTTCTTCCCAGCCTAGGAGATCTACCTCTTCCCTCTGGCTCCAAGCTGGAAGTGAGAGAGTGGCTGGTGGGACTTCTCCAAGCTTCTGGTTCTCTCCTGGAAATTTCAGTTTTTTCTTCTTGTTCCTCCCCCACTCTCTCTCTGTAGCTGAACTCTGTCAGAGACTGCTCTCTTGCTCTCTCTTCCTGTCTTATAGGTCCCTGGACTAGAGTGGTTGCCAGCTAATGGAGAGAAGGGAAGAGATGAGACATCTTTATTAATGTCTCTGTTAATATATGATATTAATATTGTTAGCATTCTTTTTTTAAACTTTGAATTCTAAATCTCAACTTCCCCCTCACCACTCATATGCTTATTGCGAAGACAAGAAACCTGACATCAATTAAATATGTAAATTCTTGTGATATTATCCACATTGCCCAAAAAGGCAAGAAAAATTAAAAGTAAAAAAAATTATGCTTCAGTCTATACAAAGACCCCATCAGTTCGTTCTCTGAAGGTGTATAGCATTTTATAACCCAAGTCCTTGGGAATTGCTTTAGATGATGTTCTGATCAGAATAGCCAAGTATTTCACAGGTGATCATTTTTTAATGTTACAGTTACTTTGTAGAATGATCTCCTAGTTCTGCTCACTTCACTTTGCAGCTGCTCATATACATCTTCCCAGATTTTTCTGAAAGCACCCTGCTTGGCATTTGTTTGATCACAATTCTGTCCCAATCATATGCAACTTCTTCAGCCATTCCCCAGGTGATGGGTTTCCCCTTGATTTCTAATTCTTTGACATAAAAAATCAGCTATTAGAAATATTTTTGTATATAGTAGGTCATTCTCCTTTTTCTATGAACTCTTTGGGATATAGACCTAGTAGTGTATATGTATACTAAACAAAGTATACCTAGCAAAGAATCTGTGCAGTTTAATAGTCATTTGAGCTTAGTTCCAAATTATTCTCCAAAAAAAATTGGACTAGTTTGTAATTCTACCAATATTGCATTAGAATCCCAATTTTTACACACTGCCACTTACATTTATAATTCCCCTTTTCTGTCATGCTAGATAATCTGGTAGGTGTAAGGTGGTAGCTCAGCTGTTTTAATTTACATTTTCTAATCAATAGTAAATTAGAACATTTCATTGGACTATAGATAGCTTTGATTTCCTCCAAAAACTTGCTTATCATAGTCTTTAACAACATATCAATTAGGGAATGACTCATATACTTAGAAATTTGACTCAGTTCCCTATATTTTAGAGAAATGAAGACTTTGAGAAAAACTTGCTGTAAATACATTTCCCAATTTCCTGCTTTCTCTCTAATCTTAGCTGTTGCTTTGTTTATGCAAACTCTTTATGATTTCATTCAATCAAATTATGCATTTTACTCCCCTCTTGTTTGGTCATATATTTTCCCCTCATTCAAAGATCTAACAGGTAATATTTCCTATGATCCCCTAATTTTCATATGATATCACCTTTTAAGTCTAAGTTATATACCATTTTGACCTTGCATGAGATATTGGTCTATATAGTAAGCTTCTGCCATACTGCTTTCCAGTTTTCACAGATATTGAGTTCTTATATCCCTCAAAAAGTTTGGATTTTTGAGTTAATCGAATATTAACCATGATCATTTATTACTGTGTATTGTTTACCTAATCTACTACATTGATTTACCACTTTATTTCTTAGCCAGTACTAGATTGTTTTCATAATTGCTCCTTTGTAATATAGTTTGAAATCTGGTACTTTGGGGTTGCTTTCCTTCCCCTTTTCCCCCATTGTTCCCTTGATATTCTTATCTTTTTTTTTCCTTCCAGATGAGTTTATTTTTTTAGCTCTATAAAATATTTTTTTGTCTTTTCATTGGTATGGTACTGAACTAGTCAATTAATTTAGGCAGGGCTGCTATGTTTATTATATTGGCTCAGCCTACCCACAAGCAGCTAATATTTCTTCAATAGTTTAGATAGTCTTAATTTATGTTAAAATATTTTATAATTGTGTTCAGATAGTCCCTGGATTTAACTTGACAAAAGTCTCCCAAGTATATTAAAATATTTACAGTTATTTTAAATGGAATTTCCCTATCCTTTCCTGCTTTTCTTTTTTGATAATGTATATAAATATTGATAATTTGCATAGGTTTATTTTATATCCTGCAACTTTACTAAAGTTAATTGTTTCAACTAGTATTTTTTAGTTGGTTTCAGAATATTCCATAAGTGTACCATTATATCATATGCAAAGACTGATAGTTTTGTTTTGTCCTTGCCTGTCTATTTACTTTTCTTGTCTTATTGCTATATCTTGTATTTTCAGTATAATATTAAATAATTGTAGTGACAATGTACATCCTTGTTTCACCTCTGATATTATTCAGAAGACTTCTTGCTTTTCCTCATTATACATAATTCCTGCTGATGGTTTTAGACAGTTATCACTTATTATTTTAAGGAAAGTTCCTTTTATTCCTTTGTTTTCTAGTATTTTTGTTAGAAATGAAGAATTTTTAAAACTTTTTTCCTCATTTACTGAGATGATCATATGATTTTTTTATTGACATGGTCAATTATGTTTATAGGTTTTCTAATATCAAAACAGTTTTGCATTCCTGATATACTATAGGATTATAGTTATAGTATATGATCTTTGCAACATATTGTTATAATTTCCTTCAGAGTATTTTATTCACAATTTTTGTTTCAATATTCATTATGGAAATTTGTCTTTAATGTCTTTTATTCTGTTTTGTACTTTCTGGTTTAGAAATCAGATTCACATTTGTATCATGAAAAAAATTTGATAAAACTTCTTAGTATATTTTCCCAAATAGTTATTATACTATTGGAATTAATTGTTCTTTAAACATTTGGTAGAATCCACTTGTGAATCCATCTGTTCCTAAGGCTTTTTTTCCTTAGATAATTTACTGATAATTTATTCAATTTCTTTTTTTAAGATATGGTTATTTAAATATTTTAATTCCTCTTCTGTTAATCTGTGCAGCTAATGTTTTTGTAAATCTTCATCCATTTCACTTAGATTGTCAAATTTATTGACAGATAATTCGTTGAAATAGTTCCTAGTGATTATTCTAAATTTATCTTCATTAGTGGTACATTAACCTTTTTTATTTTTGGTATTGGTAATTTCTTTTCTTATTTCTTTTTTAAAGTCAAATCAGACAATAATTTATTTTATTTGACTTTTTCATAAAATCAGCTCCTAGTTTTATTTATTAGTTGAATGTCTTTTTTTGTTTTTTGCTTACTTGCTTTACTTTAAATTTTATGAATTCCATTTTTGATTTTTAGGATTTTTAAATTTGATGTTTAAATGGAGAATTTTAATTTGTTCTTTTTTTAGGTTTGTTTTTATTTGCATGTCCCAATTCATTGGTCCATTCTCTCTCATTGATTAAGTCTTTAGAGGTGTAAATTAATAATTAAGTAATTAAGTTCTTAAACACTTTGGTAGAGGTCTTAGGTACTCAAGTAAATATTTACTTTGATACTTTTTCTATTAATTAATTACATAGGAAATTATTTGACTAAGCACTTTGAGACTTAAGATAGGAATATAGATAAATCTTATTCAAGCCAGCCTAAACCAGCTCAATCTGTTCTCAACCAGTTCAAAGGAGCTTAACTTGGTCTAATTGAATTCAATCTGGTTCAAACCAGTTTAATATAGTCTACACTAGATCAGTCTAGCTCAAGCTGGTTCAGTCTGGATTATGCCCTTGATTGGTTTAACTCAGTAAATTAGGTAATTAGGCATTTTGATCCACAAATAATTTAAGTCCCCAGATACTAAAGTACATGGGTAGTTAGATAATTAGGTACTTTGATAAAATTCTTAGATATTCAGATAATTAGATATCTAATACTTAAGTATTTATGAAATTTGGTACTTTGGTACATAGGCAATTAGATCTATTGGTAATTAGGTACTTGTATACTCAAATAATTAGATATTTAGGTGCTAAGGTAAAGACATATTGAGGTCCACAGAGAATTAGATAATTATGTAATCATGTTAATACAGGTTTTATATACTTGGGTAATTAGGTAATTAATAGGTAATTAGTTAGTTTGTTACTTATATACTAGACATAGGTACTTAAGTAATTAATTACAAAGAAATTTAGATGAATAAGTATTTATATACTTATATATGATAGGTTCTTAGAGAAATCTTCTTTAAGGCAGTCTAAATTAAGTAAAACCAGTTCAGTGTGGTTCAAACTAATTCAAATGTGTTACAAAAGTAGTTTAGACTTCACAGATCCCCTGAGTTGGTCTTAAGAATCCTCTTCTATGGACCAGCCTTTAAATACTACCAGAGTATATGGCAGGTGCACTAACCCAATCTGAGGCAAGAGTCACCATTAGTTTTTCCCTTGGGATGAGCATTAACAATCAACATGTCTTTGTTTTTTAACCCTTAATTTCCGTCTAGAATCCACATTGCCCTATAGGTTCTAAACAGAAGAGTGATGAGGGCTAGGCATTGGGAGTTAAGTGCCTTGCCCAGGACCACACAGCTAAGAAGTGTTAGAGGACAAATTTGAACCCAGGACCTCCCATCCCTAGACACGACTCTCTTTCCACTGAGCTACCTAGCTGCCCCCATAGTTTTAAGCATCCCATTTTACCTCTTATAGTCTTACTCTCTCAGCTCAAGAAAAAAATGACGACGATCATGATGATTATAACAATAACAGGCATTTATAATATTTCATATTCTCTTTTTTACATATTTAGTATTGTGATTGAAGAAATTTGGGCAAAGACAAAATTGGATCTTCAAAGCAAGGAGAGATCAGAACATTTGGAGCACACAATTCATTGGAGGATGGGAGAGAGACAGACCCAATGGAAGTTTGGAGGGAGAGGCAGTTGGGACTCCAGCTGCCTGGGAATTCACTTTTCTGTTTCTGCCTGAAGGTGGAGGACAGACCCTTTGTCTCCTCTCTGGCCATTGCCTTCTACTTATACTGTGAGCTGAAGAGACATTTGGTCTTGCCCAGAAGAGACCCTGGCAGAGTTATTGCCAATTCTTTCCTCTGAGAAAATACTTTATTTAATTCTGCTGAAGAGACTTATTTTTTTCAAAGCCTTCATCAATATCATGACTCAGATTTAGGGATATGTTTTTTTTCTCTTTCCTAACCCCACCCTTATCTCCTTCTCCCCCAAAATAAGTAGATTCTTTAGTTGAAATAATTAGTTTGTAGGATTGGTTAATAGTGGGAAAATTACAACTTACCATCTGTGAGAAAATCTCCATCAAGACAGTTGGGAAGGAAGAACAGGAAGTAGTGTAGGGGAGGGGCCCAAGATTCAGCCTCTTTCTTTTGCTTACTTCCTAGTGTAACATCTTTAGATTCCCCCACCACAATTCAACAAGTTTTCCTCTCTAGTACAGTATGCTACCTGACCTTCCCCAATACAATACTTATAGATATTCTCCCTGTATTGCTCAGATTTGAGAAACTCTTTCCTCTATCCATCAAGATCTCAAAATTATTGGCCTCTGAAGCTTCTGTTGAAAGATGTCTTCATGTTATTAACAAGGTAATGTAAGTGTCTTCTTCCTGCAAAGGGAAGAGCAGTGGGCCAGGATTCCAAAGGGAAAACCACCATGCTCAAGTGTCAATAATCAGTAGTCAATCAGCATTTATTAAGTGTGTTCTATTTGTCACATAGTATATACTTAACAAATGTTAATTGATTGATTGATTTGGAGAATGCAAATACGAAAAGATTGATAGCCCCTCCTCTCAAGGAGTTTACAATTAATAGGGGAAGAGAACATATGAAAGAAAAATAAAAAAGAGGAAGGTTGTGGGGGTCCAAAGAAGAAGCCAAAGAATCCCAAAGCAAGTGAAGCCAGTGGGGAATGAAGAAATATTTGAAGAGTCGTAAGTCCTGTTCACCTCATCTTCCAGTAAGAGGGGCCGAGGTGAGTGCTGATGAGTTCTTACTGATATTCTGACATCATGTCTGTTTAGGTGAGATACAAGTGGAGATAGAGTTATTTTTTTTGCATCATTGCTGCCGCCCAGGATACCATATTGATGCCAAGGTTACGGGCAAGAATTCAGAATTCTGAAACTTGCCAAATTGCAAAACAGATTAATGTATAAACTTTGTCTTCATTGTCTTCCTATGCTGATCGCTTTAGTAGAATTCCTCCTTTCATCCTTGCTTCGTACCCCAGAATTTGCTTCCCTCTTATGATCCACAATTTTTAGAATATGAATTTTTTGAGGGAAAGGACCAATTGCACTTTTGTCTTTGTATAACCAGAAGTTAACAGTGCCTGGAATATACTAAATTCTTAATAGATGTTTGTTGATTGATTAATTTTAAAATGGTGCTGCTATTTGGCACATCTTCCTGATTTCAAATATGACCTCAGACACTACTGTCATACTAGCTGTGTGACCCTGATCAAGTCACTTAGCCCTATTTACCTCAGTTCCTCATTTGTAAATGAACTTTTGTAAGTGTAACTATCAGACAGTTGATCTCACAGACTTCATGGTTGAAACAAGTTTTGTGATATCTCTGAAAACTTACATCACCTGCATCCCTTTGATCAGATCAGATGTTAATCATCCCTTCCTACTGATTCCCAAGAGGTCCTCCCTTTTTAAAAATTGATTTGTTATTTTTATTTTTCATCTTTTTGTTTTTAAAATTATATTAGAATAACTTTTAAAATTGTTTTCTTGGCTTTTACAATTCAGTATCTTCTCCCTCCCTCTCCACCCTTCAAGGCAATAAATAGTCTGATATAAGTTACACTTGTGCATTTATGCAATACATGCTTCTATATTGCTCATGCTGTGACAGAAGACACATATCATTCATGAAGGTAACAGTGGAAAATTACATGCTTTGATCTGCAAACAGATAGCTGTAGTTTTTTCTTTGACTGTGAATAGCATATTTCATCTTGGGTCTCTGTGAATACCTTGGAAACCTGCCTTGCTGATAATAGGTTAGTCCTTCACAGTCGATCATCATTTCATATTTCTATTATTGTATACAGTTTTCTCCAGATTCTGCTCACTTCAGTTTGCATCAGTTTATAGATCTTTCCTGTTTTTTTCTGAACACATCCTGTTTGTCATTTCTTATGTACAATAGTATTAAATTACAGTCATATAACATAACTTGTTCAGCCATTTTCCTATTGATGTTTCAAATTCTTTGCCACTTCAAAAAGAGCTGCTAAAAATATTTTTGTGTAGGTAGTTCCTTTTCCTTTATCTCTTATCTTTTTGGGATACAGACTCAGTAATGGCATTGCTGAGTCAAAGGGTATGCTGGTTTTATGACCATGGTTCCATATTGCTTTCCAGAATTATGATATTAGCTCCAGGTTCTGTGTTATTGTCCCAATTTCACCATGTCCCCTCCAACATTCACCATTTTCTTTTTTGATCACTTTAGGAAATATGAGAGATGTGAGGTGGTTTCTTAGAGTTGTTTTAATTTGCATTTCTCTAATCGATACTGATTTAGAGGATTTTATATATATGACTGTGGATAATTTTAATTTCTTCCTCTGAGAACTTCCTGTTCATATCCTTTGGTCATTAATCAATTTGAGAATACTTTGCATTCTTATAAATTTGAATCAGTTCTCTATATATTTGAGAAATTAGTCCTTGTCAAAGACACTTGCTATAATTTTTTACCCTCAATGCATTGTTTCCCTTCTAATTTCAGTTGCATTGGTTTTATTTATACAGAAACTTTTTAATTCAATGTAATCAAAATTTTTGATTTAATTTTTTGTAATGTTTGTTATGTCTCCTTTGGTCATAAATTCTTCCCCTATGCATAAGTCTGAAAGGTATATTTTTCTGTTCCCCTATTTGTTTATGGTATCACCTTTTATTTCTACATCAAGTATTAATTTTGAGTGTGTTTTAGTTTGTGGTGTTGTTAAGATTAAAATTTTGGGGAACTGATAGAGGTAGAAATTAGTTTCTCTCTGCAAGGAGTATTATATTTTTAGAGGTTTATTGAAGATTAATGGATTAAAGAAAATACAGGATAAGAAAGCACGTGTCTAGGCCCAGGGGCCTAGACAACCTCACCTACATTAGGAAAAGAGATGCATCTGCTTGGAAGCTGCAACAGGAAAAAGAAGAGCCCCCGCCTATGGCGAGAGACCCTTTAAATCATAATCTGCTCTCCACCCAGGTGAAAATTCAGTGAAATTACAAAGCATTCTGGGGAAGTGGAGCAAGGTCTTCTGGGGATTAAAGTCCTGGTTTCAAGTCTCATTTTTTTACAGTGTGAAATATTTGTCAATGCCTAGCTTTTGCTATAGTGTATTTTTAGGTTTCCTAGCAGTTTTTGTCAAATAATGAGCTTTTCTTCCAAAATCTTGAGTCTTTGTGTTTATCAAATACAAACACAAACACAAAGTTCACTATAATGTGTTGATTATTTAACTTATTCCATTGACTCACTACTTGATTCCTATAGCCATTACCAGATTGTTTTGATTGTTACCACTTTAGAGTATAGTTTTGAGATATGATACAGTTAGGTCTCCTTCCTTTATATTTTAAAAGTTAATTACCTTGATATCCTTGGTCTTAATTCTATAAAATAAGTTATTAATTCTAAGGTCTTAATTCTATAAAATAAGTTATTAACAGTTTGATTGGTATGGCACTGAAAAGATAAATTAATTTATGTAGAATTGTCCTTTTATTATATTGGCTCAGCCTATCCATGAGCAATTAATATTTTCTTTAAAATTGTTTAGGTCTGATTTTATTTATGTGAAAAACATCTTTAAGTAGATTGTCTGATTTATTTGCATATGGTTTGTAATTTTATATTTTTCATTTTTGATACTAGTAATTTGGTTTTCTTCTTTTTTTAATCAAGTTAACCAATGGTCTATCTATTTAAATTATTTATTTTTATAAAACCAGATCCCTGTCTTATTTAATAATTCAGTAGTTTTCTTACTTCTAATTTTATTAATCTCTCCTTTAACTTTTAGGATTACTAATATGATCTTTAATTGGAGGTTTTTTTAAGTGTTTTTCTTTTTTAGTTGTATGGCCAGTTCATTGATCTGGTCTTTCTTTATTTGACTGATGTTAGCATTTAGAAGGATTTACTCTAAATATATTTTTGGCTATATCTCATTAATTTTTGTATGTTGTCTCCTCATTGTCATGTTGTTTAAATGATTGTTTCTATGACTTCTTTGATTATTTAGGATAAGATTATTTAGTTTCCAATAAATTTTTAATTTATCTTTCTGCTGCCCCTTATTGAATGTAAGTTTTATTTCATTATGGTCTAAAAAGCACGTACTTAATATTTATATTTTTGAACATTTGATTGTAAGTTTCAAATGCTCTTTTATATAATCAGTTTTTGTGAATGACATAAACTTCTGAGAAAAAATACACATGGCCTTCTATTACCATTCCATTTTCTTCAAAGGTTTATCATATCAAAAATTTCCAAAGTTCTTTTTTGTCTCTTTAACTTATTTTTTGTTTATTCTTTGGGCATTTCTGCACTCTGGTACTGTGTGACAACCCCAAATGAGTTGTAATTCCCTTCCTTCATTTAAAGACCTCTATTTTTGCTATCCTGGTAGTACTCATTATTCCTGGTAGCTAAACTAGAGAAGGAATTGGCAAAACATACCAATATCTTTTACAAAAAAACAAAACTAAACAAACAAACAAAAACAAATGGAGTTATGAATAGTCCTATATAACTGAAATGACTGAGAAAAAATTTAGGAACCTTTACGGGGGCACTCAACTCCTGTCTATCCAAGTTTCCATATTTTTAGCCTATGTCCACCCTAAACTTCACCTTTAAAATTTATAATTCTGTGTTTCAATCTCTCTGGGTCACACTTCTCAGTAAATAAGAATGATGTTAATGGATTAGTCAAATATATCACTAATGGCTAAAAAGTTGGGTTGTATTTCAGAGTCATACTCAAATCTTCTAAAATATGCATCTGTTCTGATGCAAATAGTTTACTTAAAAAGTACTACAAAGATTCCAAGCATAGTACCCCATCTTTTCCCATTCCCCTGCAAAGTTGTACTTGGTTATCATAGTAAATAAGGTGGAAGTTGCCCATATAATTAGGACTTTATTGTGTTATATATGAAAAGCTGATATGAAACAAAGTAGAACAGCCCCTAATAGATACTTTTATTTTTCTAAACCCTTACATTCCTTCTTAAAATCAATAACATGCACTGATTCCAAGGCAGAAATGCAGTGAGGGTTAGACAATGGTAAGTAACTTGTCCAGGGTCACACAGTTGACAGGTGACTTGAACCCTGAGTCTCTCATCTCTAAGGCTTAACTTTTAATTCACTAGTTGTACCCTTCACATAATCTTTAGAAATCTTTAGACATTTCCTCCTCTCCAAATGCCTATTTACCTAAAGGACTACACCTATACTCTTGTCCGTGTTGGCAAACCTATGGCACATGTGCTGGATAAGGAAGGTTCCCTTCCTCCTCTCCATGAGTGCCTAAGGACATTTCTCACTTCACCTGCCCCTCTGCCCAGCAGCCCAATGGGAGTACTTCCTCCCTCCCCTGTCTGGGGTAAGTGGGCAGCTGGCATGTAGTGTGAGGGTGCAGTTTGGGCACTAAATCTCTAAAATGTTTACCAGCACTGCCCTATGTCCTCCATGTAGGTGGAGGTTTCTAATTTTCTATCAGTTAAACTATATTTAACTTCATTTCTACTCTACCCTGATAGGTGTGTTACTTCTGAATCAAGTCTTATTAATCCCTTAAGTCTCAAGAAAACATGTGTTAATGCCAAGGATTCTACTTCATTGTGACTTATATATAATATGCAGGAAGACATTATACCTTTGCTCCCCCTCAAGAGACACTGTGAAGGTAGCAGACAACTCTACCTAGACTTATGACTACCCATGAGATGGCACACTGCTCTACCTAGGTCTATAGGTATTCATGAAGAATAACTAGAAAGAACACCAAAATGTAAAGGAAACAGTATAGAAGCACAAAACCTCACAAATAGAAGGGACTCCACCAGTCATCAATTCCAAACTGTATCATACCAATTCTTTGATAAGTAGATGTCCAACCTTTGCTGAAAAAATCCTTAATAGAAAGGACCCGTCAATGAACTTCACATTATCCTGTTCTCCATTTGGATCATTCTAATTACTCAAGAAGTTTTTCCTTACATCAATCCTAAACCTGCTTGTTCAATTCATTGCTCTTAATTCTGCACTTTGGGGCAAACAATATAAGGCTACTCCCTCTTCAACATGGGAGCCCTTCAAGGGCTACTACAACACACCTTAATATGTTCCTCTGAAGTCTTTTCTTCTACATGTTAAACATCCCTTCTTCCTTTAACTGGCCTTCATATGATATGCTCTCTAGGCCTTTCACCAGCCTCATATTTACTTATGCAATCCTGACTTTTCTCCCAACCTCCAGTTTCACATCTCCAAGTGCCTATTAGAAATCCCAAACTGAGTGTCCCTTAGATATCTAAATTCAACATGTCCAAAACTTAGCTTATTATTTTTCTTCTAAAACCTTCATCCCTTTTTAATTTGCTTATTATATTTTAAGGGAATTACCATCTCAATAGTCTTAGGTGCAACCTAGGTGTCCTGGTCAGCTCCTTACTATCTCATCTTCTCCCTCATGCCCCTCACCTCACAACTGATATCTAATCTCTTCCCAAGGTTTGTCCTTTCTCCCTTCATGGCATCTTCTCCCTTCTGACACTACCACCAACTTGGCGCCAGCCCTCTATAACCTCCTTCCTGGATTATTGCAACAAGCAGCAAGCTGTTGTTCTTCTTGCCTCATCTCTTTTCACTCTGGTCCATCCTTCACTCAACTGCCAAAGTGATCTTCCTGAAGCCTAAGCCCAATCACCTCACTGTCTTACTCAATAAATTCCAGTGTTTCTTCATGTCCTCTAGGATCAAATATAAAATTTACTTTTCATTGAAAGTGCTTCATAACCTGGCCCTCCTATCTTTCCAGTATTGTTACATCTCATACCCTAATGGATTCTGTGATCATTATGTACTTTGCACAAGACACTCTACCTCTAGACTCTTGTCATTTTTTTTTTTACTTTCCTCCATGCTTGGAATGCTAGCTCTCTTCATCTCCATTTCTGGTTACCCTAGCATCCTTTAAGCCCCAGCTAAAATCCCATCTTTTATGAGAAGCCTTTCCTGATCACTCTCACTGTTGGTGCTTTCTCTCTATTGATTATCTCCAATTTATTCTGAATACATTTTGCTTATGTACATTTCTTTTCATGTTGTCGGCTCCATTAGACCATATGCTACTTGAGATCAGGGATTGTCTTTTGCTTTTCTTTATCTCAAGTTCTTAAAAGTGCCTCGCATATATTAAATAAAGCCTTAATAACTGACCAACTGACTTGTGGCCTACTTCTGAAACCAGGGCACTAATTCCTTTCTAAAATGTAGCCTCTAGAAGTGAACTCAATATTCCATATGTGAACTTAACAGAGAAAAACACCCTGAGATGAATGCTAGAGACTATACATTTCTTAATGTCTTGATTCCTTCCTCCACTGATTTTTAAGAGTTATTTTCCTATTAGCTTTCCTTACTGTCACAACATATTTATTCATATTGGAAATGGGCTCCTATCCCCAATAAGTTTCATGTGAACTCTTGTCTAGTCATGCCTACATTTTTACAGTTGATTTCTTATCAGCATAAGACTTTAATTTATTACATCCTTATTAACTTTCATCTGATTCCATTTGGACTATATTTATAAACTACTGACATATTTTGGGGTGCTGACTCTATTACTGAGTTCTTGAGCTATCACTCTACCACTGCCATTTGCAAATTTTATAAGCATGCCATTTATGCCTTTGTGTAGTTAATTAATTTTTTAAAAAAATTAAATAACACAGGAACAAGGACAGATACACTGACCACTCCACCATCTCTCTTCAAGTTGATATTTAAGAAGTAATGGCTCTTCTTTGACTTTTGTCCATGCCTTTCACATTCAGCCAGTTCTGAATTTGCTTGATATACTATCATCTTTATCTTATTTTTCCAACTTATTTTTCAAAAAATTGTGTTTAAAAATCCATTTAGTCTTATTAGAGCTCTGCTACTAGTTGTCAGTGTCATCCTGGAAACTCATTTTGGTGTCCCAATTTCCCCATCTATAAAATAAAGGAGCTGGACTAAATGACTATGCTTCTGGCTCTGACATTTTACGTTTCCTCTACGATACAGTCCCTTCTCTCCTGTTCTCTCTATGGTGGAGTGAGTAGGGCTCATTAATTTTATTTTCTGCCTAATCAGTCTAGGTACCAAGTAACTGCTCTGCTTTGTGCCTGTCATATCATATTTTAATAGCTATTTAGGAACAAAGGATTCTAGCCTCTTTTAAAGTGGGCTCAGAAGGTGAGGAAGTTGGACAAGGCATGAGTTGGAGATTGTCAATTCAGTAGGATGATCTTTGTTGCACCCAGGGAGAAATCAATAAAAGATACTGTCACTATCTGGAACAAAATTGAATATTGAAGTTAAATTGCTTTGCATTCCTCAGGTAAGTCATATGATACACTGGGGGTTGGGTGATGAATTATTATAGACTCACAATTTTTAGAACAAGAAGGATCTGTAGAGCTCACTTAGTCCAACCTCATTATTTTTGAGATGACAAAACTGAGACCCAGGAAGGGAAGGAGTTTACTTAAGGTCACAAAATGGTAAGCAACATAGCTAAGTTTCAAATACAGGTCTTCTAAATACAAACTTAGTATTCTTTCTGCTATACTACATCATTATTAATCATTTTATGGCTGTAGATAAAATATAATTTTGATGACTGATCGCTAGTCCAGTGGTCCTCAAAGAATGGTGCAGGGCCCTCTGAAGGTCCTTAAGATCCTTTTATGGGTTCAATGAAGTCAAGATTCTTTTCATAATAATATGAATTCATTTACATTTCTAATACAGTGAATATGGATAGCTACAAACCACAAAAACTAAACCCTTTGGGGGTCCTCAATTTTTTGTGGTGTAAAGGCAATAGTATTGAGATCAAAAAGTTTGAGAATTTCTGGCCTAGACAATGATAAAGATGGCACTATCATGAAACTAGAGAAGACAGTCCTTTATGAGTTTCCATAGAAGACCAAGATGATCAGTCTAGCTTTGTTTATTAGAATAAAGCTGGAAAGATGTGTTTAGGGGCATGGCCTGTGGAATAGTAGGAGTGGGAAAGGGTTGCTTGGAAGGGAATGTTGGTTGCCTGTTGATAATTCTGTGAATGCGACCTGATCTTCTGCTCTTTACTTAATGCCAATATTCAAATGCATGATTTTATGAGTTCTAAAATTCAGCATTCAAGAAGGATCCATAAAAGTTGGAGTATGGTGTAGCTGAACCATATAATTTTCTGGGGGACATTAAAGCATAGCTGGATGGGAGGAGCAGCAGAGAGGGTGGCCTGACAGAAAAAGTCTTCACCTCTCCACAGCTCCAGAGGGATTCATTGTTATACCCTGAGGGAATTGAAACTAGAGAATTAGGGACAATAAAATATAATTTAAATTTTAAAAGTTCAGGAAGCCAAACATTTACTACAAGATATGAAACAGATGTGGATAAAGATATAAGTGTTTTCTATTTCATATACTAATTCCAAAAGATGTTCAACAAAGTCCTTGGAAAAATCTGCATGTATGTGTTTTAATGGGGCCTGAGGAAATTGATATATTCTCTCTCTCTCTCTCTCTCTCTCTCTCTCTCTCTCTCTCTCTCTCTCTCTCTCTCTCTCTCTCTCTGTCTCTCTGTCTTTCTCTCTTCCCATCTCTTTCTCCTCATTTTTTTCTATACTCTTTTCTACCTCTTTTTCCTGTCCTTCTTCCTTTTATAGATGAGAGATAAAAGAGAATTAGATAAATGGAAGGATAGATATGGGGGAAAGCCATTCTTGAAAATACTCCTCCTTACAGGAAAAGTTCTACTGTTTGATTAAAAAATGTTGGTTTATTTGTTTGTAGCCTTGCAGAGATATTGGAAAATTATTTTCAAATTGAATTTTTAGTTCAGGAATCATAGGTTTAGAGCTTGAAAAAGCCATAAAAGTCACCTAGTCCAACAATTATTTTACAGATATAGAAACTGAGGCTTGGTGTGAGGGTATGGGGGATCGATATACCAGCTCAAGGACACATGATTAGTTGGTGGCAGAGGTGAGATTTGAACTCCAGTCCTCTGAATCTAAATCTACCACACTTTCTATTCTCTGATGCAGACTCTCTTTTTTTTTCCAATAGTAGATTGTGTCTATAGCAGCATTGTTCAATCAGGAAGGACCTGAGTACCTTGAATTTGCCTCTGCTTGTCTATATTTTGCCTGACATGAAAGGGAGTATGTGATGTTCTCCTACCATCCACATACTGGCACTAAACCAAAAAGCAGTAAGAGAAATTAAAAGCCACTCATGCCCCAATGCCATAAAACATCTAATTGGTACAATTGATTGATCCAATGTGGAAGGTGGTAACTTAAATGTTTGTTCCTAGGTCTTTGTAACTTCATTACCTGATATAAAAGGGAGCAGGATAGGGACTAGATCTATTATTTCTAGGGTAGCCAAAACTCTTAGGCTAGTGTTCCTTCTATTAATGCAGATTGGGAAATTCTTTCCAACTTACAACCATAGGAGAGTTACTTTAAATCCCATACTCAATGGCTTCAGGGGTTTTGCTCTATTAAATATATCATGTACCTCTCATAATTCATAAAATAACAACCACAAAATGCTGTTTTGTGGATGATGGTGATGATACATGAATCCACAAAGGATCTGTGATTTTCTCAGCATGTTGATCTTCTCTTTACCAGCATAGATCACAACCTGTGTATGACTTACTATGTTTTAAGGCATTATCTGAGGTATATAGTTTGGGACCTTGATCTTGTTTTTGTTGTTCATCCTTCATTCCTGAAAAAGTCGAATGACACCCCAAGGTTTTGTCTTGATTTTAAGGTGAACTGATTTAAGTGAGACACAGATGCACAGTCATCAGCCTTATGCTCATCCAAGTCCAGTGGCAAGACAAAAGTCTGGACAACTGGTGATGGTCCAGGATGTCAGGCCAAGATCTAAACACTCCACAATGACTATTTCAGCCATGTTCATAGCTATTAGAATAAATTGTTCTCATCTGCCCATTCCATTGGGGGAAGTCTTCACTGCCTGTGGTAAACACTACCACCATAAGCCTGTCAGTTACCCTCAAACTAGTTTAGTCTCTCTGTGAAAACGGTTATACACTGTTAAATGCTCAAGTTAGCAACTAAGAATGCTACAGCTTTTTGGAGCAAGGTAAAGGAGGAGTGGGAAGAGGAGGGGGAAGATGAGAAAAGATTAAAAAGAAGAGGAAGAAAGGAAGGACAGGAGTAGAGCACATTTAAAAGAGGAAAAGGAAGAAGGTTAATAAGACAAGGAAGCAGAAATACCTGGTACTGAATGATGACTCCAAAACTTGCTAACAGTATTATCTCTCTGGTCAACTCACTATAGAATTTCTTCACCTGAAAAAAATTGAGAATAAATGAATTACATCCTAAGGATATTGTGAGGAAAACATTTTGGAAACCTTAAAGAACTATATAATTCCATGTTGTTATTCTGACTTTTGCATAACTATTTTTCTTTTTCCAAATACTTACTTGAGATTTGAAGATTTAGGAAAGCCAAACTTTTCCATCTGATCTGATAAGCCACTTAAGGACATAGATTAGCTTGGGTAGAAAGTCTCTTAAAGGGCACATCCTTTTAAACCACAAAATGAAAGTTGAATGTATAAGTAGCTCCGGATACACCTCCTCAAGTTTGACACAAACAGAACCAAGAACAAGGGCTCTCAATCTTTTTACTTTTCCTTAATGTTATGGACCCTGTTAGTAGTCCAGTGAAACCTATGGATGTCTTCTAGAATAATGTTTTTAAATGCATAGAATTACAAAGGAAAACAATCCTATTGAAATACAGTTATCAAAATATTTTTTTAATGAGTTCATGATGGGTGCCAGGTTAAGAATCCCTGACCTACCAGAGGATCTGTATCATTCTGATGCTTCCTACTGGGTAGGACAAAATGATCATCATAAATAACTCCATGTATATAAATACCGTTATTATGTCAATATTAAACATGTAGCACAACATTTGAAATTCTCAATTAGAACCCTTAATTTTCTGCTGTTGTGCCAAGCAGTCCCTATGGTAATTTTTCTATTTACTTGGGTAACATATTTAGGGAAAAATAAAATAATTGAATTATTTTAAAATAAAAAAGAGGTCTGAAAATAGCACTCTTATTTAAATTGTAATAGTTCAAACTCATCTGAGATTTCTTCATGTCTACAATAACGCAGCTGTTTTCCTCAGGGTGTTCTCACAAGATCATAAAAAAATATATATTTGTTATGAGCCTTCAGAAGCCCCAAAGAAAACAGCTGTGTTTTTGATAAACTGAGTTTGGTTTTCAACACTTTGAGCTATAGAGAAATTTACACAGGAATCCTATGTATTTCACTTCCATGAGCACTATCTCTTTGAAGAAGAGCAAGCGCATTGCCTTTAGTCAAAGTTTTTTTGTGGCCAAGTGGGCTCACGGCTCTCTGAGTGGAGCTAGAGTATGAAATTAGAAACCTGACCTCCAACAAAAGATGTTGCCCTGAACTTAAAAAATGCCACTCACTCTAGACTCTAAGCCATCACTAGGGAAATCACTGTGAAGGGTGTAGGGATGTTCTGTGTGAACTTTGCCCATTATACATCAGAGCTTCACTCTCCTTTTTTTTCTCCCTGAATATTTGGTCAGGGGAAATGTCATAAATCAGCTGCATTAACCAAGGATTTGAGCCAGAGTGATTGAAGATTTGGGTCTTTGCCAATCAGATATTCTTATGGTGTAAGGAGGCAACGCTAAACCTTCTGGGCATTATAACCTTTTCCATCAAAGTATTTATTCTGATTTTGGGGAAAGGAAACAAAGTCAAAAAAAGGAGGCTCCCATATTGTCCAGGTTAGTAAGATCAGAGTATACAGTTGGAGGGTGTGTGGTGTGGAGGGATATGCTACCTGCTATTGTATGAAGCAATTTCTCAATAGAGAAATTAGGTCCCTGTCATCTTTCCCCTCCTATTGATCAACCTCTGAGGAATCTAGCCTAACAAAGACAAATATACTGAACTCATTAAAATCCAGAGAGGAATGAAAGCCAATGTTTATCCAGTGCCATCCAATAAACAGTTTTAATTGCTATTGAAAAAAGAAAAAAAAAACTTGTGGCATCAAAAGGCTTACATGGGGAAGGATGGAGTGCACAGAGCTGAGAATATACAAGAGGGAAACACAAGGCTATTCATTTTAAGTTGAGGTGTCAGAAAAGACCACCAAAACCACCAAGGTGATGAGAAAAGGATTTTGGTAGGAATGGCACAAAAACTGATCTTTAAAGAAACTGATAAAGTATAAGAACCAGAGGTTCATGGAGAATGCATTCTAGGAATGAGGAAGACCCCAGAATCAAGAGAGAAAGGACTGCATTCAGAGAACAAGGGAGACAAGTTCTGCTGGCACAGTGCATACTTCTAGTCTGCAGTTTCATTGGAGCCCATTACCAGTTAGCTGTCTAAGACACTGAATCTAAAACTAAATCTAAATCTGAATCTAAAACACTGAAGGAGCTAGGTGCAGGTATAAATAAAGACAAAATCCCTTTTTCTTCTTCCTACAACTGGTTGCACCAAGCATGACAAGAACTTTGAACAATAGGCAAGGAGAACAGGACCTTTAAAAGGAAGTGACTCCCACCCTTTGTCTCTTTTTGTATTTAGAAAACCATCTTTGAGCCTTTTCTGTTGTGTCATGGTAACCTGTTCATTTCTATCTGTTCTCCTCTCTCATTCTCTCCAATTGGATTAAGGTTCTTTCCTCTTTCTTCTTCCCTTTCAATTTTAGAACTCAGTTAAGCAATCTCCAACAAAACACATTTAGATTGAGATGGTGTTCATCCCTTTATCTTATTCCATGTTTCAGAAAACATAGAATTCACATCTTTTCTGTAATTAGGAGTTGTCTGTAATCTAAACTTTGTCACTAATCATCTCACAACAACAGAATGCCAGATCTGGAAAGTGCCTTAAAGATCATTTAAGTTTCTCACCTGACAGATAAGGAAACAAAGGTTCAGAGTTTGTAAAAAGATTTACCCAAGCTCATTCAACTGTCAAATGGCAAAGCCATGACTAGAACTCAGCTCTCTAATAATTAAATCAGGCAATCAAGAGTCTTTATTGACTTTTTTTACCTTGTGCTTGAGGATTAAGAATGTACTTTCAATGAACCTAACACAGAACCTACCCATAGTAGGCACTTAATAAATGATTGAAAAAATTGCCAAGTTAAAAGAGCTTGTATTCTACTATGAGAGAAATATTATGTGAATGGTGTAAGTCAATATAAACAATATGCAAAGTAAGTAGAATATAATTTGTGCATGGAGAGGCATTATTAAATGGAGGAAACCAAGGGAAACTCCTCCCAAAAAGAGTGAGATTGACCTGAGCCTTTGATGAAGTGTCTAAAGATTCTTAGAAGCAGAGATGAAGATGGAGCACATTCCAATCAAGGGGGACAACACATGGCAAAGACAGGAAGGAAGGAGACAATTATCTTCTATAGATAATAGTATATTGGACAATCAATGTTAAATGTCAAGTTCATGAGCAAAGTCAATGGGAAATTTGCTTGGAAAGATAGACTGAAGACAGATTATTAAGAGATTTCCATGTCAAATGGAGGAATGACTACTTATATTTTTTCTCTTATTGAATACTATCACTCCTGATTGGAATGCAAAAAATGATTTGTTTATAGTGCCACTAATCTTCCCTCAAACAGGTATGTCTGTTGACTGAATTTCTTGTCTATAATTAAAAAGTATACCTGTCAATGATCAGCAAAAATGCCCTTTTGATCCTGTAAACCTTAAAATTTCTTAGACTTATGAATGTTGGAAATTTCACCATTGGAAAATTTCATACTTGGAAAAAATTTCCTACTGATAGTAAGAACTCTATTGGAATGTGAACCTCCTTGGCAGGGGAGGATCCTTCTCCTCCCTACCTAAGACTACTTTAGGACAGAAACCTTTTGCTAAACAATGGAAAGGGCTTTGACCTATGCTTAAGCATAGAACAGGAAGTTCTTTGAGTCATGATTGATTTTAGAATTGATACAATAGAGATACTTGGAATGACAGAACCAGGTCTTGAAACTACAATCTCCACCCTACTCAGAGTAAAAGGATTTAGGAAGGGCTGCAGCAAGGATCAAGATTTAATTATTTGAGAATATGACCTTCAACAGACATGTGCAAAGGGGCAGACCTCTGGGTGGTCCTGGGTTAAGCTAGAGCCACCATTGGCACAGGGAAGACATGGACAGTGATTGGTAGATGTGAGAACTGAGGGGAGGGAACTTAGATGGTTTCCTTAAAGATAGCAGGGTCTGAGGACTAGGGGAGGAGGAGGAGGTTTTGCTCTGAGCGAGGTGGCTCTGAAGCAGGACTGAGGAGGTTGCTCTGTGGGAGGACCAGGAGAGAAGGCTGGCTCTGAAGGAGGAAAATTCTCTGGAAACATTTCTTGAAAGGAGGCTCTCTTGAAGGTGGAGCCTGAGGTTGGCATGAGAAGCCTTACCTAGAGAGATCTTGGGTGAGTGATAAAACCAAATGACTGATTTATTCATTCTTATTGCTTTCTTACTTTCTTTTTCTATTGATTAATCAGTGTATTATAAATTAAATTTCTCTATAAAACCCAGTTGGCTTGGGCATATTCATAAATTGGGAATATATTCCCTGGCGACCATCTTATATTTATATAAAACCAAGACACAGTAGAAACATATTTCAGTGGTCATAATTGTTATATATTTCCCTTGCTCCCAAAACATTTTAATTATCACATTCCCCTTCTCCTGTGTCTTCAAGTCTTGAAATCTATAAACATTTTAAATTGAATAAGTTGTAGGCAAATCTCTTTAGTTATTACATATTAAGACAAATTCAATAAATATGTTTATTTATTTATTTGACAATATGACCCAATTAATATTTTTCTCTTCATTAGAATGGCCAGGAATGCTAGTAGATAGTGTGCCAGGCAGGAAGACCTGAGTTCAAATCCAGTATCAGACACTTATTAATTGTGTGACTCTAGGCAAGTCATTTAATCCCATTTCCTCAGTTTCATCCTCTATATGAACTGGAAAAAAGGGCAAATCACTCTAATATCTCTGCCAAAAAAAAATTGAAATGGGGTAACAAACAGTCAGACATGACTGAAACAAATGAACTACAAAACAGCAATATTTTGTTGAGAAAACATAACATTTTTTCTTTCTTATAGTGTATCTAACTGGCCCAATCTCTCTCTCTCTCTCTGTCTCTTTGTCTCTCTGTCTCTCTGTCTCTCTCTCTGTCTCTCTCTGTCTATCTCTCTCTCTCTGTCTGTCTCTCTGTCTCTCTGTCTCTGTCTCTCTCTCTTTCTCTGTGTGTCTCTGTCTTTGTCTCTCTCTCTCTCTCTCTCTCTCTCTCTCTCTCTCTCACACACACACACACACACACACACACACACACACACACCACTGAAAATTGTGTTTGAATCTTTCAGGAGAAGACAATCATACTTTCTTACTCAGCAAAGACTGCAGTGGAAGGAAAATCTCTAGAATTTAACAGTGAACAAAGACTCCTTAGGATAATCCTCACATAACCTTTTGGTGTTATGTACTCATTTGGAAGTCTGGTGAAACCTATGAATCTTTTCTTAGAATTTTTTTAAGTGTAAAAAACAAAATATATAAGATGACAAAGGAAAGAAATTATATTAAAATGAAGATGTGGAGTTCATGGAGCCCCTGAAATTTGTCCAGGTTCAAAACCACTGCTTTTATTAATGTTGTGGACAGATAAAAAATTGTCAACTATACTAGAATTAGCTCCTCCAAATACTGTTTCAGACATACACCTCTGATATTAGTGTGTATGTTTGTGACTAGATAGAAAGAGAGAGAGAGAGACAGAGAGAGAGAGACAGAGAGAGAGAGAGACAGAGAGAGACAGACAGAGAGACAGAGAGAGACAGAGAGAGAGAGAGAGAGAGAGAGAGAGAGAGACAGAGAGAGAGACAGAGAGACAGAGAGACAGAGAGAGACAGAGAGAGACAGAGAGAGAGATTGAGTGTATTTTAATGCATTATCACTGGTTGAGCTACTAAGCCCAGCTTTCACAATCATCATCTAGGAAAGCAATTCCTGTGGATAAGGGATTAGCTATCTCCATCCACTGCTTTCATAGGGAAGCCTACATGAAGCAGCAAATACCGGGAAGAAAGAGAGGACAGAGCATGGTGTCAAGGAAGTCGAACTTCCACTGCCACTTTGACCACTATCTTCCCTCAGACCCTAATGACACAACCTTGGGATCTTGAACCCAAGAATTTGGGGAGCTTCAATATTTCCAAATCAGTTAATTTATCATCCTCAGAAGCAGCAACTGTAGAGATTGAGACTGGCAACTTTCTTCTACCACTGCTACATCCATATTTTTTTCCTTTTTAAAAAAAAATTTAAATCCTTATCTTCTGTCTTAGAACTGATACTAAGTGTTGTTTCCAAGGCAAAAGAGCAGTAAGGTCTAGGCAATGGGAGTTAAGTGACTTGCCCAGGGTCATATAGCTAGGAAGTATCTGAGACTAGATTTGCATCCCTGATCTCTTCTCTCTAGTCCTGGCTCTCTATCAACTGAAACACCTAGCAGCTCCTACAACTACATTCCCTGAAGACTCAAAATTCTTGTCACCAAAGTCCTTGGCACTTGGTACTGGAAAAAGGTCAATACCAAAAACTGATATCATGAGTGGAAATTATAGACAATACCATCAGTTTTGCTCCTGCTCCCTAAAGATGTTGAGACCTTTTCAGCATATTTTCCACAGAAAGCTTTCATATATATTTTCTCCTCCATTAGAAAATGAGCCCTTTGAGATCATGGACTGTCTTCTTTTTCTATTTGTAACTTCAACACTTAGTACAGTGCTTTGCAAACAGTAAGCACTTAATAAAGTCTTCATTCATTCACTCATTAATAGTCTGTGAAGGGAAAGTAGCTATACTCAGGGTATAAAAGGGCTTGTAATCCTTCATAGTTGCCCAGAATTAATAAGCTAGTTTTTGGGTGTATGAAATAAAAGCATGAAGCAGAATCACAAATAATAGCTGCCATTTGTATATTCTTTTTTTTAAACCTTTACCTTCTATCTTGGAGTCAATACTATGTATAGATTCTAAGGCAGAAGAGTGGTAAGGGCTAGGCAATAGGGGTTAAGTGACTTGCCCAGGGTCACACAGCTGGGAAGTGTCTGAGGTCACATTTGAACCCAGTACCTCCCATCTCTAGACCTGACTTTCAATCCACTGAGCTACCCAGCTGCTGCCCGCCCCCCATTTGTATCATCTTCTAAAGTTTTCAAAGGGTTTTACAAATATTTTCTTATTTGATCCTTACAACAACCCTGACAGGTACATTCTATTATTATCCTCAATTTACAGATGAGGACATAGAGGTTAGGGGAAATCAAATGCCTTATCCAAGGTCATATAGACAGGAAGTTTCTGATACCAGATTTGAACTTAATTCTTTCAGACTCCAGGTCCAACTTTACTCACCTCCCTGACCAGCTCTTTCTACCATTATCAGTCAAAGAAACCTCATTGACCATGAACAGAAGGAATCCATAAGCTAATTTCCTTATGGTAAATCAGTTCATGATGAATGAAATTTTAGTTACAGAGAGGTACCATTCTGTTGAGGAAGAAAAAGAATTGTACACAGAGACTGATGTGGGTACACAGACAACCCATCAACCAATTTAGATGTCAGAGGATGTATGAAATACGGTAAGGAATATAGGTAATGGAGGATAAATATTAAAGCAAGTCACTCTTTTAAATATAATGGTAGGAGGGAGTAGCTAGTTTCTCAGTTGTTAGAGAGCCAGACCTGGATATAGGAGATTCTGGGCTCAGATTTGACCTCAAATATGTCCTATTTATATGACCCTGGGTAAGTCACTTGGACCCTATTATTGCCTAGCCCTTAGTGTTTTTCTGCCTTTGAACCAATTCATAGTATTGATTCTAAGACAGAAATTAAGGGTTTAAAAAAACAATGTCCAAAGACTTAAATCTTGGTGTCAGCTGAGGTTGATTAGGAAGGTTGAAGATAACAAATGTAAGTTTTTTTACAGCATTAGTGGAAAAAAAGATAAAAAAATGATAAAGTGACATTTTGGGGATCCTGGTACAGGACAATGAGTAGAATGTGACTATCCTCTCCTCCTGAGTTCTCTTTTCTTACTAGTATGTCATGATTTCTCTTCATTGTCCTCTTGCCAGTCCAACCAATCCTAATTCTTCATTGGTGCATAGTCAGTCATACTCACTATCATAACTGAAGCCTTTTACAACTCTGATCTATTTTCCTACCCAGCTGCCAGAATGATTTTCCTATAGTGCAGACCTGACCATGTTACTCTCCTACTCAGTAAATTATATTCTAAGTATTAAGCATGGGAAAGAACTGCCAGATGTGACTGTTGAATAATTTTCAGTCATCTTTGGAAGATTATGAACAATGGGAGAAGTGCCAAAGAATTGAAGAAGAGCAAATATTTTCCCACTTAAAAAATGAAAAATAAGGAACTTGCAAGAAACTATAGGTCAGTGAGCTTAACTTCAATTCTTGGGTAAATTTCTATGGCAAATAACTAAAGGACAATTGGGAAGGGGGATGTATCAAAAAGAATGAGCCAAGCTCTATCATGAGCAGATAATGCTAGAATAACTTTAATTCATTTCATGACAAAGTGATATAGTAACTGACTGACTGAATGAATGAATTATTTTAAAGCATTTATTAAGTGCTTAGTATGTGCAAATATATGGGCATCTAAGTGGCATAGTGGAATTGAGTGTCAAGCCTGGAGTTAAGAAGATTCATCTTCCTGAGTTCAAATTTGGCCTCGGATATTTACTAGCTGTATGTCCCTGGGTTAGTCACTTAACCCAGTTTGCTTCAGTTTCCTAATCTATAAGATGAGACAGAGAAAGAAATGGTAAACTATTCCAATATCTTTGCCAAGAAAATCCAAAATAGGGTCATGAAGAGTCAGACACAACTGAAACAACTAAACAATTACAACATGTGCAAATATAATGCTAGACTAAGGAAACAAACATAAAAACATAGAATATAGTTCATTCTGGTTTCATGAAATGATCTTATGAAGGACAGCTTGGTGCTTCCCTATCTTGGCTATCATCTCCTTTTGCCATTTTGAGTAGACTATTCTATTCCCAAAGATTGTTTTCCATAGAAGAGAAAATAAAATCGAATAGAGTCATAAATCAGCCAAAAATCATTTGTGAAACACCCATCATTTGTCAAGCCCTGAGCTTATGGCTGGGAATATAAGGACAAAAGTAAAGCCTTCCAGCAAAGTCTAGATGGCCCACTTGTTGGGACAAGAGTCACAGTGTTTCTTGGTCAGTTTTGGGTTGGATAAGTTAGTCTTTGGGTTCCTTTTCCCTTCTGATTTGCTTTATTTCCCAAAGCTCTGGGTCAACTGGAGAACCTAATATTTATCAAAGAACAGGTGTAAAGGACATTGTTGAGTATCTGTGGCATATTCAGGCAGTCAACAAACATTTATTAAACAAGCACTTATTACACTTAATAGATGTTTATCAATTGACTGTATGTGCCAGGCCTTCTGTTAAATAAAAATTGATACGTTAAATTGAAAATGATAAGATGAAGTCATCCTACTACTATATAGCTAACATGAGAGAGGATGCCTATCCATCTCTGGGGTTATACTGCTAAGCATGAATTACTATCATTTTTAATGACCTCCATGATATTTGCCCAGGATTCTATAATAGTACATGAATATTATTTACACAAACTGAGAAGACATGAGTGGGCTGTGCTCTGTACCACTGGAGAGACCTCCCACATGCATCAAGGATTCACTAGAATATCAAAATAGTGTTGGCACCAATCATTTATTACATTTAACCATGTTCTACCACACACTTATGCTCTTAAAATAGCGTATGTATTTCTTGTTTTCACTATTAGATGGTAAGTGCCCAGAGGGGAAATGCTTTGTATCTTGTGTGGTACAAGATGTAGCACTGATGCAGTCCCTCACTCACACTGGATATGCTAGAGATACTTTGTAAATAAAAATTTGTTTAACATACAAAAGAGAACTTTGCTGTTTGTTTTCATTTGGGGTTTTTTATTTGTCTTTTTTTAAGCACATTTGATGAAGACAATTTGTTTAAAGCCTTTTGGTAGTTACATATACAAATGGTTGTCAAAAAACCAAAAATACTACCATTATGATATATGCCATCATCTTCTTCCATGGCCCAAAGATGCGAACATTATCATTTTGATGCTGTAACTTGTCTGCAGTTAATTTATACCTATGGATTTGGCAACATTCCCCTTTTAGATGTTTATAAGGAAAAGTTCTACCATCTAAATGGGATAGCTGCTGTAAATTTCTGTAATTCATTAGGGGATGGTCATTTCTGCCTAGATTAAACCTGAAGTCATATCAGGTGTTCCTTGTAAAAAACATAAAAGGCCTCATATCCCTTCCCAATATGCCTTTATTACTTTTTTTTCAGCAGGGACTGGGGGCAGGGAAGCATGACTAACCGTTAAGACCCAGTTGAAAGCTCCAGAAATGTGGAGATTCTGTCATTATGGCTCCATCCAACAAGCTTTTCTCTGGAAACACTGGGAAAGCTAAGAGCCCACTGTGTCAGACTCCCTTTCCCACCTGGAAGCCATTACATGCTACTTCTGAAATCACAGAGAGAACTGATTGAGAGAAGGTAGGGCAAGGATTAAGGTTTGAGATAAACCTCAGAGTTCTAAGTGAGAAAGCCAACCAGAGCAAATGAGACACACACATTCCAGTTGTCTGCTGCAAAACAGTGTGCAGATGAACATCCATAGGGTAGCCTTCCACGGTCTCCTTTTGCCCTATTCAGAGACAGCAATTCTATGGAACTCATTTCCTGCTTACTCAACACTCAGGATACAGAACCTGAAAACAGTTATGGTGAATGGCAGGGAGATCGTGTGTAACTAGCTACTGGATTTCCTATTTACCATCAAGTGGACACATTACTGCTCTGCAGAAGGTGCCTTGTTCCATCTACATATTAATATTGATATTATTGGTACTGAAAATCCTACTTAAAACTTTTACTTTATTTTAAGCACCAACCAGAAACTGGAGGTGCTAGGGAGGGACGGGGGTGCTAAAGGTTATTTTGTTGTATTCCCCCCCCCCTTTTTCTTCTTAGCAGGGGACCTTCCCAGCTCCATCTCAGATGTAATGGGGAAGAACGGAGCTGATTGCATGAATCCATGGGTGTTCGTGGCACTCAGCTAGGTATTCAAGAAGAAAGAGTGGCTTTGGAGAAGGAGAAAGTAATGAGACATTCTGAAATTACTTTAATCTTTAAAAAGTTAGATGTAATTACAAAATAAAACATCAATATCCCAGCTGTGCTTAACTACCTAAATATAATTTTCACAGTTATGCATTCTGCTTCCTATTCATTAGTAGCTCTCCATCAGTTACTATATGTGTGTATACTGATCATAAATGAGTTCTTAATGGCTTCAGACCAAAGAAATTATAATACAAAGGTCGCAATTTATTTTTAACAATGATCTTCTATAATGTATTACCAAATATGCATGGGAATGATTTTTGATTAAAAGTACAAATGAGTCTTTCCATGCATTGAAACCTCACAAAACCAGAGTTCTTGGGTCCTTTCTGTGGGAAAGAATTCCCAAGTGAAAATGCCTTCTAGCAAGGTCTTCAGGAGACTTTAATTATAATAATGCTAACATTTACATAGCATTTTAAGATATGCAAATCTTTCATCACTGTTTTACAGATGGAGAAAATGAGGCTGTCATGACTTACCAAGATACACACAGCTAATAAGCAGAAAAATCAAAATTTGAACTCAGGACTCCTTAATTCTAAAACCAGTACTCTACATGCCATGCCACCTAGCTGCCTGCCTAAAAGCTAAACTTTCTTTAACAGGGTACAAAAAGAACTTGTCATATAATGAATGGCACTTTGTGATGAGTTGAGTTATATAATGGCTTATGCATATTTCTTTCTAGTGAGCTCAATTTTGATAGCAAAAATAGACACATTTCCCATAAGGTCTTGACACATGCATCTGATTAAAGCATTAATAAGGGTAGATGAGGGGAAAGGAGAGGAAAAAAATATCTTTTTGTGGAAAGATAGGCAGAGTCCAAATTAGGTTACAGGCAAATATAAACCAAAGGCTAGGCTAGTTCAATAACCTAGGATGTTCTAAAATGATCAAAATCAAGTGGAGAAGGTAATAATAGATAATATTGGAGGGATCTAGGAGGTGCGATGGGTTGAGTGTCAGGTCTGGAGTCCAAAACATGTGAGTTTAAGTCTCACTTCAGACATTTACTAGCTAAATGACCCTGAACAAGTCAATTAACCCATTTGTCTAAATATTTAGAAGTAGAAAATGAAAATAATAGTTCCCCTGGCACAGGATTGCTGTTAGGATTAAGTATATATATATATATATATATATATATATATATATATATATATATATATATATATATATATAACTTAATCAGGGAAGGTCCCCTGCTAAGAAGAAAAAGGGAGGAAATACAACAAAATAAAAAAATTAATATATATTTAACATATTTCCTGGCACATAATAGGAGTTATTTAATTACTACTTATGTATTTTATTTATTAATAGGGTTTAAACCTTGTTATTTATTAATATAGTTTATAGTACTTTAAGATTTATACTATGTGTTTATCTATGCATGTATTATACATATATGTATATGTAATTCTCACTTGTTAATTCCTAGAATAATCATTATGCCAGAAGTAGAAGTAGAATTTTAATCTAAGGAAGTGTCAGATCAGGAGATGATGTGAGGATATTGATTGGGGTCCATAAACTTACTCAAACTTTCTTCCCAATGATTCCCCCCCCCCTTCCAATGCTTTTTATAGGATCTAAATTTATCTCTCATTCTGATCCCATTCTGACTTCTTGGTCTGAATAAAGCTCACTGTGTTCTCCCCTGACTCAGTTACCCAGGTACCACTATGGACTCTGACATGAGTATGTCTAAGCAAAGTCTCCCTATAGGGGAGACAAGGCAGTTAATAAACTGATTCTACAGGACTATCTAGGATAGAGGCTCTTTTTTGCCCCCCTCCGCTGTGAATGACAAAACTTCCCTAAGGTAGGATCCTGATGGGTTTAACAGGATTGCACCTCAAGGCTGGAAAGAAGAGGGAGCTGTTTTTCCATCCCCTCCATTACTGAGAAATGTTGAGACTCCTGCCATTACAGAGGGACTAACAAAGAGCTGGATTCAATGAGTTTCTATCCAAAAGATATTTTTATTTGTGTGTTTGTTTTGAGTTTGTTTTTCCTGGAGCCACTCAGCTGATGTTCTCTGATATTCCTCTGTCTTGTTGGAGCAGTAGGGATCCATGTGTCTCCTCACAAGGAAGTGTTGTCTAAGGAATAACAGCACTCACAGAACCTAGATCAGCTTAATGAGTAGCCCCATACTTCCTCAGCTCTACATCCTGGATTGAATTTTTAATTTCAGCTCATAAACCAGGTTATCAATCATTCCCTATTCCATTTAGAGTTGCATTTACCAAAGCCATCTCTGAAGTAATTAAGGAGACATCGCACATGCCTTTAAATCAGTTCTCCAACATTTGCAGCCTTTCCAGAGCACTCTCCTTTTCTTCTCTTTTACATGAATTCACTCTGGCAGTGACAAACTATCATATCATCCCCAAACTTTCGTTCACAAAATATTTATGAGCCATTTGTGAGCCTTTCGCCACTGAGAAATATAATACTACATGGCAAGATGAGTTATTTGAAAGCATACAAATCCTTGCTTTAATATAATCCATCCAGCCCCAAGTCCACAAATTAATAACGCCAAACCTAACACCAATATACAATCCAGAGGAGCCTAAATGTAATATCTTCAAGGCTCATGAAGGTATCTGGAGACCTTGCAACCTAATCTAATGGATCCATTGCATGCATTTCCATAAATAAATAAATAAATGACAAGTAAATCTAAAGGAGATTTCCTCTGCTCCTGGGAGCAGTTTTAGAGCCCATACAAAGCAAACCAATTTAAATGTTTTCCAAATATGCAGGTGCTAAATACTCATACTTGGCAGGAATAATTATTTGCTGTATTCCCTGGATCTTCTATTTTGCTGAGTTTAATTTGTTTTCAATACAGAAGTAGAGTAAAAAATACAAGACTCTAGCAAAACAGTAGAAAACTACACCAAGAAATGTGAGATTTATTTAGCTTAGTATTAATTATGAATATTGTTTATATAGAATAAAAATGAAAAACAACAAGAGACCAATCACCTTAATGCTTGGTTTTCTATGCTGTAGCTGGCACAAAAATATGCCCCCTGGAGTCATGGAACTAAGACTGTTGTTAATGGTATTAATTTTTCCTAGTTTCAGACATGACATAAGAGGAATTATCATGGTGATAATCCCAATATACAATTCCTTGCTCAATCTATGCAGGAAATAATTTATTCAGATCTAGTCACTATATTTGGGGGAAAGCAGTGATAGACTGAATATCTCCAGAGAAGGATAAAGATGGTAAAGAGCTTTGAAGACTAGTTGATGGAAATGGGGATATTTATTTAGGTTGGAGATGACAAAGAGGGTCTATAATAGCTTTCTTCAAGGATATAAAGCTTTGTTACCTAAAAGAAAGATTTGACTAGTTGGTCTTAGTACCAGAGGCAAGAACTAGGAGTAATGGGTAAAAGTTCAAAAGAAGGAGATTCAATTTTAAAAGAGGGGAAGTAGGGGTGGGCAACTCATAACAAGTCGAGCTACCCTCAAATGGAATGGACTGTCTCAGTAGATAGCATGTTCCTCAAGATTTGAGATCTGTAGTATCCCTAACTGGGTACACTGTAGAGCAGTGTTCCCTATGATTTTGTTCTGTAAACCCCTTCTAATTATAATAATAATAAAAATATGCCATGAACCTCCAAGTTAATTGAATATGCTGTACATGACATCCTCAGATTTATCCATTAAATACTTATAATAACTACAATGATAACTTTTGTTTCCCCAAGCTCCAAAAGAAAATTTATACTCCATAATTATAAATATAAAAGCTTGTTCAACATATAATAATAAAAACTATATATATAATATATATATAATATAATGAAATAATTATAAATACTTTAGGTGGGGTTTTATATAATAAAAAAGTAATTCATCAAGACCTCATACACATTATTATCTGCAAGACTTTACCATAATTTTTAATTTTACATATTCTGTCAAAAAGCAATATGATTTTAATAAAATAAGTTACAACTTGGAAGATATTTAACTTAATAAAACAATCATATGTAAACATTTTTGTATTAGACTTTGTTGTATGAACAAATATTTATAATATTTGGCTCAATACTAGATACAATCTTAAATCTGGTTCTATATTAAGTTTATTTTTGTACTTTTATTAAAAAACAAAAGTAACTTGAAAATGCTTTCTCAAAAAAATGTGATAGAAAATAATAGATTTTTATGAGCTCCCTTATCGAGAGCTAGAAATTCATTTTTAAAAATGTAGCTTCCTTACCAATAAATGAAAAAGAATATCTAGTTATAACATAATGTTTTATTTTGTACTTGCTAATGACAATTGTTGTATTAAATGATAAATTTGTTTAAAATTAATTTGTATATTTTTAAGACATGATTTTCATTTCTTATATTATTAGCACACTGGCTATACTATCCATAGATTCTAGTGAATAACTGATTATTATTGCCAATCAGTTCATTTGAAAATCCACCAGAGAGAATAATACTCACATGCCCAGAGGATAAGTTTAAGTCTGAAAACAGCTTTAATTCTATAAAAAAATAAGAGGTTTTTTTTGTTTTTGTTTTGTTTTTGTTTTTACAGAACACACCATAGTCTTTATTTGTTTAAAGATAGCCTAAATTGCACCTGTCCTGCCATCTTGGTTTTCAACAGCCAGACATTTGTGCTCTGAGACCTCAAATATTCATAACACCTTGATCACATGATTACATAGTCAATGAGGTATGACTACAGGGTAAGATGCAGATGAAGAAGCTATTCTTATGCAATGTACAAAATGCAAATGAGGATATTTGCATATGACTGATCATCTACTGGAAATCAGTTTGAATGTTAAACCATTGTGGTATGGGGGGAGCTAGATGATAATTGGTTGAGAAGCTGCAAAATCATGAAGCATTTAGTCAGAAGCAGTCAAAGTTTGATGTAATTTCCATATGTGTACAAAACCTGTTTTGTGCATGATCATGATGGTTTCAAATCACTGTAGAAAAAAACTATAATGCTTCACACTTGCAGATATTTGTTGTCACGGAAGAGAAGTATATCTATAACATGATTAAGTGATTATCTTCTTCTTAAAGTGCTACTAATGAAAATTTAGCATGAACTACTTGGACAATTGTCTTTTTTTTTTCTTTACAAACTATTACCTTCTTTCTTAGAGCAGATACTCAGTTCCAAGGTAGAAGAGAAGAAAAAGGTAGGCAATCAGGGTTGGGTGACTTGCCAGAAATCATATAATTAATTAGTGCCTGAGGTCAAATTTAACAATTGTTTCTTACCCCAAAAAACGTCATAGAAACCACTGTTATAGGGGAAATTATTATTCAGGAAAGTGTTGGACGACATGGCTACCAAAGTGCTTTCCAACTGAGAAACTCTGCAAGACTGAGAAGGTCAGGAATTTTCCACCTTTTCCTTATACATTATTGAAGTCCTACAGATGTTAATAAGTCAAACAAATAGAAATTTCTCCTTAGGGATGGGGGATATTGACCTGTACAACTTCTCTCTCTTTGATGAACATAAGAAACATGGAGAAGGAATAGGGTTCAGATAACCAGGATAGAGATGAATCAGTTATAGCTAAGAAATCTATCATTTATCTAGCACAATAAGCTGGTTAGGAGTGACTGCCATGTTAGTTAATTAGAGCTAGAAGAAAAGTAGGGTATAATTTAATCAAACTCTTTTTTCAGGTGAGGAAACTGAGTCCCAGAGATATAAGAGAGTTGATTAAACTCTGACAAGCCTTTTCTCCAGAGGACAATGACAATATGATTTCCAAATCCCTGTATCACAAAATCACATTGATGTTAAATGAAGCATTTAAAAGGTGATTTCATCAATCAATCTAAATTCTATTTTTTTCTCACTTAATTTCTTAAATCTCAACCAATCAAATTTACTGAAAGCCAAACTTCCACTTATGTCTGTTTCATCTTGGTATATCAATAGCATAATAGTATTTTACATTGCTTTTAAAAATACCATCAAACCTAAACTGTCATAAATATCTATTTAATACTAATACCTGTCCTTGCTCCTAGAAACATGGAAAGGAAGGAATCTTGCCCCAGACATAAGCCTGATGAAAAGATGTTCTTGAAAAAAAACAAATTAACATGTTCATAGGAGTAAGTAGTACCACGGCATGATGCTTGGTATCATATTCAGTAACAAGAAATGAAATTGAGGCATCAGTTATCTTAGGAAAACACAGAGTAAAATATAAACTAATTGGGGAATGGTACTTGCAAGAGGAAACAGATGTAAAATCCAAAGGAAAGTAGCTATCTTAAAGCATATCTTGGCATTTTCATCATATTATTTTTTTTAGGAATGAGTAAGTAATATGAAGCAAAAATATAGTCCATTTTCTGTGTACAAAAATATTTATAGCAGCTTTTTGTGGTGGCAAAGAATTGGAAATATTAATTATTTATTTAATTAATTAATTAAAGGGATTACTATCAATTGGGGTTTGGCTAAACAAGCTATGGTATATTATTGTGATGGAGTTCTATTGGAAAGGGTGATAGTTTATTTATAATTTATTGCTGTGTCCATAATAACTTCAAATCACCCATAAAGATGAAAGATAAAATTAGGTCAAACATTTGAATACATGATCTATACACATCATCAACCATGCAGATAATTGATCCCTAAACTAGATATTTTGAGCATCATTGAGAAACATGGAGAAAGAATATTATTCTTAAACTTTTGTAGATAATTCGACAGGAGGATCTAGTTATTATTAATTAAGTTATTGGTTTTGAGCTCTCATTTATTCAGTTCATCTAACTGATGTCTTTAGTGTAAGGAGACATTTGATACTTTAGAACACAGATTGTAAACTACTCAAGAGCAAGGAGTTCTTATTCTTTAAAAAATAAAAAAAAGAAAAAAAAAAAAAGATAAAAAAAAAAAAAAAAAAAAAAAAAGAAAATTAAAAAAAAAAAAAAAGAAAAAAAAAAAAAAGAAGAAAAAAAAAAAAAAAAAAATAAAAAAAAAAAAAAAAAAAAAAAAAAAAGTAAAAGAAAAAAAAAAAAAAAAAAAAAAATTAAGAAAAAAAAAAAAAAATAAAAAAAAAAAAAAAAAGGGAAATCCACTCAAGTTCTCAAAACCTTTTTAGGATGGAAAAGGGAGAAAATGATCTTTCAATTCAGTCCTTTTCTATACTACCATAATTCATGAGAAAGACTCTAAAGCAAGTTCAGGGTCAGGGATGAGGGTAAGCAAGTTCAGGGTCAGAAATGTAGACATAAGTTATGTCACAGTTCCTAACCTAACTGGCCCTAATTTAACAGGGTCCCACAACCACATCCTCCCAGGCACTTAACTTTTAACTGTCCATCATAAGAAACATGACAATTAGTGATTTAAAAAGAGAACAAGAGAGGGAAAGGACGAAAAATGGACTGCATTCCTGAGACATCTGGGCAAGAGGAAAGTTCATTCTCTCCAGGATGTCTCCAGACAGTGGGATGCCTACCACAAAGACACATGGAAAATAAACTTGATTTATAGACATGTAGTAAATTCATTTGGAAAGCTGAGAAGTAGTATCCTAAAAAGCTTTGCATGGTTTCATATCTCAAGCTAAAAGATAAAGTGTTTTAGGAAAAATGCTTCTGGCAGCCTCCACTGGACTAGGCTACTCCATAATTCTGTGTCAATCGATTGCATAAAAAGAGAATTGCTTTTGTTTTGGTAACATAAATACATAAAGCACTTAACATTGGCCTGCTTCTGCTTTGGCTGTATACATGCCCCATGGATTCACTAAAACCTCAGCTGACCCTCTCAGTCTTTGTTTGGCTAGTATTTTTATTTTCTGGGTCCATCTCAGAACCAAGTCTTCCCATCTGATCATTATTGATGGTACAGTTCTGACCATTTGATCTGTATGCTTCTTGTCCAAATTTCTACTTTCCAATATGCAGTTAATGAAATATAGAGTATGTCAAGGAAAGAGTAGCCAGATATTTCCTTTTGGCCCAGTTGCATCCCTGAAATTAATTAGCAATACTTAATGCTCTCTGTAAATACCAATTAGTTAACAAATACTTATTTTACATCTACAAAAGGGGAAGAAGCTGGCACTTGCCTTCCATGGTATTTGCAGAATTATGTCCAAATGCCTCAGGTTGGCCTTCAGTAAAGATCCTCCACAGTATGATTCCATGACCCATCTTTCTGACCTTGTGTCTCATTTGTTTTAAGTTCTACCCAAAACAGACAACTCTCTGCCCACCTCATGGCTCCAATGTTTCCATAAATCCACATCTTCCCAGCCTGGAATACTCTTCCTCTACTCTTAAGTTTTTTTCCTTCTTAGGTTCCTGGATTTAAAGCTGAAATGGCCTCAAAAATCATCTAACCCTTTCTTTCATTTTATTAATGAGAAAACTGAGGCCCATGGAAGTCAAGTGGCTCGTCCAATGCCATACACAGTAAACATCCAAGACAGGACTTGAAACCAGGTACTTTGGATGGAGAAACAAACCTCTTTTGCACTCCTCTGAACTGTCATATTAACCTGAATTTCTTTTCTAATATAGTAACTAGATTAGGGACAGCATCATTATAATGGGCTCGGAATGGGCTCAGAATGAGAAAGAACTACGTTCAAATTCTACTTCCAACACACACTGGCTATGTGATCTTGAGCATTTGCATTTACTCAAACTCTCTGTGACCCAGACAATGGTCTAAGACAACATTAATAAAAGGTTGCTTATTCACATTAATATAGATTATTTCCACACTAGGGAGTTACCAGAAAAAATGAAGTCACAAATTTGGCTTAAACTAGACTGTTACATCAAAGTAATATTATAATCACTCTGCACTTCAATTTCAGCAAAGTATTTGTCAAAGTTTTATTTGATAAAATAGAGATGAATGAAATAGATAGCAGTAGGGAAACAATTTGGAGTATTAGTTCTTAAATCAGCGGACCAGGTTCAAGTCTTCCCTCTAATACTTGCTACCTGTGTTACCTTTGGCAAGTCACTGAGCTTCCCTGTGTCTCACTTTCCTCTCCTGTAAAATGAGGGATGTTACCAGGTCATCATAATTGGCATCAGATATCCCTTTCAGTTTTAAATCTGTTTTCATGAATCTTTGATTCATATTCAGGTACAGATCAAACTAGATGGCCTCCTAGGTCCCTTCTAGATTTTAAGTTCTCTGAATCTATAACTCCTACCTACTGCAATTCTATTTTCAAAGACTCCATTCAAATTCTTCCTCCATGGGAGAAAGTCCATGAATCCTCACTTTTCCAGGGAGTTCCTTGATGCAGAATCATAGAGTTAAGCACTTGGAAAGGACCTAGTAATTCAAATAATCCAAACCATGCCTGGAAAAAAATTTCCTAGTCATCTATTTCACAAGTGGACATCCAGCTGATGCTTTGGAAACTCAAGTACAGAGTAACATACCATGAGGCAGTCTGTTCAACTTTTGGGTAGATTTGTCAAGAAGTTTTGTTATTGTTGTTTTTGTTGATCATTACTTTCTTTTTTGTTGTTGTTTTGGGTTTTTTCCCCCAGATAAAAAATCTTAGATTTGCTTCTTTTTGTTTCTACTCACATATCCTGTTGTCCTCTGAGACTGAGCTAAACTTTGACATCATAGACTTTTACTTTTTCATTTTTTTAACATTTATTTTCTGCCCTAGGCACAACTCTAGGACAGAAGAGCAAAAGATAGGCAAACATAGCTAGGGAATGTCTGAGGCTACAATCTGAACCCAAGTCCTCTTGACTCTAGGCTACCTGGCTTCCCATAGCTTTTTAAATACAGTATTTGTAGACAGCTATCATACCTACCCCCAGAAACCCAAGTTCTAACATCCTTTAAACAATGTTCATGTGGCACAATCCCAGACTTCTTTGCCATTGTGCATTGGGCTCTCTCTTTACTTTATCAATGTACTTCCATAAATGCAGTATCTAGAATTGAATATTTTATTTTACATGTGATATGACCAGAAGATAGAGGAATTATCACATCCCTTCTTTTAGACACTCTACGATCCAATTAAGCTATTTTTGCAGTTGAATCATAGTCCAAAAAGACCCCCAGCTCTGCTTTTGTACAAATTTCTGTTTAGCCATTCCTCCTGCCTCTCATGATTTTTTTTTTGTTTGATGGATTTCCCATGGCATTTGTCCTATCGTACCCTTTTATTTATATGCTCATTACATCCTTCCTGAAGAGGTAGATTAGTTGATGGGAAGAACTTGGAAATGGAGATAGGAGAGAGAAATCTGGGTTTGAATTCTACCTCTCTCATTTAATAGTTGTGTGAGCATGAAGAAATCATTTAACCTCACTCTCCTCCATTTCCTCATCCACATAGTATAGACATATTATCTGAGGGCCTCTGAAATAGAAATATATTTTCTTTATCTCCTATTTTAAGGAATTGCTTTGAAAAAATGTCAAAATGTTATATGAATGTCAGATAATATTATCTCACCGGATTTGAAACTTATTTAGGACAGAAATTTCATACTAATCTTTGTGCCCCACATGATATTTTTCATGATGTTTTACACATGGCATGTGTACAAACATATTCAATAAAATTAATTTGAATAGTTCCTTTAAAGCAGATGGTGGCTCAGTGGATAGAGCACCAGGTCTTGAGTCAGGAAGATCTTGCATTTATCTTTTAAGTTATGCATTGGGAATAGCTAAGTGGATTAGTGAATAAAGAACCAGGCTTGTGAATAGAAGGTCTTGTGTTCAAACCAGACAGTTCTTAGCTGTTTGACTCTGGGAAAACCACTTAGTGTCAATTGCATAGGCCTTACTAATCTTCTGCTTTTGAACCTATATTAATATTGATTCTAATATAGAAAGTAATAGTTAAAAATAAATTAATTAAGCATTGAATTAACCATAATCCTTGCTTGGTCTTGTGACCAACAATGTAGCATATAGTATGAAATAGCTTGATAAGATTTAATTGTTAGGAAGTTTTGATATTATGCATAACTTCACCTCTTTACAATGTCTATTCATTGCTGCTGATGGTTTTCTGTTGTCCAAGAAAACTTATTTAATCCTTTTAAAAAATAATAAATAAATAAATGTATTTTACTCCTCCTTCGTATAGCAGAACATAAAATACATGCAGGTTGCTAGTGCCTGTCTCCTTGAATCTTTTCTGCAGGTTCATTGTTCTCAAAGTGTAGTTTGAAGATACCAGGGGATTCCCTGAGACACTTTCTAGAGATCCAAAATGTCAAGACTATTTTCATATATAAAATTAAGACATATCTTCCTATGAAAATTTGCTTCCCTTTTTCCAATTACATAACTGTGTGAGGCCAGATTTTCTTCATATACCTCAACCAAAACAACATATCACAACTGATTGAATGCAGGAGCAGATATAAAAATCCAGATGTCTTTTATTAAGCCAGACATTAAAGAGATTTACAAAAATATGTAAAACAATATCACTCTTCTCACTAATGTTTTTTGTTCTGGAAAATAAAGTTAATTCTCACAAAAAAATGCTATTTATTTTGACAGATAATGGGTTTATTGTTGTAAATGAATTAGCAAGTATATATTTAAATTCATTTTAATTTCTAATACAGCAAATACTTAAAGATAAAACCCACCTAAATAAAGACTCTTGGGGGTCTTCAATCATTTTTAAGAGTGCTAAGGAGTCCTGAGGCTGAAAAGTATTAAAATTGTTGCTCTAGTGTAAACATCCCCAGTTTTTAAAACAAGAGTCATATGACATGGATTTGAGACCCATTGCCATCTAATTTCTCTTCCTCAGGGCAATTTCTAGCTTGTCAATGTCCTCTTGAATGGTGAATAGTGAACAGAAATGAGGATGATATATTAGATAAATTCTGGTAAAGACTGAGTACCATAAGACTATCGCTTCCCAAATCCTATAAACTCTGGTCCTCTTAATGTAATCCAAGATCCTACAGGTTTTTGTTTGTTTGTTTGTCTACCATATCAGACTATGAATTTACATTGGGCTTGTAATCCATTAAATCACCAGATTTATTTATTTATTTTTTTTTTGCATAACCACTGCTATTGAAAACTTCAATATGGAGGATTTTGGAAACAATATGGATAAGAATCACATAGGGACCTTCTATACCATTGAATCTAACTCAGTTGTTTTTCAAATAAAATAACAGAAGGATGGAGAGATTAAGTGATTAGCATATAACCACTCTCTAAGGTGGTACCCAAGTACTCTTGGGTATTAGTCTATTACCATTAAATCTCTATAAATCTCCAATGCATAGTATAATACCTTTCACATACTAGGAACCTAATAATTGATTATTGATTGACTATTTGAAAGAGGATATAGCGAATCTTTGGACATATCAAAGTTATTTCAGAGTAGGTTGAATGGGAAAATCCACCTAGTAGATGTACAGAATATCCCCAAAATTTTGGTGTTAAGATTAAAATTAAATATTATTCACTTAATATTGCTTTTGAAATGTTTTTGAAACACTTGTATACTTATCCCTAAATTTTCTTAAATATAAGAAACTATATATAAGAATTATTTCACTGATATAAAGTTTAATTCCATTTATGGACAAAATGTTAGACCAAAACATGGTTAGCTTCCCCAAAATGATCAAAGATGTGTCCCAGTTAGAGAAAACTCACTATAGAAAAATCAACGAATCATAAATTTATAGCTGAAAGAGACCTTAAAGTTTAACTTTGCCAATCCCTTTCTTCTCACAAATGATAAAACAGAAACAGAGTTCTGAATGACATTAAAAACCACACAGATAATATTGGAAGAAGTAGAATTTGAACTCAGTTCCTTGACTCCAAAACCAGTTACCCTTTCCATTTTTTTAAACCTTTACCTTCTAAATAAAAGTCTAAATAAAGTCTAAATAAAAGTCTAAATAAAGTCCTAAGACAGAAGGAAGGCAAGGACTAAGCAATCAAGAGTTAAGTGATTTACACAGGGTCATACAGCTAGGAAGTATCTGAGGTCAGATTTGTACCCAGGTTCTCCCAACTCCAGGTGTGACACTCTATTCACTGTGCTACCTAGCTCCCTCTTTACCTTGGGGCTGAACCTATCCAGGGTAGGAAATTCTCCATAAGCAACTACTTCTGCCTCCAGATGTACACCTTATTTGCAACTTCAGTCTTAGAGAGTTCCCTGGGATACTAAAAAGTTGAGACTTGGTCAAACTCTCATAGACAGTATAAGTCAAAGTTAGGACCTAAAGCTAAGTCTTTTGGATGTTATTGTATGTTAAGGGAATATTCTTAACCTTGGAGATTCATGTCAATAAAAGCAATCCTATCCTAACCCAAAAATCTCCCCTGGCCCCATCCATCGTCAGAGAGAAACTTAGGAGGGGATTCCACAAAATAATTTATATGTTCTCAATGAAAGTGTAAAGAATAGGATAGAAGGCTAGGATACACTTTTCTTTTAAGTAAGAAAAGAAAAGGGAATCAGCAATATTTAAGAATTAGTCTAGAAAAATTAGCATGTCAGGAGTGAAATCTTTAACTCCTGTTTGCCAAGAATGTGGTTGGTGTTTTCACTCTCTGAACATGCTGCCTGTGTGGGATAGACCTAACTCTGAATTCTTGATAGCTATTAAGCAGTCTTCAAATTAACAGTTTCCAAAAATTATGAACCCATAAATGTCTATTTGGGCTGATAAGAGAGGCAAACCTTTACCCATTTTACCCTTGGGGCAAAAGGAAAGGTTTGATGGATATACTTAATGATGCTTTACAGTTTATGCAAATGAATGAGTAATTCTCCTTATCCCCATGCAATGTCCCAGGTACACAGTGTTATGACAAATCCCCCAAATGATCCTTTAAAATACTACCATGTCGGGTTTTATTGTAGCTGTCTTTGGGGATTGCAAATTATTAACATCTGTCTCTGTATTTTTAAAAAAACAATATTTTAAATACACTAATCTCTGGATATCCTACTAATAACTATAATTTTCTAGTCAGATGCTATCTCTCAAGGTAGTTTAAAGGTCATTGTGAGAGAGGGGAGAGAGAAAGAAATAGAAGAGAGAGAGAGAGGAGAGAGAGAGAGAGAGAGAGAGAGAGAGAGAGAGAGAGAGAGAGAGAGAGAGAGAGAGAGAGAGAGATAGTTTGTAAAGAAATGTGATTTCTTTCTTTCAGCACTCTCATGTTTGGATTCATTTCTGTGTCTTAAAAGAAATTACATCTGCCTACGCAACCTATGCCATAATCTCTATTTTGATTAAATTTGTTGTTGGATTACAGCATGACTGTCTGATATAAAATTGACTTTGGACTGAAATACTATTTTGCTTTCAAAGATAAACATCTTTGTCTGTTTTACCTTTAAAGATGGAACTACCTGAGTATATTTACCAAACTATAATTAAATAATTCATTTACATAGTGCCTGAAAGTCTTTAAGTTTGTATCAATCCATATGTTATTGCTACAGAATACAAGACTGTCACTTTACCAAAGAAATGTGCTTCTGAAGAGTTGTATGTTGATGGACTTTTTATAAATGGAATTATTGTGAATACATTAAGATGACTTGCTATTTAGAGCTTATGATAAATCTTTTTGTAATATAAGCATCCCTGCTGTATTTGGATTTCTGGAGGAACTGTATTCAAATCCTGACTATTTCATTGTAATTCATATTATTTGGGGCAAGTTTACTAATTTCTCTGAGCTTCAGCTTCCTCAATCTATAAAATTAAAAGACTGGGCCAGATGACCTATAGGGTCCTTTCTTGATCTAGATTTGTGGAACTATGATTATTGTAGAGTAGATTTTATTAAAATGAGATATAACTGTGATTTTTCTGCCAATTACAGCACTGACCTAAGAATTTCTTCATAAATAGTGTTCAGTTTTGTACAAGTGCAATGACTCCCATATATGGCTTTCAGTATTTTCTGTACAAATTTCATTTTGCCTATAATTCCTTGGAAAATACAACATTAAATAAGACCTTTAAAATGCTCAATAGAATGTGAATTGACCACCACAAATTTCTAGGCTGGAGTTATTATTTTAAAGTACAATAGTAAGAGGCAGTATGATATAGAGGAAAGAAGGATGGCTTTGGTGTTCAGTTTCCTAGCTCTGCCATTTACTAACCATGTGACCTTAGGCAAGTCATTTACTTTCTCTTGGCTTCAGTTTCCTTATCTGTAAAATGAGGGTGTTTTACTAAATGACCACACATGCTACTTCAAGTTTGAAATCTAGGATCCTCTCATATATGAGGTGTCCTTTGGTTCTAAAGCTTTGAAACCTTGAACACTTTGAAGATATACCAGACCAACTAAGTAGATTGTCTACTGTAGTGCACATGTGGAAGAGGCTCGAACACCTATAAATCTATAGTATTTGCTTATTGTTGCCTCTTCTGTAACATGTAGCCCACATCATCTTCACTTGTATTCCTAGAAAATATCTAATTCAGCTTTTTATTCAAAAAATAATATTTTTTCTCCAGGAGACCGGGGGCGGGGGGAGGGAAGGGAGAGTTAAATTAGTTGGTTGGCATTACAGAAACCAAAAAACTTAATGAGTCACTTTCTAATGTATTAGAGTGTTGTAGAAACATGGTCTACCCTGTAAAATAACTGTAAACATTTTTAAGACTCTCTGGAAAAGAATAAATCTATGTGGGTTTCTTTCTTTTTCTCTTGTTTGCTTTGCTTTTGGCTATGTCTAGTCAACAGCTTTGAAGAACATTACATTATGTGCCAAGGATCATGATAAGTTCAAGAAAGTAAAATAATCTAGGAACAAGTAGCCCTTTTGGCTCAGGAGGGATTTCCAGTCTAATGGAGGAGCCAGTACAAACCCAAGAGGGCACATAGAAGGGCAGAGCTCTGTTGCCTTTATTACTCCACCCATCAAATTGGGAGAACAAAAGTCTGGGCAGGACTTACAAACACGTACCCTTCTGACAATATCTTTGAAAACCCATTATGTTCTTGCTACAATAAAGCAGCAGAGTGGGATTTGGGTGAAAGATTTCAACGAATAACAACACTAGAGAAAAATGAAAAAATAAAAAGACATACTTTCTCTTGGATGAGTGATCAAAGACATTATTAATGTCTGGATTTAAGTGTATATTAATAGACCTGGAAAAGTTATAGACCTGGGGTAGCTAGGTTTGCACAGTTGATAGAGCACTAGATGTGGAATCAGGAAGACCTGAGTTCAAATGTGAGCTCAGACATCTACTAATTGTATGGTCCTAGACGAGTCACTTAACATTTCTCTGCCTCAGTTTCTCCACCTTTAAAAAAGAGATAAAAACAGTACCTTCCTCACAGTGTTGTTGTGAAGATCCAGTGAGATAATATTTGTTTTTTTTTTAAATATATTTTATTTGATCATTTCCAAGCATTATTCGTTGAGATAATATTTGTAAAAAGAACTTAACACAGTGTTTGGTACATAGGAAATTATATATGTTTATTTCTTTCCTCCTCCCCTAAGATATACAGAAAAGTAGGGTGGCTTTTTTTTTTTGCATTTATTTTTTAGTCAATCAGCCCACCAGCAATTTTCATGAACTAAACTAAACTAATCCTTCCTACATGTACCAACAGGATAATGCTAAGGCAGCTAATAATAGAAATCCTTAGATTAAATGACTTCATCTCCCAGTATGCCCAAGGTCATACATTTAGTAAGTGACAGAAACAAGATTTGAGCTTGGTTCATCTGATTCCATACTGATCAGTTTCTATTGGATTGTCATAAAGAAGACAAAAAATATTATTTTCCTCTTTATTTGATCTCACAGGAAAATAATATCACTTCCAAGGGTGGGAGGATGGAATATAAAATTGTGTATGTGTTGTGTGTTTTGATTCTTGAGTAATAAATTTAATACAGAAGGTCAAGGATTAGAAAGAGTTAAATGACTTGGTCAGGGCCACCCAGTTAGGAAGTGTCTGAGGTCATTTTTTTCCTTTTTATTGTCATGTAAAACACATTTCCATACTGGTCATGCATAACCAAAACCCCAAAATAAAGCCAATGATACACTGATGTGAAAGACAATTCTAACAGTTTTCTCTGAAGATGGAGAGCATTCTTCCCTGTCAAAAGTCTTTCGGGATTGTCTCAATCAGTACACTTTTGAGACTAGCCAAGTTTTACAAATAATCATTGTCCAATATTGTTGAGTTCAAATTTGCACCCAGATCCTCCTGACTCCAGGTCTGGCATTCAATTCATTCGCTGCACTTCTATCTGTCCTTCTATGTGTGTGTCTTTGTGTAATCACATTCTGTAGGGTTTTCCTCTCCCTGTACTGTCCCCTTTATAAAATTCCCAACTGATACTTTCCCTGAAAAACACAGAAAAACACCAAAAAGGAAAAAAAAGAGAGACTTTGGGAGTTTCTCAGGATATGTACAAGTCATGGACTGGTGAAGATTTGGATCTCTCTCTTTTTTTAATCATCAGATATCATTAAAAACTAATCCACAACCTAAAATTGTTAATGCCATATGTGTCATTGATTTCCATCTTGCCAAATAAGTAAAGGTTACCTCCTGGCCGCTTTAGAGATTGCTTCTCTCCCTAGGCACCATCCCCAGTGATTGAGAGGACCTAGGGTACTCCTTAGGACAGTTTTCACATTCCCTTTTCAAGAAAATGACCCATCACAGGGTGCTTTGTGGGAGAGAAACTTACTTAAGGAGTGTCTTATCAATTCCAAAACAACAGAGTCCCAGTTTACCCTCCTTTCACAGCATATTATCAAGTTGAATTGGAGATCTTTTATCATTGCTTTTTTTTCTCTTTAGAAAGTAGTACCTGCCTGAGACTAACAATCATTTGGGGTATTTAAATCACACTTTCTGGCTTGTTCCTCCAATAGCAGGGCCAGAACCACAAACCGCATTTTCTAGTTTGTCCCTTCATCAGCAGGGTGAGAACTCAGGTCTACTTTAACCAAGCTGGTGCTAAGTTTGTTATCAATTAATCTATAAAACAGAAGATAGAAAGAAATTAAATAGATCTGTCACCTTTTAATACCAGTGAAAGTGTTTGCTTCTTTCTAGCATAGGGAAATTGGTATATACATGTCATTTAAAAGATGGGATATTAGAAAGATTATGCTAGAAAGGAAATGAGCTTTCTTTCATATGTGCAAAATAATAAAGCTCAATATATTAATCAGTGGGTATCTGTTCAAGAACAGACAATATATAATGCATATTTCCATTCCACACTATATTATACAACTATGAAGGTTTGTCTTTAGAAAATATTATAAATATATATTCATTAAATTTATTTTATAAATGTTACTTTCATATATTATATTATATATTACATAAGTATTATAAATAACTATTATTTATTTATTAAAGTTTAAAGTTTCACTAAGTCTTTTGGGATATACTTTATACCATTGAATCGTAGAACTAAAGGGATTCTTAGGATTATCTAGTTCAGGGATATGCTAGTAAATGTATAACAACCAGCTCTCTTCCAAAAGAATATATACCCATAACATACTTTTTTTTTTAGTTTTTCAATTTTATTTTTTTAAGTTATATTTTATTTGATCATTTCCAAGCATTATTCATTAAAGACATAGATCATTTTCTTTTCCTCCCCCCCACCCCCCATAGCCGACGCGCAAATCCACTGGGCATTACATGTTTTCTTGATTGTAACCCATTGCTATGTTGATAATATTTGCATTAGAGTGTTCATTTAGAGTCTCTCCTCTGTCATGTCCCCTCAACCGCTGTATTCAGGCAGTTGTTTTCCTCGGGGTTTCCACTCCCATAGTTTATCCTTTGCTCATGAATAGTGTTTTTTTCTCCTGGATCCCTGCAAGTTGTTCAGGGACATTACACCACCACTAATGGAGAAGTCCATTACATTCGATTATACCACAGTGTATTAGTCTCTGTGTACAATGTTCTCCTGGTTCTGCTCCTCTCACTCTGCATCACTTCCTGGAGGTTGTTCCAGTCCCCATGGAGTTCCTCCACTTTATTATTCCTTTTAGCACAATAGTATTCCATCACCACCATATACCACAATGTGTTCAGCCATTCCCCAATTGATGGGCATCCCCTCATTTTCCAGTTTTTGGCCACCACAAAGAGCCCAGCTATGAATATTCTTGTACAAGTCTTTTTGTCCATTATCTCTTTGGGGTACAGACCCAGCAGTGCTATGGCTGGGTCAAAGGGTAGATATTCTTTTGTCGCCCTTTGGGCATAGTTCCAAATTGCCCTCCAGAATGGTTGGATCAGTTCACAACTCCACCAGCAATGAATTAATGTCCCTACTTTGCCACATCCCCTCCAGCATTAGTTACTTTCCTTTGCTGTCATGTTAGCCAATCTGCTAGGTGTGAGGTGATACCTCAGAGTTGTTTTGATTCGCATCTCTCTGATTATAAGAGATTTAGAACACTTCTTCATGTGCTTACTAATAGTTTTGATTTCTTTATCTGAGAACTGCCTATCCATGTCCCTTGCCCATTTATCAATTGGAGAATGGCTTGATTTTTTGTACAATTGATTTAGCTCTTTATAAATATGAGTAATTAAACCTTTGTCAGAGGTTTCTATGAAGATTTTTTCCCAATTTGTTGTTTCCCTTCCATAACATACTTTTAAGTTAAATGTGCATTATTAAAATTTTTGCAATACTTTATCACATCTAGATAATCAATAAAGCAATAAATCAAAACCTGGTTTATAATGTTTGCCAGTTTCCAAGGTGTTAAATGCTCACACTAGATTTTTAACAACCAGATTTCACAAACCAGTAAAAGTTGGCTCCTGCACAACACTAATCTACTAGGACTCTTTCTTACCCAAAAGGAAACAGACATATAGAGAAGTGATATGACATACAGGTATCCTCTTGATTAATATAGCTCATCATTGATAATAACAACAATTCTGATAATA